>NC_134693.1:55435450-56112950 GCF_050947455.1 Rhinoderma darwinii
CAAGACATGCCGGACCACTAATATTCTATTCTTACTTACATTAACATAGTATTGGTTTATATTCGGTAGACCCAGGATCCAGTGTCCTACATAGGATATAGAACCCAAATATCTTTTATATCCCACTCCCATTATTTATATGGAGCCAGGGTATTCTGCAGCGCTCTATATGGAGTGTACACAGGGTCGCTCCAGTACCCACTGGGCACAGAAGCCAATTTAATATGAAGCCAATGATCCTATTAGCATGCTTGTGTAGTATGGACGGACACCAGAAGTACCCAGAGGAGAACCCTCCAACCACAGGGAGATCAGTTTTTGTACTTAGGGCGCACAGTTTATAAAGACATATCCACTTGGCACTATGGGAATTATTGTCTAGAAATACTTGCAGTGCTATATACTATACTATCCAGTTGTATTAATAAAATAACTGCCTTCCAGAAGACATTGGACTTTGCAAGTACAATGCCTTAGGCTTCAGTCACATCTGCATCACAGCTCCGTTCATGGGTTCCGTCTGAGCTTTCTGTCAGGGAAACCATGAATGGAACCCTGACTGAAACATTGATTTCAATGGTGACGAATCCGGTGCAAATGGTTTCCGTTGTGCAAGGGTTCCGTCGTTTTGACAGAAGCGATACCAAAGTCGACTACGGTTTTGCTTCCATCAAAACAACGGAACCCTTGCACAACGGAAACCATTTGCACCGGATCCGTCACCATTGAAATCAATGATGATGCAAATGGAAACCTATGGTTTCCGTTTGTTTCAGTCAGAGTTCATGGGTTCTCCTGACGGAAAGCTCTAACGGAACCCTGATGCAGATGTGAACGTAGCCCTATTCTGTTCATACAGAACCCCTCTGAACATCAGTGAGTGTTGTAGAGTATTGAATTTGCTAGTGACAGTTACATCAATATATGTAAAATTGCAGCACATGAGATCCTTGTATATGTTAAGGGTAATTTACAGCTCCTTTTGAAGCAGCTTGATACCGTAGTAAGATGTCTCAGGTTTGCTTTGTGAGTGCCTGGTATTGGACAGTCTGTGCAATGCAGAATTAAGTTACTAGCGTCTCATTATTAGGATTCTTTTTTAGATGTATGTTTGACGTTACTGATGTAATGCCCTGTGGGTTCTGAATTAACACTCTATGTACTAATAGAAAACCATCAACCACAGAGGGTAAAAGTAGAAACAGTTAAAGGCTATGTACACCTTCAAAATCAGTGTGTTTTGTGCAACTTTCTAATTAGTTTTTCTAATTAGTTTTTATAAAAAAGAATTTTTACTTTTTGAGATACAGCTGCTTTGTATTCTGTATGCAGAACAGTTGTATCGTTGTTAGCAGGCACTGACGGGTTCAGTGTCAGTGAGACCTGCGTGTCAGATCGCGCTGTTACCGATCACATCTAAGTACATAACTTAGATGCGATCGATAACAGGTGGATCCTGCGTGTCAGAGACATGCAGGACCCGCTGTCACTGAACCTGTCAGTGCCGCTGACCTGACGGATACAGGTTTCAGTGCAAGATACAGCTGCTATGTATACAGTATACAAAGCAGCTGTATCTCAATAAGTAAAACTAATTTTTTATAAAATGTAATTACAAAGTTGCACCAAACACACTGATAGACATTTTTATTAACAAAAAATGCTTTTGACTGTGTACATGGCCTTTAAATGTGACTATAACTTAGCTAATATTCATTTTGTCTATCATTTATGTTCACTTGCTCTTTTGTGTATCTATATACACGAACATACAATACAATGGTCAGACTATACAGAACTTTTGCTATTTTCTGGTGTCAACTTCTATGTTAAACTGGAATGTAATTATCTTCTTTATGTCAAACTATTTGGACAGAGTTGGGAAATGTTTGGGTTTCTAGTGCACAATGAGCTTATGAAGTTCTCTAAGAGCACATAAAAGTGGCTGGTTAGACAATAGTCTATTCTAAATCTCCCAAACTAATGGGGTCATATATCAGCATAGAGCAGCTGTCACATCATAGAACTCTGACTGTGACAGATGAACTCTGCCTTATGCACTGTTTTTTGTTGTTGTAGAAAATCAAGCAATAACATGGGAGATATGTGGTCATATTCGCTTAGTAAAAAAAAAAAAATCCATATATGTTCTAAACATTTATGTAGGATTTAAAGCAGTGGTACCCAACTTTTGTATATTCCAATGGCTGTATTGGCAGATTTTACTACTTTGTTGTAATAAGGAGTTGTAATAAAGTAATGGCAGAATATTTATGTACTTCGTGTCTTCTGGAGTTCTTGGCAAGACGACAGTTACATGGTGACATGGACGGCGCACACAGCAACATCACATCGCGGAGTAGCCAAAATATTGTGTCACACCTGTTTGCAAACTGTTAAAATTCAGTTTGGCTATAATATGATGAGACAGTTTTGCCCTTCTTCAATGTTTCATGGTTGGACAAGCCAAAACAATAAGGCCTCATGCACACGAACGTGCTTTTGTGGCCGCAATTCCCCCGAAAATCCACGGGAGAATTGCGGCCCCATTCATTCCTATGGGGCCATGCACACGACCATGGTTTTCATGGCAGAGCCCGGACCTCAGAAAGAACGTGCAAGCTGTATTATGGCCGTGTTCTGCAGTCCGGGCTCATTGAAAATAATGGTCGCGGCCATGTGCACAGCTCGCGATATGCGGGCGGCTCGCAGGTGACACTCCGTGGCCGGCCGACCCGAAAATCATGGCTGTGCACATGCATGAGGTCTAAGTATAAAGCCTCACTACAGTGGCAGTATTGCATATGCTGCTGATGGTAGATGTCACAATGTAACAAAAGTCGAAATGCCACTTGGGCTACCACATCAAGACCCTGACTATCTCTTTGCTGCTTAGTATGAAAAAGCAAACCTGCACAGACAAATTGCTTTTTCTGCCTCCCATTGATTTCAATGGGAGGTCCGAGGCGGAACCACGGCAAGACATGGCAATTTTTTTTCCTGCGAGCGGGTAAGAGCTGCTCGGGGAAAGAAAATGCCTCTGTCTTCTATTGAAATCAATGGGAAGCGTTTTCGGCACTTTTTGGCCCTGATTACGATGCCGTTTCCGTGTCAAAATCAGCGCCAAAAAAACTCAGTCTGAACTTGGCCAAAGTGTCCTAAAAACTGTCTCGGGAAAGTTATCTATATTTATCTTACAGATGAGACACTATTAAGACACTGGGGATGCTGTTAAGTTTTGTGGTAAAAGTTTTAGCGTTAATGTGAACAGTAATACTGGTCATATATACAGCGAGATGTCTTAGTAAAGATGTCAGCGAAATATCTCCTGTTTTCTTACCTTGCCCAATATGTTGGTGGCCCGCTATATGAAAAAAGGAAAAGATCTCAAAATGCAAGAAGATTCCAAGATGGCATTAATAGGTGTCCACAAAGTGCAATTATCTGACCTGTCATCACATCAAGCAGTAATATCACATATATTTAGTAACATCACACATATTTAGTAATATCTAATTTTAGAATTTTGGCTCATAAAAGTGGAGAACAGAAATTTCAGAGCTGGTTATAATGTTTTATAATAACATTTATCATTAGCCCTGCAACATTTTAATACATATATTATGATATAGCTGCCCCATTGTATCGTTTTCTGGCCATGGATCACAAAGAAGCCGCCTATTTCCAAAGTATGATATTCTGCAGCTACGGCTATACCTGTTTCTACAGGAGAAATGGGTATCTCACCATCCTGCCAAAGTACAGGATATCCGTCTTGTATCCTGTGGGGGAAAGTCATTTTTGCTCTTATGAATAAGAGAAAGATCAATGTCTTTGCCCTCTGAATCAGGGGTTATAAGTTCCAAAATAAGTTCTCTTCTAAGCTCTTATATGGTAAGCCAGTGTGGACATTTGGATTGTTACCCAGTGGTTGCTTTTTGTGTGATTCAGAAGGAAATGCTTTACTATTGTGAGGAGCCAGTATTTCATTGTGTTACTACAGCAAAGAACTAAGGCTTTGTTCACATCGGTGTCATGACTACGTTTATGCGTTCCGTCAGAGCTTTCTGTCAGGGGAACCCAAGAACGGAAGCCTGACTGAAACAAACAGAAGCCATAGGTTTCCGTTTGCATCACCATTGATTTCATGGGTGATGGATCTGGTGCAAATGGTTTCCGTCTGTCACCGATGTTTAAGGGTTCAGTCGTTTTGACGGAATCAATACCGTAGTCGACTGAGCTATTCATTAGTTTTAGTCAGGGTTCCGTTCATGGGTTCCCCTGACGGAAAGCTCAGACGGAAACCATGAACTGAGCTCTGACGCAGATGTGAACGAAGCCTAAACTGGACCATGTCATCATTCCACACAACAGCATTCCAAGAAAAATGTTCATATGACAAATGACTGTGCCATGCTGGTACTCACTGGCATCTTCAAATCCACTCATACCTAGAATCTGCTTTTTAGTTAAAGAGGCTCTGCCACCACATTATAAGTGGCCTATCTTGTACATAATGTGATCGGCGCTGTAATGTAGATTACAGCAGTGTTTTTTATTTAGAAAAACGATAATTTTTGACGGAGTTATGACCTATTTTAGCGTTATGCTAACGACTTTCTTAATGGACAACTGGGCGTGTTTTACTTTTTGACCAAGTGGGCGTTGTACAGAGGAGTGTATGACGCTGACCAATCAGTGACCAATCAGCGTCATACACTTCTCTCCATTCATTTACTCAGCAGATAGCGTTCTTATTACATCACTATGTGCAGCCACATAAACACACTATAACGTTACTCAAGTGTCCTGACAATGAATAGACATTACCTCCAGCCAGGACGTGATGTCTATTCACAAACCTGACACTTCTGTAGCGTCTGTGTGAGATTTACAGCAAGGCAAACGTAATCTCGTTTTAAATGACAGTTTACAGCGTAATCTCGTGAGATTACGTTTGCCTTGCTGTAAATCTCACAGAAACGCTACAGAAGTGTCAGGATTCTCAATAGACATCACTTCCTGGCTGGAGGTAATGTATATTCACTATCAGGACACTTGAGTAACGTTAGTGTTTGTGTATGTGGCTGCACATAGCGATATAGCTATATCGCTATGTGCTGTGCAAATGAATGGGGAGAAGTGTATGACACTGATTGGTCACTGATTGGTCAGCGTCATACATTCCTCTGTACAACGCCCAC
Source organism: Rhinoderma darwinii (assembly GCF_050947455.1). NCBI lineage: Eukaryota > Metazoa > Chordata > Amphibia > Anura > Rhinodermatidae > Rhinoderma > Rhinoderma darwinii. Next base: position 55,440,655 of record NC_134693.1, read on the forward strand.
TTGGTCAAAAAGTAAAACACGCCCAGTTGACCATTAAAGAGGCTCTGTCACCAGATTTTGCAGCCCCTATCTGCTATTGCAGCAGATAGGCGCTGCAATGTAGATTACAGTAACGTTTTTATTTTAAAAAAACGAGCATTTTTGGCCAAGTTATGACCATTTTTGTAGTTATGCAAATGAGGCTTGCAAAAGTCCAAGTGGGTGTGTTTAAAAGTAAAAGTCCAAGTGGGCGTGTATTATGTGCGTACATCGGGGCGTTTTTAATACTTTTACTAGCTGGGCGTTCTGACGAGAAGTATCATCCACTTCTCTTCAGAACGCCCAGCTTCTGGCAGTGCAGATCTGTGACGTCACTCACAGGTCCTGCATCGTGTCGGACACATCGGCACCAGAGGCTTCAGTTGATTCTGCAGCAGCATCAGCGTTTGCAGGTAAGATCGACTTACCTGCAAACGCTGATGCTGCTGCAGAATCAACTGTAGCCTCTGGTGCCGATGTGTCCCCGCTCGTCTGACACGATGCAGGACCTGTGAGTGACGACACAGCGTGATCTCTGGAGAACACGCTGTGTCTGCACTGCCAGAAGCTGGGCGTTCTGAAGAGAAGCGGATGATACTTCTCATCAGAGCGTCCAGCTAGTAAAAGTATTAAAAACGCCCCGATGTAACACACATAATACACGCCCACTTGGACTTTTACTTTTAAACACACCCACTTGGACTTTTGCAAGCCTCATTTGCATAACTACAAAAATGGTCATAACTTGGCCAAAAATGCTCGTTTTTTAAAAATAAAAACGTTACTGTAATCTACATTGCAGCGCCTATCTGCTGCAATAGCAGATAGGGGCTGCAAAATCTGGTGACAGAGCCTCTTTAAGAAACTAATTAGTATAAAGCTAATATAGGTCATAACTCTGTCAAAAATGATCGTCTTTCTAAATAAAAAACACTGCTGTAATCTACATTACAGCGCCAATCATATTATGTACAAGATAGGCCACTTATAATGTGGTGACAGAGCCTCTTTAAATCTGGTTTCCTTGGATAATACCATAATTCATGCATAATACTATTAATTACTACAATACTATCATTCTTATACTTAAAGGGGTTAAATCTGGTTGCCTTGGACAATACCATTAATCTTTACTTAATATTATAAATTATTACAATACTATCATTCTTATACTTAAAGGGGTTATACATGATTAAAAAACAGATCTTCTTTCTTCTGTAAAAAAGTGCCACACCTCTCTACAGGTTGTGTGTGGTATTGCATCTCATCCCTATACACTCAATGGATCTGAGCTGCAATATCAGACTATCCTATGGATATGCCATAAAGGATGTTTTCTAACCATTGACATTTTTGGCCTATTCATAGTATAGTCTAACCACTGCAACCTCACCAGTCACAAGAACGGGATCCCATGCCCCATTTTCCGATATCAATCAGGTTAGTGTGCTTGCATCCATGGCCAGCTCTGTGATCCTGCCCTCTTGTCTTAGTTCCGATCTAAGCAAATGGGGGTGCTACATTCTCAAATACATTCAACCATATATATATATGTGTATATATATATATATATATATATATATATATATATACATATATTTATTTATAATGTATATACATATACATACGCATATATATACATATATACATATATATATATATATATACATATATATATATATATATATATATATATATACATATATATATATATATATATATATATATACATATATATATATATATATATGTGTGTGTTTTTCATACCTTGGCAGGCTCTTTATTTGCTATTTCAGGCTAGGGAAAGGATGAATACAATGTCCCTCAATAGAACTTGTAAGACTACGCTACTGTGTATATTGATGAGACTCACAGTGTCTTTCATCCGAGGTTATCAATTAAAACACTGAACGGGTAATTGGAGTCATAGGACCAAACATATTTTGTCTGCCTTTTTAGCTAATAATTGATTGCAGCAATGAAATCAAATAACAAAGTAATATGGATATATATATATATTTATATTTTTATATATATGTGTATATATATGTATATATAGTAACAATCTACAAGTGCTCTCTTAGCAGTTTGTTGTGGGGCTGGCAATCCGTCAGCCCCAACATGCCACATGATGTATACAGTGTAGTTCTCTGCTCGGTCCTGAGTTAATATTAATCATTCATTTTCGCTTCTGTGGCTGGGTGTAATTAGCTCTGTAAAAACACTCATTAGTTTCTTCACGACTGCCCTTAATAAGAACCCTTAATTAAATTCTGACTTAGTGGGGGTCAGGTCAGTGTCACTTGGTGGCAGCAGGGGACTTCACCATCTTCTCATTTCCGGTTGGGATATATAAGATTTATTTGTAATATATTCTAGGGGTTATTGCTTTATGGAAGCTGAGGTTAGTCACATTTAACCAATTTATTTGTCTTGGTGCTTGCTTTTGCTGTCCAACCAATCTATCACAGGATGGTTGCTGGTATGTTATTGTATATATTACTTTTATTGATGTAGTCTCGGAAGGTTCGGCAAGCTTTGGAAAAAATTCACTATATTATAAATGTGTGTTATTATTTGCTTAATGTATGCCAAATGCAGGTAGGCAGGAAGAAAGGAAGAAAGAAATGAAGAAATATATTCTTAATAATGGAGCAGATGTACTAATACTGTCTAAGTTTTAGACAATGTAAACTTATACAAGGCAGTCAGAAAATATGCCAAAGTTATCAAAGTGCCCCACGCTGGCGTATCTTGCTAGACATGTTAGACCATTTTCTCTTCCATATAACACTTCTTAGTTGGCTTAGTTTCTGGCAGTTTTCTGCACCAAAATTTTGGCGCATTGAGTCGCATTTTGAGCCATGCTCTTTCTGCTAGACCACACCTACATTCCTGCTAAGCTGCACCCCCTTTTCGAGCACGTCAAAAAAGTGTCTTAAATAGTTCAGAAATATGGCACACAGCATGTACGCCAGAATTCTGGAGCATTTTGAATTGTAAATTTGCCTCATTGTCTTAAAATTCTATGCTGCTTTAAAAAAAAATGCTAAATTTTAAGGGAATTTATCATCAGTGGCCCATATCTGGAGAACTGGTCCATTATAACAAATGTTCACATGAGGCCCGGACTTTCCCTACTATTCTAACAACTATTAATGTGATCTTGCACTACCCACATTACATTGACAGCCATATGAAAAATCTTTAACAGGGCACCCCACCTACTAATGCAGAGTTGCTGGAACTCAGGTGCAGTTGCTATGTCTGTATCCCCTATAACTGCGCTCCTCTTGATAGAATCTTAACACCATGGCTAATATAACAGCTATGCTGTCAATTATAAGACTAAAGCCAGTTGCTGCATCAGATAGACAGATAGATAGATAGATAGATAGATAGATAGATAGATAGATAGATAGATAGATAGATAGATAGATAGATAGATAGATAGATAGATAGATAGATAGATAGATAGATAGACAGACAGACAGACAGACAGACAGACAGACAGACAGATAGATAGATAGATAGATAGATAGATAGATAGATAGATAGATAGATAGATAGATAGATAGACAGTCAGTGACTGTTATCTCTATCGTATGGCCAGCTTAGATCATCATTTACCTCCTATGTCCTAAGCACATTGAGAGCAAAATGGAAATCGAAACTAAAAAATAAATAAATAGATATAAAATTAAATTGCAAAATTTTCACTAAAGAATAGCAACCATATAAACACTTTTCTGTGCTCGCTGATTGGTTACTGTAGTGCAATGTGGAACTACATCAACGTAAACTATAATAGTGTCTGCATAACACAATATTTCCTCATTAGTAATTCTTAGACTTCTTAATAAATCTATCTTTTCTAGACAAATGCTGTTTATACACATAATAGGCACCTAATATTTATCGGAATAATTGATTGAAGCACGAGCCGCTCATAATTAGTTCCTAGTCAGACTGGTGAAGCCGTCTTACAGTCTCCAAGCTGTTTTAATTTATTAGATATATATATAAGGGAAATGCATCTAGAGGTTAACAGAAAAGCTTTTTTAATTTATTCCGGGGGGAAAATTAGGGATTTCAGTGGTGTGAACGAGGCAAACTCTGTCTTCTCAAAGCATCTGATCATCTTAAATCCTCATACATCTCATATCAGCAGTGTATCCTAAGGGGCGAGATATCTTTATATTAACTGTTTCCAATTTTTTTGTTCCATTTTAGTTAACCCCATTGCTGGAGAATGATTAAATTAAAGGGTTAAAAGACTCCAATATTACAGCAAACTCCGGCACTAGTACTACCCTGTCCATCAGTTCTAACATTGCATGTCATGGGCAGACGATGGCAAAGACAATGCAGATAATAATTGTACATATAATAATTGTACATATAATAAGGACTATTAGTCAAATATTAAAACACAAATTCTGGCAGTATTTTAGAATCTAAAGAATCAGCTCCATTTCTCTGCTGTTCACTAGTTTCCCTGCACTTGCACCCAATTTTAGGTATATTGAAGCAAATGATCGACATCTTAAAAGACTGAGATACGAGGTTGGTCATTTGCATGTAGTGCAAGTCAATTCTCTGCAATCTGGTCTCCGGTTGTGGCGGAAGCAGGACCCCCAAGTAGAGTCGGAGTTATTTTATTGCAAAGATTCAGTTCTGACCACTTCTACTGGACCGCTTGTCTCCCGGTCACCCATCATCTCATTGGCGCCACTTACATCACCCAGAACCCAGGACACATTACCCTGCCAATCCCCTCTAGTTACGCCACTGGCCCTAAGTCATAAGTGTCCTACAGATTCTATCTAATCAATCGCCTAGAATTGGTAATACAATTTTCATGAAAAAGATTCAGGGTGGCACGGTGACCGCCATCGCTGCCTTGTAGCACTAGGGCATGGGGTCAGTTTTCTAAGTAGTTTATTATTTGCATAATTTTGTATATTTGCCTCTTCCTTATGTGTCTCTGTGTATTTTATGCTTGTTGCAGATTCTTCCAATATTCACAATGCATACCCGATATCCGATCCATTATTTTATTATCACTTTATGCATACATTTTTGGAAAGAGAATGGATTTTAAATTATTATTATTATTATTATTATTATTATTATTATTATTATTATTATTCCCTGTTGCTTCTATAGCTCCAGCATATTCCTCACCATTGTACCGTTTGGTGATGGACAGATATAGTGAATTCTATTCTCTAATCTGACTGATAATAATAATCATTACTTTTACGGAGAAATCTTTATTTATGAATTAACAGGCTGCATAAGAAGTGAATACAAAAGTACAAATATTTATAATATTTATAATTAATAATCATAATTCCAATCAGCAATTAAAATATGCCCTGTGGCTATGCCTGAGGATGTGTTGTAAAAAAAAAGAAAAATCTATATGTGTCATAATTTAAAAAAAAAAAAAGTCTTATAACTCTAAGATCTGGAAATGAGGTCGGTGGGGAGAACATGAGGTCAAAGGTCACAGTAATGAAGTTCTTCTTGCGGTTCTTATATAGGGCCAGATCAATTTCCTTGCTTTAGGTTATTGATCTCACATTCATTGGACTATCTTCTTCTAGATTGATTGGCGTGTGCAATATGGGGTAGATGAATTTCTGACCCCGAACATCATAAAAGAGAGAGCGGGTGACACGGTGTCCTGATGTATTGCGGGTCTCATATTGGCGGTTACTGCGATTCAGTTCGCTAGGCATGAAATAGGAAGCAGGAACTTATGGCAGAGGGTTGGTGAGTCAGAACACTTCCAGTGCAGATTTGACATTTCAAATGGACAATCCCTCTCAGCTTCTAATAGATCAATAATATAAACAAAGTAGCAGCGCCATTTCTTTTCTTAATTAGTTGTAATTAGGATTAATGTGCTCATGTATAGTATGTTTAGTAAATAGGAAACGTTTACCGGACAGTTCAAGGTGATGCCATGTTCCTTTAATAAATTTGTGTATGTTTTTTTTTATCATTGAGTTTTCCTTTGGAAACGTTTAATTTTTGTCATACGAGAAAAAATAAATATTTAACTGTCATTTACCTGTAAATACATCAAAGTAGAGGCTACTGTGTTCATAACACCGCTGTAGAAAGGCAGCATAGTTTGGCAGCAGGGAGTGACAGACACTGAGGGCAGCTGTGTGATAGAGTCAGTGAGCTGTTAATAAAGCCACTGTCAGGCACGTATCTTATAGAAAGCTAAGTGCCTGCAGTTATGTGGACATGGTATTTTAACATGTTTAAAGTTTAACTTGAATCCTGCACTTATGTGCCTACCCAAACACGCACCGCTGTGGACACACACCTGCTTTTGTAGTCACTCATAGATCTCTACACACACACACACACACACATATATATATATATATATATATATATATATATATATATATACTCTCTTGGGCATTGCTATAAGCAGCAGCTTCCTCCATCTTCTTCCTATTGTTAAGCTTCAACAAGTGTGTGATGTGGGGCAGAAAATGTGTTAGGATGAAAATTCTTTCGCCTCTGATCCCATAACACAGGAAGGAAACTTTGCTGTATACAGGAAGAATCTGCTATATCCCTTCAACACTAGTGCTATAAACTTGTTTCATCACGTGTAGGGACTTACTATGCCACTGATATACTCATGTCTGCCACAGTCCCTGTAGTACTGATGACCAGTATACTGGAAATAACTGCTACTGAATAGACATAGAAATGTATATCACTGCAATATACCCTATCTACTGTACGTATTTCATTTTGGAAAGGTAAAAATGGACTGTAGTATATTGTTGACATGTCGAAAGGTAGGGATTCTCAACATTTCCTCTACTTTTATTTTCCCTAAATTTCAACCAAGCACACCTGACGCTGATAAGTACTAAAATAAAATGTCACAACTGACAACACATTACACTGTCTTTTGTCCATTAGTAACTTATGCTGTAACCTTGATTCATGTTTATTTGAATTTTTTTGAAGGAATCAGTGCCCTCTTACTTCACATGACTTGATGAGGCAAAGACTAATTATGGGACTAAGCAGTGGTGGATTAAGTAGACCATAGGCCCTGGGCTGTTGTCTAAACTTGGGACCACCTACTCCACCGCAGCCCTGCCGTGCCTATAGTCAACACCAGCTTTCTGTGCGAGGATTGACTAATGGGTGTTATGATTCCCCTTGTCAAAGGGCTGTGTCACTACATACTGATTGTCTCCAACCATTACTGATAATATCACACTGAGTATGGACCTATCCTCTTGACAATGGGAATGGTAACACCATTTTGTATATTAGTCCTGGGCTACACAGAAACTTTTTGTGGAATACAAGTATTTCCTATAACAAATATGTCAGGAGAGGTGACAGATTCTCTATACATTTTGTGACTCGCAGGTGACGTCTTCTCTGATGGGAGTCGTTCTCTTTTCTTTTCTTCTCCATCTGACACAAATAGTTATGGCGACTTCTCCTGACCACTGCAGAGTTTCCTGCCGAGAATTCTTTGCCTCTCACTTCTGCAGCCATTTCCAACCTCTATAGCAGCACAAAAATTCAGACACAACACCCCTGAATTAAGTCAAGACCACAAACCAGACCCCTAAACAAATTCAGACCTCAGGCCCATACATTAGCTCAGACTAATAAATTAAGACCCCAGACCAGACCCTGGAATACATACAGACCTTCCAAACTATTGCAGTCCCCAGACCAGACCCCCCCTAAACATATACAGACCCCAGAACAAGCACCCTAAATAAATACAGACCCTAAACCAGACCCCTAAATACAGACTCTAGACCAGACTACCTAAATACAGACCTTGGACCAGACCGCCTCATGCAGACCGCCAGATCTTATCCCCTAAACGAATACACAACTCAGGACAGACCCGTAAATACAGACCCCAGACCCCCTAAATTCAGACCCCTAAACTAATACAGACCAGACCACCTAAATACAGACCCCAGACCAGACCCCCTACATTCAAACCTCAGACCTTTTAAACTAATACAGACCCCAGACCAGATCCCCTAAATACAGACCCCTTAAAGCAATACAGACCCCCATGTACGTACATAGCAGCGCACAGACTTCTCTATGGAGTCTTGCCTACATGGTCATGTGACCTTCAGGTTTTTTAACAGTAACAAGAACTGCAAACATAAGGTCATCTGACCTTATTTCTGCAGGTCCTTTTGCAGGGCATACACAATGCAGTTCTGTCGCGGCTGCCCCAAATTCCCCTATGGTGATCCGCCACTGGGTCTAAGTGATGTGCAGTAGGAAGGCGGGCTTAGAAAAAGATGAGTACATATCTCCCATCTTTTACAGATGGGAAAAATAAATTGTAATAATGCCAGCCATATTGTCACCCTAATAAAGCCATAATTAAGGCATAAGGGAAAATACCTTACATGACCTTCACCATTTGGAAACTCATACGACCATGCGCCTTCTATGCTCAAAACTTTATGGCATTAGTTCCGGAGTTAGACATCTACCTTGAAAAATATGTTATAGATCTGTTTTATCAGGACCAAGGCACAGCCACGTGTCCCTGCACCAGTAGAGCAATAGTGATTATCCTGCTTCTCTCTCCTTGGTCTTATTGAATGTTTGAATAGCTACGGGAAGCAAGAAATTGTATTCTTAATCTTATATGTTATTAATATAATGTTATTAATCTCATATGCTATTAATCTCAAACATACATTCATTCAATTATGTCTCTAAATTGTGAGAGGGTTGGGAGGAGGGGGTGACAGACACATTAGCACCATGAGAGCTAATTTGGCTGACAATGGTAGTTGTTTAAGTTCAGGACACATAGGGACACAAGGTCGCTTGTGATTCCTGGTAAAATCGCAGTAAAACCGCAATTAGTAATTTTTATTAATCTCACATTTTTTTCATTTCTGTTGAAACCCAATCACACCACACTTTCTAGCATTATGTGTTTTCAAAAACGAATCAAACCATTTTAACAGTATATTCATTCAGTCATGTGTCTGAATAGTGAGAGGGTTTTGGCCGGGTTCCCACGGGTCAGATACGCTTTTTAAAAATCATGCAGCGTGTCCGACCTGGAACCTGTGGTTTTTTTCAGTTTAAATTCAATGGGGAAAAACCGCAACGGAAAATCAACTAAAATGCACCACAGGTCAATTTATTCATGTTTATGCTGCGTTTTTTGCTTCTACTGTAAATGCTGTAAAATTTCCGCACAGAATTATGTTTCTAATAAATAAGAATCAAAAAAATCCGCTGATCAAAAAATTACACAGTAAAACATAACCTTTAACTAATATATTGGGATAAAAATAAATAATGATGCACAAAATAATAAGGGTGAGGGGAGAGGGTTTTTTCTTTTGTTCCTGGAGTTGAGAGAACAAGAAAAACAACTGACCCTGGTATACCCTATCGGGTCACCCTTCCTAGTCGGTGTAACTCTCCTACTCAAGGGACGACTCCGACCCCCAACCTGTACCCTAGATACCCTATTAAACCCCTTCCCCCTGCTTGCATTCTGGGCCCTAATGTCCAAGCCATTTTTTACATTTTTCCATTGTCACATTCGAAGAGCTGTAACTTTTTTATTTTTGTGTCGGCATAGCTGTATAAGGTCTTGTTTTTTGCGGTACGACTTGCAGTTTTTATTGGTACCATTTTGGAGTAGATGCGACTTTTTGATCACTTTTTATCACATTTTTTTAAAGTCAGAATTAACAGAAAACAGCAATTCCATTGTTTTTTATTTTATTTTTTACGGCGTTCACAGTGCGGGTTAAATAATGTAACAGCCTTATAGTCGGGGTCGTTACGGACGCGGCGATACCAAATATGTGTAACTTTTTTGCTTTATTGTAGTTTTTTTTAATAGTAAAGCATTTTGTAAGGGGAAAAAGTGGGTTTTTCATTTTTTTTTTCACTTTTTTTTAAAATTAACTTTATTAAACTTTTTTTACTTTTATACTAGTCCCACTAGGGGACTTCACTATCCTCTGATCGCTATTGTAATACACTGCAATACTTTTGTATTGCAGTGTATTACTGCCTGTCCGTTTAAAACGGACAGGCATCAGCTAGGTCATGCCTGCGGCATGATCTAGCAGGCATTCGCTCCAGGCAGACCTGGGGGCCTTTATTAGTCCCCCGGCTGCCATAGAAGACACTGACACTCGGCGATTTTATCGCCGGGTGTCGGTGGGAGAGAGAGGGAGCTCCCTCCCTCTCTCCAAAACCATTCAGATGCGGTGCACGCTATTGTGCACCGCATCTGAAGGGTTAAACGGGTGAGATCGATACTAATATCGATCTCACCCTGCAGAGCAGGGACGCCCCCAGCCCTCAGCTGCCTCTGGCAGCTGAGAGCAGGGAGATTTGACAGCTCTCTGCTCTGTTTACTTTATTCTACAGCAGCGCCGTAGAATGGCGCCACTGTAGAATAAAGCCCATTAATGACCGCCGTGAAAAGGCTTATCGGCGGTCATTAAGGGGTTAATGGCCTAGTCAATTCTTTATACTGGATATCAGTTACTGAGTTTGGACCTAGATGGGCAAGTGCACAAATAGAAATAAGAACCAGCTAGACACCAGATAATAGACCACCTGCGGAAAAGAAAGTTTTTGTTTCTGATTGGTAAGTGCAACAGGATGTTAAAATTATTTCTTTTCACCATTAGCTGGTAATTTCCCTTTAGTTCTGTCAAAATCTGAATGGGTTTCCTTTCGCTAGGGATTCCAGAATTACAGTGGTCGCTTTCCACTTTGCAGCATGTGCAAAAACAGTCAATATTTAAAGAATGAAGCAGTCAAATAACTTGTGTGACCCATTGTATTAAACTGCAATTTGCTCATTTATAATTCCCTATGAAATGCAGAATGAAGTCATCATTTCCAGTTTGGTGGGCGTTGTCCTAAGGTAGCGAGAAAGATCATCGACAAGAACCACCATGTGCAGGCTTTTGCCTTGTGTCATGTTCACACTTTGCCGTACTCTTACTACCAAAAAAATAAAATAAAACATATTTCCCACCACAGAGATTACTAACACAAATCGATAATACGGGATTTCTTCCTGTTCAACACCGCTAGGAACTGCCACGGACGCACATCCGTGTGCTGTACGTGATTCATGCAACATTTGCTAAAGAAATTATGAGAAAAAGAAAAACACCTTCAGTTGTTTTTGCTGACGTAAAAAACGCGTGAGATACGGATGCTATACGCGTGTATAAAACGCAGACGCGCACCGTACACGGATGCCACACAGACTGCAATGCTGGAAAAATGCTGCGTTTTTTACGCGCGCAAAACGGACACATTCATGTGAATAAGGCCTTATGCTTCTTTTAGGATCAACTCCTGGTTTTGGCTAAAGAAAACACATCAAAACTGCACCAAAATTGCATTGTGTGGATAAAGCTTTAGATTATTTTAATGCAGGTCAATGGTCTTTGTTAGGTACATTAGTGATTCTGTCAGCTACCGATCTAGTCTAAGTGGTGCAGACAATATACTATTATTATACGGAAAGTTTCTCATCTTATTACTGTGAGCGAACGCTGCCATATTAATCATGATGACATAAGAAATATGACAAGCCAGATCTGATCCAAGTAGGCAGTACTCATCTAAATTATTTGGGAAAAATTATATAAATTTTAAATTTTACAATTTTTATTAAATAAAAATAAATTCTGCAAAACATCCGAGATGTACAAAGAAATGTGACCACTAGTAGTTATGCACAGTGCACAGGGATTCTGAGTGGTGTAACTACAGTTGGTTTTAATTTTTATGCAAAATTGTCTGTTTGATCGCGGCTTTAGGCCCAATATTTATATTACCTTTTGTTGTTTTATAAATTGTGTGAAAAAAGCACAAAAATTGTGAGTTATTTTCTGGTAAATGATGATTAATACGTGGCATTTGATGTGAGTGGAGCTGGCATTTGACATAGCATTTTTCTTGCATGTTTACAGAAGTTTTGCTCTTTCATGAAAACAGGACGTCTTTAATCATTAACGATGCTGCCCCTGAGAACACTCACCCCGCTAACAATACCGCGTCTGTATGACTCTCATTCCTGTACACGGCATCAATATTGGGAAGTCTCACGTCTCTGCAAGCCAAGATAATTCTGCCTCCCTCCCGTAATTAATGGGATAAATATATATGTATATCCATGGATTCTGAGGGGACCAGAACAGGTTCCCAGAGAAGAAAGTACAAATCTTTAATTCTTCTCCTGCCACTGACAAAACATTCCTACCAGGGAAAAGAGAGATAATATTTTAATATGAAGATAAGAACAGGTGTTTCAAAAATGTTGTCACGCTCATAGGTTATTGTGGGAGAGGACAGATGGCTCACATTCATTCACACACAATATAGCACAAGCCAAACCGTTAAAGTAGAAATATATCTTTCGACAATTAAGGATGATCCCATCGCCCCAGGGGTAAAAAATACTGTCCGCACAATCTGAAAATTGTTGTTAATAAAAATCGAATGCTTCTTTCCCTGTAAATGTACCTGCTCCAGTTGTCCCTTCTTGTCAAGTTCTTATAAACTCTAAATGATGGGTAATAATCAATATGGCCACAGAGGTTGTTACTGAGCGTTCCCAGACTCTGGCTGAGTGATACATCCGTGCTCTCAGATTACTACTCAATCATGACAACCCCTTTTTATATTATTACACCCTGTCACAAGGTCTATTCAGTAATACATTTCACCTTCAGCAGTCGCGGAAAACTTGTAATCCATGGATGGCCAGGACCACCAGAGGGAGAGACGCTGTTTGCAGCAGCTCTATGCATTTTATAATACTAGGGTGTCCTGACCATGTCCATATACCCTAATAGGGCACATAAAATATCCTACAAAGTAGACAATAAAGCAGGACAACAAACAATTTTATGGGGGGTGGGGGATTATAAAGACATCCATACTGGTTGCAATCCAGTTTTTCTTTCTTTCTTTCTTTCTTTCTTTCTTTCTTTCTTTCTTTCTTTCTTTCTTTCTTTCTTTCTTTCTTTCTTTCATCTATCTATCTATCTATCTATCTATCTATCATCTATCTATCTATCTATCTACCTATCTATCTATCTATCTATCTATCTATCTATCTATCTATCTATCTATCTATCTATCTATCTATCTATCTATCTATCTATCTATCTATCTATCTATCTATATTCCAAGAAACAGGCAGCACTCCAGAGATGTAGCAAAAATAGAAAAATGTGTTTTATTCCATCAGGCAAAACAGCAACGTTTCAGCTCTACCATACAGGAGCCTTTATCAAGCTTGAGAAAGGCTCTATGGTAGAGCTGAAACGTTGCTGTTTTGTTCAAGCTTGGGAAAGGTCTATGACCGAAACTTTGCGTATGGAATAAAAGTTCATTTTTTTGCTTCACCTAAATAGGAGTGCTGCCTTTTTATCTATCTATCTATCTATCTATCTATCTATCTATCTATCTATCTATCTATCTATCTATCTATCTATCTATCTATCTATCTATCCATCCATCCACCTGATGCGTGCCTTGTTATAAATTTCCATGCAAGTCAATGCTCCCTCCCCCACCTCCCCATAGTTCTATACATTGAGAAACTTTGCAGGTACTTATCTTATACAGGTTTGCAGTGTGTCTTCTCCATTTTAACATCACTTAGTGTGTAGCCATGGTTATCATGATAGATAGTAAGTGATTCATTACCTAAAGGAGACATGTCAGACCCCTCATTTTCTTCTGGACTAACGAACTGATTTCTTTAATTCGATTAATCCGTTTAACTCTTTAAGTATGGACACAATTTCATGGTGGATTACTGTCATTTTACGTTTGATCAACTGCTAATAATCTAATGTATTAAACAATTAGCAGTAAATATCTTTGCTATATTATTACAGGTAGATGATCAGATGAAGCTTTTGCAAAATTGTTGGAGTGAGTTGCTAATTCTGGATCATATATTCCGGCAAGTTTTACATGGTAAAGAAGGCTCCATACTTCTGGTTACAGGCCAACAGGTAAGTTCTGGCTTTTGTGATTCGGACATATCATGTATAGATAGATAGATAGATAGATAGATAGATAGATAGATAGATAGATAGATAGATAGATAGATAGATAGATAGATAGATAGATAGATAGATAGATAGATAGATAGATAGATAGATAGATAGATAGATAGATAGATAGATAGATAGATAGATAGATAGATAGATAATGGATGGGTAATGATAGATAGATAGATAGATAGATAGATAGATAGATAGATAGATAGATAGATAGATAGATAGATAGATAGATAGATAGATAGATAGATAGATAGATAGATAGATAGATAGATAGATATAAGATAGATAGATAGATAGATAGATAGATAGATAGATAGATAGATAGATAGATAGATAGATAGATAGATAGATAGATAGATAGATAGATAGATAGATAGATAGATAGATAGATAGATAGATAGATAGATAGATAATGGATGGGTAATGATAGATAGATAGATAGATAGATAGATAGATAGATAGATAGATAGATAGATAGATAGATAGATAGATAGATAGATAGATAGATAGATAGATAGATAGATAGATAGATAGATAGATATAAGATAGATAGATAGATAGATAGATAGATAGATAGATAGATAGATAGATAGATAGATAGATAGATAGATAGATAGATAGATAGATGCAGCTTAGAAAATTAAAGCTGAATTCTGTTTGGTCAAATATGTTAATGCTTCTAATAATAATTTATTTTACAGCGCCATTAACTTACAGGCGCTGAACATATGAAATACAGAGGGATTTTAATACATAACATGAATCTAAAATAAAAACAATAAAAAAAAGATAAACATGGGTTTACTGAGTGACCGACTGGTACAGAAGGAGGGGTCCTGCCCACGAGGGCTCACAATCTGCATAACACATGAGAGACTTTTTGGTAATCATAAAGGGACATTGCAGGCGAGTTGAGTTATTAGTTACATCTGTGTGACATACTTTTCAATGTCGAAATGAAAGAATTCTAAGTAAGTTTACACTAGGTCTTGTTTCAGAACAGTCGTCATTCAACCATCATTGTGCAGGATTTACAAATGTATGATGTAACGACATAGTGCGGAACCTACAACAGTATTAATAAATCGGCCCCAATCTGGTCAAATGGACATTAAGAGAGATACAATGACCTGCACACTTACTGACAGGCATGGGAGCCAATATGAGATGAGAACTGACTTACTACATCTATTTCTGGACACACTTAAACAGCACCACAACAGGTGCACATTGTCACAGCTGTCACTAACACACTGAACTTGTCACCTGTTTCATTGCTTACATTTCATAAGCAGAACTTAGGGTGACCTTATCGACTTTGACGTGTTTATAGGGTTAAAGGGTCGGTCTCACTGAAAAGTAATTTAATGACAGGGAAGTATATAATGAGGCAAAGGGTAAACCAAACATAGGTGCATGGCATACCTAATGGATTAAAGGTCAATCCTATATGGAAGTGAACTGTACCAATGTTTTGTTTGTTAACAAGGCACAGACGCGGCACAGAGGCAGAATTCACATATTACAAGGACACTCACCCTGCAGTCTGTCTAAAGACTGCAAGCAAGGCTGGTCTTAAGGATGTGAACAGGGCACATAGCCTATCACTACTGAACTAGGCACCCGGTGCTTGCAAATCCAATCCCACACTTGGTGTCCAAACCTATGGAAAGAAAGCTGCGCAGGATGCCACTGTATTCCCTAGTTTATTGACTGGACAGTGTTATTTGGTCCACTTAAGCCAATGTTATTTGGGCACTATGTGGCACCCCCATAACGGGGCTGTTAATAGAAGGGCACAAACCAACCTAAGGTCGCCTCTGACTGTAATAGATGTCTTGCTTCTTCTAACCAATCTGTTGATCAAAATTACTCAATTTCAATCTAGCACTTGCATGAGGGGTTGTTCCCAGGATAAGTAGATTCTCCCATCTTCTTTGGTATAGCAACAACCATCCTCCAGTCTCCCATCCTCTTTGGTATAGCAGGAACCTTCCTCCATTCTCTCATCCTCTTAGATATAGCAGGAACCTTCCTCCATTCTCCCATCCTCTTTGGTATAGTAGGAAGCTTCCTCCAGTCTTTCATCCTCTTAGATATAGCAGGAACCTTCCTCCATTCTCCCATCCTCTTTGGTATAGTAGGAAGCTTCCTCCAGTCTCTCATCCTCTTAGATATAGCAGGAACCTTCCTCCATTCTCTCATCCTCTTAGATATAGCAGGAACCTTCCTCCATTCTCCCATCCTCTTTGGTATAGTAGGAAGCTTCCTCCAGTCTTTCATCCTCTTAGATATAGCAGGAACCTTCCTCCATTCTCCCATCCTCTTTGGTATAGTAGGAAGCTTCCTCCAGTCTCTCATCCTCTTAGATATAGCAGGAACCTTCCTCCATTCCCTCATCCTCTTAGATATAGTAGGAACCTTCCTCCATTCTCCCATCCTCTTAGATATAGTAGGAAGCTTCCTCCAGTCTCTCATCCTCTTAGATATAGAAGGAACCTTCCTCCATTCTCCCATCCTCTTTGGTATAGTAGGAAGCTTCCTCCAGTCTCTCATCCTCTTAGATATAGCAGGAACCTTCCTCCATTCCCTCATCCTCTTAGATATAGCAGGAACCTTCCTCCATTCTATCATCCTCTTAGATATAGTAGGAAGCTTCCTCCATTCTCTCATCCTCTTAGATATAGAAGGAACCTTCCTCCATTCTCCCATCCTCTTTGGTATAGTAGGAAGCTTCCTCCAGTCTTTCATCCTCTTAGATATAGCAGGAACCTTCCTCCATTCTCCCATCCTCTTTGGTATAGTAGGAAGCTTCCTCCAGTCTCTCATCCTCTTAGATATAGCAGGAACCTTCCTCCATTCTATCATCCTCTTAGATATAGCAGGAACCTTCCTCCATTCTCTCATCCTCTTAGATATAGGAGGAACCTTCCTCCATTCTCCCATCCTCTTTGGTATAGTAGGAAGCTTCCTCCAGTCTTTCATCATCTTAGATATAGCAGGAACTTTCCTCAATTCTCACACCCTCTTTAGTATAGCAGGAACCTTCCTCAAGTCTCCCATCCTCTTTGCTATAGCTCCACATAGTGACAAGAGTCCAGATATTTATAAGGCTCTTTAGCTACATGATTGTTTACACAAAGAAGTGTCGCCCAATAAAATCAATAACTGATATTACTAAACGGGCCAGTAAATTAAGAAGAAATAATCACTGTGCTGGACAACTAAACTCCATTGCCATATTTGGCATTTTATTTTAAATCTTCTATTAAAGAATGCTTAGCTGGTATTATCAATATATCATCATTATATTTTAGTGTCATGTTAGCAGTATGTAACATTGATTACTTTGAGTTCTCAAACTTGTCATTATTGATGTCACTCTGGTGACATTTGGCCATTAGTGCATGACATTAATATTACACTATGACATGCATATGTTTGTTTAAGTGCAGTTGTACAGGAAGTTCAGGACATGGAAACAGGGCATCAAGACAGGCTTCTAATGTACAATACCCGAGCGTGGCTCTTCATAGGCTTCTATGCTTTGTCTATGTGTGCTGTTATATTTACTTTTGCAAAGAGGATGGCTAGAGCAATCATGCAAAGAGAACAGTTGAGTAATCTCTACACGAGCTATACAATATATATATATATACATATATATTATATATATATATATATATATATATATATATATATATATATACACATACACTACCGTTCAAAAGTTTGGGGTCACCCAGACAATTTTGTGTTTTTCATGAAAACTCACACTTATATTTATCAAATGAGTTGCAAAATGACTACAAAATATAGTCAAGACATTGACAAGGTTAGAAATAATGATTTTTATTTGAAATAATAATTTTCTCCTTCAAACTTTGCTTTCGTCAAAGAATGCTCCATTTGCAGCAATTACAGCATTGCAGACCTTTGGCATTCTAGCTGTTAATTTGCTGAGGTAATCGGGAGAAATTTCACCCCATGCTTCCAGAAGGCCCTCCCACAAGTTGGATTGGCTTGATGGGCACTTCTTGCGTACCATATGGTCAAGCTGCTCCCACAACAGCTCTATGGGGTTGAGATCTGGTGACTGCGCTGGCCACTCCATTACAGATAGAATACCAGCTGCCTGCTTCTTCCCTAAATAGTTCTTGCATAATTTGGAGGTGTGCTTTGGGTCATTGTCTTGTTGTAGGATGAAATTGGCTCCAATCAAGCGCTGTCCACAGGGTATGGCATGGCGTTGCAAAATGGAGTGATAGCCTTCCTTATTCAAAATCCCTTTTACCTTGTACAAATCTCCCACTTTACCAGCACCAAAGCAACCCCAGACCATCACAATACCTCCACCATGCTTGACAGATGGCGTCAGGCAATCTTCCAGCATCTTTTCAGTTGTCCTGCGTCTCACAAATGTTCTTCTGTGTGATCCAAACACCTCAAACTTCGATTCGTCTGTCCATAACACTTTTTTCCAATCTTCCTCTGTCCAATGTCTGTGTGCTTTTGCCCATATTAATATTTTCCTTTTATTAGCCAGTCTCAGATATGGCTTTTTCTTTGCCACTCTGCCCTGAAGGCCAGCATCCCGGAGTCGCCTCTTCACTGTAGACGTTGACACTGGCATTTTGCGGGTACTATTTAATGAAGCTGCCAGTTGAGGACCTGTGAGGCATCTATTTCTCAAACTAGAGACTCTAATGTACTTGTCTTGTTGCTCAGTTGTGCAGCGGGGCCTCCCACTTCTCTTTCTACTCTGGTTAGAGCCTGTTTGTGCTGTCCTCTGAAGGGAGTAGTACACACCGTTGTAGGAAATCTTCAGTTTCTTGGCAATTCCTCGCATGGAATAGCCTTCATTTCTAAGAACAAGAATAGACTGTCGAGTTTCACATGAAAGCTTTCTTTTTCTAGCCATTTTGAGAGTTTAATCAAAACCACAAATGTTACGCTCCAGATTCTCAACTAGCTCAAAGGAAGGTCAGTTTTATAGCTCCTCTAAACAGCAAAACTGATTACAGCGGTGCTAACATAATTGCACAAGGGTTTTCAAGGGTTTTCTAATCATCGATTAGCCTTATAACACAGTTAGCAAACACAATGTACCATTAGAACACTGGAGTGATGGTTGCTGGAAATGGGCCTCTATACACCTATGTAGATATTGCATTAAAAACCAGACGTTTGCAGCTAGAATAATCATTTAGCACATTGACAATGTATAGAGTGTACTTCTGATTAATTTAATGTTATCTTCATTGAAAAAAACTGTGCTTTTCTTGCAAAAATAAGGAAATTTCTAAGTGACCCTACATTTTTGAATGGTAGTGTATATATATATATATATATATATATATATATATACATATATATATATATACATATATATATATATATAGATACACACATTTATTTATATATATATATATATATATATATATATATATGACAGGGTACCAACAAATAATGTGGTACACTGTAGATTTCTTCTATGTTACATTTTGAGAAGATGTTAGCCTTATATAGCTATATTAATAGTCTAATCACTGTTTCTCTTAAACTGTGTATTCTGGGAAAAGATGGATTGCAGACATCGTTTCATTTACGGTGTCCAGGAAGTTCAAGAACTTCTAAGCCCCTCATTTTCATCATCTAAAAATAAAACTATTAATATGATTGGTCCCTATTTTTAATTGCCAATCTTTGTAATAGAATCTCTAGACAACCCCATTGAAGCTGAGGGGGAGGATGGTGCACATAATTATGGAAATTAGCCATCAAGACATATAAAAAATTCATCTAACTTGGTCTGACTGACTGACAGGTGAGGAGGAAGGGAAATACAAAAATGGTATTGCTGCGACTGCAGATATTCAGTGCACTCATTGTTTGTGGTTATTTGCTTTAGTTGCATGGCCTCTCCTGAGTATATTAGGGTTAGGATAATTAATGAGCGGAAATGTTGTGGTGTAAAATGATGTGGGTTTCGAGAACAAATGAAGAAGTATTATGCATAGCGAACCCCTTGAGTGGATTATTCGTATATATGTTGTAGCCCAGAAGTTCACTGAGCTCTGTTAAATAATTCTATGATTAATTTCTAATATCTGTCTAAAATATGGCGGTGTAAAATGGTGCAACTAACGTTAGATTCTATTCACAAGTTTTCCTATCCTAGGTTCCCCTTTTTTTTTTTTAAGCCTTCAGGTGTGTTGATGTGATTTCATGCCAGTTTATCCCTATTGACTTCGAAGAACCACATCATCCATAGGCTTCTATTTCACACAATAGTGGTTTATGATAACCCTTAAAGGGGTTGTCCACTACTAGACAAATGATGACCTATCCACCGGATAGGTCATCAGTACATGATCTGTGGGGATCCGACACACAAACCTCCGCACCGTTAAGCTGCTCCGGCTGCCTCCGAGCACCGGTCGTCCATTCCGGAAGCAGTTGGCTCCGGCCACTGAATAGCGGCCGGGCTGCAGTACTGCAGCTCTGCTCCTATTCAAGTTCGGCAGCACGGCCGCTATGCTATTATGGAGCCAACTGCTTCCAGCTCCACACATCGCATAATGGGCCATAACATCCGATGCCCAGAGGCAGCTGGAGCGGCTTAACGGTGCTAGGTCTGGTTGTCGGAACCGCACCGATGATATACTGATGACCTATCCGGTGGATAGGTCATCAGTTGTTCAGTAGTGGACAACCCCTTTAAAATACACACTGATAATTTCCATTCTGCACATCTCAATACTAAATGCCTTTACTTGATGCAGTATTACTGGGAATCGGGAACAATAAAAAAAAGGGAACCTTTGTAAATTCTGATTTAACGCATTCTATACTTAATCTCTTTCAGGTGGATTACTCTGTTATTGTCACACAGGCTGGTAGCACATTAAACAACCTCATGAGCCATGCACAAGATCTGGTGGCCAAACTTCGATCACTACAGTTCGACCTAAGGGAATTTGTGTGTCTAAAATTCCTGGTGCTCTTCAGTCTTGGTAAGTTTATGCCCATCAGCTTTACTTTTTAGAGACCAGTTCCAAGCGGAGTAGAGGTCCCTGTGGCTTAGAAATATTTAGAAATATTTGGGATGGGACCCGAAGTTTGTTAGGGGGTAAGACAAAAGCCAGTATTAATGTAAATGGTTGTAGATCAGACTATTTTGATTTGGAGAGAGGTACCAGACAGAGTTGCCCCCTCTCCCTCCTGCTATTTGCTCTGGTAATTGAACCTTTGACTATTTAAATTTGAATGGAAAATCGGATAGAGGGGTTCGGAGCAGGGAGGGGACAAAATCTCTCTCTATGCTGATGACATGCTTTTATTTTTTAATAAACCGTTGGAAAGTTTGGATTACGTAATACAGTTAATGCAGGAGTTGGCAAAAAGTCAACACTACTCCCTTTATATTAGGATAATTCTTTGCATAATAGAGACCTCAAGATCTTGGAACATAAAGGTTCCTTTAAATATCTTGGAGTAAATGTATCTGCAGACTTGGGTTGTTTGCTGTAATGAATCTTCAACCATTGTTGGAAAAAATTAAGATGAAAATCTCAGTGTGGATGAGATGATCATTTAATATCTAGATAGAATGACGTTAATTAAAATGATTTTATTGGCATAATTTTGCAGCATCGTTTTTGTTTTTTTAATTATCGCATAGGGTCACAAACTTTTTTATAAACTGTAAATTGTATTATACTCCAAAATTTTTTAATTCCTACGAATTAATTGGTAGTAAAGAAGCGGTGTCTAAACAAATGTTTATAGCAAGACAGAAACTGGATATTGCCTAGAGTCCC
The DNA here is from genome assembly GCF_050947455.1 of Rhinoderma darwinii. Lineage (NCBI taxonomy): Eukaryota > Metazoa > Chordata > Amphibia > Anura > Rhinodermatidae > Rhinoderma > Rhinoderma darwinii. The sequence continues at coordinate 55,462,625 of NC_134693.1, forward strand.
TACTATAGAAATTTGGAAAAACTAATTTAATAACATTATACAATATGAACAATGTTGGTATAAGAAAAAAGAAAAAGTCGAAAAATTTAGGCGAGTTTGAAAAAAAATGGTTGCAATAGTGGAATGCTAGGCAATCCAATCCTTTTTTTTTTGGGTTGGGTGGGGGTCTGGTTAAATAGGGGATATTTTCTGACATCAGGTTTGTGTATTCTGTGCTGAAATTTTGTATAGGATTTTAACTCCTTGGAGACACATACAATTTTAGTTTTTTCATTTTTAGTTTTTCCATCGTTGCATTCTAAGAGCCATAACTTTTATATTTTTCCATCAACATAGTCATATGAGAGATGATTCTTGCCAGACGAGTTGTAGTTGTGATTAGTTCAATTGAATGTACCAAATAATGTGTTGTAAAGTGAAAAAAAATTATTTGTGAATTGGAATGGGAGAAAAAACGATTCCTCCATTGTTTTTTGTTTTTCAATTTTACGGCGTTTACCATTGGGAAAAAAGCCATGTCCATTTTCTTCTGCTGGTCAATATGATTATAACGATACCAAATTTATATAGTTTTTTTATGGTTTTACTACTTTTAAAAAATAAAAACAAAAAAATTGTGTCTGCATATTTTGAGATCCATAACTTTTTTATTACTCTGTCGATGGATCAGTATACGGGCTTGTTTTTCGTGGGGTAAGCTGACGTTTTTATCGGTACATGCTACTTTTTGATCACTTTTTATTACATTTTTTTGAGGAAGCAAGGTGACAAAAAATACGTAAATGCTTGCTTTGTGATTTTTTTTTACGCCGTTTACCTGGTGTGTTAAGTAACTTGATGTTTTTTTATTGCTTTTATTGCTGGCAAGGCTTAATATTAGGGCACTGATTCCAGACCTTCAGGCCTTCAACTGGCCTCCAGCTGCAATGGCAACTGTGTGGCTCCCCTCAATTCTGTCACGAGGGGAAGGGGGGCGATCAAGAGACAGAGGGATCCCTCCAGGGGCGTAGCTAGGGGGGGGCAGGCGGGCGCAACTAGGTGGTAGGGCACCCAGCATGATCCACAGCACAGTGTGATTGTGCAGTGTAAGAAGCTGGGCTGCAACAATGAGAAGTGTTGGTAAAAAGTAAAAACGCGCCCATTTGTCTATTAAGAAAGTAATTAGCATAAATCTAAAATTGTTTATAACTAGGTAAAAAATGATCGTTTTTCAAAATAAAAACCACTGTTGTTATCTACATTACAGCGCCAATCAGATTATGTAGGAGATAGGGCACTTATAATGTGGTGACAGAGCCTCTTTAAGTGCAGGATCCAGAAAAAAAAACATATCTGGAAGGGATCAGACTAAGGCCCCATGCACACGAACGTAAAAACGCCCGTAATCACGGGCCGGTGCTCGGGATGTTGACTTACGGTATGGATAGAGTAAAAGCTCACTATTTAAATACCTCTTAGTATGAATTTAATTGCTACCGCTCGATATGAATTTAATTGCTAGAGAGTGTAAATAATGTTATTGGAAGCATAAAAGAAATGAAATTAAGCAATATATTCATTACAGAATTAGGCCTCATGCACACGAACGTAAAAACGCCCGTAATCACGGGCTGTAATTACGGCCTGTAATTATGGCCCATAATTACAGGCCCATAGACTTCTATTGGCCACGGGTACCTCCCCGTATGCTTATGGGAAGGCGCCCGTGCCGTTGAAAAACATAGAACATGTCCTATTTCAGGCCGTAATTACGGCACGGGCAGGCCCATAGAAGTCTATCGGGCTCCCGTAATTACGGGTGACTACGTGTGTGCACCCGTAATTACAGGAGCATTGCTAAGTGACGTCAGTGTATAGTCACTGTCCAGGGTGTTGAAAGAGTTAAACGATTGGCAGTAACTCTTTCAGCCCTAGGGACAGTGGCTACCAATCACAATATAGATAAATCTGTAAAAAAAAAAAAAAAAGGACGTTCATACTTACCCAGAACTCCCTGCTTCTTCCTCCAGTCCGGCCTCCTGGGATGACGTTACAGCCCATGTGACCACTGCAGCCAATCACAGGCCAATCACAGGCTGCAGCGGTCACATGGACTGCGCGTCATCCAGGGAGGTCGGTCTGGATGTCAAGAGAGGGATGCGTCACCAAGACAACGGCCGGGTAAGTATGAATTTAAATTTTACTTTTATTACGGAAAGGGCTGTCCCTTCTCTCTATCCTGCACTGATAGAGAGAAGGGCTGCCGATTACTGCAGTGTAATTTTGCAGCGAAAATGTGCCCGTAAATACGGGTGGATTACGGGTGACACCGGACCCGTATTTACGGGCACGGGTCCGTAAATACTGGTGCAATACGGGTCGAATACGTTATTTACGCCAGTATTTACAGGTGGACAAAAATACGGTCATGTGCATGGGGCCTAAGTAAAGTGAAATATCACTTAGAATGAGGTCCAGCACTGTTCTGATGTTCACTGTAACACTGGTAAAACTACATGTATTCTCATTGATTGTCTAAACCAGACATGCCCCTTTAAAGTGTAAAGAGGCACCTGTTTTGCGTGAAAATCCATTAGCCCGTTAAGAAGCAAATAATTGTTACTTTAAAAATGTAAAGACACCTCCAGTATAAGTGTGCTTTCACTCTGTAGCTCACCCCACTTCCCGCAGGAGTCGGGCCCTGAACCTCCTGGTAGGGGTATCCTGGAATTGTGAGTCCCTCATGAATGGAGCAGTACTGCGCATGCACAACCACCACTCCATGACCTTCCTAAGTAGAGTCGTGTGTTAATGAACCTTCCCTTACCCATCTTATCCCTCCACCCCCACCTTTAGGAAAGACACGTGACACCGAGGTTGGATGTGAAATGGCCACAGCAGCCGTTTATTAATTTCACAGTTTTATCAAAACAATTTAAATCCGAAACATTCGGATAACTAGTTAGGAATCCACCAGAGAATTCCTCCTAATAATTCACTTGACCCAACATGGGTCAGAATCGTACATAACAATTTAACGTTAACATTAACCCGAGCAGAGGAAGTCCTTGAAGCCCCTTCAGATGTTCCTTTTTAAGAACACACCGAATTAGCCATCTGCAAACCACCAATTACCTCCAGCCGTAAACCAGCTCGGAAGCACCGTTCACCTCTGCAGATGGCTCCAACCACTAGAAGTCCACTTCAAGGGGATAACACCCGATGAAGCCCTCAAGTGATATACCGACCACTAGAAGTCCACTTCAAGGGGATAACACCCGATGAAGCCCTCAAGTGATATACCGACCACTAGAAGTCCACTTCAAAGGGATAACACCCGATGAAGCCTTCAAGTGATATACCTTCTACCAGAAGACCACTTCAAAGGGATAACACCCGATGAAGTCTTCAACCATGTACCTTTTTTGGGGGACGCATACCCCCGATGCGACCCCCCCACCATTTTGTACTGACTGGCCTCAAGGACTCCCCCCGCCAGCTGCCATGACAACAGAACCTACTCCGGGAAAAAAGGAAAAACATGTTAAATAAGCACACAAAACAAAGACAACACTCATAAACGGACGTACATAAAGCCCCACAGGGGTAACAAACAAAGGGCGGGAGGGTGGGAGCTTGTCTCTCCCTGTGTTACTCCTCCCGCTGCTTCCGGCTCAATGCCGCAAACAGCGGGAAGCTCAGCAACGGCCCCCTGACTCCTCCTTGTCCCTCCTCCACCTCCTCCTAACTCTCCCTCCAACTCTCCCTTACCTATTAACCCTTTCCCTACCAGTGAGGTCATGGAGGCTTCCCCTTAAGCCCTGCAGGCTGCGTCCAGCCTCTTCTTGACCTTCCTAAGTAGAGTCGTGTGTTAATGAACCTTCCCTTACCCATCTTATCCCTCCACCCCCACCTTTAGGAAAGACACGTGACACCGAGGTTGGATGTGAAATGGCCACAGCAGCCGTTTATTAATTTCACAGTTTTATCAAAACAATTTAAATCCGAAACATTCGGATAACTAGTTAGGAATCCACCAGAGAATTCCTCCTAATAATTCACTTGACCCAACATGGGTCAGAATCGTACATAACAATTTAACGTTAACATTAACCCGAGCAGAGGAAGTCCTTGAAGCCCCTTCAGATGTTCCTTTTTAAGAACACACCGAATTAGCCATCTGCAAACCACCAATTACCTCCAGCCGTAAACCAGCTCGGAAGCACCGTTCACCTCTGCAGATGGCTCCAACCACTAGAAGTCCACTTCAAGGGGATAACACCCGATGAAGCCCTCAAGTGATATACCGACCACTAGAAGTCCACTTCAAGGGGATAACACCCGATGAAGCCCTCAAGTGATATACCGACCACTAGAAGTCCACTTCAAAGGGATAACACCCGATGAAGCCTTCAAGTGATATACCTTCTACCAGAAGACCACTTCAAAGGGATAACACCCGATGAAGTCTTCAACCATGTACCTTTTTTGGGGGACGCATACCCCCGATGCGACCCCCCCACCATTTTGTACTGACTGGCCTCAAGGACTCCCCCCGCCACAGCGAAACAGGCCTTGACCACCTTAAGCCTGTGAGTTCCTCCACACCACCACCGCCCTTTCTATTCCTTCTGCTATCGCCAAGCTCCAAAGATCAATGCCAACCTCGGTCAGATGAACCCCATCACCCCTCCAGAAGTTCCCCACTCCTGACTCCAAATCCCTGTGCCGCACACAAATGCCCCCGATTTTTGCTACGAAACGGGACACCGCCCGATTAACTTTTAATGCGAGCCTTATTGACTCTTTCACTGACCTAGCCAACCGCCAATGTTTCCTCGGGACTATGTCCGACCACACTATCACCAACTTGGGATAAGAAACCCACAAACCCAACATATCGTGTTTGATATCCCGCACCAACTCACGCAAGGGGCAGACTCCCAAGTCATCCCCACCCACGTGCAACACTAAGACCTCCGGAACCCTATCAAGCCGGGCCTATGTCTGGAATTCTGCCAACCCCCTGCTCCATGACATACCTCTAAATCCCAGCCAATGCACAACCGCATCCTGTCGCGGAATGCGCAACTGGCGACCGTCCGGGCACGTACGAATGACCCAGTGCACGTACGAATGACCCAGCAACCACACCAAACACGGAGGCGAATCTGAAATGGAAAACAATTAGACACTGCCATACAAAACATTTTTTAAGCGTTAACCACAACCTCATAACAAATGGAGCGGACATAGGACTTAACTCAGTTGGACTCCCAACGACCAATGCGCCGCACCCCTTCATCATCCAACCCCCAGCGCCCCGCTGCAGTTGCTGCGCCAATCCTGAAGGAATGAGATGAATATGAGCCCGCCGCGACACCAACCGCCGTCAGACATTCCTTAAATACATCTCCAAACTGAAACCTGGACAAAACGACCCGTCCACATGGCGTAACAAAGGCAAATCTGGAGACCCCGCTTGCGGCTTAAAAAAACCCCGCATGCACTCTACTGGGCACATAACCGACCCCGGGAGGGCGAACAAAACTATCAGCTTACCCTTCCCTACTTGGCTAAGCAAAGCAAACGACACAGGCCTTCTACTATCCGCCTCCCCTCTACCTCGGCCCAACCCCTTCAAAGCCTGTAGCACCAAAAATTCCTTAGATACATCTTGAAAGCCTCGTAACTTGAAACCAAACGCCACCGCAGATATGAACCGGTTCACCTTTGCCACTGAAAACCCCGCCTCCCAGGCGTCCCCTAACCAGTACAAAAGTGCCACCAACCTGTCTCTATCCGTATTGACGTCACCCAACTCTCTTACCCACTCCTCCCACTGCCTCCAACAAGCAGAATAAGCACTCCACGTCGTGCGCGCCAAAGACCTTTGTATCAGTTGTTCTACGGGACCGAGACCAGATCCCAAAGATGTTCCGGACAAGCCAAACCGAGACGTTCCGCTCCCAGTGCCAATTGCCGAAACCGGTCCCACTGCGAGCGAGAAAGAGCATCAGCGATGCAATTCCGTACCCCCGGCACATGCACCGCCACCACCCACGCGTTCAACGACAAACATACCAACACTAAATGTCGCAACAATTGAACTACAGGAGGAGAGGACGCCGTGATGTTATTAATGGCCAGCACCACCCCCATGTTGTCGCAGTAAAAAAAAAAACGAACCTTCTTATCCCTGACCCTGTCCCCCCAAATGGTTGCCGCCACCACGATGGGGAACAGCTCGAGCAGGGCCAGATTCCGCGTGAGTCCGCTGGACACCCAACTAGCCGGCAATTGACCTGCGCACCACGGACCTCCCCCGTAAGCTCCAAAACCGCCCGCCCCAGCCGCATCCGTAAAATTATTCAAATCACTCGCACTCCCGCCGTTGCCGCTGCCAACCGTCTACCAAACACCCTCCCCATTGGCATAATCCGGCAGGCGAAATTCAACTTCCCCAGCAGCGACTGAAGCTCCCGCAGCGTCATTTTCTTCAGTCTACAAGCCCGCCGTACCTCCAGCCTCAAAGCACCCAGCTTATCCGCAGGGAGACGACACTCCATTGCCACCGAATCTATTTCAATTCCCAAAAAACAAATCGTCGCTACTGGGCCCTCCGTTTTTTCTGGCGCCAAAGGGATCCCAAAATCCCTCGCAACCTTCTGTAGTGCATAAAGCAAATTACCGCAAACCGGCGAACCCCCCGGGCCAACGCACAAGAAATCATCTAAGTAATGGATCAACGAGTCGACCCCGGATACTCCCCTCGCTACCCACTCCACGAAGCTACTAAACGCCTCGAAGTACGCACAAGAAAGGGAACGCCCCATCGGAAGGCACCGATCCACATAAAAGGCCCCATTCCAAAGACAGCCCCAACAGCCGTTGGCTTTCTGGATGAACTGGCAACAACCTGAACGCCGCCTCGATTTCGGTTTTTGCTAGCAGCGCGCCCGGGCCCGCAGCCCGCACTAACCCCACCGCCTCATCGAATGAGGTATAGGCTACGGAGCACAACTCGTGATCTATCCCGTCGTTTACCGACGAACCCTTGGGATACGATAAGTGTTGAATTAAACGAAATTTTACGGGCTCACGCTTAGGAACAATACCCAACGGGGACACAACTAAATCTTTTACTGGCGACTCAACAAAAGGCCCTGACATGCGACCCAACGAAACTTCTTTTAACAATTTGTCCGACACGACCTTGGCATGCGAGTAAGCCGATTTTAAATTCCTCCGCGTAACCGGAACCTCATAAGGAGGCGGGGAATAACGAAACCAACACGAAAACCCTCGTAAAGCAACTTAGCCGCCGCCCTGTCCGGATACTCATTTAGATAAGGGGCCATCTTTTCCACCCTCACCGGTGACACCCCCTTGACCAGCCGCGGAGGACTGGTTCCCTGACCTCCTTTTCCGCATACATTTCGCCGCCCCGTGTGATGCACCATTACACTCCGAACACACGTGCTTGAACTTGCACGTGGCCCCGAACTTGCACTGGCCTTCATTAAATTGCCAGCAAAACCCTGCCTTTCCCCCGCCGCCTTGTCCAACCTGACTAGACTGGCCTCCTTGGCCGGCGCTCCCGGGGAAGGACTGCCTAACCGGAGCCGTAACCCGTAACCAGAGAGCAATATCCTTCTGGTCCCACCGAATCGCCGGCCGAACCGCTTTTCGCTGACGGAATTGCTCGTCGTATCGCAGCCACGCCTGACCCCCATACGCCCTATGAGCCTCCCCAATAGCATCAAAATAACAAAACAACGCCGAACAATTTTCCGGCGCCTTTTCCCCTATCACACTGGCTAATATGGCGAACGCCTGCGACCAATTAACGAACGTCTGCGGGATAAGCCTATACCGCCGCCGTTCCTCCTCGTCCTTTTTACTCTCGTCCCGCTTGCTCTTATCCAAATTAAATTTAGCGAGCGGCAAGAGAGAAAAAATCTCTACATATTCGTCCTTCCAGATCCGCTCACGCACCTCCTGCTTTAAATGCGCCCCCAACGGACCTTCGAAACACACATACACCTCCCCACGAGCGCGATCATCAATACGCACCCGATCGCCATCTTTTTGCGCCTCGGTCTGTACCGACACCGCGACCGCCTCTCTAACCGCCGTTACGGGCCGCGCTTGTAACAATCCCCCTTCCCTGGGACCCTCCCAAACTACCGCCGGGGACACTTCCGTGACTACCGGCGCCACCGCCCTATCTAGGCGCCCGACCAGCTCTCTCAAGCAACCCACTAAGTCTGCCAAACCCGCGCCATCGCGCCCGCCCGCGCCACTACCGGCCACCGATGCGACGCTAGCAGCCCCCCCGCCGATACCCGACATAAAAATCGCTGGATATGACAATGATGGAGTTATACACTCACCGGGCTGCACAGGCGCTGTGTTCCCGTCAGCCGGACCATCCTGACCTCGACGATACACGTCCAGTTCACCTTCCTCCAGCTCTTCTCTCGCCGACGACTGTCCATCCAAACGACATCTTCGGAACGGGGATGAGGACGCGCTGACCGATGGGCCGGCAACCTGCCGCCCGACCGCCGGGACCCAGACTTCCGACCGGACCTGTTGCCTCGACGTCGCTGCAGATCTAGACGTCCGTCTCGCTGATCCTGAAGAAGCCTGCCCCCTGGCCGGAACATCACCAGGCGGGGCGGCCGTACCTTGTCCTCCGAATCTTCCATCCGATGGGGGAGGGGTGACAGGGAGCCCGGCCTGCGACTCCCTGCTTACCGCCGGACCCCGTCGCGGCTTGGGATTCCTGCCAGGACGCAGGGCCTGGGAAGGGGCGGTCCTCCCAGCTGCCTGGCCTGCAGCGTCCGAGATCGGGCTCCCTCTGCGACGCCGTGTCCGCGGGACTGCCTCAGGACTGAGGCGCTCTGGAGGTCGGGACCGCCGGGAGGGACGGGTCGACCCGGCCTGAGTCGCCGTCACCCCCGGCAACGCTCTCAGCCTGCTCCGAGCAGGAGCGGTTGTTGCCGACTCCCCCCCCGCCGCCATAGTAATGCTAGTAAGGGGGCCGGGGGAGGGGAGCCTGTCCCCTGCAACAGACCCCGAACGCCGGGCCTGGCGTGGCGAAACGGCGTCCGGGATCCTAGTTAATGCAGCCACGGTCTCCTCAAGCCATCCGGGACCGTGGTGCACATCAGCGGCACGCAGCCGCTCTAATAATACGGCCTCCGACATTGTTATAAGCGCGGGCAACGGGGAGCTTGTCTCTCCCTGTGTTACTCCTCCCGCTGCTTCCGGCTCAATGCCGCAAACAGCGGGAAGCTCAGCAACGGCCCCCTGACTCCTCCTTGTCCCTCCTCCACCTCCTCCTAACTCTCCCTCCAACTCTCCCTTACCTATTAACCCTTTCCCTACCAGTGAGGTCATGGAGGCTTCCCCTTAAGCCCTGCAGGCTGCGTCCAGCCTCTTCTTTCATTTCAATGGGGCTACCAAGTGCTATCTTCAGCGGCCCCATAGAAATGAATGGAGCAGTGGCCGAGCCTACTGAGTACTGCTCCATTAATATGGGGCTCACAACGACGGCAAAGTAAGCCATTTCTGGGGATCAGTGGGGGGTCCCAACAATCGGACCCTCAACGATCACATATTTATCACCTAATCTTTGGATAGGTGATAATATTGATTATGGTTAAACCCATTTAAGGGGCTAATGGATTTTCAAATAAAACAGGTGCCTCTGATAATCTAATAGGCGATGTCACACTGATAATGGTAGTGAAAATTGTGTCTTAAAACGTTTATTATTTTGAAAGTTATGAGGTTTTTTTCTAAATATGTAGATGAGCCTTTATTAGACAAGTGGGTGTCAACAGCAGCGATTCTCCTGAGGTGGAGCCTCCTCACAGCCTCTGATGCTGACCTATCTGCATGAAGCTGCTTCACACAGTATGAGAGATCGAGGCTGGAGGGATGGGGGATCACTTCAAATAGCCATATCTCACCATATCTGGTGTCATATGAAAGATGAGATTCTAATCTTTCATATGGCACCAGGATCGCAGTTCTAGCTGTGAAACAACCGGAGATATCACCAGTTGAATACACAGCACTGGGCAGGGAAGGGGGAGAAAGCTGTATTCTGATTGGACATCGTCATACAGAAAACATTACACTGCCCAGAGTGAAAAGAAAGAGTCACCTCCCATTTGGCAAGTAGAGCAAGTTTACTTTTCTTTTATACTTCACCTGAGTCACTTTGTCATTTACATCCTTACGTACTTTATTACAGCACCAGAAGGTAACGAGAACATCCTTACAACTAAATATAGTTTTAACAAAGGTGCTGCAGGGATTTCTGGGAAACTCTAAGAAACCTTTCTAGTTGTTTCATCTGGATGGAGATTGCATGTGATGTTTGCTGTTGTAAGAAGAGTTGCCTGGAATCCGGGCACCTTATTACGCATATTTTGATAATGTGATGGGTTCTTTCCTGTTAGAAGGTCACATATAGATGTATTTTTGGTATATGGAAACTTGTCTCCATGGCTGTTTGCTCAATGATGCTGATGGAAGAGATTGACTGGGATATTGAAGATATCACTATATAACTTTAGTATCCTGAATGAAATGTCTAAACCCTCTTTACTTAGGTCATTGTCTCCTCCAGATCTCATCTTGGTATTTTTCATAATCGATATATATGTCTATCAGTGAACGTATATGACTTCCCTGACTGGCCCACGCCCAGTCCTGCAGATTTAGTTTTTATAGAATCCCGCCCTATTGATTTACCTGGGAGCCAGTAATTCCCCATAGAGAGAAGACCAGTGAGATAGGTAAAACGTCATACACCTTAGACATGTTTCTTTTTTCATCTGTCTGAGTTTTGTATTTGGCAGGGAGAGAGGGAAGACCCTGTCTGATGATTGCGATTAATGGGATTTTAAATAATTTATCAATTGAGAAATAATTGCCTGGACATTATTGATCTGTCCCCACTGTCCCTCATCTTGAGCCATTCGGAGTGATAACTTAAAAGTTTTAAAAAAAAATATGAGGAGACAGATATCTTCCTGGCTCCAATATGTGCAGCCTCATAATCTTATACACTGCTGATGGATACTGTACTATTTATTAAGAAGAAGAATCTCTCTCGGTATCATATATCACCCTCCCGCATGCATATTAAAGCAAATTAAATCCTGCTGAAATCTTCCCTAGCAGTTAATTGAATTGGATTTTCATTATGTAGTTGTCTGATGTGACAAAAGGCTAATAAGACTATACAGAACCTTGTTAAAGATGTCTGAAGTGTCTGTGCTAATGAAATAACAGAAGAAGAAATCAGGGAACTTCTTTGTAGGAGAATAAAGGTTTCTTAGCTAATATGATATGGCAGATGGTGCATTTCGAGGGAAGGACGTTGAAGTGTCCATTACACAGGTGAGTGTAAATATTTATCTGTAGTTGTATCGATCATAGTGACTGCAATGGGTTAAATTTTTCCTGCTTCAGTTGCATCTTTATTAAACTGAATATAAGTATTTTTTCATTTTGTGACTAAAGCAGATCATTGATCATAAGTCTCAGTGAGATTTTATGTCCAATCAATAGTTATTTGTTCAGCAAGACGGAAAAATAATGTAAAATATATGGTGAGTGCTGAGTATTTTTAAGTAGCTTAATAAAATGTTTAGATTGCATCTCATTTGTTTACTCACCATTGAGGTGTTCGGGGAGGGGGGTTAATGAGCTGTGGGAACATTGAGCTCAAACACCCAGTTCAAAGCTTCCAATAATCATTTATTAATAAAATGTTTTGGAAGTGAAGAGGTCAAGCTATTTTAGTAAATATCGGTTGAAAGCAATGGTGCCCTTGATATCTAGGGAAGGTCAAATTGTACAAGATCAGGTGAAGCACTCCAATGGCAAGACTCATTTTTGCTACAGAAACTATTACCTATAAACGTGCCCATACACATCAGATGACAGTTGGCCAAACCCATTTATTTTAGAGGGACTGGCAGACTATCTGATGGGTATGGGTTGTCCCGACTTTCCCTTGACAACAGATGTTGGAGGAAATAAGGATCGGCCATGTTGGACCTCAATGTGCCCGATTCTTTGTTTCTACAGGAATTAAGCAGCTGTCAGGTGCTTGAGATCAGCTAATTTCCCTCTCCGCATTGAACACATATACATTCTCCACTGACGCTGTGCTCGGCTATTTCTGTAACTCCCATAGAAGTATACTGTTAGTTGCAGACACAGTGGAGTAGAGCGAGCTTGGCTGTTTCTGTAATTGCCATCCACCTCTCTATTGATTCTCCATCTGAATACAGCGGCCAGTGGCCGCCTCACTAGTGAAACTCTACCTGAAAAGCCTCTTGAATGAATGAGTAAAACACATTATCAGTGTAAAGGATCTGCCAGGCACAACTTCTGTGTATACGCCCATAGGTAATCAGTCTGCACCTGAGTCTATGTCTCTGAGACTGACTCCATCTTCCACCACTCAGGATGGCAGGCTTAGGAGTGGGAGAGCCTATCGCAGCCTGGCCAGACGGAGCTATTTATAGCCTCTGTCTATTTATACCTGCCTTTCCTGTTCCTCCTTTGCTTGTGATTCTTCTCGTGTGGTTTCCTGGCCCAGCTACAGCTTCTGAATATTTGATCCTGCTCCATACTGACCCTGGCTTACTGACTACTCTCCTGCTCTGCGTTTGGTACCTCGTTCTCTCCTGGTTTGACTCGGCTCGTTCACCACTCTGCTGCTCACGGTGTTGCCGTGGGCAACTGCCCCTTTTCGCTTAGCTTTGCGTACCCTTGTCTGTTTGTCTCGTGCACTTACTGAGCGTAGGGACCGCCGCCCAGTTGTACCCCGTCGCCTAGGGCGGGTCGTTGCAAGTAGGCAGGGACAAAGTGGCGGGTCGATTAGGGCTCACTTGTCCGTTTCCCTACCCCCATCATTACATAATCACAAGCCCATTGCCAGAAACTATTGGTGGCCTGTGTTGCCTAAAGACGTTAAGGCCTACGTCGCCGCTTGTGAGGTTTGTGCTAGGTCCAAGACTCCCAGGTCCCGACCAGCGGGCTTACAACGTTCTTTGCCCATTCCCCAGAGACCTTGGACCCATATCTCCATGGATTTTATCACCGATTTGCCTCCATCTCAAGGCAAGTCGGTGGTGTGGGTTGTGGTAGACCGCTTCAGTAAGATGTGCCACTTTGTGCCCCTCAAGAAACTACCCAATGCCAAGACGTTAGCTACCTTGTTCGTCAAACACATCCTGCGTCTCCATGGGGTCCCTGTGAATATTGTTTCGGACAGAGGGGTACAATTTGTTTCATTGTTTTGGAGAGCCTTCTGTAAAAAGTTGGAGATTGATCTGTCCTTTTCCTCTGCCTTCCATCCTGAAACTAATGGCCAAACGGAGAGGACTAATCAATCTCTAGAACAATATTTAAGGTGTTTTATCTCTGACTGTCAATATGATTGGGTCTCATTCATTCCCCTCACCGAATTTTCCCTTAATAACCGGGTCAGTAATTCGTCAGAGGTCTCCCCCTTTTTCTGTAATTTTGGGTTTAATCCACGGTTCTCCTCCGCTTCACCTGGTAGTTACAACAATCCCGAGGTAGAGGTCGTTCATCGGGAACTGTGCACAGTCCGGGCCCAGGTTCAGAAGAACCTAGAGGCGTCCCGGAGCGTACAAAAAACTCAGGCTGATAGAAGACGTTCTGCTAACCCCTTGTTTATGGTCGGGGATCTGGTGTGGTTATCGTCTAGGAACTTGCGCCTTAAGGTCCCGTCCAAGAAGTTTGCTCCCCGGTTTATTGGGCCGTACAAGGTCATTGAAGTCCTCAATCCTGTCTCCTTCCGACTGGAGTTGCCGCCATCTTTTCGAATACACGACGTGTTTCATGCCTCCCTCCTTTAACGCTGCTCCCCGTCCTTGGCTCCCTCGAGGAAACCTCCTGTTCCCGTTCTCACCCCTGAGGGGGTGGAATTCGAGGTGGCCAAGATTGTGGACAGCAAGATGGTCCAAGGCTCCCTCCAGTACCTGGTCCATTGGAGAGGATATGGGCCTGAGGAGAGGACTTGGGTACCCGCCCGGGATGTTCACACTGGGGTATTGGTCAGGAGGTTCCACCTTCGTTTCCCCAATAAACCAGGTCCACTTAGAAAGGGTCCGGTGGCCCCTCATAAAAGGGGGGGGGTACTGTAAAGGATCTGCCAGGCACAACTTCTGTGTATACGCCCATAGATAATCAGTCTGCACCTGAGTCTATGTCTCTGAGACTGACTCCATCTTCCACCACTCAGGATGGCAGGCTTAGGAGTGGGAGAGCCTATCGCAGCCTGGCCAGATGGAGCTAGCTCCCGCCCTCTGTCTATTTATACCTGCCTTTCCTGTTCCTCCTTTGCTTGTGATTCTTCTCGTGTGGTTTCCTGGCCCAGCTACAGCTTCTGACTATTTGATCCTGCTCCATACTGACCCTGGCTTACTGACTACTCTCCTGCTCTGCGTTTGGTACCTCGTTCTCTCCTGGTTTGACTCGGCTCGTTCACCACTCTGCTGCTCACGGTGTTGCCGTGGGCAACTGCCCCTTTTCCCTTAGCTTTGTGTACCCTTGTCTGTTTGTCTCGTGCACTTACTGAGCGTAGGGACCGCCGCCCAGTTGTACCCCGTCGCCTAGGGCGGGTCGTTGCAAGTAGGCAGGGACAGAGTGGCGGGTAGATTAGGGCTCACTTGTCCGTTTCCCTACCCCCATCATTACAATCAGAAAATCCCTCACATATTATTATATTTTTACTCCCTATATGGACAAAATAAATTTTATTCCCCATGGCTGCTCCCCACAATCCATCCAAAGCAGTTACACTTGGGACATTTTATATTCTCGCAAAAATGTTTCAATTCAAACAATAGACACATAGTTACATTACACAAAGCTGGTTCAGTGTATATAGCACAATAAAGTAGTTAGCACAGATTTATATATTATTACCATTTGGTTTTTCGTTTGTTGCAAAAGATCATACAATGATGTCACAATGTGTAAGATCAATGCACACTATGAAATCATGTATATGATGAGATCACTGGTTTTAGTGTGACTACATCATTACAAATAATATGTCACTGTGCCACCCCATAATCCACTAGTTTCACTGCTGGCCCACACTACCAACCAGAGTAGACTTATCATGCATAGTAAAACTATAGGCACCATATGGCAGATCCGTACAACACGGATCCGTAATACGGACGTTTTCTAGAGGCCTTGAAGGTCCATCACATCATTACTTGCCCCTAGAGACAGGAGGACCCAGACCAGGTTGGCATCATCCCTTATTTTATCAGGTGGTGAGAAATATTGCAGGGATCCCTTCTTGACATGTCCTACAAACAAGATTTTGGAGAGTTTCCTTAACAATAATGGCAAGAAAATGAGGGGAAAAAAAGTCTCCTCATCCCAGGTGGCACCATTTTAATTTTTGCTATGGGTTCCAATCGCCTCTATGTACGCAACTCCTTCTAGCGGATTCCACATCATTGTGGGATTTGACCTTTCCTTATCCATAATCAAATTCGCCACATTTTCCACTATTTATATTTATCCGTCTACTATTCTTATTAGTTATTATTCAGTTCTCCAAAATTCTTTAAGTGTTTCCCTTTTCAGATTCTTTCTCCCTCCTCCTTTTCTGTGCCCCCCCCTTTCTACTGTAGTTTTGCTGTACCTCTCATCTATCACTTTCCGTAACTTACTGCCGGAAGGTCCAAATAATGCAGCGTCTCTCCTCCTCAGTGTGAAACATTTTGCTTTCTTTTTCTATTGATGTAACACTTACAGGCAGCCATGGAAAAATCAATAGAGACTTTTCATTTAGTGTCCGCACGCGGACCCAGCCAGGACTTGCGATGGCCACACGATTAATCGCTGTTATTTCACTTTCGGTAAAAAAATGCCTGCATGTGTCCCCTTCTTATTTAGACATAACAGAGGGATGTGTCATGTTTGTCCGGCAGAAATCCTGTTTTCTAAAGTTCTCTTTATTTACATACTAATTCCCTTTGATAAGATCATAAAAATAAGGAAAGTAAAGCAGAGTATTGATACTATAATCTATGTAATATAGAGACAGCACATGGTTGTTTATACACACAGAGCTGCGGAGGTCACAGTGGTAGTTCACATAGTCACATAAGAAAGTAGGACTATGAGGAGGTGGGGGAATGATGCATGGAGTTTCATTGAACTTGTAACAAATATATTTTATAATGTATATAGATTGTATAAACCTTGTCATAAATATAGCGACTAGTGAAGCCGTTTGATCAGGGAATCCAAGCTATGCCTATGTGTGATAGATAGATAGATAGATAGATAGATAGATAGATAGATAGATAGATAGATAGATAGATAGATAGATAGATAGATAGATAGATAGATAGATAGATAGATAGATAGATGATAGATAGATGATAGATAGATGATAGATAGATAGATAGATAGATAGATAGATAGATAGATAGATAGATAGATAGATAGATAGAGAGAGAGAGAGAGAGAGAGAGAGAGAGAGAGAGAGAGATAGATAGATAGATAGATAGATAGATAGATAGATAGATAGATAGATAGATAGATAGATAGATAGATAGATAGATAGATAGATAGTGGATGGGTAATGATAGATAGATAGATAGATAGATAGATAGATAGATAGATAGATAGATAGATAGATAGATAGATAGATAGATAGATAGATAGATAGATAGATAGATAGATAGATAGATAGATAGATAGATAGATATGAGAGAGATAGATAGATAGATAGATAGATAGATAGATAGATAGATAGATAGATAGATAGATAGATAGATAGATAGATAGATAGATAGGAGATAGATAGATAGGAGATAGATAGATAGATGATAGATAGATAGATAGATAGATAGATAGATAGATAGATAGATAGATAGATAGATAGATAGATAGATAGATAGATAGATAGATAGATAGATAGATAGATAGATAGATAGATAGATAGATAGATGATAGATAGATAGATAGATAGATAGATGATTGATAGATAGATAGATAGATAGATAGATAGATGATTGATAGATAGATAGATAGATAGATAGATAGATAGATAGATAGATAGATAGATAGATAGATAGATAGATAGATAGATAGATAGATAGATGATTGATAGATAGATAGATAGATAGATAGATAGATAGATAGATAGATAGATAGATAGATAGATAGATAGATAGATAGAGGGAGAGAGAGAGGGAGAGAGAGATAGATAGATAGATAGATAGATAGATAGATAGATAGATAGATAGATAGATAGATAGATAGATAGATAGATAGATAGATAGATAGATAGATAGATAGATAGATAGATAGATAGATAGATAGATAGATAGATAGATAGTGGATGGGTAATGATAGATAGATAGATAGATAGATAGATAGATAGATAGATAGATAGATAGATAGATAGATAGATAGATAGATAGATAGATAGATAGATAGATAGATAGATAGATAGATAGATAGATAGATAGATAGATAGATAGATGATAGATAGATGATAGATAGATGATAGATAGATGATAGATAGATAGATAGATAGATAGATAGATAGATAGATAGATAGATAGATAGATAGATAGATAGATAGATAGATAGATAGATAGATTTTGTGTGATTAATCCACATGGCATTGAATAGTATGAGCATAAAACATTCCATATTCTATTTGATGATTGGGGCCCAGTAAGACTTGTCGTTACCTCCTTTGTCACAATCACATTAAGAACACAATGGAAACCTTGACTAAAAAGTAATGTATAGCCTTCACCCCACTTGTAAGACCAATGTCAGCTCATGTTCTTATGTCCCTAAGGTGAAGACGTGTAGAAACCATTAATTGCTGCTAATCATCCTTAGAGGGACTGGCAGACTATCTGATGTGTATGGGTTGTCCTGGCATTGAGGCTGCCAACATTATCCCTGGCACACGCATGATCACACTATTACAGAATTATTTACATATGCGTGTATATCATATACATTGGCAGTAGATTTTAAAGCGGACACTGAATTTGATGTTGTTGCCTTGGGCTGCCGTGGGACACAGCAATCAAAGTGAGTTAAAAGCAGAGCAGAAAGTCTTCAGTCAGCACTGTGTCTCCAAGCGACCAAGATACGAAGCCTCCCCGGCCGCTCTATGGATTTGCTGTCTATCAAATCCAGAATACAGTAGTCAGGTTAATGGATGGATTATTCCGTGTAATGATATTAGGGCATTATTGATACAGACGGCACGGAGGTGACCTTGTTAGATCAAGACAACTATATTAATTGATCATTTGGTCTCTACAAGTTTAATCCCCAGATACGTATTAACCCTTTATGGATATTTCCTACCTTGTCCTAAACATGGTAAGATTACTGTGAAATTGCTTATTCATGAAGGAAGGGTAATTGAAATAATATGGCTCAATAATATGCAGGTGATCCACATACAATGAGACTGCCGATAGACAATATATTATTTTCACTTTTGATAGATGTCCTCAAGCAATCCTATAAACGACTTTGTAATTTGTAATGAAAAGTATAAGCAGGATCTGTGTTCATTAATTCTAAGACAGGGAAAGTGATTAAAGGAACACTCCGGCCAAAGCTCATACAGTGTGTTATACCTAGTGCATAGCCAGAGGGGGCAGCGGAGTCAAACAACATCAAAGAGAGAATCCCTGTGTCATGTAGCGCTCCTCAAGCCCTGCACTAGTAATAGCACAGTTTAACATTTATACCTGGAGTGTTCCTTTAAAATCACATTATTTTACAGGTTTTTTTTTTGTTTCATTTGTTTTTAAGCTGATGTGAACAGCATTCCTGATGAAAAAAAAAATGCCTGGGTGATGACTACAATGGTTGCTATTACAAATTCAACAGATAGTTTTCCAAGTCTTAAAGGGAGTTCACACAGAGTTTTTGGACGCGGAAACCGCATTGGAAAGCGCGCCAAAAAATGGCCTGAAAATACCTCCCATTGATTTCAATGGGAGGCGGAGGCATTTTTTTCCCGCGAGCGGAAAAACGGTCTCGTGGGAAAAAGAAGGGACATGCCCTATCTTCGGGCGTTTACGCCTCTGACCTCCCTTTGACATCAATGGGAGGCAGAGAAAGTGTATTTCGCTGTGTTTTTTGCCCGCGGCGCTCAATGGCCGCAGCCAAAAAACGCAGCGAAAATCGGCATGCAGGCAGGGCAAAATCTGCTTCAAAATTCCAAACGGAATTTTGAGGCAGATTTTCCGCCTGCAAAAAAGTCAGTGTGAACCTAGCCTTAAAAGGCAAATATAACTAGTTACCAGTGAGGCCATGTTCACACGTTGTGGATTCTGTGAGGACTGAGGCATGGATTCCACGCCTAAATCCAGACAGAATTCACAACTATAGCACTGGCAAGGCATTTTAATGGGTACTGTATGCCCCATTCACATGCTCTGGATTTAATTTGCGCAGAATAATGACCATTCTACAGATTTTATCATCTACAGTGGGCTTATTATTGAGGCGGAGTCTGAAAAGCCACAGAAAAGCTTTTTTGAACTTCTGCAGATTACCCTCAAAATCCACAGCGGATTTGCTTAGATCAAATCTTTATTGGGTGAACATAGCAGGAGTAAACTTCATATTATTACATAACTAGACATATTTACCATTCTGTGCCCTGGGAAAGCTGGGTGATAATCTTGACCTGCGATTGGGACCACAGTAGCTGTCACCCAATTTTCCCAAAATCAGATATCTGATATCGAAAATAAACTGGCAGAGGAGGACACCTCAAAGATTTATTTTTAAAGTTGTTTAATTTGTTCGTTACTTAGATATGCATTTTAATTGAATCTAATACATAGAAAGTAGTTTGTTCTATATTTCTATTACTAAACAACATCAATGGAGCAGTAGTTTATAGGTTAGTACTTAAAGGGTTTTTCCAGGGACACTATTTTCTTCCAGGCGGGCGGCGCACGAGCACTGTGGAGTTTTATGCATTTTAATTGAATCTAATAAATAGTGTGTCCCGCTCAGGGGGGAATTAGGAGGTGGGGGTGGAGGGGAGTTGAAAAACTACTGCTTGTAATGGTGACAATTGTTGCTTTGTTTTTTTTCTATTTTGCGGTTGAGCATAAGAAAATTAAAAAATTGTATAAAAAAAAATACAACTACAATATAAAGTTAATGCCTACAGATGGTGCTGCACACATAACCTTATTTAAAGGGATACCAGTGCATGGTATTTAGAAAACCAAAATTATTTTTTAGGGAATCTGTAAAACCCCCAAACTATGGCAGGATAGGTGAAAAGACGCTGATTCCGAATATGTGATATTTATATATTTACTCAGCGACATTCCCCCGCAGTAATCCCAAAAACTGTCCGTGTGCTTTATTCTAATAGAGTGAAGTCCCCTACGCTTTACTGCCATACTTGTTGAATATTCAGAGTTCATTCCTGTTTGCACCCCTTACACATTGATAAGAGCCTTAAATCAATCAAAGAGGACCCAGAAAAAAAATCAGAATCAGTGTCTTTACACCTATCCAGCAGTTACATTTGTTGTGGGGTGTTTAACATGGTGACCGATTCCCTTTAAATATCACCCGATTCCATGAAGAATTGAAACACATTTAATTGTATTTCTATAAATTGTAGAAATATCATCATCTCTGTCATGGGACTGGGGACTACTGATGTTTCATTTCTTTTTAAGTAAGTAAATGTGCATCTAACGTTGATTTTTCTTGTAAGTACCGTCCACTTTAATGTTTTAAAAAGCAGGATAACACCACATTATAGAGAGAAGGTGGAGGATGAGTTATGTGAAACATTTCTGTGGATCAATGCAGTTATATAGAGCAATGAGAACGATCTCAGTGAGCAGTAGATATCAGTAGATGGTGCAATACTATAAGATATATGGAGCAGCAAAACGCGTTGTAAATACAGCTGTATTAAAGTTTACAGGGAGAGCTTTCATTAGAAGCTGAGAACAGTGCAGTATGGCACTCGATATATTCCGGGATACCGCTATTCATTTAATAAAATTAGCGTTTACATTTCATAAACTGAGGGGGTCACTTATAGAAGCACCCCTGTATCAGTTCAATTCCACCTTAAAAGTAAAAGTTACATGTCTTCCTTGCGGTCTCATTTCCTTCTTCTTACGTTTTAGATCATCAGATCTTATAATAAAGTTGCCATTGCACCCTATCATTAGTTTTGTAGGGAAAAACAAAATTGTGTGGAATTGCTCTAGAAACACCACTGCCTTCTTGTGTTATACAGCGGCATATCAGACGTGTAATCTGTGTATGATTCTATCTATATGCACCTCTATAACTAGTCAACATCTCATTAGGGTTACATATTTTTAATATCTATTAATGATATGCAGAAATGTCTTGAATTGGCGAAAGCATGTTTGTAATACTCTATAAATCTTTGGAGGGTGACTCACTGATAGCCATGTGATGGTTGTGTGTGCGAATAACACTGGTGATTCTTATATGCCAGGGCAATCAGTGGTATCGGCACTAAAGCATCACACAAAAAATTTATATCAGATATAAGATAGTTTTACTATAAAATAGATAGGAGCAAACAGACCAATAAGTGCATATATGGAATTATAATACAATAGTTGATGTTCAATCTAAACCAGGTGACCTAAAAAACATAATACTAAGTAGACATCCTAAAGGAATAGAACTAACTAGACTGGATACATCTGAAATACAATAAGAATGAATCAACAGTTAAAAAATAATGGGTCCGCCGCAGGGCCCTTGTGGTATGGTCCCAGAATTGGCTTGAAAATATGTATACCAATCTATAATAGCTATAAACATACACAGTACGAAGAAAAAAAGCCACAAAGTTACAGGTATCAACACATGTAGAAATGGCCGCCAATGTAAATGGTAAAAAGAGATGCAGTTCAAATGAAATATAGCGCAGAACTGCTTCTCACCACTCCCGGTACTATAGATCGCAGTCTGACCGTGGATATGTTCGTATATGGCTGGACACGTCGGACAGTCAGTGGTGTGGTGGCGTTTTCCAATGCTTCTCAGATTTTTCAGACTACTGCATCCAAAAGTTCTTAAAGGATCTGTCAGCTCCCAAAATACTTGTATGCTCCTGAAACACAATTTCTGGAACATATTTTCTTTGAACTCCACATTTTGTCAATATTCTGTTATACCTCCTGGAAATGTATGAATAAATTGACAACTTAGTGTTATCAATAAGGCGTGTCCCTAGTATGACCTGGGGAGCTCTGATTGGACTGTGTCAGAGTGTGTGGGGACACGCCCTCTTTGATAAGGGAAATGGTAACATCCATTTGTCAGTTTATTAATACATTTCCGGGAGGAATTACAGAGGAACGGCACGATGCAGTTCTAAGAAAAGATGCTCCAGAATTGTTGTTTCATAGGGAATGCAAGTTTGGAGAGATGGGAAATGAGACCAAATAATTTTATAGTCATAAACGGAAATAGAAGAAATGTGAACATACCGCTTTAACTTCTTCTAATGACCGATTTCAATTTGCCCAGAAGCCAGAAAGATACAAAATCCAAAGAATAGAGGTTCAGCATCTACTAAACATCCCTGAAGACATCTGCTTGTTTCTATTGAAATTATTTTTCTTTAAAGGGGTTTTCCACTACTGGACAACTGATGACCCATCCACGAGATAGGTCATCAGTATATGATCGTGGGGGTTCGACACCCGGACCCCGCACCGATTAGCAGCTCCCACTGCCTCCGGGCACCGGACATCCGTGCTGGAAGCAGTTGGCTCCGGTCATGGAATAGCGGCCGAGCTGCACTACTGCAGCTCTGCCCCAATTCAAGTGAACAGGAGCAGAGCTGCAGTTCTGCAGCACGGCCGCTATGCTGTGTATGGAGCCATCTGCTTCCGGCTACATACACTGCATAGTGTGCAATGACATCCGGTGACCGCAGACAGCGGAAGCAGCTAATCGGTGCGAGGTTCGGGTGTCGGACATGCACCGATCATATACTGATGACCTATCAGGTGGATAGGTCATCAGTTGTCCGGTAGTGGAAAACCCCTTTAATTCTCTCGCAAGTTGTTTTGGAATGTCTGACTGCTGTTATTCATATGATGAAGGAAAATTTCTGAAATTTTCGATCAGGAAAAGTTCCAGTACTAAACAACAGGCAGTGAATCCGTGTATTTATCTTCTTAAATCAGGTCACCATTATTCTCCTACTTCAGTTATAGTCCAGTGACACTCTTCTGTACAGCTATCCCTCTACACAATGAAGCCATGATTACCCAGTGCCATCTTTATTAGCCTACTAATTGTAAAAGGGTTAATGATGTATTTGATTAATGGATATCAATTTGCGACCTTCACAGCTAAATAACGCTGTTTGTTTTACTCCATTAAGAAAGCTAAGCAGCGCCCGATGCTGATATTCTGTTTAATTAGCGGACTGAAAGCTTGATTACAATAATGTATGCAGGATAGCCCGGGTGTGTAAACGGGGAATGACTCTGCTGTCTGCCTACGTGTAATATATTCAAAAGGACCTTAGGGTCTACTGTTCAATAAAGATGGAAAAATATACATGGCCCTCCACACGCTTATTCTGAGCTTGTTTTATGAATAATTAGTCCCTGAGTGAATAAACCGGATTAGATTAGATAGGGCTTGTTCAGGGGGACCAAAAGGATGTTCTGTTTAAGATGTTACTATGTAAACTTTGCATTTACAAGCAAACATTTTAGTTTGAAGACTTGTTTGACATGGAAGTACAACATCCTACGTGATGATCCCTTACTTTTGCTCATAGTAACCTGTGCTTAGCCCTCCCTCTGTGTACATCTATAGGGATACATCATTTTTTTGTTAAATACATTAAAGCCTAAGTCCACCTTGACACCGAATGTTGCAATACACCACTACGCCACATTCTTTCATTCGTTTTTTTCATACAAACTTTCCCTCTATGGGCCTGTTCACATCAGCGTTGGGCTTCCATTCATCAGTTCCATTTGAAGGAACCGATGAACGGAAAGCCAAACGGAAACCATAGCTTCCGTTTGCATTACCATTGATTTCAATGGTAATGCTTCCATTGCAGTTGGTTTCCGTTTGTTTAAGTTGAATAACGATTCCGTTTTTTTCACGGAAACAATAGCGTAGTGGACGGAAAGTTCGAATGGAACCATTAAATGAAAGCCCAACGCTGATATCAACAGACCCTATCTCTGCTACCTGCCCTCCCAGCTTATGTAATGACCAGACACCACCTGTATCTCTTGTTCTGTATTATTGGATATCCTCTGTGCTGCACAGAATAACTACCAGTCATCGCAGCATTTATATCTATTACAAGGTACAAGCTTTGGCACAAGAAGTCTAACAGCTATAGATCTAATAAATTCTAGTAAAATGCCTATAATCCTGCACCTCTGTAACCTGCGAAATGCTGAATTATTATTTTAAGCAGTAGCAAACTAAGGTGCCAGGGCCCGCTGGACTTCTAACCAAGGGTGGTGCACACAGTGGACTCAGCCTCACCCTGATTGGACATTTTACAAATGAGCAGCAATATCGAATAAGACCTGTGACCCCCCCCCCCCCCACCAGTAACGCCCTTCAATGCTTAAACTTCCGACGGATTATACTTACGTTTTATGCTTATCCTTACCACTTTACCCTTTGGTTACCGACACTGATGCTATTGAAAACCTGACAATTCAGAACCATAGCATTTGTGGATATATTCCTTGTTGCTGATACAATTTTAATTGCATTAAAGATTTTTCCATTTTGCACCAGTGAGTCCTTAAGAATCCATTTGTCTGTCACACACATATTGAGAAGAATCGAGATAGAAATGTTTCAAACTTCAATATAAAATTGTTTGATTGAAAAGCAAATTTCTTTCTGCTGCGTCTTTATATTCCACAGTGATATCAGATTACTCTGTATTGTTAGTATTTTACATGGAAAATATATGATCACAGATTGGAAAAAAAACACTTAAAGTTTGTTTACAAATGCAAATGTCTACTTTGAGATAAGGTGACACTTGACTGTATTTAACCAATGAAACATGACATTGTCCTTGATTCATGATCGTCCTGTAAGAGGTGACACTTTAACCTTCCACTCTACTCACCCTGGATGAGGATATATTGTCTATTCAATATAAAACTAAAAATTCATGAGAATCTTCTGCAAGGTTAAAGGCCAGCAGTCCATCTATTTTCCACCGATGATCAGTCACAGAGATATATATTTTAGGAGGTGGTGCCTTGTGAAGATCATTTTGCTCTCTAGCTGAGTGTAGCAGATGGTTCATTAGCATAGTCTTGGCCTGTCCCAGAATTTCGCTATCATTTAGAAAAATGTCTCACGGAAACAAGACTTCTTGTCTTATTTTATTAGAATTAACGGTGTGGCGGGTTGGTTTCTAAATTCACCTTGGGTCAGAAAAATTAATCCGGAATGATATGAATTGTGCTGTACTCTGGTTTAAAGATAGGAAGGGCTCTGGAGACTCATTAGAAGACCATATATTATATTCTAGCTCTGAAATGCTACAACCTTTGTGTCACTAAAGGGTTTGACCTTGTTCTATTTAAGCTATCCTTGATTCTGCTTGATTGAAGTTATATAAAGGGTTTCTAATGGAAAAATACCTAAGCTATTTTATATATTATTTTCGCTTTTAGTATCTTATAAGATAAGTATTGTCAACAATTAATAGAGTCCATTTCATTAATGTAAATATCTCAGATGATTTTCATACACTTAGTCAACGTTTATGCTTCTTATGTGTATTTGATTATTCTCAGGTTGTTGTTGTTTTTCTCTGTTTCATGAAAATGTTATTGTAAACTACAATTTCCCATAGTATTAGTCACGTCAACAAATATGGGCATATGACAAATGATTTGAGCTGAACTGTTGCGGCTTGTCAATGAACATTTTATTTAACACATGAAAAGATATAACCTAGGTCTTCCCTGAGTGTTCAAACGGGTTGTCTCATCTCCACAATCCCTTTCCATATGCTCCATCAAGGCATATGAACGTCATAGAGAGGGATCTCCCACTCGGCACCCTTCTTATGAAGCAGAGTGGAGAGCTAATAACAAGCATCGGCTCTTGCTCTGGCAGACCTGGTCATCCATTCTACAGAATGTTGTGTGTAATACAACATTTCACCTGTAGTGGCCACTGCAGGAAAAATTTGCAGCCGCCGGCAACTAAAATCAGTTGTTTTCCAGGGGTTGTCTGTGATGAGACAACCCCTTTAATGGTACATCAATTTAGGAATAGCTTCTACAAGTAATGAACTGTTAATATTGTATACATTTTAGAATAATTCATAATAATCAAATATGCTGAGAATTGAAAGAAAATATGTAAACTGAAATGAATAATGTATTTTATTGGCTATTAGGTATATTTTGTGTCTTAAAGAATATGTAGTGTGGTATACGGTACTTTATGGGGGAGCCTTCATTTGATAGATGTTGTCAGTGTATCCGCTAACAGCAAGTATTACAGTATACAGTATATCATGTTTTTCAGGTATATCACTAATAATGAAATGTTCTAATCAGTGTTTTTCCTATTTTTGCCCTAGATGTGAAGAACTTGGAGAACTTCCAGTTGGTAGAGGGAGTTCAGGAACAAGTCAATGCTGCTCTTCTGGACTATACCCTGTGCAACTACCCACAGCAAACAGACAAATTTGGGCAACTTTTACTACGGCTACCAGAAATCCGTGCAATAAGTTTGCAGGCAGAAGAATATCTATATTATAAACATCTCAATGGTGATGTGCCATGTAACAATCTTCTCATTGAAATGCTTCACGCGAAGAGGGCCTGATATCATTCTTTTTCACCATGGATCTGAGCACAAACCTTGACAAAGACTATTTAACTTTAAAGACATTGAAAAGTCAGAAATATTATAATAATCACATTTCTTAATGGTTAATACGTGATGCATCAGGGTATTTGTATTTCAAACTGTGAATGACATTACATATTTCCAAAAGGATTCTGCACGGGATACTGCCTGAACTCAACATAGCCAAATGGGAGGATTCAAAAAAATGGTTGGACCTTTTGCTCCTGAAGTGGGATCAAGGAAAAGGCTGGAAAAAAAAAATGAGAATAGAACAATTAATTATCTTAATCTCTTACAGTCATTAAATGTTGGCCAAAAACACGGAATACAAACCAAAAAATGTATATATATATATATATATATACATATATATTTATATATATATATATATATATATATATATATATGTATATATATATATATATATATATATATATATGTATATATATATATATATATATATATATATGTATATATATATGTATATATATATCTATATATATATATATATATGTGTGTATATATATATATGTATATATATATATTATATATATATATATATATATATATATATATATATATAGGTCTGCATGTAAAAAAAAATCTCTCCATTTGTTTCATGGTGGCCTTGCTGGAGAAGGGGCAAAATGCACAGAGATGCTTAGTATGACCGTCTAGATAAAAGGGCTCCTGTCCTCACAGGCTGCCTGAGGTTAACCTCCATGGTTAGCCTTCATATACTAATAGTTTCCTGACTCATACAGAAATTGTGCATTCAGTGAGAGAGATGCTACTGTGTTGCTCATATGTACTTTTGCACTGTGTTCGTTGTATTTCCTATTGTTACAGGCCGCTTGTTAATAGTTATGGAGATGGCAATGCTCTCTCTCTTCCTTTAAAGCGTAAAGCCATCCAGCCGTCAGAAAACAAATAATTCATTATGAAACAAAGAACAAAGTTGTATGTATATCATGTTGTGCTGGAAAACGTCCAGTACCTGTATTGAAAATACATTCACATTTTGTGTCACTTCTTCATGGTGACAACAAGACTTACCCAATGTTGTTGTATCTTAGTGACAACAATATTTTTCTTTAGATTTCTTTTAGTGATATATTAGCAAGTTTGCTTTAATCACAATGGTACTAGTAGGACAGCGCAACAATAATTGTGTACTTTCAGACAACCCCAAAGTGCTGCTCATTTCAATAGTTAAGCTAATGCTCTCTCTGCATTTGGTTTAATTCAGCTTTAATTTGCCTACTTTGTTATAATATTTTTCTTCTTTTTGTTTTTTTTTGTCATTTTCTGCATCAGAATAATTGTGTTCAACTTTCTAAAACTCCCGTACAAACTGTATTCATGCAAGTGACGAAAAATACTTTATATTCACTTAAAGGAGAACTACCAAAAGCATTATAAATAAGCACCTTTACTGCACATTATAGACGTGAAAAACGTTGTCACTACTTTATTTCTGTCTTGTGCTAGTTTAAGTACAACCCCATTAAATACATAGAGTATGCAGCTTCCTCCAAACAGGACACATAGATTGGGACTCCATTAGGACATGCATGTAGTATGTCCAGATATACCATAAGAGAAGGAAAGAACCAGAGGAGACAGGTTTGGTGGCTTCAGACACAGCATGTCATGCAGGACTTTATTGGAAATCACAGGTATAGTGTCTTGGTACCTGGATTGGTTCCTTCTTCAGAGCTAGAGATATTATTCTAAGACTGCAGTACAATTTTTTTTTATTTTTTTTTAAATTAACACCCAATTTCAGAAGAACCACTAAAAGTTAAGAAAAAAATAAGACACTTTGATGTATGGGATTGTATAAAAGAGCTCTATTAGATAAATGGATCTGAAAATTGATAAATATATATATATATATACTGTATATATTATTATATTTTTATATATATATATATATATATATATATATATATATGTATATATATGATTTATGACTCGTACGTTAAAGAATACATAGAATAAGTTGTCAAGTTTTTCGAGGGCAGATCAGCCATATTGTCTCTTGATTGGAAGAAAGGACCAATCCAGGTCCCAAAATGCATTATTTACAGTATATACTAAGCTGAGTTCCTAAATTCACCTTGAATTGTGTCATGCACTCTGGAGGTTCAGTGCTGTCATAGGATCTACATAAGTACTTCTGGTTAAGCCTATGAACATAGATGGTGTTAAAAGGAACACTCGGGGAATAACTAACACACCATAATATGTCTTGTGCTAAGCCTGAGAAGACAAAGCATGACACAAAGACTCGCTGTGTCATGCACCTCCCACTCAGGCTTTGCATAACGCATGGCACAATGCATAGGTTTATCCAGGGTGTTCCTTTAATATATGTTATGGGACTTTAATCCTTTTGGTAGACCTCCTATTGGCAAACAGTCACAACAATCAGAATGAGAGGGATTCAGCTGAAGACACATTTAGCTTAAGAACAAGTATAATGTGTTGCCCTGAATCAGAACAGGCATTATAGTGAGAGGAACCACATAATATTTTATGTGATTTCACCAATTCTACATAAATCTTCAGAATACCCAGTTGACTCTTAGCTCAGATGATCGTTTCATCATTTATAGAATCAAGTGCAACAAAGAACAGTGTTGTCCCCTATAATAACCAGACTGATGACATCACCATGTTATAGCATATACTTGCTAAAAGACCGGCTCAGTATAGTTGCAAACTTGCAATGGATAACAACAATGTGTTTTGCCATGCACTCATTTTAATAATTGATGCCACCTACATGGGGTTTATCATTTTCATTCTTAAAATAGATATGTAACATTCCTATTTTTTGCACTATGAGAGTTTATCAGAGATTTGTGACCTCTGGAAATGACATTTAAGTTTTTGGTAGATCCAGAAAAAGTAATTAAAAGAAAAAAAACGTTCAGTATTAAAATTAATAGGATTTAAGTCTGACCACCCAGCTGTTTATTGAAAATAAAGGACTAATTCATAGCATGCGGGTAAATGTCTGAATGTATAAAATAGGACAATTTGAAGTTAACTTATGGTCAGTGTTTACATCAGTGATGAACCAACGGTAACACCAGGGGCAGATATTGGCAACAGTGGGCGTCTGGGCAAGAACAGTATATGAGCTCCTTGTTTTCCAACTGCCAAGTTAATGACAGCAGGGTGCTAGCCATAAGCCATTTCCAGAAAATTCCTCACTGATGTGTCAGTCCACCATTAATTGACATGAATGGGAATCAGTGTAGCCCCGCACAAGCAGATGTAATAGTATGCAGTGGGCTCCCTTTCGCGCAGAGTCCCTGTGCAGCTGCACACATTGTACGTATGGTATGTCCGCACCTGAATGACACTGTATCTAGCTGAGGTATCGCATTTACCGACTTATGGTAAATTACATCGCTCTACAATACAATTTGTGTTGCGGACAAGCCTCACCTGGAAGGCCTCTAGTGGCTCATCTACGGTTTGCATAAGAGGAGCAAAGGCGATGATTGCTTGAAGGGCTTTTTAAATGTGTCCCCCATTTCAGCAGTTAAATATGAATAAGCAGTGTTTAATTGATGTCATGAGACATTAAAATTCCAAAATCTCATTCTCTTTGTTTGCTTTTTTACTTATCTCTTTCCTCTTTCAAGACTGCAGGTTATGTTCCGAGCAACCTGCAGAGCACTTTGTATGGCTTAAATAAATGACTATCATTTGAAATGAACACTTGTTAGGCTGGATTCACACGAGCATGTTCGGTCCGTAAAGGACGGAACGTATTTCGGCCACAAGTCCCGGACCGAACACACTGCAGGGAGCCGGGCTCCTAGCATCATAGTTATGTACGACGCTAGGAGTCCCTGCCTCGCTGCAGGACAACTGTCCCGTACTGTAATCATGTTTTCAGCACGGGACAGTAGTTCCACGGAGAGGCAGGGACTCCTAGTGTCTTACATAACTATGATGCTAGGAGCCCGGCTCCCTGCAGTGTGTTCGGTCCAGGACTTGCGGCCGAAATACGTTCCGTCCTTTACGGACCGAACATGCTCGTGTGAATCCAGCCTAACAATTGTTCAGTTCAGTACTACACTTCATGTAAGTTCTGTAAAATTCCTTACTACTAATGTCTATCTGAAGTATTTTGTACTTGAAGAAGTGTGAATGAGTAACTGGACCTTCAGAAGGCAGCATGCTGGATCTCTTAGGCCAGGATCACACGCACAGTTTTGATGCAGTTTTTGGCTCCGTTTTTTTAACCAAACACAGGAATGGACACAAAAGAAAGGAGATGTATTAGTCTTTTCTTTTATACCTTTCCTTCCTTTTGGATCCACCTCTGGCTTTGGCTAAAAAAATTGAGCCAAAAACTGCACCAAATACTGCATGTGTGGTCCTGGCCTTATACACAGAACGCAGTGTTTAAAGCATGTGTGGAGCAGCACATCCCATGTACAGTAATACCAACAATGGCCTCCTCCAACCAGCTGTACAATCATTCAGACAGAACTGTCAGTCTCCGTGTTCCTCGCTTTATAAATAGTTTATTTTTATGGAACAGCTGTTCCCACTGTAGACAATTCCAATTCTAATTTATTGTCCTCACAGTTTCATCTTTCTGTAAAATATATCCATAATAAAGGAGCAAAATATGTCATTTAAAAGTGGTATTTTTCATTATTTGGGCCTACAATAGGTATTGCTTTATGTAGCGCATATTCACCGCTGACAGAGATCAGACGATAGCCCCTATTATTTTACAAAGCACCTCATTTCTTCTAATACCAAATTTGACAGTGATGAAATGCGTAGCTGCGTTACTATTGAAACCTCAGTAATGTGCCATGCGTTTTTCACGTCCGTGCAAGCACGTTTTTTTATTTTTTATTTCTTTGCATTTCTTTGTAACTTATGCGTGAAACACGGACAGCATACGAATGTCGTCCGTGTGCTGTCCGTGTTTTTCACGCACCCATGGACTTCAATGGGCGACGAGGTGCGGAAAAACGCACCAATATTTTATACTAATTTTACGCAACGGACACTCGCTGCGTGAAAACTCGCGCATGTCTGAAAAGCCCCATTGAAATGCATAGGTCCGTGTGCTGTGAGTTATTTCAACGGACAGCATACGGACAAGGATTACGCTCGTCTGAATGAGCCCTTAGTCTTCAACACAAGCACTGGTCATCTTTATCTACAAAATAGCAGCCATATTAGTGGCCAATGTACAATACATACATCATATTGGAGAGCCTCTCTCATCAATATGCTGTTTTTGTATGTTATGTAAAATCCATTGTAGAATGAGTATATTGTGAACCATTGAGGAGTTATTTTATTAACGCCTACCTGTCCACCCATGTACATGAACAGGCTAATAGCACAGACCCTTTCACTTACATGATCTCTTTATTTTTTACAAATATTTTAGAGATTTTTAAAAAAAAAAATTCTTGACATATTACTACAAACAAGCAATTACCATATAACAAAGACAAATAAAAAAATATAATAATAAAATAATCCCATTCTTACCCTTTATGTCTCGAACCTCCCCCTCTACTACCAACAAGAACATAAGTTTTAATTTAATAAATTGTCTGGCTCTATAAGTCTAAAAACGTGCCCTCAAATGCTGCCTATCTTCCTCTGGGATTACCTTGTCAATATTAAGACTTCATAGCAAGTGTCTGTTTGTTCACGTGCTGCCCAGAGAAGCCACCAGGTGAGCAAGCACACACTTACTAAAAACCAGGGGTGGGGAATGTCCGGCCCGCGAGATAATTTGGTCCGGTCTGACCTCACTCAGACTGCTGCGTCATTCGCTACTTTGCTCCGTCTGCACATTTAGGAGCAGGAGAAGGGCGGAGGGAGCCAAGTATGGCGGTGGTCTGAGTGAGATTGGTGCGTGCCGGCCCAAGAGTGAACCAGTCTGGTTACCTGACTTCAATCTGACCGCCGCTGGCACCGTGTCATTTCCTCCTTGGATCCGTCTGCCAGTCCCATTCACTCACATTTAGGAGCAGGAGGAGGGTGCCGCATCCTCAATCACTAGTAGTGAATAACAGTACTTGGCTCCATCTGCCCTCCTCCTGCTCCTGTCCTAAAATTTGGAGACTTAGCTGAGGCCAAAAGGTAGAAATTTCGCTGTAGTGTTGACATAGGATAGGACCTGTCCTAAAACAATGAAGTGAGGTCAGATGACTTCAGTGGCATAAGTACCGCTGTAGCAGCCATAGCGGCTGCTACGGGGCCTGTGGCATGAGGGGGCCCCGTGCCGCCAGCTGACACGGCCCCCCCCATGCCCAGAGGCTCTGCTAGCAGCCGCTATGGTTGCTACAGCGGCAGTGACGCCACATTCAA
Organism: Rhinoderma darwinii; assembly: GCF_050947455.1. Classification (NCBI taxonomy): domain Eukaryota; kingdom Metazoa; phylum Chordata; class Amphibia; order Anura; family Rhinodermatidae; genus Rhinoderma; species Rhinoderma darwinii. The sequence continues at coordinate 55,495,973 of NC_134693.1, forward strand.
TAGTTGCAAAAAAACTTGAGGACAGGATCCGTATGGCAAAGGTGTAAAAGTGTTTTATTAACACATCCCAATAACAAAGCGCTGCGTTTCGACTCCGCAGGAGTCTTTATCCTGCGGAGTCGAAACGTAGCACTTTGTTATTGGGATGTGTTAATAAAACACTTTTACACCTTTGCCATACGGATGCTGTCCTCAAGTTTTTTGCATCAGTTGATTGTCCAGAAGGGATCTCTGGACTTGGAATTTGCATCCTGCCTTAATGGAGTGGAGATATTCCGACCAAGTGAGTGCTGTGGATAACCAGTTTACCATTTGCCACATTCAATAGTGTCTGCGTCCTGAACACTATCACAGAGCAGGGAGGTATCTCCCTGCTCTACCATAGGCTACTGTAACAGTCGCGTAGCTCTAGGTGTCGCAACGGTCACAGGGCCCCCATAGCCACACAGCGCTAACCGCGCTGGTCCCGCTTCCTGAATGCTGGAGCAAGGAGCTGACGGCTCCTTGCTCCAGCATTCACTCTGCTGTGAGCGGCTAGGTGCAGGCAGGCGCAGTGTAGTGATGTCTGCGCTGAGTCACTCACAGCACAGACCGGAGGAGAAGAATCTTTCAACCTTCGTTGAAACAGGGATAGGTAGGTAATTATGTTACTATTTTTCTATTAGGCACTATGGGGCATTATGCTGTGTAGGGAAAGGGGGCTGATATGGTGGCAGTCATAGGAGCATTTTACTATATGAGGGGCATTATACTGTGGGGGCAGCTATGGGGGCATTATACTGTATGGGGGCATTATACTGTGGGGACAGCTATGGATGGAATTATACTGTGGGGGCAGCTATGGGGGCATTATACTGTAGGGCATTATACTGTGGGGTCAGCTATGGAGGGCATTATACTGTATGTGAGGCATTATACTGTGGGGACAGCTATGGGTGGCATTATACTGTGAGGGCAGCTATGGGGGCATTATACTGTGGGGGCAGCTATGGATGGCATTATTCTGTTGGGGCAGCTATGGGGGCATTATACTGTGGGGGCAGCTATGGGGGGCATTATATTGTGGGGGCAGCTATGAGGGGCATTATACTGTGTGGGTATTATACTGTGGGTGCATTATACTGTGGGGGTATTATACTGTGGGGACAGCTATGGGTGGCATTATACTGTGGTGACAGCTATAAGGGGCATTATATTGTGGGGGCAGCTATGATTGGGCATTATACTGTGTAGGGCATTATACTGTGGGGGCAGCTATGGGGGGGCATTATACTGTGTGGGGCATTATACTGTGGGTGCTGTTATGGGGGCAATATACTGTGGGGACAGCTATGAAAGGCATTATACTGTGTGGGGCAGCTATGGAGAGCATTATACTATGTGGGGGCAGCTATGGAGGGCATTATACTGTGTGAGGCAGCTATGGGGAACATTATACTGTGGGGGCAGCTATGGGGGTATTATGCTGCATGGGGCAGCTATGGGGTATTATGCTGTATGGGGAATTTGTTTGGGCATTGTACTGCATGGGGGCATCTGTGTGGGCATTATACTGCATGGGGCATCTGTGGGGGCATTATACTGTATGGGACATCTGTGTGGGCATTATACTGTATGTGGCATCTGTGTGGGCATTATAATGTATGGGGCATTTGTGTGGGCATTATACTGTATGGTGGCAGGTATGGGGGCATTATACTGTGTGGGGGCACTATGGGAGCATGATACTGTGTGGGCTGAACCGGGTGTGTATGCGCGGGGTATTGGGTGGAATTAGAGCCGTGGCTTAAAAGAAAAAAAATTGACGCTGCGCTCCGCATCGATTGTCCCTTTTGTCATACTTGAAAGTATAGCACTGTCTACAGGGAGGGCTGTATGGAGAGGCTGTATAGCCCTGTCTACAGGGGGCGCTGTATAGCACTTTCTACAGGAGGGCCTGTATAGCACTGTCTACAGGAGGGGGCTGTATGGCACTATTTAGAGGGGGGCACTATCTACAAGGGCCGGCTGTGTGTGGCACCCAGGGGAGGTGGGCCCAGTCAAAAGTTTGATATGGGGCCCAGTGTTTCCTAGTTACACCCCTGGGTGACTTAAAGGTTTTTTTCCATGAAGGGCATTTATGATATATCCACAGGATATGTCATAAATGTCAGATAGATGCGGGTCCCACCTCTGGGTCCCAGATCTATATCTAGAATGGGGCCCCCTAAACCCTGTTCTACCTTTTTGTGTTGTGGCTGACTCATGTGATTTCCGACCATGAAGAAGAAAACCGCGTAGCTTGCTGTGCTACACTTTTTCGATAAGTCCCATAGAACTGAATAGTAGTTACGGAAACAGCGTAACTTGCATGCTGCGGTGTTTCCGTAACTGCCATTCACTACTATGGGAGTTACGGAAACAGCGCAGCTCAGCAAGCTACGCTGTTTTCTTCTTCATGGTCGGAAATCAGCCTGAACACAGAGTGGTAGAACGGTGTTTAGGTGGCCCCGTTCAAGAGATAGGTGCGAGTCCCAGAGGTGGAACCCACATCTACCTGATATTTATGACATATCCTGTGTATAAGTCATAAATGTCCCTGATGGGAAAAGCCATTTTAGTGAGTAAGTCAGAACAACTTACTGCTGCGAGTTCTTTTCAAAACTTACCAAAGAGTCGACTGCGCTCCAGACTGACCGACACATCATCATCAATACCGGCTAACATCACACAACTCACCAAAGAGAAGCCGTTCCAGCCATCACATTAGGGGTGAGTAAATTAAATGTTTGACCAAATATAGTAGGCAAATTTTTAAGTTGCTAATTATGTATGGCCCGCAAATGATGTTATAAATATCCAAATGGCCCTTGGCAGAAAAAAGGTTCCCCACCCCTGCTATAAACCATGAGGTCTTTAAATTGACAAGGTGATCCCAGAGGAAGAGATCCCACAGGAGAGCCTCCAAATTTTCTAAATACACAAGCTTCCTAAGAGATTCCAGCAGGAGTTCCACTGTTTTAATATAGTTCTTTTAGCCCCTCACAGCACTTTGTAAACTATGTCCTGAGATATTACGGTTCCTGGAGTCACTGTCAAAGCTCGATTAAAAAGACATAACCACGTGTCCTCTCTTGGTCCTCTTTCCAAGGAAACACAAACTTGGGACATTCCCAAAGCACATTGTAAGCCACATTTCAGACAATCCGGGATATATTTTTTCAAGGATAAGTAAAAAGTATAATATGCCATGTGTATTAGATGGAGCATGGCCTCTCTCCAAGATTCTGAAACTACCGTCTTCATTACCCTTAAATACCCAGCCATTAATTTAGAAGATATTTCCTCCACAGACAGCTCTGGATCCAAAATGTCCCTATTTTCCTGCAGATGGCAGGACAGTTAATATGTTTCTACACTTCAACGTAATAATGATATGCGAAGAAGGCAGCAGAAGCAGTGTGATGCTCTGGGAAAAGTTCTGCTGGGAAACCTTGGGTCCTGGCATTCATGTAGATGTTACTTTGACACATACACCCTACCTAAACATTGTTGCAAACTAAGTGCATCCATTAAAGGGGTATTCCCATAGATATGCCATAAATGTCTGATAGATGCAGATCCCAGCTCTGGGGTCCGCACCTATATCGAGAACAACGGGGGGTCATCTGAGCCCCGATTCGCCTCATGCAGCATTTCAGGGCAGGGACTAGTGGAGAAAGGGCCACGCATGTGTACGGCTCTCTCCATTCTGTTGTATGGGAGTTACAGAAACAGCCGAGCAGCACTTGCTTGGCTATTTTTGTAACTCCCATTGAACAGTATGGAGAGAGACGTGCTCGTGCGTGGCCCTCTCTCCCCTAGCCAACGGCTGCCGCAGCAGGCGAATCTGGGGTTGGGTGGCCCCCGTTCCCGAAACAGGTGTGGGTCCCAAAGTTGGGAACACCCCTTTAATGGTATCGGTAGTCCCTAATGACAGTGGTGTCTTTCAGCAGGATAATGCGCCCTGCCAAACTGCAAAAAATGTTAAGAAATGGTTTGAGTAAGGTGTTGACTTCACCCTCAAATTCCCCAGATCCCAATCCAGCGTGATCATCTATTTATTTCCTGGACCACATCCAATGCTTTATTATAGCATTCACTACTTTCTATCATAGGATGGGATATGATAGCATAGAAAGAAATGCATGCTATAATAAAGTTGGGCTATGCTCCAGGAAAGAAATGTTCATGCATCTCCTATATTGGTAAGATGAAAAGTAGTGCAGGGCAGAATTCTGGCTAGCAGAAGTCTGGCTATGCTGTGTAGGGAGACTTTTGGGAGCATGTAAAAGGCCTTCCCACCAAATGAAGTGTGTGTGTATCACACAATGTATATTTAGCAGGATAGTCTGTGAATGGCTGATAATGCCACATAGTGGTTGCAATGCTGTCACACAGAACATCCATCAGGTTAGTTTGTGACTAGATGGTGATGTCACAGTGTGCCTGTACTGATGTCACACAATCCATCAGGATAGTCCGTGATTGGCTGATGATGTCAGTGTAATTACAGTGCTGTCACACAAAGGGTCATATTTCTAAAAAATCTTACCCATCGAGGAAGAAAGTTTATAATCTTGAAACAAGTTTGGCATATATGCAAAGTCACACTATTTTTAAGGAGGCTCAGTAAATATCCTGCCATGTGAGAAGTACCAATGTCTTAACAGGTTAGGAACATCTTCTAGGAGGATCCTAACAGACCTACTATTACCATTAAGGAGTGCACTTGGATTTCTGCAAGTTCCATTCAGTCACAGAAATTTCTGCAACAAAATCTGCCACGTGTGAATCCACCCTAAAGGTATGTGCACACACAAAATCAAAAACGTCTGAAAATACGGAGCTGGTTTCAAGGAAAAACAGCTCCTGATTTGTCAGATGTTCTTTAAGCCACTCGCGTTTTTCGCTGCGTTTTTTACGGCTGTTTTTGGAGCTGTTTTTCTATAGTGTCAATGAAAAACGGCTCCAAAAACGGCTCAAGAAGTGACATGCACTTCTTATTCGCGGGCGTTTTTAACAACGTGTCAGTTTTTAAAAACGCCCGCGTATGTGTGTGTGTGTGTGCGTCTGTGTGATGGTCCATGCTCTCTGAAGTCATGGAATTGTTAGTATATTCGGCAGGTTAGTTTATACTGGCTGTTGGTTGCGGTGAGCTATTTAGTGGTAGCAGATATATTGTGGTGGCTTAGTAGATAAAACTTGCTGTAGGATCCATCTATGAGCAGCAAGAAGAATCAGCAGGAAAAGGGTGAAGGGTTAGCAATGACGGGCTCACTGCTCTCCTGTTTATACCCTGCTGCTGGTCAGGATGCTTAGCAAAAGTATAGCATTACTGGTCTTGTAGTCCACATTCACCAGCACAAAACCACAACATTGGATGAGGCAGCAATATCTGCACCTGTAAAACAGTTCTATGCAGCTATTTCTAAATAGCAATTTATTATGTACAATTTATATACAATGAGAACAAACCATACAGTACAGTACTTTAGAACTGCAGTCTGAATAAGGTGCAATAGTGTTTCTCTTAAGACATGCTACGGGAGTTAAACCATACTGCATTTTGAATCACATTTCAGGAAAGGACAATCTTTGAAGCTGAAGGAGGAAAGGTCTCCGTGTGTGTCCCTCATAGAGCACTTAATCACAGCCTGATATATTTATGGGGCGATCTCTCCATGAAGATTCTCCGGTTCAAGGCTACTGTCCTTTACAAGTGATATAAATTCTAAAACCTTAAACCATGGTCTGCACTATAGGGTTGCTGTGGACAGAAAAGGCATAAGAAGAAGACTAATGTTGACAATTAGTCTAAACCTGGGAGTCATCGCTACTACTGCTAAAAATACTAATAACATCCTACTAATAGGTAGTATTATTCCTAGGATTATATAAACCAATGCTAATATCTTAGACTAGGTGGCTCTTTTAAACCTCTTTGTATGGTCTGTATCGTCGCTGGATGACCTGTGGACAGCATAGATGCCCTTCACCACCTTTTGGCTTTTCTGGAAGTGAAAGTGTTATCTATTAAAAACTAGAGAGAAGACAAAAAATACATCATCCCATGTTGTCTTCTCATAAATGTGACCACCATTTCTTCTTTTCTCCCGCACTTCAAAAAAGCATCTATCATAAAACTTCATTATCCCTAAAGCCTCACCCGTCTTTCTCGCCTCAAATAAAAAAGATTCATTTAATTCTCTGTCCGGAGAGGTGGAGACATAAAATGAGCGGACATCTCAAACACTTATCAAACAATAACCAGCATAGTAATGCCGAATCGGCTGTATATTTATGCCATCTCTCTGAATCTCCGGCTATCCCTCTTCCCAATGCGACAAGCAGATGACAGGAAGACATTTCCTGAAAGCCTTTCAGATGGGGTCTCCTGCTCTGCTAGATGACATCCTTCAGTTATATGTTCTTGCCAGATTTTTCCCCCTAAATGGATGTTTGAAGTTGTTCAAGCAGAACGCAATTGGTATTTTTTTTCTACCTGGTTTAGCCGGGCTTATTTAGAAATAATTTCATTCCATTTCAGTTTAAAAAATATTTAACATTTATATAAAATATGATCAGAAAATTTGCCATCATTTTTAGTAGCTTTCGGTTTAGCCAAACATAAAACAAACCTACCTGGAAGTCTAATAAAGAACTTTAAATGGGATTTAAAATGTAATATATAAATGCGTCATTTAACTGAGCGCTAAACTTCACAATATACATTACGTTGACGTTCAAGCTGATCTCGGGAATGTCGGTGTAGGCTAGGGCTCTGTTTTTTTTACATATGTACATCCATTTAACATCCTATACAGATGCAGTACATACAATAATCTCTATGAAAGATCTGCATCCATATAGGATGTTGGGTTGTCATTAAAGCTGCTCATGACATCAGCAGTTGGCAGACTATTCAAAATTATGTTTCTAATATTGTTAGGCCAAGTTCAGATGTAGCGGACTTGCGTTGTCGATTTTTCACCGCAAATCCACAGCAAAGAATGGTACAATACATGTACCTGTAGATGCGGTTTTCCAAGACTACATCTTGCAGAAAAAATCATCCATGTGGAATCGAGGATTTGCTGTGGATTTTTAAATCCACAAATCGCAGATTTGTTCCAAATTTTCACAGCCGATTTCACCCCTTCAATGCATATGGTCAATTCCACTGTGAATCTGCAGCACAACCCACTGCAAAACCCGCTGCGGATTTCTTTCACTATGTGTCGATGTACCCTTAGGCCTCATGCACACAGCCGGGTCCAGGCATTGATATACGGACCGCACGTCGGCCACATTTTTTGGACCGAACACAGTTCAGGGAGACGGAGCATCATAGTTATGTATGACGCTGTGAAACACTGCCTTCCGCGGGACTACTGTCCCATACTGAAAACAAGTTTCAGTACAGGACAGTATTCCCACAGGGAAGATTCTGCAATCACTACTGAGGTAGATTCCATAATGTCTACAATAAGGTTCCCAGGGCTGTCCAGTAATAATGCCTGTTAGGTTTCTTTTATAGGCACAGGCAATAATGCCTTGTGGTTAAAGACGTCTGACATTACATTATATAAAAAATAATAATAAAAGGTCAGCTAATGGAACTGAAAAAAAATATTTAAAACAAATGATTTGTATTAAACAAACGTCCTTATACATTAAAAAATATTACATTTTTATATCAATTAACGTGAATGGTGAACTTAATAACAATAAAGAAATGTTGGCTTTATTATATACATTCTGCCATTGGGAAAAATCATATACAGTACTGTGCAAAAATGTTAGCCAGTTCTGGAAAAATGCTGCAAATTAAGAATGCTTTCAAAAATAGCAGTGTTAATAGTTTTTTTTGTCAATTAACAAAATACAAAGTGAATGAACAGAAAAAAATCTAAATCAAATCAATATTTGGTGTGACCACCCTTTGCCTTAAAAACAGCATAAATTGTTCTAGATACACTTGCACACAGTTTTTGAAGGAACTCGGCAGGGAGATTGTTCCAAACATCTTCGAGAACTAACCACAGATCTTATTTGGATGTAGGCTTCCTTAAATCCTTCTGTCTCTTCATGTAATCCCAGACAGACTCGAGGTGTTGAGGTCAGGGCTCTGTGGGGGCCATATCGACACTTCCATGGCTCCTTGTTAATTTTTTACGCTGAACATAGTTAATGATATTCACTGTATGCTTAGGGTTGTTGTCCTGCTGCAGAATAAATTTGGAGCCATTCAGACGCCTCCCTGATAGTATTGCATGATGGATAAGTATCTGCCTCTATTTATCAGCATTGAGGACATCATTAATCCTGACCAAATCCCAAACTCCATTCACGAAAATGCAGCCCCAAACTTGCAAGGAACCTCCACCATGCTTCACTGTTGCCTGCAGACACTAATTACTGTACCACTCTCCAGCCTTTCGGCGAACAAACTGCCCTCTGTTACAGCCAAATATTAAAAAATTTGACTCATCAGTCCAGAGCACTTGATGACATTTTTCAAAGGGAAATAAGAATGATGTGACTTTAATCTGCCTCACTAAGCTTTCTTTGCCGACCACTGCATCTACGGTCCTCACCTTTGCCCATTTCTTTGTGCTTCTTCAAAAGAGCTAGAACAGCTCATCTGCTTTGAAATCTTTGCCTGGGTGAGACCTTGCTGTTGCAGCATAACTATCTTGTTTCTAGTTGCTGTGCTCAGTCCTGCCGTGCTGGACCTGTGACATGAAACTGTCTTCCACTGTCTTCTTTGTAGCAGCGTTTGACTGTTCCTCACCCAGTTTATGTCTCCTACACAGCTGTTTCTGAATTATGTTGCGGAAAATCCACAGCAAATACAGTAGCAGCAAAGTGGATGAGATAAAACAAATCTCATCCAGACGCTGCGTAAATACAGAGCGGAAAAAACGCATTCAGAATGACTTCAGAGGGGAGGTGAATCCCACAACAAATAGCAGTTGTTGCATTTTTTGCAGCAGGTTCGCTGCGATTTCGCTGCAAGAAATGCAACTCAGGATAACGTACCCAGAAATCTGTGTTTCTCCCTCCTTCGCGGCCTCCTGGGATGACGTTACATCCCTTGTGACTGCTACAGCCAATCACAGGCTGTAGCGGCGGTTACATGGGATGAAACATCATCCCATAAGGCCGGTCTGGATGACGTCAGAGGGCAGTGATTTCGCTGCAAAAAACGCAACTCAGAAAAACTTATACTTACCCAGAAATCTGTGCTTCTCCCTCCTTCAAGGCCTCCTGGTATGATACTTCATCAAATGTGACCCCCGCTGCAGCCAATCATAGGCTGCAGCAGTCTCCTGGGATGAAACGTTTGGTGCGAGGAGTTTGGTGCACTTTTTCGCCCGGAATCCCTGCGGTGCACAGGGCCGATACGCCTCGTGCTATTACGAACCGTATCCGCCCCATATGAACACAGCCTTACAGTTAATGACTGTGCTTCAACCTATATATGAAAATGATGATCATTATCACCTGTTTGGTATAATTGGTTAATCATACACCTCACTATAATCCTACAAAATCCATGACTCTGTACAAGTGTACCTAGAAGAATTGATGCTGTTTTTAAGGCAAAGGGTGGTCACACCAAATATTGATATGATTTAGATTTCTCTTCTGTTCAATCACTTTGTATTTTGTTAATTGATTAAAAAAAAACTATTAACACTTCTATTTTTGAAAGCATTCTTACTTTGCAGCATCTTTCCACAACTAAAAATTTTGCACAGTACTCTATATTAAACCATAACTGATATGTACCCCAAAATGATTCCTAAAAAATCTTCCTGCAATACAAGGCCGCAAATAGCAACAAAGACCTAAAAATAAAAATGTTATGATTGATAGAATGCAGGAAGGCAAAACGAAAAATTCCTCTGGTTCTTAGTGCCAAAATGTGCTTTGTCCTACTAACATAAAAAAAACTTCCTGGAAATATCAGATATCTTCAATACTACCCTCAGTCATTTCTGAGTTAATGTGGTGTCCTAATGCAAGTAACATCTGAATGACAATCTCTAATGACGTCTATTCAAGTGGTTATAGATATTGTCACCATACTTTCTATAGACTCTGAAGAGCGTTTACATTTGCATTGTTATGAAATATAATTCTGCATACCATGGCAGATTTACATGGCATTCAGGGTCTGTGGAAAGTAGGTAAACAAACCCTATGGGCACGGTAATGACTGCCATAAATGTTTGCCATTTATCAGGTTACCCATGAAAGAGACCAAGACTCAGGAAAAGTTGAATAGAATATTAGAAGATTACATCGATTTATATTTCTAGATTCGTTTATTTTAAAGTGGGGGAAATGCTATGTATTGTTTAAAGAAAAGACAGCCCGGTCTTCCTGGTGTACGCTGTGTGAGTGTAGGTATTACAGTAAGTGAAGCTGTCAGTTTCCACACAAGGGAGAGATCACATGTATAATGCACTCTATGTTGTAGAATGTAGACATTGGCATTTGGAAACATTTGTGAATCATCTCCACAATTTTTTATTGCTGCCAGGCTGGCTGCTCTGCCTTTACCCTGCATCCACCTGGCACAAAATGGGTTACTGGGATGCGGGAAAAATCTGCAGGAAACTGAGGATATGTTACTCAGACCTGGGAGTAAACAGGAAGCATAAGTGAAGTGTCTCTGACGGCCTGGCACACAAAACCTCATCTCCGCCAAGAACAGAGTTCAATCTCCATGTCAGGTAATAATAAGTAAATAAATATGTATTTGTTCTGCTAGTTGACAAAGGTGCGAGGATGTGGCAGAGGATGTGGCAAAACTGCACAGCCACTTTCTAATGAAAATACCCGACATGGGCTTTATTGTTGCTATTACCATATAACATTGATTTAATGGGATATCTGAATAATTCCTCTGAAAGATGCAGAAACATAAGCCGCTGCAGTGAGGGATTGGAAAATAGAGGGATATACAGTATGTTTTGCCTTTATATCAGCTTTATTGCATATGAAAACAATTAGGATAAATGTCAATATTTTAGATTAGAAAAAGATACTTTACATACTTAGGCCTCATGCGCACGAACGTAAAAACGCCCGTAATTACGGGCCCATAGACTTCAATTGGCTACGGGTACCTTCCCGTTTGCTTATGGGAAGGTGCCCGGGCCGTTGAAAAATATGAAACATGTCCTATTTCAGGGCGTAATTACGGCACGGGCAGGCCCATATAAGTCTATGGGGCTCCCGTAATTACGGGTGGCTACGTGTATGCACCCGTAATGACGGGTGCGTTGCTAGGCGACGTCAGGGGATTGTCACTGTCCAGGGTGCTGAAAGAGTTAACCGATCGGCAGTAACTCTTTCAGCACCCGCGACAGTGACTACTGCTGGGGTTAATAATATTAAAAGTTAACTTACCTGCTTCTTCCTTCAGTCCGGCCTCCTGGGATGACATTTCATCCCATATGACCGCTGCAGTCAATCACAGGCTGCAGCGGTCACATGGACTGCTGCGTCATCCAGGGAGGTCGGACTGGATGTCAAAAGAGGGACGCGTCACCAAGACAACAGCCAGGGTACGTATGAACTTCTTTTACTTACAATCGCTGCGGAAACTCTGCCCGAAATGGCTGCCCCTTCACTCTATCCACCACTGATAGCGAGAAGGGGCTGCCGATTAGTGCAATGCAATTTTGCATAGAAAACGGGGCCGTAAATACTGGTGGAATACGGGTCGAATACGTGTGACCAAGGACCCGTATTTACGCCAGTATTTACGGGAGGAAAAAAATACGTTTGTGTGCATGAGGCGTTAGCATCTAGTTTTTCATAGCATTATAGATACAAAGGTCTTCAGGACCCCAAAATATACAATATGATGTTGATACACATATAGTAGCCAGACTGAATTTTTTTAAGCTAAAAATAAGTTTATTTAAACAGAAAATTTCAATACAAAGTGCTGCCTTATACTACAAATAAATGTACATCCCTTTTTTTTATTAATTCACTTTTTGAAGATTCCTCACGCTTTTGTAATGCTAAATACAGTCTTCTTAAATAGACCAAACACTGAACTTCCATGAAACAAATCTTCTCTAGAGTACATAACAGACTCTCCTCCGGCATGACCCAACTCCAAAAAATACTCGTTGTTACAGACTTTTAGGGTATGTGCACACACACTAATTACGTCCGTAATTGACGGACGTATTTCGGCCGAAAGTACCGGACCGACCACAGTGCAGGGAGCCGGGCTCCTAGCATCATACTTATGTACGATGCTAGGAGTCCCTGCCTCGCTGCAGGACAACTGTCCCGTACTGTAATCATGTTTTCAGTACGGGACAGTAGTTCCACGGAGAGGCAGGGACTCCTAGCATCGTACATAAGTATGATGCTAGGAGCCTGGCTCCCTGCACTGTGGTCGGTCCGGTACTTGCGGCCGAAATACGTCCATCAATTACGGACGTAATTAGTGTGTGTGCACATACCCTAAGTTTGTAGCTCTTGTATGAACATGGTCTTTCTCCAACTGCTTCCCCCTCTTCTGCACTGCCAGAAGCTGGGTGTTAACGAACAGAAGTGGATGATGCTGATTCGTCAGCATCATACACTCCCATTCCTAACGCCCAGCTAGTAAAAGAAGTAAAAACGCCTAGTTGTACTTTTACTGTAAACACGCCCAGTTGTACTTTTACTTTTCAACACGCCCAGTTGTACTTTTGCAAGCCTCATTTGCATAAATACAAAAATGGTCATAACTTGGCCAAAAATGCTCGTTTTTTAAAAATAAAAACGTTACTCTTATCTACATTGCAGCGCCTATCTGCTGCAATAGCAGATAGGGGTTGCAAAATCTGGTGACAGAGCCTCTTTAAGCGAAAGGGTCTTGGCCGATGTATAGACTTTCTATTGAGAACGTACTCCGATACATTGATTTCCGGAATTTCCCTTGGTTGAACTTTATTGACATATTTCTTTTTTCAAGCATACTATGTAACAATATTGGCACAAATACCAAGCAGCAAATTTTTTAATTAATTATTCCCTTTTCCGGGAACCCATTGACAGCTCCAACAATGTTCTAGGGTGTACTGATTGACAACGGTGTTCAACAATAATCCTATTCGTGGTGGGGCAGCATTGATACACTCCTCCTAGTATGTGGTTAAAAAGCAGTCTATAAATGGAAGTCACAAGGGTCAGCTTTGTGTTAGAATGATACATGTGACAATTATCTCTGTAGTCATTATATACAGGTACAAGCTATCTCATTGCAGTGCTGTGATCTGCATTCGAGCGGAAACAATTCTGGAGGAAGCAGGGAGGAAGCTTGGATCTGCAGCTGTACCGACACACAACATTGTACATACCACGCAAGGGAGCCGTAAAGTAGTGGATTTGTACACAGAGGGGTTAATAAGGATTCCCATGACATCACTAACAGATGGTAGAGAAGATAATGACTGAAGAAAAGACACTGGCACTACAACTTGCTTCTTCAAAGTCAAACACTAGCATTTATTTTCCTGATTTCTGTGATTCCCCTTTGGCTGCTAGCCATTTACTGTGGAAGGGCAAGTAGATGACTGTATAGGTTGTCTCTTTGTTATACTGTATCCTTTTTTGCTTCCTCTTTTGTCGGAGATAATTCCTCCCATCTTCAGTTTGTACAGCACTCCATTATCCATATCCCACACATGTGACACTGTGTAAACTTCTCAGCATGACCCCAACTGTTGATACAAACAGGTTTTCCGTGTAGTTAGCTGCTTCGGTGGCATGCCATGCTCAGCTGGATGTCCTATTGTGTTGCGCTGCGGACTGCTGATGTACACAATGAACACACGCAGAGATGACTAAACTCTGGGGACCAGTCACAGTTTATAGGACATGTTGTATCCTTTGTGGCCTGCAGCCAACTGCCTGTGGCACTCTGTATATTTACAGTATTTAGAAATGCACTGTCAGTAAGGAAATCTTTGTACATTCCAGAAAAAATATTTATAGTGTCTGTCTTACTTGCCAACATGAAGCCCAAAATGTGTTCATTCATTTTAAACAGTTTAGTTTGGTGAGGCTTTTTGCCAACATTACACCTCTTCTGGCCACCCTTATCAAATATTCCTTAATATCAGATATGACTAGGCGTATATATCATAGGTCTACTAATAGGGCCAGCCACTATTACCTAAACCTGAAAGAGTAGAACTGAGATCAAAAAGAAGAAGCACTGGGTATACGACTGATATCTTTAGACAAAGATATTCTTAAAAGCCCTTAAAGGGGTTCTCTGCTTTGGACAATCTCTACTTATTAGAGTCCCTTAACGATAGGCTGATCATAAAGTCTCCCCCTGCTGGAACCCCCTGCGATCAGCTGTAATCTATAGGGAAATCTGGCAGTAAGTGTTTAATTTCCCTGCAGCACCACCACAGGGGAAATGAAGCATTACATAGTGCTCATTCAAGTCTGTGTAATGCAAGACAGGACAAGTACTCCAGAGCAACAGATTCTATTTGTAACTGCTCTCCACTCTGGTCATGAGATGCAGATCCTGAAGAGGGACCACCTTCCTATTAACTTAGAATTCCCTAATAGGGTTTGTGAAAATAGGTTTTCTAAACATGGCAACCCTTAAAGAAATTATGAACTAGGAACATAATCCTTGATCAAATTACTAGTCTTCAATCTTGCTTTGAGCGAGCCTCCTTCACTTCATGTCTGATATTTACAGTACATTCTTCCTATTTGATACAGACTTTCCTCCTAAACCTTGTTGTGTGACTAAATATATAAAATATGAAATAGAATTTTGACATATTTGTAGAACCTAAGGAAATTAAGGCCAAGAAGGACAAGTTGATCTGATAAAATGTCAAATTGTATCTGTCCTGCTTAGTAAGTACATTGCATTCTTGTAAGGAATCAACGGCTAAAATTCAAACTGTTCCTTTTTATAAACGATATTTTTATAACAGTCATATAAAGTCCCTACACTGGAGGATGCTTCAATGAGCACCTCAAATGGGTAAATGGCAACTATGCCTAATGTCAGGGTGGCAGTAATAAAGTTCTGAGAAATGTAGAAAGGTAGAGAGCGAATATAATCCAGAGTAATGAATCTCAAGTATTTTTCTAGTTCGTTCTATTAACTTGAGCATGGAAAATCATCAATAATATACATTATATATCATATATTTAGTGCCAAGAACAGGAAAGACTTTCCTGAATAAACATTACAGGATCCAATTCTGCTCACGGTTCCAAATGTACAAATGGCTTGCACATCGACTCGCACTACGGCCTTGTGCTTGAGTCCTTACTTACAGGTATTCTGGATTGACAAAGAATAATCTCACTTGAGAAAAGGAACAACACAGAATTAATTGCATTCAATCTTCAGCTTTATACATATAGTTCATAAACATCACAAGCACAGAGATTGATAAAACATTAACGCATACTCAAAATGTGGCTTACATCATTGTAGTTTGTAGCCAATATAAGAATTCACCATATGGTCCACATGGAGACATTGCTGGAGTGGAACATGCAAATATGCATGTTTCCGGGTACCGCCCCCGATCCCAAGCATTTGCGGTAAGCGGTAAGTCCAGGTTATAATAAACAGATTTTTATTGATCCAGTATACATCTAATCATTACATACAGCAATGAAACATTGCAAACAAAGCATTGGGATAAGGATCACATTTTTTTACAGAAAAACAAAAAAGAAACATACAAACAAACAGACAAAACTCCCGATCCAGACACGGCAAATTGACCACATATTCGACTAAGGTAATCATAAGAGTATGTCGGAGTAAGTAGAGTCAGTCCATTGATCCCATAAGGAAGTACGAGCGTAGGACCCTTGAATAGAGGCTAAAGCGCGTTCCATAACACAATTATTGTTAACATATAAAATCACTTCACTCATACTAGGCACTTTTGTAGATTTCCAGTATTTTGCAATCAATATTTTTGCAGACAGCAATACATGAAAAAGTACATTTCTAACACCCGGAGAGAAATCCACCAATCCCACATGCAGTAGGGCTAGAGCAGGGGCGAGCTGAATGTCAACCCCTAAAAGAGATCGTAAGAAATCTTCTACTTGCTGCCAAAAGCTGGATAATACTGAACACTCCCAGAAAATGTGGAGGATGGTACCCTTAGAAGTGAGGCACCTCCAGCACCTATCTGATGATGATGGATATATTCGCGACAAACGACTAGGAGTGTAATACCACCTATATATTATTTTCCTAGACGCTTCCAAATGTGTAGCGCACTTAGAGAGAGAGCAAGCTAGATTGAAAGTGGCTTCCCAATCCTGCGTACTTATAGGGATTCCCAGATCTCTCTCCCAAGTCCAGGTTAAATACCGATTCTCATGTGACTTGTCATTACAAATCAAAATGTAACTATCAATAACTTACTCTGTTACAAAAATACAAACAAGAGCTCCATTCCAAAGTGTTACATATTATAGAATAATTAGCTCATTTCCCACAAAGGCTTAATTATATTCATTAAACCAATTATATATTAAAGGTAAAAAGAAAACTTTTTTCACTAAAACATAGCCTCATATGTATGTGCACTAAGCAGTAATATATAAAACCTATATAAACAGGACAGGACAGGACCTATATAAACTCAATGGGTCAAATTCTGGCTTAAGTTGCACCTTCTTTTTGGCGCAAATAATTGTAGACAATTTTATCAATGAAATGAGTTTTTTCGACAAGGAGTCGTGGATTAGTGGGAAAGGGGGCGTGACTTAATAATTGCCAAATAGCACCAACATTGTGGTGCAAAAAAGGGGACTGAATTAAGCCAACCAATGGTTAGTATAAAGCTAGCCCGAAGTGTCTAAAGATTTTATCATCCAGCGTAAGCCACTGTGGTAAATTTGGCGCATCTACTGAAGACTAATTGCAAGCTGCCTAAATTAAACCTGTTAAAGACCAACTATGGTACATGTAGGTCATAGGGGGAGTGGTGTTAAATGGAGCAGACTCATGGGACCCATATGACCCATATGCTGTGGGACCCATATGCTGTGGGTGGTAGCTGTATATTACAGCTGACACCCTGCTCTAATGGCTGGGATCTGAGTTATCTCTTAACCAGGTGCTATGGAGGCAGAGCTTAATAGGAGCCAGTTAGAGAAGTATTGCAGTATATAGTGCAAGCGATTACTAGTTCAAGTCCACTAGGGAGACTAGTAAAAAACTGTTAAATAAAGTTTTTTTGATGCGCAAAAAAAATAAAAAGATTCAAAAAATCCCCCTTTTCGCATTTTCCCCCAAAAGTAATGTAACAAAAATGAACAAATAAACATAATTGGTATCGCTGCGGCAGAAAATGTCCAAACTATTACAATCTAACATTATTTTACGGTAAACGCCGTAAAAAATAAAATTATTAATAGAAACCCCAGAATTGCTGTTTTTGTATCACCTCGTCTCCCACAAAATAGGAAATAAAAAGTGATCAAAAAGTCATTGTACCAATAAAAACTGCAGATCGCTGTCCAAAAAACAAGCTCACACACAACTCAATTGACCAAAAAGTAAAAAAAAGTTCTGTGTCTCAGAATATGGTGACACAAAGCTTTTTTTTTAATAAAATGTTTTTAGTTACTAAAAGTAGCAAAACATAAAAATAACTACATGAATTTGGTATCACCACAACCATATTGACCCGCAGAATAAAGTTGACATGTAATTTTTAACACAGGGTGAACCTGTTAAAATTAAACCCAAAAAACAGCATTATCATCTTTTTTTTTTTAACTCTTTCGTATAGTTACGTATAGTAGCCTTTCGGTGGATGACATAGACTATTGCCTTAATTATCTATGTATAATTCTGACAACCCAGACATAGGAAAGTGTCCCTTTTTTTCAGTGTTTAAAAATGTCTGTCTCAAAATTTTTCCAGATCCCATATCAGCTCTTTTACTGTACACAAATTGGGGTTTTTAACTAAAATAGGATCATATTTTGGTTCCTGTCTTGATATTCTAATAACTAATATTTTGTAATGGTTTCCTTGCTTTTTGCATGATTATCGTATGTCAAAATGAACATTGGTTGGTCATCTTGGTGTCTATATGGTGTCCGTCGTACGATGGAACTGGCGATTCTGGTATTTTCAATGCTCTGCTCGTCTGATGCAGCAGAACAACGGAAACATCAATGCAGGTGTGATCCGGGCCTTATACTACTTATCATCACTACATATTTTTCATGCTTTCTAGGCTTCTAGGGATCCCCCTAAAGATCTGTGGAGCATAAAAGCTCTCCTGCCGTAACAAGTTGTTTTTATCGATTGGTTTAGTATATATCATTGTCGATATTTTCTTAGTCTTTTCTTTTTTCTTTTCACTTCAACATCTAAAAAATTAGTCAAATAATTCATTATGGCTATTTTGATGGTTTTCAAATGACGGCAAATCTCACTCGAGAAGCATATACAGTAAAATGTCTTTAATGCAGCATCCCATAATCAAGATTGTTTGATAATCCGCGACTTCTTTCCAGCATATAACTATTAGGAAATTTAACCAGACCAGAAGTAGAATACTAAGCAGAGATTACCAATTCAAACAAATGAAGTTAGAGTAGCCAGTGGTGGATTAAGTAGACCACAGGCCCTGGGCTGTTCCACAAACTTGGCCACCCCTTCCCCACCGCCGCTCTGCTGTGTCTATAGTCAACACCACATTTCTGTGCGAGCATTGACAAATGGGTGTTACGATTCCCCTTGTCAAAGGGCTGTGTCCCTACATACTGACAGTCTCCTTCCATCGCTGATTGTATCACACGGTGTAGGGACACATCCTCCTGACAATGGTAATGGTAACACACATTTGTCTATTAGTCCTGGGTAGACAAAGACTTTTTGTGGAATACAAGGATTTCCTACAACAGACATGTCAGGAGAGGGTACAGATCCTCTATAGATCCAGTGACTCACAAGTGATGTCTTCTCTGATGGGAGTCGTTCTCTTTTCATCTTCATCACACACAGACCATTATGGAGATTTTTCCTGATGAGACACCTTTGCTCCTCACTTCTGCAGCCATTTCAAGCCTCTATAGAAACACAAAAATTCAGACATCAATGCCCAGGTCCATACATTAAAGGGGTTATCCGGGCACGCACCATTTTGTCATACTGATGACCTATCGATGTGCCCGGACAACCCCTTTTACTCAGACTAATAAATTCAGACCCCAGACCAGACCTTAGATTACATACAGACCCCAGACTTTCTAAACTATTGCAGTCCCCAGACCAGACCCCCCTAAATAAATACAGACCCCAGAACAAGCACCCTAAATAAATACAGACCTCAGAGAGGACCCCTAAATATAGACCCCAGACCAGACCCCTAAATACAGACCCCCTAAAAACAGACCCCAGACCCTTAAACTAATACAGACCCCAGAAAATATACAGACCCCAGACCAGACCCCCTAAATATACAGACCTTAGACCAGAACCCCTAAATACAGACCCCAGACCATAAACTAATACAGACCCCAGACCAGACCCCTAAATACAGACGGCAGACCAGACCCCCTAAATACAGACCCCAGACCCCTTAAACTAATACAGATCCCAAACCAGACCCCCTAAATACAGACACCAGACCCCTTAAACTAATACAGACCCCCTAAATACAGACCCCTTGAACTAATACACACCCCAGACCAGACCGCCTAAATATACAGAGACCAGACCCCCTAAATACAGACCCCAGACCCCTTAAACTAATACAGACCCCAAACCAGGCCCCAAAAATACAGACCCCTTAAACTAATACAGACCCCAGACTGCTTAAACTAATACAGATCCCAAACCAGACCCCCTAAATACAGACCCCAGATTAACGACACATACAGAGATGGAATACGGCACATACATCCCCATAGTGAATGCGAACGGGAGCCGCTCCATTCACTATAGCGGACACCATCTGTGTGGGAACGGCGCATGCGCCGCTCCCACACTGTCCAAAAGGAAGGTCTTCGGCCGAGCGACATCCGGCGCCATTTTCATGTGGACCGGAAGCCGTGGCCAGACAGTAAGATGACTACTTCCAGTCGCGGCTTCCGTCCATATGTTCAGCAGCAAGGTCTAGGAGCGGAGGGAGCGGACAGAGCGGAGGTAACGGCGGCAGCAGGAGCAGGTAAGTTATGTTTGTGCGTGTTATACTGTGTGATTACACTGTATCTAATCCTCCTACACTGTGCATTCGCTCAAAAAATGGTGGCACACAGTGTAGGAGATTTGAACATTCAACCCCCTTCTTTCTCCTGGCACTAGCCAGGAGAAAGGAGGGGGCATTGTGCGAGCACACTAGAGCGTGTGTGTCTACACCAAATTTGCAGCATAAAGCAATGAGGTTGCTTTACCACATTGCAATGCTGCAATTTTGGGAATTGCTCCCTCTAGTGACCTGCACATGGAAATGTTATAAATTAGAATCTAATTTATAATATTTCCTGACTTGTGAAAAAAATTTAAAAAATTAGAACAATGTGTAATCATTTATTGACTAACAGTTTAACTTAAAAAAAATATATATTTTTCTAGCGACACATTCCCTTTAAACTAATACAGACCCCAGACCAGACCCCCTAAATACAGACCCCAGACTCCTAAATACAGACCCCAGACCCCTTAAACATATCCATCCCCTTATACTTACCTAGCAGCTCACCTCACAGTCTTCTCTGTGGAGTCTTGCTGCTGTTCTAGGACCTGCAGACCCCTAAATACAGACGGCAGACCAGACGCCCTAAATCCAGATCCCAGACCCCTTGAACTAATACAGACCCCAAACCATACTTCCTAAATACAGACCCCAGATCCCTTAAACTAATACAGACCCCCTAAATACAGACCCCTTGAACTAATACAGACCCCAGACCAGACCGCCTAAATAAACAGACCCCAGACCAGACCCCCTAAATACAGACCCCAGACCCCTTAAGCTAATATAGACCCCAGACCAGGCAACCAAAATACAGATCCCAGACCCCTTAAACTAATACAGACCCCAGACAAGACCGCTAAATACAGACCCCAGAACAGACCCCCTAAATACAGACAGCAGACCAGACCCCCTAAATACAGACCTCAGACCCCTTAAACTGATACAGACCCCCTAAATACAGACCCCTTAAACTAATACAGACCCCAGACCAGACCTCCTATATAAATACCCCAGACCAGAGCCCCTAAATACAGACCCCTTAAACTAGAACAGACCCCCTAACTACAGACCCCTTAAACTAATACAGACCCAAGACCAGACCGCCTAAATATACAGACCCCCAGACCTGACCCCCTAAATACAGACCCCAGACCCCTTAAACATATCCATCCCCTTATACTTACCTAGCAGCTCACCTCAGTCTTCTCTGTGGAGTCTTGCTGCTATTCTAGGACCTGTGGTCATGTGACCAGCAGGTCTACAAACAGTGAGGGTATGTTCACACGCAGTGTTTTCAGACGTAATTCGGGCGTTTTACGCCTCGAATTACGCCTGAAAAAACGCCCCTAATACGCCTACAAACATCTGCCTATTGCTTTCAATGGGTTTTACGGTGTTCTGTTCCCACGAGGTGTCATTTTACGCCTCGCTGTCAAAATACGCCGCGTAAAAAGACGCCTGCCAAAAAGACGTTTTTGGAGCCGTTTTTCATTGACTCCATTGAAAAACAGCTCCAATAACGTCCATAAAATATGCAGCGAAGAACGCGAGTTGCTTACAAAAACGTCTGAAAATCAGGAGCTGTTTTCACCTGAAAACAGCTCCGTATTTTCAGACGTATTTTGCTAAGCCGTGTGAACATACCCTAAGCCTTGGATTTCTGCCCTGGAAATACACGTTGAATTTTAATGCAACAGGTGCATGGCACCTAACACGGGCTAGATATCTTTGCATGGATGTATGCCATATAAAACAATAAAGAACGCTTTTAGATGTGGTCCTGACATCTGTTGTCAGGTACCATATCATCGCATACAGTATATTGCAAAGTGTGAGCATTCAGCATTAATAAATTATAATTGTTAGCGCCCGAGAATTCACAACTCTGACTCTTATTAACGTTGCACAGCATTTAATATTCTAAATACCATGCAACACATTACCAAATCAGTACTGCAGCATTTGACTCTGTGAAGGATATAGCATACTATTCACATTCTGTTATGATGGATCTCCCTCTAGTGGCAGAAACTAAACTTTTGAATCAGTTTATCACTGCAAAAGTAACATGAGAATATATTGGCAGTTTGTATTGTACGGGGCAGAAAACCTGTAGAGAAGAAAAACTTTCTAATATTGTAATATTGGAATTCTACTTATGTTCCCAGGCCACCCATATCCCACGGTCATTTGATGCTGCGTCAATAGTGATGAAAAGTCATGTGACTACATCATCTAATGACTGCAGGCTGCATTAATGCATACCTCCCAACCGTCCCCGGATTCAGCAGGACAGTCCCGCTGTCCGGGCGACCAGGGGTATGTCCCGCTGTCAAACTAATTCTGAAACAGGGAACCATCAGCTCCATGCTTCAGAATTAGTTCATAGTGGGGGAGCAGAGGGAGCTCCTCCGCTTGCCGAGGACTCCCCGGGCACAGCGCTACTTTAAGCGTGGTGCTCAGGGAAGCCCTTGAAGTTACTGTCCATATATGGACAGTGACGCCAGTGGCTACTCCTGGAGCGGAATCCCCGGCCAGAGTCGGCAACGGGGTTTCCGCTCAAGGAGTAGCCACTGATGTCACTGTCCATATATGGACAGTACCGTCAAGGGCTTCCCCGAGCACAGCGCTTAAAAGCGCTGTGCCCGTGGAGTCCTCGGCAAGCGGAGGAGCTCCCTCTACTCCTCCGCTCTGAACTAATTCTGAACCAGGGAGCTGATGGTTCCCTGCTTTAGAATTAGTGGCTACTCCTTGAGCTTGAAGCTGGAGCGGAATCCCCAGCCAGAGTCGGCAACGGGGATTCCGCTCAAGGAGTAGCCACTGACATCACTGTCCATAGATGGACAGTAACATCAGGACTTCCATCTACGAGCGGAATCCCCGGCCTATGCTCTGGCTGGGGATTCCGCTCCTGAAGGGAGTGCCAATGGCGCTATCTACAGGGGGGGTGGCGCTATCTTCAAGGTGGGTGTGGCACTATATAGGGGCACTATCTACAAGGGACACTGTGGTGCTATATACATGGGAGCTAAGGGGGCATTATGCTGTATGGGGGAATTTGTTTGGACATTATACTGCATCGGGCATCTGTATGGGCATTATACTGCATGGGAGAATCTGTGTGGGCATTACACTTTATGGGGGCATCTTTGTTGGCTTTATACTGCATCGGTGCATCTATGGGGCAGTGTACTGAATGGTGGCAGCTATGGGGGCATTATACTGTATGGTGGCAGCTAGAGGGCATTATACTGTGTTGGGGCAGCTATTTGGTATTATACTGTGTGGGAGGCACTATGGGAGCATGATACTTTGTGGGCTGAATCGGGTGTGTATGGGCGGGGATTGGGTGGGATTAGAGGCATGTCTTAAACTGAAAAAAATTGTCGCAATGCGCTGCGCGTGCCGCATCGGTTTTCCATCTTTGTGATAAAGTTGGGAAGTATGTTAATGTTGTGTCCACAGAGATATCATGTCTCGTGGCAGTCACTGGATAATGTTACATCACTTTAGATGGCATGAGAAGAAGAATTCTGGCGGTAAGTATATTGGGAAGGTTTCCATTTTGTTACATACTCCCAGCCTTTTTTGTCATATCTGGACAACTCTTTTAAGCTCGCAAATTAGACTGGTGTGCAGGGTTGCCAACCTCCACTTCAGAAATGTTTGGACAACTGAGCTGAAAATCACGGACACATTACAAAATCATTGCCTGTGCACTGTTCTAGGAGTAACCAATCAAAGCTCCGCTTGTAGCTTTCCCCAGCTAACTTAGGTGATGTTTTCTCTGATTAGAGTCGTTGAATTTGCACTTTATTCTCCATCCGGCCCAGACCACGGTGACGATTTATTCCAGCCACGACTCGTCTCTGCATAATTTGACACACAGACATGTTGGTTTATCACTTTTCCAGGACCCTCCACGCATATCCTCTAAATAAACTCATAATCCATAGTGCCCCAGATGCTAATAATGATCCCTCAGTGCTTGACACAATAAAAGTGCCCTATCAGTAACTGTACCCCCTGTAGATAGCGCCACACACAGCCCCCCCTTGTTGATAGCGACACACAGCCCCCCTTGTAAATAGCACCACAGCTCCCCCTTGTAAATAGCACCACACAGCCCCCCTTGTAAATACCGCCACACTGCCCCCATTGTAAATAGTGCCACCCCCCCCCCCCCTTGTACTTAGAGCCACACTGCAAACACTGCAAACAGAGCAGAGAGCAGTAGCAGTAGACTACCGCTACCACATTCCACTCTGCCTGACGTGACTTAGCAGCAGCCGAGGAGGCCTAATAGGATACAGGTTCACATTCACTTAGCATAAATTAAATGCTGGACATCTCACTTTCGTTGGCTTTTGCTATTTGTACATTGTACATAATTTATTATCCAGAATTCTGTGTTGTAAATGAGTGTCTGCTATACTGTACATAGCGTTCAGGGCCTACGCAGAATGCTACACTACTCTTTGGTGCAGCAACTCAAAAGTTTAATGTCTGTGGATCCATCCACAAGCTCTATATTACTTGCTAACAGTATCCATTGGATATAAGCAGTTTTCTGCTGCCAGTTCACTTCATTTTATTTGACCTTAGAATATAGCTAGATTTGTTCTAAATTTTTAGGCTGTTGCTTGCATATTTTTTTTTAAATATCCTTTTTATTGTCAGTTTTCACATTTTCTTACAAACATTTCACGTAAGAGTTACATCATGAGTGCGCAGCACTCAACTGTCAATGGATTAACTTTTAAATTAAATTCAACATAACATATAAACACACCAACATAGAAACATGGCATAATTGTCGATCTTCAGATGGACCAAACAAACATGACTCCCCCAACTCCAACACCACCTAGATCATCAATGAGTTTCCACTCATCCTTTCTCCCCCAGCTGGTTCACAGTTGCATCCTCCCTAAAACGCCTGCCAAGAGCTGCGTGCAGTACCACTTTGTGTACTGGAAAGGCCTAACAATTTCCGCTATTTCGGCTGTTGTACATTGCGTTTCTATAAATACTTGCCACTTATCAAATAGCTTCTTGGTTCCCGTTTCCTTCCGCCTTTCCACCTCCACCCTCTCAAGAACCAATAACTGTTTCAGCCGTGACACAATCAATTCTAGCGTGTCTGCTTCCAACCAGTGACTCAGGAGGTATCTCAAAGCTACCAGTAAAATCGTGTGCACCAACACGGGAGGTGATTTTACTCCTCGAGCACCCTCTTCCTCTGGCGGCCGCGCCTGATGGAATAGTAGCGCTTGAGGCGTCATTGGGAGATTCGTTTTCCAATGGTCCTTAATATATTTCTGTACCATCTCCCAAAATCGTTTCGTATGTACACACCCCCACACTCCATGCCACAAATTCGTCAGTGGTGTATTGCACTTGGGACAACTTGTAATGCGATCAGGGAAAGATTGTGAGGGCAAGATATTAAAGCCATATATAGCTGCATGCATCAACTTGAAATAGGTTTCCCTCCAGCTCTCATTTATCACACTCTTCCGTACCGTCTCCCAACCCCTCAGTATGGTCTCTCCTATATCTGGATCCTGAGTCCACCGTTCCCAGCTTTTAAAACTAATCCTTAATTGCGGACGAACAAAACCCTCTCTCAATGCTCTATACATTCCTAAAATGGTCGCCCGCCCAGTTGTTGGACCCATGACCTCATCCAGAGTGTGCGTAGTAGCTTCCTTACTCAATCAAATCCCTGAGCCTGGAGGTACAAAATGTTCGTACCTGAAGTACTTGCAAAAAATTGACTCTATCTACTATGGGTCTGAGTTTAGCGGTGATTTCCTCCCCAGTTAACAGTTAACCACCTCTTTTCCTCTGTATGCATAAGATCCCCTGCGCTACCAATGCCTACCCTCCCCCATGAGGCAATTCCTTCCCCCTTGTCCATTCCCGGTAAAAACTCCGGATGACCGCTCAACGGCATATACTTCGATACCAGGTGGGGTAACCCAAACTGCTTACGTACCACTTTCCAAGCTAGAACTGTATCTCTCAATACAATGGAGGTTTTGAGACGGCACGGAAGAGAAGCGATTCTACAATGTAACAAAGCTTTCAGGTTCCAGGGTGAGGCATACTCCCCTTCCAGATCTAAATTGGAATAATTGCTTGTTTCATGAAGCCAATCTACTACATGACGCAAAAGACAGACCACGTTATAACCCCTGACATTCGGAAAGTTCACACCCCCTTCTTGTTTACCCATCATGAGCTTGGTAAGTGCTATACGCGGCCATTTTCCTGCCCATATAAATTTAGTGAATGAAGCCGTCAATTTCGAGACATCCACATGCTTCAATAAGAGAGGTAGCGTTTGAAAGGGGTATAGCAATCTAGGAAAACTAACCATCTTGATCAGATGACATCTTCCCAAGAGGGACAACGGCAATTGGCCCCATCTAGTGAGTTCCGCTTGTATTTTTTTAATTAACCGGGGATAATTTAAGCCATACAGAGTGTCTGGTACCCTCCCTATTTTGATACCCAGATAGGTAATGCAGTGTTCCACCGGTGATATCCCGCAACCCAAGGATTGCCAAAAGGTCTTAGGCAATGGCCTGCCCAACTCCAGCAGTTCGCTCTTAGCTATATTGACTTTGTATCCCGAGCATTGCCCAAATTCCTACAAAAATTGAAAAACCTTCCCTAAATGCTCCTGAGGGTTTGACATAAAAAGTATGACATCATCAGCGAACAGGGCTAATTTCACTGCACAAGATCCCACTTGAATGCCTCTGAACATATCCGATTCCTCCAAGAATCTGGCCATAGGTTCCAGTGCTAGATTGAATAGCAGGGGCGATAGGGGGCAACCCTGTCGTGTTCCTTTATGTAATTGGAAGGGATCTGATAGGAACCCCGAGGAGTGAACCCGTGCTTGCGGGCTATTATAGACTCCCTTCAGGAAGACCCGGAAATCTCCCTGAATGTTCATTTTGTCTAGCACCATCCCCAGCCATTCCCATTGTATGTTATCAAAGGCTTTCTCTGCGTCTAGCGCTAAAAGTGCCGGCCTGGTACCTGGCTGGGGATCATGCCTGACTGTTTCTAGCACCGCCAATACCTTGCGTAAATTTGTCACTGCAGCCCTGCCCTTTACAAAGCCTACCTGAGATTTTCCCACCAGTATGGATAGATACATAGCCAGTCGATTGGCCAAAATTTTTGTGAGCAATTTCTGATCTTGATCTATCAGCGAGATGGGGCGGTACGACCCTGGGTCAAGAGGATTCTTCCCCTTCTTGGGTAACACCTTTATATGCGCTACCTTGGCCTCTGCTGGTAAAGCTCCCGTTCCTAGTAAAGTATTATAATATGCCACCAAGGTAGGGCTGATTTCTTCTCTCAGAGATTTGAAAAACTCCCCTGTGAATCCATCCGGACCCGGGGCCTTTCCGTTAGATAATGTTTTAATGGCGCTCCAAACTTCCTCTAGTGTAATCTCCGCGCTCAAATGACCATTCTGCTCCTGGGTGAGCCCTGGCAACTTCACCTTCTCCAAAAATCCCCTCCCTTTTTGGAGATCTATGGGTGTTTCTGAGTAAAGGGCTTGGTAATATTTACTTAATATGGTATTGATTTTTTTTGGGTCCGAGGTAGGAGTTCCGTTTGATTCTTTAAGTGTTGAAATATATGCCGGTGCATACCTCCCCTTTGCTAACCGCGCTAATAATTTGCCCGCCTTATTGCCGAAACGCATTAAATCAGCATCAAATTGGGACCGGTAAATACTCTCTCTTTTGTCTAACCATTGATCAAACTGTCGCTTGGCTTCCTTCCATTCCTCCCCCAATAGCATTGATGGCGAATGTAGGAATGCTGTGTACGCACGCCGCAATCTGTCGCTCGCTGCCTTGTATCCTTCGGTCGTCTTACATTTAAGATTAGACATATACTGCATGATTTTCCCTCTTATTACCGCCTTGGCTGTACGCCAATACAATGACGGTTCCGAGCGATGCGCTACATTATCCCCATCAAATTCCATCCACCACCCCTTAAGCTTCTGTGTAAAGCCCTCGTCCTTTGCCTGAAAAGCGGGAAACCTCCAGATAAAATCCGTTCCTCTAGCTACTGTGTCAGCCAATGTAATGGTAACCGGAGCATGGTCCGAAATAACTAGATCTTCAATTGCCGCTTCACATAAACGTCGCGCCATTGCGTCACTAACTAACAAATAATCAATACGCGACCATGACTGATGAACATGAGAGAAATGTGTATATTCCAGCGCATCTGGGTGTAAACTCCTCCACGCATCTATTAGGGCCGTGTGTCTTAAAAAGTCGGGCAAGATCCTATCTCTGCTTCTCTGCGAACTAGTCCCTGCGCTCCTATCCTCCTTTGAAGACCTTACAGTGTTAAGGTCTCCCCCTAAAATCAAAAACCTAGTGCGATCCTGCTGGAGTTGGGTTTCCAAGTGACCAAAAAAACCAGTGTTAACCGTATTTGGGCCATACACATTATAAATACTGATGGTTTCCCCTTCATTCTCCATCACTAGATGGATCCAACGGCCCTCGTCATCCCGCTCCTGGGACACCAGCGTAAACGCAAAGTTTTTATGTACCAGAATTATAACTCCCGCCTTACCCTCCCTTGCCGACGAGCCAAAAACCTGACCCACCCAGAACTTTTGCAAATACTTAAACTCCGGCTCGGTAAGGTGAGTTTCCTGCAATAGGGCCACATCTGGGTGCAATCGTTTCATGTGCCTTAAAAGTTTGGTCCGTTTCTGTGGGGATCTCAGCCCTTTAACGTTCCAAGAAACTATTTTCATGTTATTGGACCGTGTTTAAGATGAGCTAAAGTGCCTAAAAGTCGTGTGGAGTCAAGGGAGTCAGATCCATCTTTTCCCAAGAGCCATGTACAAACATTAACATCATAACCAAACCCTGGCTTGTAAGCCAGAACCAACAAGGCCAACCATCCCTTACCTAACAAAATCATAAAATCACCTGCGGCAAGGGTTAGCAGTCCCTTAATACCCACCGGTGTATATGACTTCACTTTTTTCTGTTATGCCAGAATGCGCCCCTCCCTCCCCCTCCCCCCCAGCCTGCCTATATGGCTCCTTCCATGAGGAAGTAACACCTGCCCTTGCCCCCTCAGTACCTCTTTGTCGCCTGCGCACCCTTATGTACATTCCCTTATCATTACTTTAACAGCCTAGAGTCCGTTAGGATTGCATCCTCACATTTCCCTATGAACCTTGCTTCGCTTCAAGGTTTCCCTACCTCCGTGTCCCCTATCTCCTACCACAATTTCCCACAGTCTGCCATTGTAACAGATAACACTAATCCCTTGCGTGGGGGAGGCATTGTATCACTCCCGGTCAATCCCGCCCACCAGGGACAATCTCAGATCCTGATCTAACTCCCTCACAAATATCTTGCAGTGAAAAAGCAGGGAAATATCAGAATGCATATACTTCAACCTTGATAACATTGTAACATTGTAACAATAGGTCAACTATTGACCGGTACATAGTGCTGTATAAGACCGCAAAATATCCCCCTCAATAACTTTCAGATTATCTGTAAACTTATCTGTAGCTGGTCGGAATCTGCAATTGGTCTACAGCGTCCACAAAATCATCATCACAACAGCTTAAATAAAATGCGCCAAAAAGGACTTCGTCCGTCAATCAGGAGACGTGGATCGGGTGCGGTCCCGTGTTCGCCTCTGCGGCTTCGGAGAGTCCCCTCTATTTCTGGCTCGACCCCCCCGGGATCCTCCAGGTGTGGGCATTAAGGCTTCTGCCCAGGTACGCTCCATATTTAGCCGGTTCCTTTTGTCTTCTCTTGACTTGCGCTGCGGACTATGTACTGGACTGTGACGCTCCTCTTGCTGTGATCTGTTCCCACAAAGCTCCGCAAGTGCGTCCTCCGCTTCCTGTGGAGTGGTGAAAACCTTATTCCGCCCGTTCTTTTGAAACACCCGCAGGATGGCTGGGTACTGCAGGCTAAAGCGTATTCTCGCTTGGAACAGCGCGGTGCAGATCTTGCTGAAAGCCCGCCTTCGTTTTGCAACCTCCGCCGAGAAATCCTCAAATAGTAGCACTTTCATGCCCAGTATTTCCAAAGGACGCGATCTGCTGCGGAAAGCTTTCACGAGTGCCACCTTGTCATTGTAATCCAACAGTTTGAAGATCACTTGTCTGGGACGATGTGAATTGTGGTCAGCTGTTGCTGGGAGGTTTCCTGGGTCCGGCCCCACTCTATGCGCCCTCTCCACCCGGCATGGACGGGGGAGACCTAAGGCTTCCGGCAATGTCCTCTCACACACTCGTTGCAAATCAGCAGATATCACCGCTTCTTTCAGCCCCACCAGCCGCAGGTTGCTCCTCCTGGAGCGATTTTCCAGATCCTCCACCTTGTCCCCCAACTGCGTAGTAACAGACAGCACCCCTCTGAGTTTGGATTGCAGGCGTTCATTTTCATCCTCCAGCAGCGTCATACGCTGTTCTAACTCATCAGCTCTGATAGTGACTTGTGCCAGCTCCGCATGCACGCGGTTTAGAGAATCTTGCACGGTTTTTTCCAGCGCCTTTTGCAGGTCTGGCGCTATCTGTTTGGCTACTTCACGGGCCAGGGTTACATAGTCAATGGCTACTGGAAGAGCGGACAGTACATGCTCTGCCGGGCTTGAAAGCTGGGACTGATGGTGCTGCAGCTCATCTTCCTGTGTGTATAGCAGGGTCGCAGTGGCGGGAAGCGCCGCCATCTTACCTCCCTTTACCACGGCCGCGGCTGATTCCTCCATGGCTGGCTTCTGCGCGCTTCTGAGGAGGTACCTGTCCATACAGGCACCACCGATGATGTTGCCGTGTGCAGGGCTGGTGACTTCCCCGCTGATTATCGTCGCCGTAGCGACTATTGCGAGCTTGCAGGCTGGACGAGAGCGGGAGCTCAGTCACTCGCGTCCTGCATCCCCAGCGCCGGAACCGGAAGTCGTTGCTTGCATATTAATTCCCTAGTGTACTTCCTTAACTTATCTCTAAACCCGACATACCCCGAGATGTAGGGTGGGAGATTTAAAAACAAACGTGAAAATAACGTGTACCTCTGATGGATGCCTGTAAAACAGATGTCATCCATCAGACTCCTGTCAGCCAACCAACGGCCATAGACTCCCATGTTAAAAAAACATACGTATAACGTATACTTGTTTTACTTGATTGCTGTAACGGATGCCTCTGACACATGACATCTGTCTGTCATCTGTCAACTATAGACTCCCATATTAACAAAAAAAATTATATGCTTTAATATATAAACACTTTTACTGGATGGCGTGAGATTGTATTGAATTGGTTGTTTTTAATAACAAATTATATTATTTAAAACGACACACCGGTCCCCCGACAACATTTTAAATATTACGGGGTATACGGAGTAATATTACCTGGTGCCCTCCAGTTGCGCCCCTCTGCCGTAGATCTGCCACTTTGGGGTCCCCTTTATGTTGTTCCAACATGGCTGCAGCACTTCTAAGACTATGAGTCTGAGACACTTCCACTGTTGTCGGATTGGCCAGAGTGGCTCACGTGAGCCGCTCTGGCCAATCCGAGAACAAAGAGAATGTCTTAGACTGTCTGTCTATGAAGCCTTGTGGCTATTAGGAACAACACAGAGGGGACCCCACAGCGGCAGATCCACAGCAGAGGGGCACAACTGGACGGCACCAGGTAATATAACTCCATATATCACATCACATTTGTAATTTTGTCCTTGGACCGGAGGGTCGCTTTAATGCAATTTAAGAAAAGTTAAGGGTGGAAACATCTGTACTTTTATTACCTACATTTCCAGATTTCAGACTACAAGCTAAAGGTGTTCTTATTTTGCTACAGTAGTACTATATTTCTATGTACACCATATTGACAGACTTTTTCAATATTTGCTTTCTATGTTTCATATTAAGATATGTCTGACCTGATGCATGATACAAAGAGGAAAACACAGGGCCGGATCAAGCTTTGTGGAGACTCCGGTGAAAAAAATGTTGTTGGTGGTCTCCTTTATAGTAGTAGTGTTATATGCATTATATAATTGTCGACAGAACCAAAGTCAACAGGCTTCAATGACAGTGTTACATATGTGGGGCAGCCCAACTGTACCCTGATGTCTGCTTTTAGGAAAACCAGAATGGGGCATGTAGTAATTTAACATACCCAATCCTATGTTCGCTCGCAGGTAATCAAAGTTGTAGGCGTCTGGCAGTCACTTATCCCCTTCTCCTTATATATAGCATTAAACATCAACATTCGACCGCTGAATTTCTTCTAATTTGTGGTGGAGCTAGCGCTCTAAAGAAAGAAAAAGAATCTCCGACCCTTAGGAATATATATTAGTAAAAGCTGCATTATTTACCCTTCTGCCACATACTGTATTAAAACTTTTGAATTGTTGGACGTAGACTAAAAACTTTTTAACCTCTCAGATCTTGCTGCTAGGAGTGTCTGGGAAGTTATTAAGGGAACTGGGAGATGACAAAGGCTCCTGAGGAAATTGACCATAATCTGACCTTGCAAATACAGGTCATAACTACAGAAATAATTAATAAAAGTCCACAGTTACCGATCATCCACGTGTCATATTATAGTCTAGAAGACGTTGGCTATATACATAAATCCCTATTTAAGCTCTTCCTGACCGCAGCCGTTTTCAATTTCATTTTTTCCTCCCCACAATCCAAAAGCCATAACTTTTTTATTTTTCCATCGATATAGTCCTATGAGGGCTTTATTTTTGCAAGACAAGCTGTAGTTTTTCATAGTACCATTTATTGTACAATATAATGTACTAAAAAACGGGAGGAAAAACATATTTTTTTGTGGGGTTAGAAAATGAAAAAAATAGCAATTCCTCCATAGTTTTTTGCGCTTAGTTTTTACAGAATTCACCAAACAATTAAAACGGCATGTTAACTTTATTCTGCCGGTCAATACGATTATGGCAATACCAAATTTATATATATTTCTTATATATATATTACTACTTTTTAATGGTACATTTTGAGGTATACGAAAGGTGTTGATCACTTTTTATTCAATTTTTTTTTTTGTGGGAGATGAGGTGCCATTCTGGCATTTTAATTTATTTTTTTTACGACATACACTGTGCAAGTTAAATAATGATATATTGTAATAGTTCAGACTTTTACGGATGCGGCGATACCAATTGTGCTTACTTATTTATTTTTTTACAATGCTTTAGGCGGAAAATGTTGGGGTTTTTTTTTTTATACATAAAAAAACCTTTATTTAACTGTTTGTTTTTTTACTAGTCCCCCTAGGGGACTTGAACCAGCGATCTTTGGATCGCTTGCACTACATACTGCAATACTAATGTATTGTACTGTATCGTCTTTCTGACAGGCTTCTATTAAGCCAGTGTATTAATTCCCTGTCTCCTAACTAATCTAATAGGCATTTTGCTGCTGATAACTACAGTGTGATTTGTTTTCAAAAACGTTTATTATTTGCAAAGTTATGAGCACTTTTCTAAATATGATAATGTGGCTCTAATAGCCAAATAGGAGGTGACTCTTTCTTTTCACTCTGGGCGGTGTAATTTTTTCTGTATGACGCTGTCCAATCAGCACACAGCTTCTCCCCCTTCCCTGCCCCTGCAACACAGTGTGATCATATAGTATACAGCTTACATTCCCAACAGTGTTTTCAACTGGTGATATCTCCAGTTGTGTCATAGCTAGAACTGCGATCCTGGTGTCGTATGAAAGATCAGAGTCTCATCTTTCATATGCCACCAGAATCACTAGGTGATATAGCTATTTGAAGGGATCCCACTTCCCTCCAGCTTCAGTCATTTACACTGGGTGAAGCAGCTTCAGGAGAATCGATCGCGTTGACACCCACTTGTCTAGTATAGCCTAAATTGCATATTTAGAAAGAAGCTCATAACTTTTAAAATAATTAACTTTTTGGGTCACAAATTTCACTAGCATTATCAATGTGGCCGTGCCTATTAGATTAACTAGGAGATTGGACATTACTAAACTAGTACACAAGAAAATGGCGACAGCACTCTGAGAACACCAATGCCACGTTAAACACTATATATATATATATATATATATATATATTTATATATATATATATATATATATATATAAATAAACATGCATTGCTGCTGAATCTACTTACAATAGGGAAGTTCTTAGCGCACATTTTGATCAGATTGTGTGAGCCCACCTGCCACAATCTATAAGGGCGACCTCTATAAGGTAGGTCCCTACGCTGCTCATACACCTAGAATTGGGACTAAACCTACCTATACTTGGGAATGGTAGGAACCAACTATAAAATAATTAAAATCACCAGCACAGAATGGGAGGCGTCCAAGATCAAAAAATGGAGGCAGTCACTAACCTACACGTGAGACAAGAAAGTTTGATCAGCACATTCCATAAAAATTAAGCAAAATGTGTATACAGTTGCAAGTACGCCCAGTTCTGGGTATATGAGCAGCGTAGGGACCCACCTTTTAAAGGTCGCCTTGTCGTAAAAAATACCCCTGGGGAAGCCACAATGTGATGATACGCGTGGGGCTTTCAGTCCCCCTTTCCCCTACTTGGATACCACGCTTCACACACTTCTTTCGCTCCGGTATTTATTACCCACTTTGATTTATCTTTTACAAGCTATGTATGTTGAGGAGTTTGGGGGTTCTATAGGGGTACGGTACTGCAGTACTCTTCAGCATCAGGACACTTGAGAAAGGCCTCTTTGAGGTCAAAACTTAGCATGGTGTATTTTATGGAACAATAAATTAATTTGATATTTGAAGATAGTGCTGAAGCTCATTTATTTCTTCTAGATAACAGAATTAGGATGTTGTCTGTGGTGGTGACGAGGAGTGAAGAGGACTGCAGGAACGGGGTGAGTATGATTTATAGAATATGTGGTTGTCGGAAGACTTGCTAACTCTTTAGGGAGTTACGTGTGTCTGTGTATGTGTAGTGTTTCTATCCTCTTATTCCAGCAGTACAATAGAACGGTCATTAACTCGCCCCACTCTTTAATGATAATGATATGATTTTGCTAGCTATGCTGACAATTGAGCAGTAGAAAACAGAAAGTGTAAGCCTATTGTGTCAACTCTAGAAGAACGGCAATATTTCCCACCCAAAAAATATTGTGAATAGTCACATAAACATTTGAAACAAAAATATATGTATATATTTAAAAAAAAAATGGTATTAATTAAACTTGATCTACATAATATGTAATTTTCAGTAGATACATTCCCTTAAGGCCAGGATCACACACACACAGTTTTGATGCAGTTTTTGGCTCAGGTTTTTTTTAGCCAAAGCCAGAAGTGGATCCAAAAGAAAGGAAAGGTATATAGAAAAGACTGATGCATCTCCTTTCTTTTTAGTCCACTTCTGTGTTTGGCTCAAAAAACGGAGACAAAAACTTCCACAAAACGGCATCAAAGCTGTGTGTGTGATCCAGGCCTTAATGCAGGGGCGGATTACAATGAGGGCAATATGGGCAAGTGCCCGGGGCCCGAGGCTGGAAGGGGGCCCAGTTCGCCCCGATTCTCCCTTACCGGCTGTTAAAATTACAGCCGGTTCAGAGAACCGGAGTGAAGTGGGTCCGCTCACCTAACCAGTGGCGTAGCTATACACTACACTACGCACTACACAATAAAAAAATCAAGGGGAAGAAGGAAGGGTGCTGGCACTGCCAAAACCGCACAATCGGAATGGGAGTATTGAAGTATGGCTTACTTTCTATTTGGATAATTGCAGGTAAATTGCCACGGAGTTGCTCATCGAAAGAGTAGCACAATCGGCTGGATATATTTGTAGAAGAATGATCGAGGCACTCACCGAAGCTGGCAAACAATTTCTCTATTACAAAAAGATCTTGGTCAGGATGTGGAATTGCCTACGGCCGTTTCACGTGCGTACACGCTTTCTCAAGTGCCTCGATCATTCTTCTACAAATACACAATAAAAAAAGTTACTATAGTAACAGGAGCCGCAGCCCGTTACTACAGTAACTACAGTACTTACCTTCCTGTTTCCGGTGCGCAGCGCATGACGTCACCACCATCCTGAGTCAGGACATCCGCCGCGGCTGAAGAGCAGGGTAAGTTTAATAACCCTTCTGCTTAAAGCTGATGGCTTGGGGTCCGACTCCCAGGACCCCCACCAATCACCTGTTTTGAAGGGGACGCAGCGCTCGTACGAGAGATGGTGCTTCCCCATCATTCCGGTCACTTGCTCACACTGAATCCGTGTGGGTGATTCACAGTGTGAGCGAGTAAGTGAAATGAAGGGGAAGCAGCTCTCGTACGAGTGCTGCGGCCCCTTCAAAACAGGTGATTGGGGGGTCCCGGGAGACGGACCCCAAGCCATCAGCTATTGATGGCCTATCCTGAGGACAGGCCATCAATGTTTAGGGACTGGACAATCCCTTTAAGCCTACTATGTTGCAGGCTTAGAGGGCCCATGAGACAGGATCACAGATTGTGTGATGCTGTCTGCTGGGCCCTGTATCTAAGCAAATCACATGGTAGGCTTAGATACAAGGCCCATGTGTGATCCTGTCTGCTGGGCCCTGTATCTAAGCATCTTACATAAGCACATGGTAGGCTTAGATACATGGCCCATGTGTGATCCTGTCTGATGGGCCCAGTATCTAAGCCTAACACACGTGTTACTAATCGTTTTTGTTGTGTTTGTGTTTTTTTACAGGTTCGGTCGTTAGACTACGTCGGATTCCAGGACTACTTCGATGACGGTGTTTTTATTATCAATAAAATGGTTAATGAGGGTTGTCTGGGTGGTTTTTATTTCAATAAAATATTTTTTCTATGTCTTTGTTTGTTTTTTAAACTTTATTACTACTGCCTTAGTAATGGACGCCAGCTGATTGACAGCGTCCATTACTAAGGCAAGGCTTAGTGTTAGCTGGTACAGAGGCTAACACTATCCCCCATTATTACCCCGGTACCCACCGCCACAAGGGGTGTCGGGAAAAGCCGGGTATGATCCAGTACCTGACCATCTGTAGTGATGGTCGGGCAATGGGGCGGCCGCAAGCTGGTATTATTAGGCTGGGAAAGGCCAAAAACTGTGGCCCTTCCCCCCTGGTAATGTTAACCTGCTGCTGCTGGCTGGTTATGAAAAATGGGGGCCAGATACAACAGCAGCAGCCTAGCATTACCAGGGGGGAAGGGTCACTGTTTTTTGCCTTTCCCAGGCTGATATTACCAGCCTGTGGCTGACCCAGCACCCGACTGGTTCGTACCCGGCTCTTCCCAGTACCACTGGTGGCGGTGGGTACCAGGGTAATGGGGGTTAGTGTTAGCCTCTCTGCCTGCTAACATTAAGCCTCGCCTTAGTAATGGATGTTGTGAATCAGCCAGCAGCTAATAATAAGGCGGTAATAGTAAAGTTTAAAAAAATACAAGGACATAGAAAAAATATTTTATTGAAATAAAAAATTAAATACAACCCTCATTAACCATTTTATTGATAATAAAAAAACCGCTGTCATTGAAGTAGTCCTCGAATCCGACGTAGTCCAACAACCGAACCTGTAAAATAACACAAACACACAAAAATAATTAGTAACACATAAAAAAGCAAAATAATTCTTATACTTACCTTTTCTGGGTCCAGCGCTGGAACCGCAATGTTAGCGAGCTGGTCCCTATATCTAATCCTATCATGTGTGATACTGTCTGTTGAGCTACTGTATCTAATCCTATAATGTGTGATACTGCCTGTTGAGCTACTGTATCTAATCCTATCATGTGTGATACTGTGCTGAGCCACTGTATCTAATCCTATCCATAGTTTGTAGGGTCGTAGTGCTATAGATATGCTGTCTCCTATACACACATATACACACACACACACACACACACACACATATTCAGGGGCACAGTGTATAGTGCTATAATATTCAGGAGTACAGTGTATAGTACTATTATAATCAGGAGTACAGTGTATAGTACTATTATATTCAGGGGCGCAGTGTATAGTACCATTATATTCAGGAGTACAGTGTATAGTACTATAATATTCATTGTATGGTACTATTATAGTTAGAAGCATAGAGTGTGGCATCATGAGAATTTTATC
This sequence comes from Rhinoderma darwinii, assembly GCF_050947455.1. Lineage (NCBI taxonomy): Eukaryota > Metazoa > Chordata > Amphibia > Anura > Rhinodermatidae > Rhinoderma > Rhinoderma darwinii. The sequence continues at coordinate 55,534,411 of NC_134693.1, forward strand.
TTTGTTTACAGGTGCGGAAATGTTGGAAAAGTGAGGAGCCGAAGACATCTGAGCTGCAAACTGCAGAAATGGGCAGTGCCCGTGAGAAGTCATCATAGAGGTCTGGACCGGATGGAGAAGAAAAAAGAAAAAGAACGAAAAAGAATCTGAGGCGTCACCGGTGAGTCACTCAATATTAATATTTATTCTACCTGTGACTGATCAGTACTGTAGTCACTGTATGATCTGCAGCAAGATGACGGATGGTAGCATTCTTTTTGTTAAACAGCAACTCCCAGCATATCCTAGCCATTGCTCAGGCTATACTGGGAGCTGTCGTTTTATGATGTACAAATTTATATGGCAGGGGTTTAACTGAATTTGCAAATGATCTCTGTACTGAACTGTATTTGTTCTGGTGCCATATATATGTACTGAGCTTGATTCTGGTGCTGTGTGTATATATATAAATATATATATATATATATATATATATATATATATATATATATATATATATATATATATATATATACAGTGAAGGAAATAAGTATTTGATCCCTTGCTGATTTTGTAAGTTTGCCCACTGTCAAAGACATGAACAGTCTAGAATTTTTAGGCTAGGTTAATTTTACCAGTGAGAGATAGATTATATTTAAAAAAAACTGAAAATCACATTGCCAAAATTATATATATTTATTTGCATTGTGCACAGAGAAATAAGTATTTGATCCCTTTGGCAAACAAGACTTAATACTTGGTGGCAAAACCCTTGTTGGCAAGCACAGCAGTCAGATGTTTTTTGTAGTTGATGATGAGGTTTGCACACATGTTAGATGGAATTTTGGCCCACTCCTCTTTGCAGATCATCTGTAAATCATTAAGATTTTGAGGCTGTCGCTTGGCAACTCGGATCTTCAGCTCCCTCCATAAGTTTTCGATGGGATTAAGGTCTGGAGACTAGCTAGGCCACTCCATGACCTTAATGTGCTTCTTTTTGAGCCACTCCTTTGTTGCCTTGGCTGTATGTTTCGGGTCATTGTCGTGCTGGAAGACCCAGCCACGAGCCATTTTTAATGTCCTGGTGGAGGGAAGGAGGTTGTCACTCAGGATTTGACGGTACATGGCTCCATCCATTCTCCCATTGATGCGGTGAAGTAGTCCTATGCCCTTAGCAGAGAAACACCCCCAAAACATAATGTTTCCACCTCCATGCTTGACAGTGGGGACGGTGTTCTTTGGGTCATAGGCAGCATTTCTCTTCCTCCAAACACGGCGAGTTGAGTTAATGCCAAAGAGCTAAATTTTAGTCTCATCTGACCACAGCACCTTCTCCCAATCACTCTCAGAATCATCCAGATGTTCATTTGAAAACTTCAGACGGGCCTGTACATGTGCCTTCTTGAGCAGGGGGACCTTGCGGGCACTGCAGGATTTTAATCCATTACGGCGTAATGTGTTACCAATGGTTTTCTTGGTGACTGTGGTCCCAGCTGCCTTGAGATCATTAACAAGTTCACCCCGTGTAGTTTTCGGCTGAGCTCTCACCTTCCTCAGGATCAAGGATACCCCACGAGGTGAGATTTTGCATGGAGCCCCAGATCGATGTCGATTGACAGTCATTTTGTATGTCTTCCATTTTCTTACTATTGCACCAACAGTTGTCTCCTTCTCACCCAGCGTCTTACTTATGGTTTTGTAGCCCATTCCAGCCTTGTGCAGGTCTATGATCTTGTCCCTGACATCCTTAGAAAGCTCTTTGGTCTTGCCCATGTTGTAGAGGTTAGAGTCAGACTGATTAATTGAGTCTGTGGACAGGAGTCTTTTATATAGGTGACCATTTAAGACAGCTGTCTTTAATGCAGGCACCAAGTTGATTTGGAGGGTGTAACTGGTCTGGAGGAGGCTGAACTCTTAATGGTTGATAGGGGATCAAATACTTATTTCTCTGTGCACAATGCAAATAAATATATATAATTTTGACTATGTGATTTTCTTTTTTTTTATTTTATATAATCTATCTCTCACTGGTAAAATTAACCTAGCCTAAAAATTCTAGACTGTTCATTACTTTGACAGTGGGCAAACTTACAAAATCAGCAAGGGATCAAATACTTATTTCCTCCACTGTATATATATATATATATATATATATATATATATATATATATATATATATATATATATATATATGTACTGAGCTTTGTTCTGGTGCTGTATATATATACTGAGCTTGGTTCTGGAGTTATATATATGTACTGAGCTTGGTTCTGGCGTTGTATATATGTACTGAGCTTGGTTCTGGGGATGTATATATGTACTGAGCTTGGTTCTAGTGCTGTATATATGTACTGAGCTTGGTTCTGGTGCTTTATTTATGTGCTGAGCTTGGTTCTAGTGCTGTATATATGTACTGAGCTTGGTTCTGGTGTTGTATATATGTACTGAGCTTGGTTCTGGGGCTGTATAGATGTGCTGAGCTTGGTTCTGGGTCTGTATATATTTACCTTCTCTTAAGGTAAAAGTATATGTTAAATCTACTTTTACCTTAAGAGAAGGTAAATATATACAGTATAAACTAAATCCAAAAAACCATGGAGGAATCTCAGTTTTTTCCAATTCACCCATTATATTGTACTTTACATGGTGCCAATAAATAATCCGCAAAAAAATAATCCTTCACACACCACTCCATTGACTTAAAAATAAAAAAGTTAGAAAGTTCCTGACCACTTCAGTGTCTCAATCTATTCTGCTTTCTTTCTTCTATATGGCTCCTTCTGCTTTTACAGCTAAATTAAAACCGTGCCAGGTCTGTGGCCGCCTAAACCGAAATCTGCAAATACATACGGTACAGCGTCTTCGGAGTTCGCGGGGGGGGGGCAGACCTGAAAAGGTGCCCGGGGCCCATGGTACCCATAATCTGCCCCTGCCTTAATGTATTTATTTAGTGCCTCTTATTTATACAGCACCAACATATTCCACAGTGCTGAACAGTTTAAGGCTGAGTTCCAACTTAGTGTGAAAGTAAAATTTCGGCAACGGAACTCCGTGCGGAAATTCTGCAGCATTCATAGTAGAAGCAAAGTGAATGAGATTAAAAAAATCTCATGCCCACGCTGCAGAAAAAAAACACAGAAAAGTCATGCAGGAAGTGTTCTGCGGTGCGAATTTCAATTCCGCAGCATGTCAATTTGTCCTGCGTGTTCTGTGTGGAGATGCTCCGTGTTTGGCCCATAGACTTCAATGGGGAACATAAATTCTGCAACACATTTGTTTTGTTGCGGTTTTTACAGCATTTATGCAGCAGAAAAGCACTAAAAACCGCTGGGAATCTGCAGGTGCACATATACTTTGCTATAATCAATGGACCCTCCTGGACGCGTCACCATGACAACGGCCGCAGTAAGTATAAACGTTTTTTTCGCCCGATGTGCGAAACATTGTGTTTATGTGGTGCGGTTTTTCGGACGGAATGTGCTGCGGGTTCCAGGTCGGATACAATGCGTACTTTTGCGCAGCATATCTGACTCAAGGGGACCCGGCAGATTTTGTTGCAGAAATTTCTGCCACCGAAAATCAATTCTATTCATCTGAATGGGGTTGTTCCTGCAGAAAGCAAATTAAATTTTGGAAGCCCCATTCAAATAAATGGAACAGATTTTCAGTGGCAGAAATTTCTGAACCAAAATGTTTTTGGTTTAGGGAGGAAGAGAATTTGATCACAGATTCCCAGTAATGCAATGCAAGAGCCACTGCTGCACACACTAATGACTTTTAGGGTATGTTCACACGAGGTCATTACGTCCGTAATTGACGGATGTATTTCGGCCGCAAGTACCGGACTGAACACAGTGCAGGGAGCCGGGCTCCTAGCATCATACTTATGTACGATGCTAGGAGTCCCTGCCTCTCCGTGGAGCTACTGTCCCGTACTGAAAACATGATTACAGTACGGGACAGTTGTCCGGCAGCGAGGCAGGGACTCCTAGCATCGTACATAAGTATGATGCTAGGAGCCCGGCTCCCTGCACTGTGTTCGGTCCGGTACTTGTGTAATGTCCCCAAGACATTTCTATAAAGATAATGTATTGTAATTGTATTTTATGACCTTTTTCCAACTATTTGGTAGTCACTTTAAAAACTAAATGTGAATTTGCAATGCGCTGTTTTATAGCTTATGCAGGAGCGTCAGATACAGGGGAAGTTTCCAGAAGGTGGGAGGAGCTTAGGAAAAGAGGCAGTTGGAGAAGGCAGTTGCTGAGAAGAGTTGAAGAGAGGGAGAAGTTGAGGTAACAGCAAAGTGGAGTTGCTCCTGGGTTTTATCCATCCTAGATCCAGAGACAGGCTGACTACAACATCAGGCCATAGAAAAGCTCGCAGAAAGGAAACTGAATAAGCTGAAGAGAAGTAGTTCTTAACACAGAGGAACCAGAAGCCATTAACACCGCCACCATGTATGTTGGTGAGTCTCATCCGTCATTATACTAGCCCGGACTACCCGTGATAGAGGCAGAAGTAGCACAGGCCATTACAGAGATTGACAGAGATTGGACAGATACTGCATTGCCCGATTGGACAGACACTGCATTGTCCCGCATACTATGGGGTCAGCTATGCCCTAGAATTGCCGAGGGTAGGATTAGAAGAGGAGCAGTGAGGGAGGGTCGCCCACTCCTGCGGATTAGATGAGAAACAGAGGATTGAGTTTTACTATAAGGAATTGTGCCTCCATTCTATGTGGAAGATGGTAACCGCCATGTTTGATGCTGAAGTAAATTGTGCCGCGAGTGAGCCTGTTCAACTACCACCTCAACCTCCTGTCTTATGCTGTAACCAATGTAACCATCAAGCGTATTGTGCCCAGTAAAATCTACTGTGAAAGTTATTGAACCCTGTCTCCTGGAACATCTTTATTTCGGGGTACACCACATAACACCCCAGGGGACAGAGAACAGTGTATCCCGTAAGCAATACTTTTATTTCACTGGTTCCGCGGCCCGAGGAGCGGGAGAGAGAGAAAGGGCGCCGCCGTGACCAAAGGGCGCCAAAACCAACACCAGCTCCTAGAGCCCCCTCCCTCCGCGACTCGGCGCCCACGGTGTACCACAAAATTGGCGTCACTAACAGGATCATCACCTCTGTGTCTTTTGTGAGAGACTTTAGTGAAAATTCAGCACATAAGAGTTTAATCAGCCATTTTGCAAGATGCTTTGCTTTATTCCAGCACATGTGAGGTTAATCAGCCATTTTGGAAAGACTGTGACAGATACTGAGTCTACTATATGTTGTTGCTACCCTGCAGTATGATCTGTGAGACATTTGCTTATAAATTGCTGCCTTAAAGAAAGGGAAGATGTGCTGTGAGAGACTTTATTTGTGTTTCCAATTGTTTGCTGCGCCACTGCTGCGCTTTACACCAGCCCTGCAGGGGTTAACTACTAGAGGTGCCAACCGTCAACTCAAAGGCGGGAAAAACAGTTGACCATCCCTAAAAAGGTTAACTGCAGTGAGTTTATTGTGCCAGAGAGGCGCCATTGAACAGCCCAAGCAAAAGGCGGGAAAAGTAGGACACTACTGCCTAGCAACCAAGTTTGAATATCAGCCGGCATCAACAGAAAGCAGCCGGAGCTAAACCGGAGTGATCGGAAGCCAGGTACAGCCAGCTCGATCAAGTGCAAGTTAGCCGGATCTAAAAAGTACCGCCCGGAGCCAGAGTTCTGCTCTAAAAGTTTCTTGTACGCAGGGAGGTGTACACTGGAAAAAGTCTGGGCGCCATCTTGGCGAAAGGCTGGAAGTGAAGAGCGCCGCCATCTTGCGAGTGGCACGGTGGTTAGCTTGTTAACCCCTTCAGGATTGAGCCTGTTTTGGCCTTCAGGACGAAGCCGATTTTTCAAATCGGACATGTGTCACTTTATGTGGTAATAACTCCGGAATGCTTTTGCCTATCCAAGTGATTCTGAGATTGTTTTCTCGTGACATATTGTACTTTATGTTAGGGAAAAAATTTGGTCGATAAATTCAATATTTATTTGTAAAAAAATTAGCAAAAATTAGCATTTTTCAAAATTTAAATGCATCTACTTGTAAAACAGATAGTAATACCACACAAAATAGTTACTAGATTATATTTCCCATATGTCTACTTTATATTTGCATCGTTTTTTGAACATTCTTTTATTTTTCTAGGACGTTACAAGGCTTAGAACTTTAGCAGCAATTTCTCATATTTTCAAGAAAATTTCACAAAAGCCTGTTTTTTCAGGGACCAGTTCAGTTCTGAAATGGCTTTGAGGGCCTTATATATTAGAAAGTCCCCATAAATCACCCCATTTTGAAAACTGCACCCCTCACAGTATTCAAAACAGCATTCAGAAAGTGTTTTAACCCTTTAGGCGTTTCACAGGAATGAAAGCAAAGTAGAGGTGGAATTTACAAATTTCATTATTTTTTTTTGAAAATTAATTTGTAATACATTTTTTCTGTACCACAGAAGGTTTTACCCAAGAAATGCAAATCAATATTTATTGCCCAGATTCTGCAGTATTTAGAAATATCCCACATGTGGTCCTAGTGCGGTAATGGACTGAAACACAGGCCTCAGAAGCAAAGGAGCACCTAGTGGATTTTGGGGCCTCCTTTTTTTAGAATATATTTTAGGCACCATGTCCGGATTGAATAGGTCTTGTGGTACCAAAACAGTAAAGACCCGCCAAAAGTGACCCCATTTTGAAAACTATACCCCTCAAGGAATTTATCTATGGGTATAGATAGCATTTTGAACCCACAGTTTTTTTGCTAAATTTATTTGAATTAGTATGTGAAGATGAAAATCTACTTTTTTTGTGAAAAAACATAAAAATGTGTAATTTTTACAAGGAATAAAGTAGAAAAAACACCCCAACATATGTAAAGCAATTTCTTACGATTATAGCAGTACCCCATACTTGGTAATAAACTGCTGTTTGGACCCACAGCAGGCCTCAGAAGAGAAGGAGCACCATTTGGATTTCTGATTTTGCTGGAATAGTTGTCAGTGCCGTGTCACGTTTGCAATGCACTGGAGGGATGAAAACCGTGGAAACCCCTTAATAGTGACCCCATTTTGGAAACTACACCCCTCAAGGAATTTTTCTAGGGGTAAAGTTAGCATTTTGACCTCACAGTTGTTTTGCTGAAGTATTTGGAATTAGTCTGTAAAGGTAAAAATCGACTTTTTTTCTGTAAGAACTTAGAAATGTTAAATTTTTACAAGGAATAAAGGAGAAAAAGCACCCCAACATTTGTAAAACAATTTCTCCTGATTACGTAGATAACCCATATGTGGTAATAAACTGCTGTTTGGACCCACACCGGGGCTTAGAAGGGAAGGGGAACCATTTGGCTTTTGGAGCTCAAATTTAGCTGGAATAGTTTTTGGGTGTCATGTCGAATTTGCAAAGCCCCTGAGAGACCGAAACAGTGGAAGCCCCACAAAAGTAACCCCATTTGGGAAACTACACCACTTAAGGAATCTATCTAGGGTTATAGTGAGCATTTAGGCCCCACACGTCTTTTGCAGAATTTATTAGAATTAGGCCGTGAAAATTAATATCAACATTATTTCCACTAAAATGTTGCATTTTTTTCAATTTCACAAAGGATAAAGGAGAAAATGCACCCCAATATTTGTGAAGCAATTTCTCCCGAGTACGGCAATACCCCACATGTGGTCATAAATGTTTTTTCATTAGAAAATAATTAACCCTTTCCGGACTGATCCATGTTTTTCTTTTTTCTTTTTCGTTTTTCCTCCCCGCTTTCCGAGAGCCACAACTTCTTTATTTTTCCGTCAATAGAGTGGTGTGGGGGCTTATTTTTTGCGGGACGAGCTGTAGTTTTTATTGGTACCATTTTTTGGTACATAAGACTTTTTGAGTACTTTTTATTAAATTTTTTGGTAGATTGAAGGTGACCACAAAACTGAGATTTTGCCATTTAAAATTCTTTATTTTTCACAGCGTTCACCGTGCGAGTTCAATAATGGTATATTGTAATAGCTTGGACATTTACGGACGCAGCGATACCAATTTTGTATATTTTTTTTTATTTTTTTACATTACTTTAGAGAAAAAATATGAAAAGGGTTTCTTTTTGGACTTTAAATATTTATTTAATTTTTTCCACTAATAATAACTATTTACTTTTGTTTTTACATATTTTATTAGTCCTCATAGGAGACTTGAACCAGCAATCGTTAGATCACTGGTAGAATACACTGCAATACTAATGTATTGCAGTATATTGTCATTTTTACATGATCCTGTAACAGCGCGATCGCTGTTTCTGTCCGTTAGTCCCGGGTGTCAGCTGTAATACACAGCTGACACCCACAGCATATGGCGCGGGCTCAGCGCGTGAGACGCCCCATATATCACCCCCACACCACGACATGCTATTAAGTCATGGTGCGCGAAGGGATTAATGCGCAGCGGATGGTGCAGAGTGAAAATTTAAATTTTCCACTGATGTGCCATTTTAGGGCACTATATGTTGTGCCCAGTTTGTGCCACAAATACCACAAATAAAATATGAACCGGGTTCTCCCGGGTATGGCGATGCCATATCGGTGGACGTAAACGGCTGTTTGGGCACGCTGTAGGGCTCAGAAGGGAGGGACGCCATTTGGCTTTTGGAACGCAGATTTTGCTTGGTAGTAGCTCTGGCGTTTTGCTGGTATTTCAGTTTATAATGTGGGCGCAAATGTAGACTGGGCAGAGTACATCCGGGGCATAATAAGAGGGTATAATAATGCGGTAAATAAATAATAATCCGCAGATATGTGGCCAGTGTTGCACTTATATTATAAATGGCGCCCAATCTTATCCACTTTTGGAACGCTCTGCACATTTTGCATCGCCATTATCTGGGAGCCGGAACTTTTTTTATTTTTTCACCACCGGAGCTGCGTGAGGGCTTATTTGTTGCGGGACAATCTGTAATTTTCATTGGTACCATTTTGGGGTACATGCGATTTTGTTGATCACTTTTTATTCCATTTTTCGGCAAGCCAGATGACCAAAAACCATCAATTCTGACAATGATTTTTATTTATTTTTTACAGCGTTCACCCTGGGCTATAAATGACCATTATATTTTATTCTGCAGGTCGGTACGATACCAGCGATACCATATGTATATAGGTTTTTTTATGTTTTGCAGCGTTTGCGCAATAAAATAACTTATTTAGAAAATAATTTATTTTTTGTGTCACCATATTCCGAGAGCCATAAGTTTTTTATTTTTCAGTCAAAAAAGTTGTGTAAGGGCTTGTTTTTTGCGGGACGGGTTGTAGTTTGTATCGGTACAATTTTGTCGTACATGCGACTTTTTGATCACTTTTTATTGTATATTTTGGAAGGGGTGGTGACCAAAAAATAGTGATTCTCGCTTTGTTTTTAATTTATTTTTTTTGCGGTGTTCACCGTGCGGGAAAAATATTATAGTTTTATAGTTGGGGTCGTTACGAACGCGGTGATACCAAATATGTGTACTTTTTTTTTACGTGTTCATTTTTTTTCCTATAATAAAAGACTTATTATAGGAAAAAAAAGCAGTTCATGTTTATGTCACTTATAACTTTTATTTGTACACTTTTTTTTAAAACATTTTTATTCTTTTTTTTAATTTTTTCACTTGTCCCACTAGGGGACACTTAGACTTGCAGCTCTGATCGCTGCTGGAATACATTACACTACACACGTAGTGTAATGCATTCCAACTGTCATTGTGACGTGACAGTCACACTGACAGGAAGCCTACGACGACCACCCTCGGGGTGGTCCTCATAGGCTTCTGTACATGGCAACCCGGAAGTCATTGTCTGGCGTCCGGTTGCCATGGGTACGATCGCCAGCCCCCGTGATTTCACATGGGGGCTGCCGATCGGCGCTAAACACCTTAATTGTGGCGTTCAAATCGAACGCCACAATTAAGGGGTTAACTGCCGAAATCAGCGGCGATAGGCCGCTGATCGGCAACGGGGAATGCAGGGCAGACACCCTGCACAGTTAACCGCCGCTGCGGTGTATCGCCACGCGGCGGTTAACTGTTAAAGCACAGACGTAACTGCACGTCAAGGTGCGCGAACTTACTGCACACATTGACGTGCAGTTACGTCAAGGTGCGGGATGGGGTTAAGGTTGTGCCGAACTTGTGGACACTGCCCCAGTTGTGCTGTTGCACCCCTTGCTGAAAATAATGACCGACCTGGGAGAGGTAGCCCTCCAGTCATTGTTGCACCCAGTGGCGGATTAAGTAAACCATGGGCCCTGGGCTGTTCCACAAGCTTGGGCCCCCCTTCTCCACCACCGCCCTGCCACGTCATGTCTATATTAAACACCACCTTTCTGTGTGAGCATTGACAAATGAGTGCTACGATTCCCCTTGTCAAAGGGCAGTGTCCCTACACACTGACAGTCTCCAACCATCGCTGACAGTATCACACTGTGTAGGGATACATCCTCCTGACAAGGGGAATGGTAACACGCATTTGTCTATTAGTCCTGGGTACACAAAGACTTTATGTGGAATACAAGGATTTCCGATAACAGACATGTCAGGAGAGGTGACAGATAAATGCAATGACTCACAGGAGATGTCTTCACTGATGGGTCGTTCTCTTTACTTCTACATCTGACACAGACCGTTATGGCGACTTCTCCTGATGACTGCAGAGTTTCCTGATGAGAAATCTTTTCCCCTTGATTCTGTAGCCATTTTCAGCATCTATAGCAACATAAAAATTCAGAAATAAACACCATAAATTGTCTTATACCCCAGACCCCTAAGCAAATTAAGACCCAGGCCCATACATTAACTCAAACCAATAAATTCAGTCCCCAAGAGGTAACTAAACTTTTAAAAAACATTTGGCGTGTCATAGTGAGAGTGATATGTCAGAAGTTTTGATTGATGGGGGTCCCAGCATTGAGACCACCACCGATCACTAAAACAAAGCAGCAGGAGTGCTCGGGTGAGCGCTGTTCCACTTAATTTCTGACTGTCTTTTTTCGGCGCGGTGTACAGACTCATAGACTTTCTATTGTGCCCATACACCGCATGCTCGGCTATCAGAGGAAAGACGATCAGAAACAAAGTGGCAAAGCACTCACCTGAGCGCTTCTGCCACTTTGTTTCAGCGATTGGTGGAGTTTCAGTGCCCGGACCCCCACCGATTACTACCGATGACATGTATTTTTTAAAAAAAAGTTTCGTTAGTTACCCTTTAAGCAGTCAGACACCCCTCCCCAGTGCATCTGACTGACTGCTGAGTGCCCTATGGGAGGGTCTAAGTGTCTGACACTTAGGGCGGATTTACACGAGCGTGTGCGTTATGCGCACGCAAAAAATGCGGCGTTTTGCGCGTGCAAAAGGCACTTAACAGCTCCGTGTGTAATCACCATATGATGCGCGGCTGCGTGCCTTTCACGCAGCCGCCATTATTATGACACTCTGTATGTTTGTAGCACCTGGTGCTTTTCTGTTTGCAATCATAGTTATACTGCTGTTGAGCAAATCACGCACGTCCCACGGAGGTGCCTCCGTGTGGCATGCGTGATTTTCACGCACCCATTCACTTCAATGGGTGCATGATGCGCAAAAAACGCAGAAATATAGGACATGTCGTCAGTTTTACGCAGCGGACTCACGCTGCGCAAAAATCACTGACAGTCTGCACTGCCCCATATACTTGCATAGGTCCGTGCGACGCGCGTGAAAAGCACACGCGTTGCACGGACGTATTACACGTTCGTGTAAATCTGCCCTTATGGCTCTTGGGGGGGGGGAAGGAGTTATTCCCCTATAGAACCCTGAATAATCAATCAAACGCTCTGCCCCCCCCCCCCTGCAGTATAATAACTACTGAGGGCTCCATGGGGGAGATTATACTGCAGGGGGGGGTTCTGAGCATCTGACTTACTGCAGAGGGCTCTATGGGTGGGAAATTATTTTGCACACAAAAAATGTGAGATTAAACACCCTATATACAATTCACACTAACACCGCACACTATATATTCAAACCACACACACTATATAGACTTACATTATAGACACTATAAACACAGCACACACTATGTACACAGCACACACTATATAGACTTACATTATGACACACACACACACACACACTACATAGACTTACATTATAGACACTATATACACAGCACACACTATATAGACTTACATTAACTAACACACACACACACACACATAAACACACACACACTACATAGACTTACATTATAGACACTATATACACAGCACACACTATATAGACTTACATTAACTAACACACACACACACACACACACTTACCAGTCTCTTCCTCTGCGGTGCTTGTCTCTGGCAGCCTCCAGGACCTTAATCATGTGACTGTGACGTCACCACAGGTCCTTCACCCTCTAGTTTCAGTTTTGCCGTTATCAGGCAGCTGCTGGAGGTTTAGACAGGAGGGACAGTGTACAGCTACACAGAGGAGCAGACTGTCAGGGAGACTCCAGCACCTGCCCATCACAATCTCTGACAGTCTGCTCTCTACAGCTGATGTGCTGTGCCCCTGTTCCCTGGCCGCAATTGACTCCCCCTGCACATTCCCCCTGCCTCTTCATCAGCACGTGGGACCGATGATCACTAGAATGCGGCCGGCAGCAGCAGCCCTGGAGAGTTTTGTTTCACTTGTGTGCGGTGTGGGAAGCTATGGGCCCCCTGCAAGCCTTGGGCCCCGGGCGACCGCCCGAAAACGCCCATATGGGGATCCGCCACTGGTTGCACCCCTTCTTGCTGAAAAGGACATACGCCCTTTTACCCATTTACACCCTCCTCTGCTGGAAAAAAAGAGTCATCGCCCCCATGCTGTTTGTTCCTGATATCCTGCTAAAGAAGACTAATGTGTAACTGAAAGTGTCTTATTAACTGCCTTTAATGTGAATGTTGCACTGATATTTTATGTCCCTGTACTTACAGCAGTTCTGATGTACCAGAGAAGCAGACGCCGAGGACGGCTTTATTTAAGTCTGGGCGTATGTAATGTCCCCAAGACATTACTATAAAGATAATGTATTGTAATTGTATTTTATGCCCTTTTTCCAACTATTAGGTACTGTCACTTTAAAAACTAAATGTGAATTTGCAATGCTTATGCAGGAGTGTCAGATACAGGGGAAGTTTCCAGAAGGTGGGAGGAGCTTAGGAAAAGAGGCAGTTGGAGAAGGCAGTTGCTGAGAAGAGTTGAAGAGAGGGAGAAGTTGAGGTAACAGCAAAGTGGAGTTGCTCCTGGGTTTTATCCATCCTAGATCCAGAGACAGGCTGACTACAACATCAGGCCATAGAAAAGCTCGCAGAAAGGAAACTGAATAAGCTGAGGAGAAGTAGTTCTTAACACAGAGGAACCAGAAGCCATTAACACCGCCACCATGTATGTTGGTGAGTCTCATCCGTCATTATACTAGCCCGGACTACCCGTGATAGAGGCAGAAGTAGCACAGGCCATTACAGAGATTGACAGAGATTGGACAGATACTGCATTGCCCGATTGGACAGACACTGCATTGTCCCGCATACTATGGGGTCAGCTATGACCTAGAATTGCCGAGGGTAGGATCAGAAGAGGAGCAGTGAGGGAGGGTCGCCCACTCCTGCGGATTATATGAGAAGCAGAGGATTGAGTTTTACTATAAGGAATTGTGCCTCCATTCTATGTGGAAGATTGTAACCGCCATGTTAGATGCTGAAGTAAATTGTGCCGCGAGCGAGCCTGTTCAACTACCACCTCAACCTCCTGTCTTATGCTGTAACCAATGTAACCATCAAGCGTATTGTGCCCAGTAAAATCTACTGTGAAAGTTATTGAACCCTGTCTCCTGGAACATCTTTATTTCGGGGTAAACCACATAACACCCCAGGGGACAGAGAACAGTGTATCCTGTAAGCAACACTTCTGCGGCCCGAGGAGCGGGAGAGAGAGAAAGGGCGCCGCCGTGACCAAAGGGCGCCAAAACCAACACCAGCTCCTAGAGCCCCCCTCCCTCCGCGACTCGGCGCCCACGGTGTACCACACTTGCGGCCGAAATACGTCCGTCAATTACGGACGTAATGACCTCGTGTGAACATACCCTTATAGAGAATCAGGGCATGAAAACCCACATGATTTTTTACATGACATGCATTTGTCTTTGTTGAATCTGTATTACAAATGTTATAAATGATTAGTTATAATGTGTGTTCTGTACATGGAAGAATCCATCACAAGAAGTCATTATTGGAAGATCATTAAAGAGGCTCTGTCACCAGATTTTGCAATCCCTATCTCCTATTGCAGCAGATCGGCGCCGCAATGTAGATAAGAGTAACGTTTTTTGTTTTTTTTTAAAAACGAGCATTTTTGGCCAAGTTATGACCATTTTTATATTTATGCAAATGAGGCTTTCTAAAGTACAACTGGGCGTGTTTAAAGTTATGTACAAGTGGGCGTGTATTGTGTATGTACATCTGGGCGTTTTTACTTCTTTTACTAGCTGGGCGTTGTGACTAGAAGTGTATGATGCTGACGAATCAGCACCAGAGGCTACATTTGATTCTGCAGCAGCATCGGCGTTTGCAGGTAAGTCGATGTAGCTACTTACCTGCAAACGCTGATGCTGCTGCTGAATCAACTGTAGCCTCTGGTGCCGATGTGTCCTCGCTCGTCCGACACGATGCAGGACCTGGGGCAGGAAGTCAGTGACGTCACAGCGTGATCTCTCGAGAACACGCTGTGTGTCTGTGCACTGCCAGAAGCTGGGCGTTGTGAAGAGAAGTGGATGATGCCGATTCGTCAGCATCATACACTTCTAGTCACAACGCCCAGCTAGTAAAAGAAGTAAAAACGCCCAGATGTACATACACAATACACGCCCACTTGTACATAACTTTAAACACGCCCAGTTGTACTTTAGAAAGCCTAATTTGCATAAATATAAAAATGGTCATAACTTGGCCAAAAATGCTCGTTTTAAAAAAAACAACAAAAAACGTTACTCTTATCTACATTGCAGCGCCGATCTGCTGCAATAGGAGATAGGGGTTGCAAAATCTGGTGACAGAGCCTCTTTAACCCCTTTAGGACACAGCCTGTTTTTCAAATCTGACATGTGTTACTTTATGTGGTAATAACTTAGGAATGCTTTTACCTATCCAAGTGATTCTGAGATTGTTTTCTCCTGACATATTGTACTTTATGAAAAAATGTGGTCGATAAATTCAATATTTATTTGTGGAAAAATACCACAATTTTGAGAAAATTTGCAAAAAAATAGCATTTTTCCTAATTTAAATGTATCTGCTTGTAAAACAGATAGTGATACCACACAAAATAGTTACTAATTAACATCCCCCATATGTCTACTTTATGTTTACATTGTTTTTTGAACTTTCTTTTATTTTTCCAGGACATTACAAGGCTTACAACTTTAGCAGCAATTTCTCACATTTTCAAGAAAATTTCAAAAGGCTATTTTTTCAGGGACCAGTTCAGATCTGAAGTAGCTATGAGGGCCTTATATTTTAGAAAGTCCCCATAAATCACCCCATTTTGAAAACTGCACCCCTCAAAGTATTCAAAACGGCATTCAGAAAGTATCTTAACCCTTTAGGCATTTCACAGGAATTAAAGTAAAGTAGAGGTGAAAATTTAATTTTTTTTTGCCAAAATTCATTTGTAATCCATTTTTTCTGTAACACAGAAGGTTTTACCAAAGAAACGCAACTCAATAATTATTGCCCGGATTCTGCAGTTTTTAGAAATATCCCACATGTGGCCCTAGTGTGCTAATGGACTGAAATACAGTCCTCAAAAGCAAAGGACCACCTAAAGAATTTTTTAATTTTTATTTAAGGAATAGATGAGAAAAAACACCCCAACATTTGTAAAGCAATTTCTCCTGATTACGGCAATACCCCATACGTGGTAATAAACTGCTGTTTGGACCCATGGCAGGTCTCAGAATGGAAGAAGAACCTTTTGGAGCACAGATTTTGCTCGGAAGGTTTTCGGGTGAGATGTCGATGTAACAGCCATGGTCACGGAAAACAGCGTTCTCACACCTTCGGCCGGCCACAATCGCAGATCTCTGTCTCCTCTCCCTCTCCGGTGATGCCAGCACATGCTGCCGTACTGCTCTGTAGTCTCCGCTGGGTTGCGAGCGTGCGCTCGTCCCCATCCTTAAAGGTCCAGCGTGCGCACATGTAATAAGTTCCCTAGCCAGTCCCCAGATCATCCTGGACTATAAAAAGGGTTCTGCCCTTCAACTCCTTGCCTGAGCATTGTTGTAGTCTTCCCATGTTCATTAAGCAAATGGTTCCTTAGTTGTATCCTGCTTCCCGTATCCAGTAACTGTATTTGTTCCTGAGCTAAAGTATAGTGTGGGAGCCACATTGGAGTTCTGCCACCTCCAGTGTCATCTGTCACAACCTGTGTCAACTGCCACGTCCTGTGTCATCTGCCACGCCACGCATCAGCTGCAGCGCCAAGCATCAAGGGTGTCAAGTCATCTGCTACATCTCATGTCTGTCTGGACTTTCATACAGGTACTCTTGTGTTTAGACTTTCCATTGACTGTTGTTTGGTCAGCTGCCACTCTGCTACGGCGGATCGGCCTAGTTGGTCCACATACCCTGAAACCGTGACAGTACGCTCAGGCCATGGATATCACTGGCCAACCTAAGAGCACAGTCCAAATGATGCAAGTAGACATGTGTGATCTCCGGGCACGCCTGGATCAACTACTACAAGCGGTAAACTCCGCAATTGACTGTTTGGATCGTCCTTCTGTTCCTCCTCTGTCTGTTACCGCTGCTCCACTACCTGCTATCCCTTCTGCCTGTGCTGGGTCTGCAGTCTCGTTGCCTCTACCTCCTCGCTATGATGGGGATCCTAGGACCTGTAGAGGTTTCGTTAACCAGTATATTATTCACTTTAAGTTACGTGCTCATCTCTTCCCCCCTGATGAGGCCAAGGTTGCATTTATTATTTCTTTGTTCGCTGGCAAAGCCCTTGCATGGGCGAACCCCATCTTCGAACGAGAGGGCCCGGAATTCTCTGAGCTACCACTGTTTCTAGAGACTTTCTGTACAGTGTCTGTGGAACCGGGTCGAACATGCTCTGCAGCTGCCTCTCTGCTGACCCTCAAACAAGGGGAGTCAACTCATCACGGTGTGCATGCTTACTTGGATTCCGGAACAGCTGCAAATTTTACACAGCAGGACTAAGATTATCGTCCTTACTTGGCCACAGTTCTCTATGGAAACCTCTGGCAGTTGCCTCTGTAGATGGACAGCCCCTGCCTGACCTTATCCTGACTATCACCAAACCTCTGAGACTACAGATATGGCCAGCTATGCTGATGTCTTCAGTGAGAAGTAGGCAGAGATCCTTCCTCCTCATCGTCCATATGACTGTCCTATAGAGTTGCTTCCTGAAGCCTCAATCCCTCGTGGACAGGTCTACCAAATTTCCTTGCCTGAAACCCAGGCCATCAAGCAGTATGTCAAGGAAAACCTGGTGAGGGAAGTCCATTTCACCAGCCGGAGCTGGATTCCTCTTCGTGGAGAAAAAGGATGGGTCACTCCGACCGTGCATTGAATACCGTGGATTGAACCAAGTCACAGTAAATAATAAGTACCCCTTGCCGCTTATCTCTGAGCTTTTCGACAGGATACGTGGAGCTAAAGTGTTCACCAAGCTGGATCTACGCGGGGCCTATAACTTGATTCGTATACGCAAGGGTGACTAATGGAACACCGCATTTAACACCCGGGCCGGTCACTACGAGTATCTTGTCATGCCCTTTGGACTGTGTAACGCTCCAGTGGTGCTCCAGGAGTTTGTGAACGACATCTTCCGCGATCTTCTGTATGTTTGTGTGGTGGTATATCTGGACAACATCTTGATCTACTCACCTGATCTGGCGACGCATCGGAAGCATGTATGCCAAGTCTTGTTGTGGCTAATGGGAAATAAATTATATGCAAAACTGGACAAGTGCGTATTTGAAAAGAGGTCCTTGCCCTTCCTTGGCTATATTGTCTCTGATCTCTGATATTGTATGGTGACGCTGGAGGAGACTGTCAGCAAGATTGAGTGGTGATGGAGGAGACTGTTAGCAAGATTGTATGGTGACGCTGGAGGAGACTCAGCAAGATTGGGTGGTGATGCTGGAGGAGACTGTTAGCAAGATTGGGTGGTGATGCTGGAGGAGACTGTCAGCAGGATTGTATGGTGACGCTGGAGGAGACTGTCAGCAGGATTGTATGGTGACGCTGGAGGAGACTGTCAGCAAGATTGGGTGGTGATGATGGAGGAGACTGTCAGCAAGATTGGGTGGGGAAGCATCACCATACAATCTTGCTGATAGTCTCCTCCAGCATCACCACCCAATACTGGTGACAGTCTCCTCCAGCGTCCCCATACAATTCTGCTGACAGTCTCCTCCAGCGTCCGCATACAATCCTGCTGACAGTCTCCTCCAGCATCACCATACAATCTTGCTGGCAGTCTCCTCCACAGTAGAGGAGACTGTCACACCACTCTGTGATAGGAATAACCATCTGCTGCTGACAGTCTCCTCCCTGACCTCCTGCTGACGGATACCTCACCCGATCACAGTCCGCACACCATCCACACTGACAATACATCTCACACTCAGCACTGCTACATACATACACACACACATGCAACTCTACTACACAGACACACACACACTCAGCTCCGCTACATCTGACAAGCTTAGCTCCGCACACCGTCTACACTGAGAATACATCTAGCGACGGAGGGGGGGGGCGGCCCGCCAGGGGGGACCGTCGGGCGGGGGTCTGTGAGAGAGAAAGGGACAGACAGAGACACACACCTTACCTGCAGTGCAGCTGGTCTTCATAACTGCTATCTCCCTACAAACCGGCTTCTCTGCTGTGTGACTCTGACCTGCGTCTGCGCAGTACAGAGCCAGATAGCAGAAGCAATAAACGGCTCACATTAATTGTGCCCTATGCCCTGTAGCTGCCGTATTCGATCTCTGTATGTGTCGTTAATCGACACATACAGAGATGAAAAAAATGGCAGCCCCCATAGAGAAGTAAAAGTATGAATACATTAAAAAGTGACAACACAAATAAATAAAATTTTTGTTTACATTATATTAAAAGCAATATAAGAAAAAAAAGAAAAAAATCATGACACTTTCCCTTTAAAGAGGCTCTGTCACCAGATTTTGCAACCCCTATCTGCTATTGCAGCAGATAGGCGCTGCAATGTAGATTAGAGTAACGTTTTTATTTTTAAAAAACGAGCATTTTTGGCCAAGTTATGACCATTTTTGTAGTTATGCAAATGAGGCTTGCAAAAATCCAAGTGGGCGTGTTTAAAAGTAAAAGTCCAAGTGGGCGTGTATTATGTGCGTACATCGGGGCGTTTTTAATACTTTTACTAGCTGGGCGCTCTGACGAGAAGTATCATCCACTTCTCTTCAGAACGCCCAGCTTCTGCCTGATCACTGCTGTGACGTCACTCACAGGTCCTGCATCGTGTCGGACACATCGGCACCAGAGGCTTCAGTTGATTCTGCAGCAGCATCGGCGTTAGCAGGTAAGTCAATGTAGCTACTTACCTGCAAACGCTGATGCTGCTGCAGAATCAACTGTAGCCTCTGGTGCCGATGTGTCCTCGCTCGTCTGACACGATGCAGGACCTGTGAGTGACGTCACAGCAGTGATCAGGCAGAAGCTGGGCGTTCTGAAGAGAAGTGGATGATACTTCTCATCAGAACGCCCAGCTAGTAAAAGTATTAAAAACGCCCCGATGTACGCACATAATACACGCCCAGTTGGACTTTAACTTTTAAACACACCCACTTGGACTTTTGCAAGCCTCATTTGCATAACTACAAAAATGGTCATAACTTGGCCAAAAATGCTCGTTTTTTAAAAATAAAAACGTTACTGTAATCTACATTGCAGCGCCTATCTGCTGCAATAGCAGATAGGGGTTGCAAAATCTGGTGACAGAGCCTCTTTAAGGCCGATGCCTTGTCTCGATCATTTGAAACTGACGACTCAGAAGAGAAACCGCAACATATTATTAATCCTTCTAGGATTATTGTCGTAGATCCTCTGCATTCCTCCTGTAAAGATTTTTGTGCCGTCCTGCTGACAGGAAAATAATTTTCCACTGGGGGCATAAATCCAAACTGGCCGGGAATTCTGGTGCCCGCAAGACTCGGGACTTTATTGCTCGTCATTATTGGTGGCCCTCGCAACCTAGGGATGTCTTGGACTTTGTTTCCTCCTGTGCTAATTGTGCCCTAAACAAGTCTTCTCATGCCGCTGCCTGATGATCCCTGGCAACACATTGCTTTGGACTTTAGCACTGACATTCCCCCTTCTGCTGAATCTACTACAATCTGGGTAGTCGTGGATCGTTTCTCCAAAATGGCACATTTTATTCCTTTAACAGGCCTCCCCTAAGCTCTGTGTCTGGCAGATCTGTTCGTCCAACACATCTTTTGTCTACATGGACTACTTCATATTGTTTGTGACTGGGGTGTACAGTTCACGTCTAAATTCTGGAGAGCCCTGTGTAATCT
Organism: Rhinoderma darwinii; assembly: GCF_050947455.1. Lineage (NCBI taxonomy): Eukaryota > Metazoa > Chordata > Amphibia > Anura > Rhinodermatidae > Rhinoderma > Rhinoderma darwinii. Next base: position 55,555,046 of record NC_134693.1, read on the forward strand.
TTTGGATGTGAAGTTGGACTTCTCTTCTGCCTATCACCCACAGTCTCAGCATATGTTCACACGCACATTTACAGACGTGATTCAGGCGTTTTACGCCTGGAATTACGACAGAAAATACTGCTTGAGAGCGTCGGCAAACATCTGTCCATGCAGTTGAATGGGTTTTACGATGTACTGTGCAGACGGTCATTTTTTTTACGCGCCGCTGTCAAAAGGTAGCTGGTAAAAAAGATGCCCGCGTCAAAGAAGTGCATGTCACTTCTTGAGACGTAATTGGAGCCGTTTTCCATTGACTCCATAGAAAAACAGCTCCAATTACGTCCGTAATGGACGCTGCGAAAAACGCCTGCACATGCCATTACGTCTGAAATTCAGGAGCTGTTTTCTCCTGAAAACAGCTCCGTAGTTTCAGCCATAACGGACGTGCACGTGTGAACATACCCTAACGGTCAAGTGGAGAGGATCAACCAAATACTTGAGAATTATCTGCGTCATTATGTCTATGTCCAACATGACAATTGTGTACAGCTCCTGCCTTGGGCGGAATTGTCATACAATAACCATACAAGTAAGTCTACTGCTTCCTCTCCATTCTATATTGTATATGAGTTCCTCTTCTTGTGCCAACTATGTCTCAAGTGCCTGTAGCCAATTCTTCATTTGGGACTTTTTTTCACATCAGGCAGCAGACCAAGTCTGCAATTTTTCAGGCAGTGGATCGCATGAAAGCATATGCCGATAAGTAGAGAAGGGTTCCTCCTCAGTTTCTCCCCGGAGTCAAGGTCTAGGTCTCTTCAAAGAAAATTCATCTGAACATCCCTTCCCACAAATTCGCTCCCAGGTTCTTCGGGCACATTGAGGCGTTACAACCGATAAACCCAGTGTCCTATAAGCTTCGGCTGCCTCCTACTCTCAAAATCCCCAACTCGTTCCATGTGTCCCTCCTAAAGCCTGTGGTCCTGAACTGCTACAATAAATCTTCTAGTTCTGCAGTTGCTCCCAGCGGTTCTTCTGCTGTCTTTCAGGTGAAGAAGATCCTGGACTACAAGAGAGTTGGAGTTAAAACTTTCTAGCTGGTGGACTGGAAAGGTTTTGGTCCTGAGGAAAGGTCTTGGGAGCCAGAAGAGAACTTTAAAGGGAAGGTGTAACGAAAAAAACAAATTTTAATATGTTTTTGCAATTAGTATGTTATTAAAATAAATTTTATATATTTGTGTTTTTGTGTTGTACTTTTTTTTAACTTTTACTTCTCTATGGGGGCTGCCATTTTTTTTTTTCATCTCTGTATTTGTCGATTAACGACACATACAGAGATGAAATACGGCACATACATCCCCATAGTGAATGTGAACGGGAGCCGTTCCATTCACTACAGCGTACGCCGTCTGTGTGGAAACGGCGCATGTGCCGCTCCCACACAGTCCAAAAGGAAGGTTTTCGGCCGAGCGATATCCGGCGCCATTTTCATGTGGATTGGAAGCCGCGGCCAGACAGATGATGACTTCCGGTCGCGGCTTCCGTCCATATGTTGAGAAGCAAGGACTACGAGCGGAGGCGGCGGCAGGAGCAGGTAATTATGTTTGTGTATGTGTATGTTCGTGTATACTGTATCTAATCCTCCTACACTGTGCATTCGCTCAAAAAATGGCGGCACACAGTGTAGGAGGTTTGAACATTTAACCCCCTCCTTTCTCCTGGCACTAGCCAGGATAAAGGAGGGGAGATTCTTTGAGCACACTAGAGCGAGTGTGTATTCTCCAAATTTGCAGCATAAAGTAATGAGTTTGCTTTACCACATGCCAATGCTACAATTTTGGGAATTGCTCCCTCTAGTGACCAGCACATGGAAATGTTATAAATTAGAATCTAATTGATAATATTTCCTGACTTGTGAAAAAATTAGAACAATGTTATGTACTAACAGTTAAACAAAAAAAAAAAAAAAAACGTTTCTAGCGCCACATTAAGAAAAAAATTCCTCTTACGCTCTGGACCCAAGAAGAGGGTGCGTAAGGGGAGGTATTGTATTGGCCGCGGACCGCCGCCTTTTCTCACCTTCCGGTGGCCGCGGCTGCAGACCTCTGTCTTCTCGCCGGTGTCTCCCTCCCCGGAGATGCCACCACACATGGCCGCACTGCTCTGCAGTATCCATTAGGGTGCGCGCTTGTCCCCAGCCTTAAGGGGCCAGCGCACGCACATGTACAAAGTTCCCTAGCCAATCCCCAGATCATCCTAGACAATAAAAAGGGCTCTGCCCTTCCACTTCTTGTCCCATGTTCGTTAAGCAAATGGTCCCTTAGTTGTATCCTGTTCCCAGTGTTCCCATATCCTGCTTTCCGTATCCTGTATCCAGTAACTGTGTTTGCTCATGAGCTAAAGTCTAGTGTTGGAGTCGTGAAGGAGTTCTGCCACGTCCAGTGTCATCTGCCATGTCTTGTGTCATCTGCCAGATCCTATGCCATCTACCACGTCTGGTGTCATCTGCCACGTCCGGTGTCATCTGCCACATCCTGTGTCATCTGCCACGCCAAGCATCAGCTGCCATGCAAAGAATCATCAGTGCCGCAAATCATCTGTGCCAAGGCATCTCAGCTAACTAACTGACGCTGACTAACTGATGCTGACTGACACTTACTGACGTTTACTAACTGACACTGACTAACTGGCGCTGGCTAACTGACACTTACTGATGCTGACTAACTGACGCTGACTGACACTTACTGACACTCACTAACTGACACTGACGCTTACTAACTGACAAGTGAAGCGACTGACAATGACTGATTGACGTCGACTAACGCTGACAAAGGATTGACGCTGACGAACTGACGCGATGGGATGACGCTGACTAACTGATGCAGTGAATTGACATAGACGAGCTAAACTACCTAAGAATGAAATGAAATTATTATTTTTAGTGAATTATGATAAAAAAAAAAAAAGACACCTAAATCTCTCTTATACACTCGGAGGTGGCAGAGTCACACACTGGGAACAGGGGTAGTGAAAATTAGAGGTAATTCTGCTTTTTTTAACTCTGATGGGCTGACAACACGATACAAGCTCTGATCTCTCCATCTTCTATTTACCAACTAAGTGATCAGATCCTCTATCTGGTATTTTTTGTCAGCCCTGGAAGAAAACGCACTGTGATTGGTGGGTCTGAGCAGACCCACCAATCACAGCAACCGCCGGCAATGGACCACTGTTACTGGTCCAGTGCCGGTCACATGGGGCATGGGGGAGACCTTTGTAACTGTTCCCGGACTTAACTACAAGTCCCAGGAACCGTTTTTAAAACTTTTTCACGTAAATACAATTTGATCGGTGGATCTGTATGGATTCACCGATCACATTGGTCGTCAGCATCGACCGCTAACCGCAGTCCATTGCTGGTGACTTGGGAGTGTTGCTGTCGGGGACAACTTCTCTCCTGGTGCACACAGTCACTCACAATCTCAGGAAGTCACCTATCGAGACGACGTATAGTTACTGTGCGCTGCGGCTAGGGGTTAAAGGCTATGTATACCTTTGACATCTTTTTTATATATATATATATATATATATATATATATATATATATATATAAAATTGTGCATCACTGTGATTGGTGCAACTTCCTAAATAAATTTTATAAAAAATTAGTTTTACTTTTTGAGATACAGCTGCTTTGTATCCTGTATACAGAGTAGCTGTATCTAGCACTTAAAAAAAACAACAAAAAAAAACGATGTCAAAGTGTACATAGCCTTTAATAGATGGAATGTTTCATTTGGCCATTGGTTTATAAGGAGGCTGGTTTATTAGCAGCCAGTCAGGATATTCTAATACAAACATGCTGGACAGTTACTCTGCATAGAGTTGGCACTAAATTCACCTCTCAAACATAAAGATCTCATCAGATAAAAGAAAACAATCTAAATCCAACATGTATATTTCCCTTTAAATGTTACTATAAATTGTATTACAATTTGTTATTTCCTTTGAATAACCCCATTTGAAAACCCTTGCAGAGCGACCATAAATCTGTTAATATTCCCAGGGGATCATAAAATCATTGTCTATGGAAGAAGATATTAAAACAAACTTCAATGTTAATTCTGCTGATAAAGATATTGCTTTGCGCGCGTCTCTCCCGGACTCTTCTTCATTATGCAAGACAGCAAAATATGAAGCGAGTGTGCATGGACTGAGAGATGTAATGATTTCCCACACCTGCTCATCTGCGGCCAATTTAATTAACACTCTAAGGAGGTTTGTCAAGAGTAATCAAAAACAGTGTCACTTATAAAATCGTGGCAAGAAATCAATAGTTTTCATCAGAAGAAGGTATGGCCTGTCCTTACCCAACCATTTAATTACTTCATTCCAATAAACAAAAACTGCACATTTTAATGGCTTGATTCCGTTCATCGATTTGTGCATGCAGACAAAGGGGGGCTGTTTAACCCTCCAGGGGTAGTCCGTTTCAGAGAAGCAGTTATAGGATAACTTAAGTATGGTGTTATAGGAGCAGTTAGATGAGGCACCACCAGGAGCAATTATAGTAACACCAAAAATATTCCTTCAAGGGAGTAAGCTGTAGAGGAAGAATGAGCTGTGCCTATAAGTCCTGGGCGCGAATGGAGTGCATGGCATGTGTATTTAATACTAAACTGTCTGGAAATAAGAGTATGTCAAAGAGAAGTTGTAAAATGCGGCATTAGTGCACCATTATCGGCACAATATGTTGGTGTATAGTTACACTAGCAATAAGGTGGCATAAGGAAAAAAAATGTGTCTAACAAGACTAGCAAGTTGCATCAAATATATTGTATAATAATCATGTATTGTGTGCCATTTTGTAAAATTTTGGTAAATTTGCGCCATATTTACCAACTTGAACATTTTGACGTACTACAACACTAAGGGTAACTCTCCCTCAATGTTCTCAAAGCTCATTGACCATGATCTTTGTACTGATATTAAACTCTAACAGGATGTTATTCTATTTAATTAAAATGTAGAATTATTGGTTTGAAGATAGGAAAAGACAAGACAGTGGGACACATTTATCAAATGAAATGCACTAGAAAAGTAGCTCAACAAACATTCAAAAGGTGTCGCTAGTGACATGCGTCTTATTATGAAAGACGTGCACTTAATAACTCTCTCTAAGACCAGTGGCGTAACTAGGAAAGACTGGGCCCCATAACAAGCTTTGGACTGGGCCCCCTCCCCTGGGTGCCACACACAGCCACCTGCAGCTAGGGCCACCCACCTCCCCTTTGTAAATAGTGCCATACAGCCCCTTGTAGATAGCGACTCCCACCCCCTTGTAGATAGCGCCCTCCCCATCCCCTTTGTAGTTAGTTCCATACAGTCCCCCTGTAGATAGCACCCCCCACCTCCCCGTTGTAGATAGTGCCATACAGCCCTCCTGGAGATAGTGCCTCCCATCTCTGCCTTGCAGATAGGGCCATACAGCCCCCCTGTAGACAACGCCCCACCTCTCTTTGTAGATAGCAGCCCCCCTTGTAGATAGTACCATACAGCCACCCCTTGTAGATAGTGCCCCCCAAACAAATAAAACAAAAAAACTTTTTACTTACCTAGGCCCTGTTCCTGCGACGAACGGAGCTGCTCCAAAGAATCAACGCCCACGGGATGCTTGCGTAGGCTGGAGTGATCCAGTGACGTCATCACGACGATCTGCGCAGGGATCCTGACCCTGCGACTGATAGGCTGCAGGCTTAACGTGGCCTGTGGCCTAGTAAATGGCAGAGCAGGGAGATATCTCCCTGCTCTGCCATAGTGTTCAACACTATCTGCGTCCTAAGGACGCAGATACTATTGAATGTGGCGTTGCTACCGCTGTAGAAGTCATAGCGGCTGCTAGCGGTGCCAGCCGGCCGGGGCGGGCCGTTCCGGCAGCCGGCACAGGCCCTCTCATGCCCCGGGCCCCGTAGCAGATGCTATATTTGCTACAGCGGTAGTTACACCACTTCTAAGACGGTTATGACAGATTTGAAAACAGATGTATAAAATAAGCATGGTAAAACAAATGTATTATTGGACTAACAATATTTTAAAGGAAACACTAAATTAAAAGATTTGCTTTTTCTTCGAAACGTGTTTCTTATGCCACTATTCATAAGTGTCCTCTCTATGTATTATATGGATAATTGACTCTAACGTAAAAGTTATATGTCACAAATACACATAAACAGACGTTGATTAGCAATCATGTAAAGACAGGAAATTTCCAAAGCAGTAAAAAAAAAAAAACACCACAGACGGGTAGACTAACCATTCGAACAATAGGGGACTGCCTGAAGGACCAGATAATCAGGGAAGGCCATGGCCCTCTACCTCCTATATATATAGCTGAGATTTTTTTAAGTGGAGCTCAAAATCCCTTGCTTCCCATCATAGCGTTAAAGGGAGTTGTAGGGGAGACAAGTTTAGGTATCACTTTGTCGGCATTGTGGCTGAAATCCTTTCCCCGGAAAAGGAGTTTTAACTTTACACACAGAATTGGAAGTATCCGCCTCTCCATTGCAACTCCTCCCAAACCCCTCCCCTCAGCTCTTGAGTGACAGCTCTTCAATCGAACAGCATATGAGGCTGAGGACCAGTAGAGCTGTCAATCAAGAGCAGAATGGAGGGTTTGGAGATGAGTTACATCGGGAAGCTGGACACTTACTATTCAGCGTGTGAAGATTAAAACTCCTTTTTCAAGAAGAGGATTTCAGCCACAACGATGATATAGGTATGCCTAATTTTGTCTTTCCTACACCTATCTAGTGGTGTTAGCAGTGTGATGGTTAAAAAATCCTGCCAGACTCTCTTTAAATGATTCCATCTTACATATGGCCACCTCTAGGGGGAGCTCACTGCATACAGATTTATACATATTTAAACAACTTTAACTTAAAATGGGACAATAAAAAGTAGCAAATTAAGGTTTTAGATAAAGTTAATAAAATTTACTTTCTAGAGTATTAAGGGGCCTATAATCCATATTTACCAAAGGTGCAGTCAATTCTCAGTACGCACATCACCAGGAGTCATCCCCAGGCCATTTTCAGAATGTTTCACGATAGGTTCTTTTACAAAATTATATCTAGATATAATTTAAGTAATGTATATTAAGTACAACATGAGTATACAGTTAGTTCCACAATTATTTGGACAGTGACACAATCCTCATGATTTGAGCTCTGCATGCCACCATATTGAATTTTAAATGAAACAACTGAGATGCAATTGAAGTGTAGACTTTCAGGTTTAATTCAAGGGGTTGAACAAAAATATCCTGTGAAACGTTTAGGAATTGCAACCATTTTTCTACACAGCCAACTCATTTCAGGGGCTCAAAAGTAATTAAATTACCATAAGTAAAAATTTTTGTTTTTTTAATACTTTGTAGAGAATCCTTTGCAGGCAATGACTGACTGAAGTCTGGAACCCATGGACATCACCAAACGCTGGGTTTCCTCCTTTGTGATGCTTTGCCAGGCCTTTACTGCAGCTGTCTTCAGTTGTTGCTTATTTGTGGGTCTTTCTGCCTTAAGTTATGTCTTAAGCAAGGGAAATGCATGCTCGATTGGGTTGAGATCTGGTGATTGACTTGGCCATTGCAGAATATTCCACTTCTTTGCCTTAAAAAAATCCTAGGTTGCTTTCCCAGTATGTTTTGGGTCATTGTCCATCTGTACTGTGAAGCGACGTCCAATCAACCTTGCTGCATTTGGTTGAATCTGAGCAGAAAGTAAATCCCTGAACACTTCAGAATTCATCCGGCTGCTTCTGTCTTTAATCACATCATCAATAAACACTAGTGACCCATATCCTTTGGCAGCCATGCATGCCCATGCCATCACACTGCCTCCACCATGTTTTACAGAGGATGTGGTGTGCTTTGGATCATGAGCCATTCCAAACTTTTTCTATACTTTTTCCCTCCCATCATTCCGGTACAGGTTGATCTTAGTTCCATCTGTCCATAGAATGCTGTTCCAGGACTGGGCTGGCTTCTTTACATGTTGTTTGGTAAAGTCTCATCTGGCCTTTCTATTTTTGAGGCTGATTAATGGTTTGCACCTTGTGGTGAACCCTCTGTATTTGCTCTCATGAAGTCTTCTCTTTATGGTAGGCTTAGATACTGATACGCTTAATTCCAGGAGAGTGTTCTTCACTTGGGTAGATGTCGTGAAGGGGTTTTTCTTCATCATGGAAAGGATTCTGCAATCATCCACCACTGTTGTCTTCTGTGGACGTCCAGACCTTTTGGAGTTCGAGATCACCAGTGCGCTCTTTTTTTTTTCCAATAATGTACCAAACTGTTGATTTGGCCACTCCTAACATTTATCTCTTTAGATATACTTTACATAAAAAGTTAGGCATATACTTATACAGCTGTACTTACCTTGCCTGCAATGCATAGCTGCGTGAACATTTTAACTGTGAATTGCTGTAAAATATTCAGAAATTTAGGTTTCCTTTAAGTGATTCGACAACCGACTTAGAATATACTAATATAGAACAGTGTTTCTCAAACTTTCTAAGCCAAGTATCCCTAGTGACAAAAAGTTCCAACTGTGTACCCACATGTAAGTGATCAGTTAGAAATTATATAGGAAATGCTACCAACCTACGACATTTGAATCACAAATAGTACATATGGCCCCCTTCATCAGACCAAACCATCAACCCCCTACATAAATATACATAGCCCAAGCCAGACCCCCTTTATACAGACCCCAGACCTGACCCCTCCTTTATACAGACCCCAGACCCCTCTTGTTCAGACCTCACACTAGACAGCCTTGTATATATACAGACCACAGACTAGACCCAAACTGTATCTACAGACTCCCTGTATATACAGACCCCAGACCAGACCCACCCTGCAGTTATAGAACCCGGACTAGATCCCTCACTGTATTTAGAGACCCCCCTGCATATACAGACCCCAGTTACCTCCTCATAAAAATAGGCAGCCTCAGAATGAAGCTTAAGGCACCAGAACCAAGCTCATACATTAATACAGTAGCAGAGCTAAGGTCCGTACAAAGATCAATTGCAAAGTCAGGTTAGCCTCTGCCATATAAGTTTGTACCATGTAAAACTACAGCTCCCAGTATTACCTTAACAATGGTATGGGTATGCTAGGAGTTGTTGTTTCACAAAAAAAATGCTACCACCCATCATCACTACATTACTGATCAGACAAAGTCAGTGACAGAATAACATTCAGTGATTCACAGGTGATGTCTTCTTTGATTGTGTCGTCCTCTTTCCTTTTCTTCTCCATCCGGTCCAGACCTCCATGATGACTTCTCCTGGTCACGACTCTTCTGTGCAGATATTACCACCCAGATATCTTCTGCTCCTTGCTGCTGCTGCATATCCTCACACTGTGCCCGGAAAATAACAATGTTACATATAGTTCCCCCTGCATAGAAATGTCCCACATCGTGCCCCTAAATGAAAATATACCTCACATTGTACCCCTGAATAAAATTATACTTCACAATATTCCCCTTAATATAAATATAACTCACATTGGACTCTGATTAAAAACGTACCCCACAATGTGCCCCTGAATAAAAACATATCTCACAATATGCACCATAACAAAAATATACCTCACACTGTACCCCTGAATAAAAATGCCCCACACTGTGCCCCTGAATAAAAAATATGCCCGTCAATGTACCCCCTGTATAAGAAATACTCCAAAATGTGCCCCCTTAATATAAAATGCCCCCCAATGTGCCCTCTGAATAAAATATATGCCCTGCAATGTGCACCTAAATAAAAACTTGCCCCTCAATGTGGCCCCTGAATTAAAAGTGGCCCAAACTGTGCCCCAAAATAAAAAATTGACCCTCAATTTGCCTCTTAAATTAAAAGTCCACCCCAGTAAAGAAAAAAATACTTACCTGCCAATGACCCCATGTCACTCCTGTTGTTGCCACTCGTTGCTGGCACACAGAGAAATCTTGGCATCTTTCTACAAGTCTGCAGCAGAACGGTGCTGGCGGCACAGTTACATCATTGTGCTGCCTGCGTCACAAAGAAGGCACCAATCGACGGTGCAGGGAGCCGAGTACAGTTCCATTGCACCTTGCAGCGAATGCTGCTTTTTCCAAGATCTTTGAACCGGCTGATATTTTAACAACCGGTTCAGGAGAACCGGCCACATCATCTTGAGTCAACATATCTAGAACTGCTGATATAGAATATATTAATTATTTGAAGTAACATGAGACATTATATAAATATAGACTTTATTGTAAAAGTGGTTTAAGTGTATTCAGCAATAAAGGTTTAATATTGCACATTTAATTACAATGAATACAGTTTATGCAATAGTATGGATATTTAAAGCATTAAAGCATAGGTTTATCAATACTACAATGATCAAAATTCCTCCTATCACTTCAAATCACCAAGGGTTAACATACAGTAGGACTTTGTACTGTCAAAATAGTGAGTCGGCTAAGCTCCTGGATATACAAATTGGGTGTCGGAATAACAGAGAAAAACTATTGCTAATTTTTAACATATAGGAGAATTGGTTATAGAATATTGGGATTTTATACTCCAGTCAATCAAGATTAATTATTTAACTCCTTGACTACCAGAAATGATTGCCGCGCACCACAAGACACCGGCAAGTTATGTTCTGTAGGCCCGCCAGTTGGCACTGAAGAGGTTATCCATCCTCTGTAAAAGAGCTCAGGGAAAATTGTAAGTCATTTTGATTCAGAATAAGTCCCCCTTCACTGTTATTTCATGCGCTGATTCCTATGCAGAGCTGTGATTTATGGCAAACCACTGACCTCTGAAAAGGAGAGACTGGGATGGGTGACTGGTTTTGAATGGTGACACTGGCAGTTGACAAAATGCCCCAAGCAAAATGAATTTACTCCCAGTTTCCTCAATCATCAACAGACAACCACCCACGCCACAACTGCTCCCCCTCCTTCTCTCAGCTGACCCCCCGACTGACTTCTCCTTAACAAGATCAGCCTGCCAGCCTGTGCACAATTTACAGCCTTCTGCCGAAGTGCGTCCTACGCAATGTCCTGTCACCCTCACTCAATCAGAAAAGAGAAGGATGTGAACTGACAATGTCCACTCTGCAGGGTCCACAGCAACAACTATATCTGTCAGCCAGAAGAGTAAATGTTAGGCAGACTGTACTGTTATGGCTTATCTATACAGTGGTATCAGTTCATCTGCACAGATCCTTATATATATATTACTGTACACACTTCTTATCCTATCATATTTTTCCACCGTTTCCTTTTGTAAGGTATAAACGGTTGATGCGACACTGACAGAAATACTTCTGTACCATTGGAAGCACCTGAAAAACCCAGATCGTATCTATGTACAGTACCTGTGAGCTGATGTGCAATGTTATAGATCAAATATACTTGAAAATGTAAAATATTTGTATGAATGGGATTTTTATAAAATCTTGTTCACATACTGCAGTATCAAACCACATGCATATGGGCATATTACTGCCCCGTACAAGCTGTAAGTTGTACCCAGCCGTCATACGGAAACCATAGGTCTATGGAGCCATACAGTACCTCCATATGGCTTTGACGTCACCCATAGGCATACAGAGCTTTTTCAATAAAAAAAGTGCAGAGTCGCAGTATAGACTCTGTGCCTGCAACTCTGCCATGTGAATTAGCTCTTAGTCTGCAGCATGCTCTTTGGATTTGATCCAATAAAACCCGGACACCATAGCCATCAACAGAAGTGATTTTAAGAAACATTTCTTTAGAAAGCCGTCATATTATTTCGGTGCAGTAGTAGGAGAGTTCCCAGCCCCACCTTTGCCACAATTTACTGATGAATTAGTACTCAAGAATTAAAAATATCAAAACTACTTATAGCGATGTTCACATTTCTCTCCAGTGTCCAGCTGATACATAAATGTAAATGAGAATTATAAAGATGCAATTTATATTTGGTGCTTTATAAAATCCCGACCCTCCTTAAAGTATATGCACTTTATTAAATCATACGTAACTAATATTTGTATTAGTTAATATTACTGATGAATTAGAATAAAAGTGGAGTACTGTTTTATATCATTCCATAATTTCCTGGTAAACATTTCTTCCATTCCTGTCGTTGATGGACGTTATATGTTACATTTAACCAGGTGCATTCTATACTACAATACCTTTCAGTTAGCAGAAGGTTAACACAAATAGTTTTTTAAATACTCCCCACCTTCTTCCCCCTCATTTTTTCAATATTCAGTCCCTCTGGTCTACCTGCTTCACAGCCTCTGGCTACTGTCTTTTGCCATCTGTCCCATGAGGTTAAGGAATTATTATCCTTGTCTGCAGTAGAAAAAAGGGATGTTATAGGCTGTCATAGCTAGAGCTAGATCCCACCGCTGATCTATGGCCTTGGAGAACCAGGTACACCTGACAATGTTAGTATTGGGGAGGAAGACTAACAGTAGGTTAAGAAGCTGTTGAGACAAAACTATGGAAGCTGTCGCTTGAGAATAAATTCCTTTTTCACCAACCTGTGATGACAAAACAAAGGCTGAAATTATTCTGCGTCCAGAACAAAACCTACTTCCGAATATCAAAGTTTTCCATCATTTAAATGCCTAAACTGGTACATATCTTTAAATGCCAAGACGAAATTAATGAATGGAAATTCCAAGCAAAATCTACTATATATACACTATACTGCACTCTTCTCCCCTCAGCCTCGTACAACCCCGCTGACAAGCACTAGTTTTTTATGTAACCATATACTTTTCTGTAAATCTACTCTTTTAGCCCAAAAAGTGAGAACCGGGGCAAAAGCAAGGTATTCACCTCCTTATCATACAAGTTCAAATAATACTTCCATGCAGTGCCGCACAATACTGCCAATTAGTGCCCAAATAATATCAACATACAATGACTAAATAATACCTCGGTGCAGTATCCAAATTATATTACCATATAGTGCCCACATAATAGCTACATATAGTGGCAAAATAATACTAACATTGAGTGCTAATATAGTACCGCCATATAATATAGAAAAAACTCAGTATTCAAATAATATTCCCATAAAGTGCACACATAATGCTGCAGTTAAATACCTAAATAATATCACCATTCACCGCTACCTAATACAGGGCATTGTAGAGTTAATTTCTAGGATTGTAAAGGAAATAATGGTAACTTCCCTAGTGGTCTAGGGTAGAAAGTGGTTATTTTTTACTTTACTGTTGGTCTAGAGTAGTGAAGGGGGCTGGTGGTCTAGAGTAGTGAAGGGGGTTGATGGAACCATCCCTGTTTCCTGGGGTTAACACTTAAATAACTCAAAGTCTAAGGTAGTGGAGGGTTAATGGTAACATTTACAGAAGTCTAGGGTAGTGAGGATGTCCTATCCCCCATAGTCTAAAGCAGTGAACGGGTTAATGATTATATCCCTTGTGGACTAGGGAGGTGAAGGGGTTAATTATTAATTTTTTGGGTGGGACCAAGTCAGGTCATCTGAATCCTATTCTTGAATCCACAGTAAAGAGTTTGTCTTACAAAGGCAACCCCTGTCCATTTGCCCTATTTGGGCATATGAATGTCAAAAAGCGGGGTCCCTGGTGGTTGACTGTATTTATTTATGGGGAACGTGCCTTCATATTTACCCTATATTTTTGGTGGGGGACCATTGGGTAGTAACCGACTTATTGGGATGACCCTCGGTTTGTGACTGTTTTTAATTATGTTTTAAATTATTTGGTCTTTTTTCAATTATACAAACTGCATTTTGGATGGTCCCTTTTTTTCTACAATTTGAATTTTTGGCATCACCATGAGCATGCCTTACAGTCTTGCACTTTTTTCTATTAAATGAGGTGGTGACCTTGTGTCTTTAGTTTGATACATAGAGAGAGTCCCCCTCTGTGTATACTCTTTATGAAACAGAACGAAGAGCCGCTTTTCAAGAGCGCTACCCAATATGGCAGACTCAAGCCATCCATGTTCTCTATTACATGAAAAGCTATTCATCTTAATCGCCACCAGCAATACAGACCACAATCCCTCTGCACAGTGCAATTCCCGACCAGTGCCTCCCTTGCCCATGTACTGCAGCTTAGCTCGGTTGACAAGAATGGAACTAAGTTGCACTTCTCCATACAGTGGCTGTTGGGTCCTTTTGTCCTGCTGGTTGGTGAGAGTTCAGGAGCCCCCTGAGGATTACTTAGGGAAACGTGCGTCGAGGCGGCTGGCATACTGTTACTTAGACTCTTAACCAGGTATGCCGCTGTAACCTTGTTTCAAACATTTTTTGTTATTCACTTTGTTTTCATAAAAAAATTCTTAAAGTGTCACTAAACCAATATTCTGCAAACAAAGGAATTCCACAGTAGAATTTATTTACTTACTGATTATTCGGTATGTCACTTATGTTACCAATATTTATATAACATAAGGGTTTCCCATTGGTCTTCACACTACTTACCTTCACATTTCTATATACCTGTGTGTAGAGTCCATTCTTCATTGTATATTTACCAGCTTCAAGTTGTTTCTGTTTTTATATATTTTTCGTTGTGCCTTCTTTTAATATATAATTAATAAAAAGTATATTTTACATCCACGTCATTATCTTGCTTGGTTATATTGCTCTGTCAAGGCCGATTTGAAGTTTAGTATTTGAATATTAAGTATTGAACCATGTTCTAATGTTTTTTGAGTCATATGTAAGAAAGATATGTATACACTGTAGTATGCCTAGTGCAGGGCCTGAGAAGATACAAAGATAAAACTACAAAGATAAAAGTCATGCCCTGTCCCTTCAATACGTGCACTAGGCAAAATTTCTGTATCCTATCTGTATTAAGAAACTATTTAAATATTATAAGGAATGCATATATATATATATATATATATATATATATATATATATTTGTAAATATACTTTTATCTTGTTTTATACTACAGTAACATTGACTTAAAAGTGAAATATAGATTTATTTAGGGCATTATGCTTTTCTTACATTTTCATAAAGGAAATTTTTAACTAAACACTGAGTTTCAAATATGAACTTTGAGAACATAACGGATCTAATTCATTGAAGAAAGGTTTAGGAAAGGTTCTGCCCCCTCAGCAAGTTCAGAAATATCTGCACCACCAGCATCATCACATAACCTCTGTGGCCCAGTTATAAAAGATAAATGTCAGCACCTCTGGGATTCTTTGAGATGGCTGTTTTTCCCTCTCCTTTTTCTTGTTAAGTAAGTGATTCTTCAACAGTCTTCTATTAATTAACATGGATCATTAACTCTTTTTATACTGGGCAGATGTAGTCTGAATGCCTTTAAAATGTATGTAAGTGTTTTCTGGGCTTTATGAGTATGGACCCAATATGAATCAATACTACATCAATACCACATTACATCTGGAATCTTAAAATTCCCATACATGATACCACAGACTGTACTTGCCAACACTCCTGGTTTACTGTAGGTGGGTCTCTCTGATTATTTGGGAGCAGGTACTATTAGGGATTCAGAACAATATCATTTCTGAATAAGAAATAAAGCAGGCTTCACTATTAACCACCCAAACGCCACCTTACATTACCAGAACTTTACCTAACAGCACATTTCATACCTCTTAAGAAAACACATTCAGATGTTTTATTTCATGTAAGCTGGTGTACACAAGCCGCATACTAATTAATTACTTAAACTATGTTTCGATGACTGATATGTAATTTTTAAAAGTAATTTTTCCCTCCAATTTCACGTGAAGACATACAGAGGTTTATTCTGTTGGTTTCATACATTCATGGCATGCCATATACTGCCTTAAAACGGAGAAAATGTCTATAGATTAATATAATTGTATCTTCTGATTTAAGTTTACGGATTGTATTTAAAGGGTTTGTGCGGTTTAGAAAACCGATTGTCAAATACCCTATGAGAGAATTCGGAGTTAATAGAGGGGGTTTCCCGTTCATATATTAGTCAGAGCAGAGAGAAAAAAACAAAGAATGTCTTTCACAGCAGGTTCTCTACTCGGCTGACAAAGATATACGTGCTGGCTTTCAAATGCAGTATCGCACCATGGAAAATTATTCTTAACTTAATAAAAAAATTAAATAATTGTAATATTCCAAATATGCTATATATTTATATGAATCTAATTAAATATATGCAAATAAATCCAGGCAAATTCTGATGCAGAATAAACAATGATATTAAGTGACTTCCAGGTGACATCTTCTCTAATCATAGTAATTCTCTTTTCTTTTATTCTTCTTTCCAAGACTCGTCTCTGCAGACTTTGCTGCCCAGATGTCTTTTGCTCCTCACTTTTTCAGCACATCCTCACCCTCTATAGCTATATAAATGCTTCACGGTGCCTTCTGAATACGATAGCACCACACACTGTGCCCCTGAATATAATACCACCACACACTGTGCCCCCCTAAATATATAATACCACCACACTGTGCCCCCTGAAAAAAATTATTGCACCACAAGCTGTGCCCCTAAATATAATACCACCTCACACTGTGTTCCCTGAATAAAATATTGCCACACAGTGTGCCTGAATATAATTCCAGCACACTGTGCCCCTGAATAAATTACCGCCACACACTATGCTGCCTGCATAACACAGAAGGCAACATATAACACAGCAGGGAGCCGGTCTCCCTTGCACCCAGCTGCACCATTAGCATACTCAATTGTATCAGCATCTTAGGTATTTTCAGGGATGCTATTTGGAAAAAAAAAAAAATCTGTTTTGTATTGCTTCTGAGGTGTCTCTAACCACATCACATGATACTGCCTCAAAGACCAAAAATCACATCGGTTTTCTGATTATTTTTTTGTGATTTTAAATTACAACACCCCCGTTTATTAAATAGAAACGGATGAAGACTATAGGACAAATGCATCTAACAGACAGGAAAAGGAGGAAGTGCAGCGTGTAGTTGACCAATACTGGGAAATAGAGACAACTCCCACCACGTATAAAATTAGGGGAAACACAGAGCTGCTACTG
The DNA here is from genome assembly GCF_050947455.1 of Rhinoderma darwinii. NCBI lineage: Eukaryota > Metazoa > Chordata > Amphibia > Anura > Rhinodermatidae > Rhinoderma > Rhinoderma darwinii. Next base: position 55,572,092 of record NC_134693.1, read on the forward strand.
GAAATTTGGAAGCTTGCAACAATACTATCCTCCAAAAATTGGGTTTGAATTATTCATGTCATGAACATGAACTACAATATCAATAATGACCTGTATCTTCCAGTATTTTGAGAATGCGCTGGGACGCAGTGGAAAGCCATCGGCAAGTTCTCATTGTAACAAGTGGACATTTCCTTAGCAATGTTTATTTTCCAAAGTTTCTAGACAGTTTCAAGTTTGGCCTCCCCCTCTGTAGATTGCATGTCCCCTGTTCTTTCAGAGACTCCCACTGCAATAAGTTGCTATCGCCAGTGAGACTGGAATGTATATTCTCAGTACCATTGCATAGAAAGTAAAGCAATGCATGATGCCCACTGAAATCAATAGTCATCCATTGATTTCTATAGACATGGGGGGGAGCGGATGTCACTAGAGTACAGACAGATGCTCTTTCCCTGTCCATTAATGGTATGTTCCCACACACAGGATGCGCTGCGCATTTTCTGTAACAGAAAACCTGCAGCAGAATCTCTAGAAAAACGCAGGTAAAACGCAGCGTTTTTTCTGCAGTGGCTTTACCTGCGGTTTAGTGTTAAACATTGGTTATAGCAAAGTATATGTGCACCTGCAGATTTCCAGCGGTTTTTACTGTGTTTCCGCTGCGTAAACGCTGTAAAAACCGCAACAACATAAATCTGTTGCAGAATTTCTGCTCCCCATTGGAGTCTATGGGCCAAACACGCAGCATCTCCACACAGAACACACAGCATAAATTGACATGCTGCAGAATTGAAAAACGCACGGCTGAACACTTTCCACACAACTTTTGTGCGTTTTTTTTCCGCAGCGTGGGCATAAGATTTTCTAATTCTCATTCACTTTGCTATTACTGTAAATACTGCGGAATTTCCGCACAGAATTCCGTTGCGGAAATTCTGCAGCATTTACGGTACGTGGGAACGCAGCCTGACTTTGGGGACCATGGTTGGTTTTCCAGAGGAGAGAAGGTTGCTTGGCTAATAGAGGGGTTTTTCTTGAATCCCTTGCTATTAACACAGCATGCCCTAAAAGAGCATTTAAAAAATATATATTTTACATTTTTCTTGACTCTGAATGCTCATTTTACTTTTGCTGCTTTTATTGAAATTAACCAAATTTGCAATTTATTGGGGCAGGAAAAGTGTTAAAATTCCAGTGTCTAACCTATATTATACGAATAATAATATGAGGTTTATCCTAGCGAATAAACCATAAGGGACTCATCTCTCGAATATACGGAAAAACCAATCCAAAGACATGAAAAATGCACGCTCTTTATAACGTCTTGATAAATCAGCACTAGAATTAATGCAAAAGTCTCGGGATTTGAAATTTTTCATTAGGGCTTATTAAATATTCATTGAATCAGTCATCGATTGGATCTTTTCCCTACTGTTGCATAACATTTCCAAAGTAACTTGGGTTTTGAAAAGGCCCCTGATTATACAGTCACTGTTTTTGGACTGATTCTTATGCTGTTAGAGTCTAATTTACAGTGTCTACTTAATAAACAGTTAGACAGAACACAGCAAATAGCTGCCGGGCCTATTTAATGGATGCTTAGTTACTGATGTCCCTGATGTCCAAAACACTGCCAATTAAATTGTTAAAATTGCATATTAATTCACAGTTAAAACTTCATAGAAGTCAAGAAAATAAATATAGTGTTCGTATGAGTAAATTCTGATCACTGGTTGCTTATGTGTTTATAAAAAACTAATTCATAGTCACACATTGCAAATGTATTGCTTCCTTTTTAACTTTAATTTATAACAGAATCCATTAGACTAGCACCCATAGACCTATAAATTATATCGGTTCATAGTGTCCAAATGTGAAATTAGAGTGAATTTAAGTGGATGGGTCAATGCTGCAATACCATGCACAGCCACTATGAAAGTAACGGTGTGTGCAAGTAAGGACCAGACTGAAACCCGATGTAAACAATGAAGAGGCTGCAGCATTCACACGAGCCCCACAGCCCGTTCAAACAGCTGATCGGTGAGGGTGCCGAGAATTGGACTCCCACGAATCCAATATAGATGGCCTATCCTAAGAATAAGACATACATTTTTAAATCCTGGATACCCCCTTTAAGTTTTGTAAGTTACGAGGTGGGTCCTCCATTGATTGGACTTGTTTTTTAAGCACATTCCACAGATGCTCAATCAGATTGAGATCTGGGGAATTTAGAGGTCAAGTCAGCACCTTGAACTCTTTGTCATGTCCCTCAAATCATTCCTGAACAATTTTTGCAGTGTTGCAGGGTGCATTATCCTGCCATTATGGAATACTGTTGCCTTGAAGGGGTGTAAATGATCTGCAACAATGTTTAGGTAGGTGATAATTAACATCCACATGAATGCCAGGACCCAACATTTCCCAGCAGAACATTGCCCAAAGCATCACACTGCCTCTGCTGACTTGCCTTCTTCCCATTGTCCATCCTGATGCCATCATTTCCCCAGGTAATCAACTCACATGCAACCAGCAATCCACATGATGTAAAAGAAAATGTGATTAATCAGACCAGCCACCTTCAACCATTGCTCTATAGTCCAGCTTTGATGCTCACATGCCCGTTGTAGGCACTTTCGGCGGTTGACAGGGGTCAGCATGGGTACTATGACCGGTGATGCATTGTTTGTTCTGACACCTTTTTATCATAGCCAGCACTAACTTTTTCAGCAATTTGTGATACAGTAGCTCTAGGGAGGGATCGGACCAGACGGGCTGGGTTTCACTCCCCAAGCTCATTAATGAGCCTTGAGCGCCCATGACCCGGACGCTAGTTTTCTGAATGTACTTTTTGGGACCACTTTTGGCAGGTAATAACCACTGCATAACGGGAACCTTTTGGTAAGACCTGCCTTTCGGGAGATGCTCTGACCTAGTCATCTAGCCAGATCCTTAAGTTTGTCCACTTCTAACACATCAACTTCTAAAACCGACTCATCACTGCCTAATATATTCCACCCCTTGAAAGGTTCCGTTGTAATGAGATAATAAATATTATTCCCCTTACCTGGCAGCGGTTTTAATGTTATGGCTGAACGGTGTATCTCCTGCTATTTCATCAGGTAGACGGGTGCTTTTAACTTGAGTAATATTTAATATGGTTTAAGCAAATGAAGGTTATTCTTTGTATAATGAAAAGTTATATAGTTTTACAATATACTTTCTGTATCAAATCTCTGCTTGCTATCGTTCAATAGGTTTCAATTGATTCCTTGTTTACTTCCAGGTTATAAAAATCTGTCATGGTCATGTAATGGGCACACAGGTTCTTGGCTCATTACAAGACAAAAACTATGATACCTGTACCATAAGGGTATGTTCACACGGCCTATTTTCGGCAGGTTTTCGGGCCGCAAACGGCCGAAAAATCAGAAGCAAAACTCCTCCAAACATCTGCCCATTGATTTCAATGGGAAAAACGGTGTTCTGTTCTGACGCGGCCGTTGTTTTACGCGGCCATTTTGAAAAACGGCCACGTTAAATAACGCCCGTGAAAAAGAAGTGCATGTCACTTCTTAATCTGTTTTTGGAGCCGTTTTTCATTGACTCTATAGAAAAACAAAAATGGCGTAAAAAACTGTGAAAATGTCAGATGTTTTTTATTAAGACATTATTAAAGGGATCCTGTCATCAACATCTTACCTGTTAAACTCGCCTGACCCCTCAATGGCCGCAGATGTCCAGAGTTCGTTCCTGTTCTCTTCTTTCCTGAAGTCCTCCTCTGTCTGTAAATATCGTCGTTTAAACTCTTCCCGCCTTTTATGGTAATTAATTTAATTTTCCCTCTGGGATGCAGCTTCTTAACCCCGCCCACCGTTGCCACCTGTCTGGCCCTGACTGGCTAAGGAGCTGTCAATCAAAAAGAAGGAGGTGGAGTCCACTCTGAGACGCTGGAGGAATGAAAATCTGACTCTTTTCAGATGAAGATTTGACTCTTTTCTGCTCATTTGCATACGGTGTGGGACCACTGAAAAACGGAATACTAAAGCTACAGAGCTTACTTAGAACATATTTATAGCTTAGATGACAATGATTTTTCACCCACTTTCACCAGGAATTGCTGGCTTTATAGCTAAAATGCTGGTGACAGGTTCCCTTTAAAGGGAATGTGTTGCCAGAAAAACATGTTTTTTTTAAAAAAATTAAACATTTAGTGTGTGGGTGATTAAACATTGTTCAAATTTTTTTTATTTTTTTCACGAGTCAGGAAATATTATAAATTAATTCTAATTTATAATACTACCCATTTTTGGTCACTAGATGGAGCTGTCCCCAAAATTGCAGCTTTGCAAAATTGGGTAAAAAGCCCTCGCTCTAGTGAGCTCTCAGCATCCCCCCCTCCTTTATCCTGGCTAGTGCCGGGATAAACGAGGGGTTTGAACGGTGTAACCTCCTACACTGTGTGTCGCAATTTTTTGAGCTAACACACAGTGTAGTAGGTTTACATACAGTAGTAAACACACACAAACACGAACATACATTGAAATCTCTTACCTGCTCCTGCCGCCGCGGCTCCCTCCGGCCCGTCCGCTCCGTTTGCTGCCGCTGGTCCAAGTGCACAAATCCGGAAGCCGCGACCGGAAGTAGTAATATTACTGTCCGGCCGCGACTTCCGGTCCACAGGAAAATGGCGCCGGACGGCGCCAATTTCGAATTGGACTGTGTGGGAGCGGCGCATGCGCAGTTCCCACACAGACGCCGTACACTGAAGTCAATGGGACGGGAGCCGTTCGCAGTCCCTATGGGACTGTGGCTGCCGTATTCCATGTCTGTATGTGTCGTTAATCGACACACACAGAAATGGAACAAAAAATGGCAGCCCCCATAGGGAAGAAAAAGTGTAAAAATAAGAAAAAGTAAAACACAAACACACAAATGAATATAAACGTTTTTAATAAAGCACTAACATCTTTGACATATAAAAAAATAATTTGTGATGACACTGTTCCTTTAAGAACATACTCTTACTCTAGCTCTCACTTTAAGGGCATGTTCACACGTGGCGGATTTCCTCCGCAACTGTCCGCATCAATGCCGCACAGAATCTGCGTTGCAGATTCTGCTGCGGATCTGCACAAAATGTGCAGTAAATTGATGCGGACTAGCTGCTGCGGACTGCGGTAAAAGTACTTCCCTTCTCCCTATCAGTGCAGGATAGAGAGAAGGGACAGCACTTTCCCTTGTGAAAGTCAAAGAAATTCATACTTACCGGCTGTTGTCTTGGTGACGCGTCCCTCCTTCGGCATCCAGCCCGACCTCCCTGGATGACGCGGCAGTCCATGTGACCGCTGCAGCCTGTTATTGGCCTGTGATTGGCTGCAGCCGTCACTTAGACTGAAACGTCATCCTGGGAGGCCGGACTGGAGACAGAAGCAGGGAGTTCTCGGTAAGTATGAACTTCTATTTTTTTTGACAGGTTGCTGTATATTGGGATCGGTAGTCACTGTCCCGGGTGCAGAAACAGTTACTGCCGATCGCTTAACTCTTTCAGCACCCTGGACAGTGACTATTTACTGACGTCTCCTAGCAACGCTCCCGTCATTACGGGAGCCCCATTGACTTCCTCAGTCCGGCTGTAGACCTAGAAATACATAGGTCCAGCCAGAATGAAGAAATGTCAAGTTAAAAAAGCAAAACGCATCCGCAGCACACATAACATGTGCATGACAGCTGCGGACTTCATTGCGGAAATTAGAATCTCCATTGAAGTCAATGGAGAAATTCCGCAAGGAGTCCGCAAACAGTCCGCCACACCTCCGCAACAGACAGAGCATGCTGCGGACACCAAATTCCGCTCCGCAGCCTATGCTCCGCAGCGGAATTTTACGCATCGTCTAAACGAACACTGCTAAATTAAAGTGGAAGTCAATGGAGAAACGGCTCCGCTGCGGATTAACGCTGCGGAGTGTCCGCAGCGGAATTTAAGTGAAATTCCGCCATGTGTGAACCCAGCCTAAGGGTATGTTCACACGTAGTCAACCAAAAACGTCTGAAAATCCAGAGCTGTTTTCAAGGGAAAACAGACCCTGCTTTTCAGACGTTTTTTTACCAACTCGCATTTTTCGCGGCGTTTTCACGCCGTTTTCGCTGCGTTTTTTACGTCCGTTTTTGGAGCTGTTTTCATTGGAGTCTATGAGAAAACAGCTCCAAAAACGTCCAAAGAAGTGTCCTGCACTTCTTTTGACGAGGCTGTATTTTTGCGCGTCGTCGTTTGACAGCTGTCAAACGACGACGCGTAAATAACAGGTCGTCTGCACAATACGTCGGCAAACCCATTCAAATGAATGGGCAGATGTTTGCCGACGTATTGGAGCCGTATTTTCAGACGTAAAACGAGGCATAATATGCCTCGTATACGTCTGAAATTTGGCCGTGTGAACATACCCTTAGACAGCATCAGTTAAAAGTGTTTAAAGTGGTGACAAGAAACCTTCAATGTTGAGTACTTCTGTTGAGGGTAGAGAAGTTTCAAAATCACAAAAGGAGAAGATGTTACTAAACTTATTCAATTATATAACCCATAAAAACAGTACCAGGAAAAGCTGCAAAATAAGCAATACAGCAAGTCTGAGCATGGGTTAAAAATGGTCCTAACAGTGAAATTAGAGGCAAACATGGATGCTCGTAGTAGAGATTGGTAACCAAGCGGGATGAGAACTTTGCATAATTATCCTTGGGCAGGTGTATGGCGCCACTACAACATAACATTTTGGCCACCTGCAGCCACACTAACCAAGTTTACTGACAGATTATTGCGATTAATAATAGTGATGTCTTTAGTAAGTTTATAAGCCACCCCTAAGGGCACATTCACACGTGGCGGAATTGCTATGGAATTCCGTTGCAGACAGTTGGCAGTGGAATTTTCCAGCGGCCGTTTTTTATATTTGTTTAAATACATTTTGTGGAAAGTTAGTTCAGATGTTGCGGAAAACTCTGCTGCGGACCATATGCTGCGGTGTGGCATTTTCCCTCCACAGCATGCACTGTTTGCTGCGGAGAAGCGCAATTTAACTGCGTATTTCAGCCTTTGCATTGCAAAAACTGAAATCTGTGGCAAGTCCGCTGTGATATCTGCAACATCTGAATTACCTGTCAAATATGCAAATGTTGGTGCAGATTCGTTGCGTAATTGCCCCAAATCTGCACCAACATTTGCAGCAGAAAAACTCTGCCACATCTGAACGTGCCCTAATAGTGGCTGTAAACAGAGCTCCAACCCTTAGGCTGGGTTCACACGAGCACATTAACGTCCGTAATGGACGGACGTATTTCGGCCGGAAGTCCCGGACCGAACTCAGTGCAGGGAGCCGGGCTCCTAGCATAATAGTTATGTACGATGCTAGGAGTCCCTGCCTCTCCGTGGAACTACTGTCCCGTACTGAAAACATGATTACAGTACGGGACAGTTGTCCTGCAGAGAGGCAGGGACTCCTAGCATCGTACATAACTATGATGCTAGGAGCCCGGCTCCCTGCACTGAGTTCGGTCCGGGACTTCCAGCCGAAATACGTCCGTCCATTACGGACGTTAATGTGCTCGTGTGAACCCAGCCTTAAAAATAAATATTCTGAAATTGATTAGAACCAAATTAAAACCCAGATAGATACAAAAAAATATTTTTTTTAAAAACCAACAGGTACACGTCAAGGTACAAGTTTAAAGAAATATACTTTTCTAAAACTAGAGTTAAAATAAGTTATTAAAAGCAATAGAGAAAATAAAAAGCAATACCTATAGGCTATATCCACCCCTGCAACCATTTTTTTTTTTATAACCAGTGCATCTAAATTAAAATAAATAAGCAAATTTGCAAATAGTTTTGATATCCTTTTATTTTGTGTCTACAGCTTGTATGCGGATGCAGTTTTACAGCGATTTAGCGCGCTTTTCTATGCAAAACCACAACGTGTGAATACACCCTTAAATAGACCAAAAGAAGATAATTTGCATTGTGGACCTGAACATTGATAGTGGGGCAGGGACTGATGTGAGTGATGAGAATTTCTGTACAGCGCTGCAGAATATGTTGGTGCTATATAAGCAACAGGGAATAAATAAAGGGTGGACCCACAAAATAAAACATAAAATGTTATATCATAATTAGTTGTTATGGCTTTTGTCAAATTTGTTATGTTTTCAACTTTTTTCCCTGACAATGAAGTATGAATAAGGGCCTGTTCACATCAGAGTTGACAAATGAAAAGCATTGTTTCGTGTTTCATCTGTTCCTCTGACTAAACAGATGAAGGGATAGCCGAACTGAAGGCTGATGTGAACATGCCCGAACTTGGAAATAATGTCTTGACTGGAAATAAAAAACAAAAACCAAAAAAAAAAAAAACAGGTGGTCTTTGAGTTTTGCACAGTAAAGGCCCTGTTCACACAGAGCTTTTTTGCAGGCAGAAAAATCTGCCTGCAATTTCTTGCTGCCATTGAGTGCCGCGGGCAAAAAACGCAGAGATAAACACTTCCTCCGCCTCCAATTGATTTCAATGGGAGGTCAGAGGCGTAACCGTGGCAAGAAAGAGCACGCTGCTTTTTTTTTTTTTTACGACGAGCGGCTAAAAGCCGTCATGGAAAAAAAAGGCCTAATTTCAATGGGAGCCGATTTCGACCATTTTTTACGCTGATTCCGACGTGGTTTCTGCGTCAAAAAAAAATCTGTGTAAACTGGGCCTAATATATGCATGTATGAATGTCAATATAGAAGCCAGTGCTTTTTCTTTAGAAGATAAAATCAGGGGCAAAAATAATTTCCAGCTTTTATGAAGATTTGTGTATGTTACAGAAAAAAAATCTATAAAAGTATCCATGTTTCTTCCATATAAGTAAACACCAACTGACCGGTTAAGAACGTCATGTGAAAAATGTCTTAAAGATAAAGTAATTCTTCCCTCTCACTGCCAGGCTGATAGTGAGAACTCCGCTGTGTCATGAAAAGCAATAAAATGGATGAATTGAGGAGTTTGGTTAAAACTTAAAAGGACATTTTGAGGGACTGTGTCGCCAGGAAGAATCTTTTATTCCACAAAAATAGCAATCTATATAGGAAGTGGCAAAGATAAGTAATATTGATGTAGGCAATATACTTCACAAGATATAGGTAAGGAGAACACGCCTCAGAAGGAATTAAAAGCCGGGAGCGAGATATGAACAGGAGATATTATACTTATGCTAACAAATGTAGACATTTTTTACTTAAAATTATAAAAAAAATGCATAAGTTGTTTTTTAACATTATATTGCTTTGACTTTTATACTTTTAAGATGGCTCCTCCGAAAAATTCTAAATTGTTCACTGCAGTTTGCTGACAACTGCGAGAAGATGCAGCTCCAGGATCAATCCCTAGAGAGAACAGTCTGTATACTGGGAAGCCTAAGACCAGGATCACACACAACATTTTGATGCAGATTTTGGCTCTGTCTTTCGAGCCAAACCCAGAAGTGGATCCAAAAGAAAGGAAAGGTATAAATAAAAGACTGATACGTCTCCTTTCTTTTGTGTCCACTACTTTGTGTGGCTCAAAAAACGGTGCCAAAAATGAGAAAATCTGCATCAAAACTTTGTGCATGATCCTGGCCTAAGGCTTCTACTGATAGAACTTGTTTGTACTCAGGTAGCACTAGTTGAGCACAGGACAGGGGCGGACATACCGCATGTGCAGCCGGTGCAGCTGCACAAGGGCCCCGCGTGGGAAGGGGGCCCGTTCCTCTGCTGGCCGACTCAGTTCTCAGCTGCGCGATGCTGAGGACTGAGACAGAGGCCCGTGGACCACTGGCGTAGCTATAGGGGTCGCAGCGGTCGCAATTGCGACCGGGCCCCGAAGCCAGGGGGGCCCACGGCCCCCCGCACCACATCAATAAAAAGTTACTATAGTAACTCGGGCCGCGGGCCCCTGTTACTATAGTAACATACTTTACTTACCTTCCTGGTTCCGGATCGCAGCGGAGGTCCTGACGTCAGGCGCTGTGCGCAGCACATGACGTCACAGCGCTATGCGCCGCGCACAGCATCGAGACGACAGAACTCCCGCCGCGGCCGAAGAGGAAGGTAAGATAGCCCTGACTGGCGGGGTCCGACTCCTGGGACCCGCCAATCAGCTGTTTTGAAGGGGCCGCAGCACTCGTACGAGAGCTGCTCCCCTTCATTCCTGTCACTTCATTCCGGTCACACTGTGAATCGGTTTCGGCGATTCACAGTGTGGGCGAGTAGTGAAATGAAGGGGAAGCAGCTCTCGTACGAGTGCTGCGGCCCCTTCAAAACAGCTGATTTGCGGGTCCCGGGCGACACATCAGCTATTGATGGCCTATCCTGAGGATAGGCCATCAATGTTTAGGGACTGCACAACCCCTAAGCCTACGATGTAGCAGGCTTAGGGGGCCCATGAGACAGGATCACAGATTGTGTGATGCTGTCTGCTGGGCCCTGTATCTAAGCCAATCACATGGTAGGCTTAGATACATGGCCCATGCGTGATCCTGTCTGCTGGGCCCTGTATCTAAGCCTACCACACTGTAGGTTTAGATACAGGGCCCCAGCACACAGTAATCTTATACTGTATAAGATTACTGTCTGCTGGACCCTGTATCTAAGCCTACCTTGTGGTAGGCTTAGATACAGGGTCCCACAGACAGTATCACACATGGGCCCTGTATCTAAGCCTTAGGGTATGTGCACAGACACTAATTACGTCCGTAAGTGACGGATGTATTTCGGCCGCAAGTACCGGACCGAACACACTGCAGGGAGCCGGGCTCCTAGCGTCGTACTTATGTACGACGCTAGGAGTCCCTGCCTCGCTGTGGGACAACTGTCCTGTACTGTAATCATGTTTTCAGTACCGGACAGTTGTCCGGCAGCGAGGCAGGGACTCCTAGCGTCGTACATAACTATGATGCTAGGAGCCCGGCTCCCTGCAGTGTGTTCGGTCCGGTACTTGCGGCCGAAATACGTCCGTCAATTCCGGACGTAATTAGTGTGTGTGCACATACCCTAACACATGTGTTACTAATCATTTTTTGTGTGTTTTCTTACAGGTTCGGTCGTTGGACTACGGCGGATTCCAGGACTACTTCGATGACAGCTTTTTTTTTTATTAATAAAATGGTTAATGAGGGTTGTGTTTTTTTTTTTTATTTCAATAAAATATTTTTTCTATGTCTTTGTGGTTTTTTTTAAACTATATTACTACCGCCTTAGTAATGTCCGCCGGCTGATTGACAGCATCCATTGCTAAGGCAGGGCTTAGTGTTAGCCGGTGCAGAGGCTAACACTAACCCCCTTTATTACCCCGGTACCCACCGCCACCAGGGGTGCTGGGAAGAGCCGGGTACGATCCAGTACCTGACCATCTGTAGTGATGGTCGGCCACTGGGGTGGCCGCAGGCTGGTATTATCAGGAGGGGAAAGGCCAGATACAGTGGCCCTTCCTACCCTGGTGATGCTAGGCTGCTGCTGCTTTATTGTATCTGGCTGGTTATGAAAATGGGGGGGACGCCACGTCATTTAAAAAATAATTGGAAAGAACGATGTCGGGTCCCCCCCAATTTTCATAACCAGCCAGATACAACACAGCAGCAGCAGGCAGCATTACAAGGGTGGGAAGGGCCACTGTTTTTGGCCTTCCCCAGCCTAATACTACCAGCCTGCGGCCACCCCGGTGCCTGCCCGTCACTACAGCTGGTCGGGTACTGGTTTGTACCCGGCTCTTCCCAGTACCCCTGGTGGCGGTGGGTACCGGGGTAATAATGGGGGTTAGTGTAGACTCTGCACCGGCTAACATTAAGCCTCGCCTTAGTAATGGAGGTTGTCAATCAGCCAGCGGCCATTACTAAGGCGGTGATAATAAAGTTTAAAAAGATACAAGCACATAGAAATTTTTTTTATTGAAATAAAAACACAACCCTCATTAACCATTTTATTGAGAATAAAAAAAACGCCGTCATTGAAGTCCTCGTATCCGAAGTCCAACAACCGAACCTGTAAAAAAAAACACAAACACACAAAAATAATCAGTAACACATAAAGAAGCAAAATTATTATTCTTACCTTTCCTGGGTCCAGCGCTGGAGCCGCAATGTCAGCGAGCTGGGCCCTGTATCTAATCCTATCATGTGTGATACAGTCTGCTGAGCTGTGTATCTAATCCAATCATGTATGATACTGTGCTGGGCCCTATATCTAATCCGATCATGTGTGATACTGTCTGCTGAGCCACTGTATCTAATCCTATCATGTGTGATACTGTCTGCTGAGCCACTGTATCTAATCCTATAATGTGTGGTACTGTCTGCTGAGCCACTGTATCTAATCCTATCATGTGTGATACTGTCTGCTGAGCCACTGTATCTAATCCTATCATGTGTGGTACTGTCTGCTGAGCCACTGTATCTAATCCTATCATGTGTGGTACTGTCTGCTGAGCCACTGTATCTAATCCTATCATGTGTGATACTGTCTGCTGGGCCACTGTATCTAATCCTATCATGTGTGATACTGTCTGCTGAGCTGTGTATCTAATCCTATCATGTGTGATACTGCCTTCTGAGCCACTGTATCTAATCCTATCATGTGTGATACTGTCTGCTCAGCCACTGTATCTAATCCTATCCATAGTTTATAGGGTCGTAGTGCTATAGATATGCTATGCTGTCTCCTATACACACACTTTTTTTTGGGGCGGACACATATGTATTGGGGCTATTTCCCGGACATTTTAAGCCCTGAGGGTATGTTCACACGGCAGCGTCTGTTACGGCTGAAATTACTGTGCTGTTTTCAGGAGAAAACAGCACCGTAATTTCAGCCGTAATGGCATGTGCAGGCGTCTTTTGCTGCGTCCACTACGGAAGTAATTGAAGCTGGTTTTCCATGGAGTCCATGGAAAACGGCTCCATTTACATCTGAAGAAGTGACAGGCAGTTTTTTACGCGCCGCCTTTCGACAGCGGCGCGTAAAAAAAAATGACCATCGGCACAGAACATCGTAAGACCCATTCAAATGAATGGGCAGATGTTTTCCGACGCTTTTGAGCCGCATTTTCGGATGTAATTCAATGCTAAAACGCCCAAATTACGTCCGTAAATAGTGTGTGTGTGAACCCAGCCTTAGTGACGCCCCGGCTGCTAGTGCTGCATTGTTGGGTCACTTAGGAGACCCAGCGATGCAGCTGAAAGCGGACCGTCGGCCATGAGAAGTTTGCGGGGTGGGGGGGGGGGGGCCCTGGCACATTATCTGCACAGGGGCCTTTTGCAGTCTGTGTCCGCCACTGGCACAGGAGTATGTAATACCAGTAGCAAATACATAGATTAAGATATATTACAAATAGTTTTGATTTTACGGCTATTGGCCCAAACTTGTCTAAACGTGAATTTGTGATTGAAGCCTTGATAGCATATAAATGACATGTGCCGTCAAAGTGATCAGTGGCGATCTGACAAGCAGGAACATCAATGATTTTCCAAAAAAACGTAGTTGTTGTGACTGTAGCTTTCTTTTTCTGTTGTGTAGCGTTGGATCGGTCAGAAGGTGTGATATTTTAGAAAAAAAAGCCAAAAGTCTGCGGTGCTTTACGAAGTACTATTGCCTCTTCAGGTTATGAACAGCTGAAGAGTCACTTGTGAAGAAGCATCTGGGTGTACTTGAGAGCAGTCAGGTGCAGAAAAATATGGACAGTGACACCATTTTCAGAATTTGTCCTCTGTACACCACCACACTGGAGATCAAACAAAGAAATCAGGATGTGATGAAGAATAGCCTTTCAGCTTTAACTCTTTCCCACCGCAGCCATTTTTCGAATTATCACTTTGTTTTTTCCTCCCCACCTTCCAAAAGCCATAACTTTTTTATTTTTCCATCAATAGCAGGACAAGGTGCAGATTTTTACGCCACCATTTAACCTAACATATAATGTAGTGGGAAACTGGAAAAAATTAATTTGTGGTGTGGAATAGGAAGAAAAACAGTGATTCCTCAATCTTTTGGGTGGTTTTGTTTTTACATCGTTCACCGTGCAGTAAAAATTGCATATTAAATTTGTTCTGCTGGTCAATACGATTACGGTGATACAAAATTTATATAGTTTTTGTATATTTTATTAATTTTTCAGGGAAAAAACTGATTGTTAAAAATAAAGTTTGAGTTTTGTCGCCATATTCTGAAAACCATAACATTTTTATTTTTCCGTCGATTGAGCGGTATGAGGGCTTATTTTTTGCGTGGCGAGCTGAAGTTTCTATTAGTATCATTTTAGGGTACAGGAGACTTTTTGATTACTTTTTATTCCATTTTTTGTGGGGAAAAAGTGTCGAAGTGACCATAAAACAGCGATTCTGGCGGTTTTAATGTTTCATTTTGTACAGCTATCACCGTGCGGACAAAATAATTATATATTGTAATAGTTCAGACTTTTACGGACACGTCGATAATAGATATGTTAGTTTAAAAAAAAATAATTCATTGTGCTTGAGGGAAAATGGGAAAAGGTTATTTTTTTGAACTTTTAATTTTTTAATTATTTTATTTATTAACCCCTTCCGTCCGCAGCCATTTTTCGGATTTTCACTTTTGTTTTTTCCTCCCCACCTTCCAAAAGCCATAACTCTTTTATTTTTCCATCAATATTGCCGTATGAGGGCTTGTTTTTTGCGGGACGAGTTGTAGATTTTCACAGCACCATTTGTTGTGCCATATAATGTAGTTGGAAACGAGAAAAAAATATATATGTGCGGTAAAAATAGCATGTTAACTTTATTCTGCGGGTCAATACGATTACAGCGATACCAAATTGATATAGTTTTAAAAACTGATTGTTAAAAATAAAATGTGAGTTTTGTCGCCACATTCTGAGAGCCATAATGTTTTTATTTTTCTGTTGATTTAGCCGTGTGAAAGTTGTTGTTTTTTGCTGGGCGAGCTGCAGTTTATATTGGTACCATTTTGTGGTACGTGAGACTTTTTGATCACTTTTTAATTCATTTTTTTGTCAGAGAATAAGGGACTAAAAAACAGCAATTCTGATGTTTTTAATTTTTACGGTGTTCACCATGCGGACTAAATAATGATATATTGTAATAGTTCAGACTTTTACTGACACGTCGATACCAGCTATGTTAGCTTTTTTTTTTTCTTTTTTACATTGTGCTTGAGGGAAAATGGGAAAAGCTTTTCATTTTCTTTTTTTATTTGTTAAAAAAACCTTTATTTTACTGTTTTTCACTTTTTTTTTACTTGTCCCCCTAGGGGACTTTAACCAGCGATCGTTAGATCGCTTGCACGATATACTGCAATACTAATGTATATATCAGGGCTTCATAAGAGTACAAAGATGGCGGACCTGGGGGACTTCGTCAGGCCCCCAGGCAGCCATGCCAACCAACGGCTCCCCCCAAACTCGCCCCGGGGGGCCGTTAAGATGTTACAGGGGGTCGCCACCCCTGTTTTTAGTAATTTAAATGCCACAATCGCTATTGAACGCGGCATTTAAAGGGTTAAAAAAGCGGGATCGTGCTCGAACGGGATCTCGCACGTTAACCGGAAGTCTCGGCTGTAACACACAGCCGACACACTCACTCTATGGAGCGAAGGGGTTAAAAAAAAACCTCGGGGTTAAGTGTCCTCCAGTGTCCGAGATGACTGCCTTACTCCAGTTTGGTGTCCTAGCCTAGTCCAGTGTCCGAGAAAACTGCACTACTCCAGTCCGGTGTCCTAGCCAAATTCAATTTTCCTGCAAAGGTCTGCTTCCCCCTTATGGTTTGGCATATACCCACTTCTGACCTTCCAGGTGCTTTGTCATTACTGACTCTCACAGACTCCGTTGATCAGCAGCTGCTACGTTACGGCGGAGTGGCCCAGTGGGTCCACGTACCTGCCAGTTGTTACACTAAGCTTATTCACAAATAATGTATCAGATACAAGCATAGGAAATAAATATATTACCAGAACTAAGAATGGTAAATACAGTACCAGTATGAAGCACATTACATATATTTAGATGTATACAGCGCTAAAACCAAGCACACTAAATAAAATACAGTATCGGAACAAAGCTTATTACATAAAACGATGAGAGTCAAGCAGTGTAAATAAATACGGTACTAGAACCAAGCTTAGTACTTAGTCTTCTTTGATTGGTGTCGTCCTCTTTGCTTTTGCATCAGTCCCAGACCGCCGTGAGTATTGACCACACATGTCCCCAAGCTAAATCCCAGACATTGCCCACAGGTGCATAACTAAAAAGTGCTGGTATGTAAATACAAAGGATGCATACATAGGTCCTCTGCCTCACTAACTCTGGAGCGATCTGATCATAATTTTATTCTGTTACAGTCCATGTATCGCCCAATGGCGGTGCAGCAGCCCGTGGTTTAAAGGCAGGTGAAGGAATGAACTAGTGAGGCAAAGGATGAGCTACGGTTGCGTTTTGAGACTGCTAATTGGGATGTGTTGTTGGGAACATCTAGGAATGATGTTGATGGGTCTGTGAATGTTCTTACAGGTTACATTCATCTCTGTATACTTAGTAGTTAGATAGGACAGAATCTCTTCTGCAGCGCTGTATGCATAGAGGGATATACACAGGAACAAGGAGGGTGGAGCTGGGCGCGGAGGGGCGGTGTCTTAGAGCTATCAGGAGAGATTTCATAGGGGATGATGTAGTCCAGTAGTTTACAGGAGGTCAGAGAGAGAGATCAGATGACACAGCCGCCTATAATGAAAGGGATCAAAATGCATTGTTGCATCGGAGCTGGGAAGAAACATAGCACACTGCTAGAATGTTGCTGGCGAGGTAGCATAATATATGCAAAAAAACAAAATTTGCTTTAATAGGTTTAGTGGTGATACGTGTGATATATGTGGTATTGTCATGGATCCTGATATTGTCAATGGGGCACGTCAATAGTGCTGCTAAGGATTAACAGCGACCCATAGTGGTTACAGCGATGGAGGTGAGAAATAAGTTTGGGAAACTGAAATTAGGTAAGTCGGCAGGCCCAGATGGCTTACCGGCGAGAGTACTTAAAGTCTGTGCAGAACAACCGTGCAATGTTTTTGCTAACATTTATAACCAGGGTTTGCCTCTGCAGTGTGTTCCGTGGCAATTTCCAGTGCACAATACCTATGTAAATAGTACAGAATAGTCCCAGCGATTTGCTGCGTGCAGAAAGACCCCGTGTCATGGAAAACGTTGTGTGTGGTCCAGTTCCAAAGATTGGTAAGCCAGTGGCGCCTGATGATTTTAGCTCAGTTGGTTTGACACCAAGAAAGTGTTGGAAAGATTTGTTTTATCGTATTCGTTATAACGTATTGGCAAAGTGATGGATCCTTTTTAGTTCACCTATCAGTCGGGAACGGGAGAGGAGGATGCTGTGATCCATCAAGTGTATTCACACCTGGACTGTGTTGATAATTATGTGAGAATTACCTTTTGATTTTTCTAGTGCATTTATCACTATCCAACCGCCCCTGCTTAGGGTGAGGGGTAAGTGGCTAATTGGGCCCTTGACTACATGCTGAATAGGCCACAATTTGTTCTGTTGGGAGTAGGTGTAGGAGCTCCACAAGGTACAGTATTGGCCCCATTTTTATTTCCGGTATATTCCTCTGATATTCAATACAGGTCAAAAGGGTGTCGTTTGCGGAAGTATTTGGACAACTTGGTTGATTGTAACATATGTTTCGGGAGGGTGTGAAGAAGAATATAGGAAGGTCCTGACTAATTTTGGAACATGGAGCGATTTTAACTGTCTGCAGTTAAATGTGGGTAAGACAAAAGAAATGATAATTGATTTTGGTTGAAACAAGGTAAAGTTGTGCCCGTATGTTTTGGTGGTGAAACTGTGAAAGTGGTGGATAATTATAAGTATTTGGGTACATGGATAAAAAAAATTAATCCCTTAACGACATGCCACGTACATGTATGTGGCAGCCGTTAAGGGGAAGTATGGAGTGGGCTCACTGTTAGGGATCTGCCAGGTACTTCATCTAGGTATACTCCTGGGATTAATCAATCCACACCTGAGGCCAGACCTGTTCGACTGACACCATCTCCCACCAACCAGGGTGGCAGGCTCAGGAGTGGGAGAGCCTATCGCGGCCTGGTCTGTCGGAGTTAGCTCCGCCCCCTGTCCTTTATTACCTGCCCTGTTCTCTCCCTCAGTGCTTGTAATTCTTTTGGATTCCTGGCCCCACTGCTGCTTGCTCCAGCCTGCTTCTGCCGTGCTTCTGCCTTGCTGCAGTTCTGCTTGACCTGCTTTGCTTTGCCCCTGGCTTGCTTCTGTCTCCGTGCCCGCTCGGGTGTACTCACTTCGTCCTGGTCCTGACTGTTCGTTCGCCGCTCCGTTTCCTCGTGGCGTTCCGTGGCTACTGCCCCTTCCCTTGCGTGTTCCCTGTTTGTTTTCCTGTGCACTTAGACAGCGTAGGGACTGCCGCCCAGTTGTACCTCGTCGCCTAGGGCGGGTCGTTGCAAGTAGGCAGGGACAGGGCGGTGGGTAGATTAGGGCTCACTTTCCCTTCACCTCCTTCCTGCCATTACATAATTACAAGCCCTTACCTAGTCTACCATTTCTCCTACGCTGACGCTATCATGGACCCCCTTGAGACCCTGACCCAGCAGATGCAGGGCCTCTCCCTACAGGTCCAGGCCCTGGCCCAAAGGGTCAATCAGGGTGACGCTGCTTTAGTAGTACCCCTCACCTCACCTCTAGAACCCGACCTCAAGTTACCTGACCGGTTTTCAGGGGACCGTAAGACGTTTCTCTCCTTCCGGGAGAGTTGCAGACTGTATTTCCGCCTAAAGCCCCACTCCTCAGGTTCCGAGAACCAGCGGGTGGGTATCATCATATCCCGACTCCAGGAAGGGCCCCAAGAGTGGGCCTTCTCCTTGGCTCCTGACGCCCCTGAACTTTCCTCTGTTGATCGTTTTTTCTCTGCCCTCGGACTCATTTACGACGAGACTGACAGGACTGCTTTAGCCGAGAGTCAGCTGGTGACCTTACGTCAGGGTAGGAGACCGGTTGAGGAATACTGTTCTGATTTTAGGAAGTGGTGCGTATCTTCTCAGTGGAACGATCCGGCCCTAAGGTGCCAGTTTAGGTTAGGATTATCTGACGCCCTGAAGGATCTGCTGGTTAGCTACCCCTCGTCTGACTCCCTTGACCAGGTTATGGCCCTAGCAGTACGACTTGACCGACGTCTCAGGGAACGTCAGCTAGAACGCTTCAGTGTGCTCCCCTCTGACTTTTCTGCGATCCCCCCCGAGGTCCCGTCTCCTCGCCCCCCCACGGAGGACTCGGAGGTACCTATGCAACTCGGGGCCTCCATGTCCCCTCGACAAACGTAGGGAGTTTCGCAGAATGAATGGTCTCTGCTTCTACTGTGGGGACGACAAGCATCTACTGAACACCTGTCCCAGGCGCAAGAATAAGAAGCCGGAAAACTTCCGCGCCTAAGTGATCATCGGGGAGGTCACTTGGGCGCACAGGTATTTCCCGTTAATGTGAAACGCAATAAAATTTTGCTTCCCTTTCAGGTCTCGTTTGCTGGCCGGTCTGCCACGGGCAGTGCTTTCGTGGATTCTGGCTCATCTGCTAATATCATGTCTGTGGAATTTGCTATGTCTCTAAAGATGCCTTGTATTGATTTGCCTTATCCTATCCCTGTAGTAGGAATCGACTCAACTCCCCTTGCTAATGGTTATTTTACTCAGCATACTCCTGTTTTTGAACTCCTGGTTGGCTCCATGCATTTGGAGCAGTGCTCTGTACTGGTGATGCAGGGATTATCGTCTGATCTGGTTTTAGGCCTTCCCTGGTTGCAGTTGCATAATCCCACGTTTGATTGGAATACTGGGGATCTCACCAAATGGGGTAATGAATGTCTTATGTCATGTCTTTCTGTTAACTCTATTTCTCCCCGGGAGGAGGTAAACACGCTTCCTGAGTTTGTTCAGGACTTCGCCGATGTGTTTTCTAAGGAGGCCTCCGAGGTGTTGCCCCCCCATAGAGATTACGATTGCGCTATCGATTTGGTGCCTGGTGCCAAGCTTCCTAAGGGTAGGATATTTAATCTTTCATGTCCTGAACGTGAAGCTATGAGGGTGTATATCCAAGAATGCCTGGCCAAGGGTTTCATTCGCCCCTCGACTTCTCCTGTAGGTGCTGGCTTCTTCTTCGTGGGGAAGAAGGATGGTGGTCTTAGGCCGTGCATTGATTATCGTAACCTGAATAAGGTCACCGTAAGGAACCAGTACCCACTTCCTTTGATTCCGGATCTTTTTAATCAGGTTCAGGGAGCCCAATGGTTTTCTAAGTTCGATCTACGGGGGGCATATAACCTTATCCGCATCAAAGAGGGGGATGAGTGGAAAACTGCGTTCAACACACCCGAGGGTCATTTCGAATACCTGGTCATGCCCTTTGGGTTGTGTAATGCCCCTGCTGTCTTCCAGAATTTTATTAATGAAATCCTGAGAGAGTACCTGGGTAATTTTCTTGTTGTGTACCTTGATGACATACTGGTGTTTTCCAAGGACTGGTCCTCCCACGTGGAGCATGTCAGGAAGGTGCTCCAGGTCCTTCGGGAGAATAATCTGTTTGCTAAGACTGAAAAATGTGTCTTTGGGGTACAGGAGATACCATTTTTAGGGCAAATCCTCACTCCTCATGAATTCCGCATGGACCCTGCCAAGGTTCAAGCTGTGGCGGAATGGGTCCAACCTGCCTCCCTTAAGGCGTTACAGTGTTTTTTAGGGTTCGCCAACTATTACAGGAGATTTATTGCCAACTTCTCGGTCGTCGCTAAGCCTCTTACGGACCTTACCCGCAAGGGTGCTGATGTCCTCCATTGGCCCCCTGAGGCCGTCCAGGCCTTTGAGACTCTCAAGAAGTGCTTTATCTCGGCCCCCGTGCTGATTCAGCCCAATCAAGAGGAGCCATTTATTGTGGAGGTTGACGCTTCCGAGCTGGGAGTGGGGGCCGTCTTGTCCCAGGGTACCAGCTCCCTCACCCATCTCCGCCCCTGTGCTTACTTCTCTAGGAAGTTTTCGCCCACGGAGAGTAACTATGATATTGGCAACCGCGAACTTCTAGCCATTAAATGGGCTTTTGAGGAGTGGCGGCACTTCCTGGAGGGGGCCAGACACCAGGTAACGGTCCTTACGGATCACAAGAATCTGGTTTTCCTAGAATCGGCCCGGAGGCTTAATCCTAGACAAGCTCGGTGGGCACTATTCTTTACCAGATTTAATTTCTTGGTTACCTATAGGGCTGGGTCCAAGAATATTAAGGCTGATGCTCTGTCACGTAGTTTCATGGCCAATCCTCCTTCCGAGAAGGATCCTGCTTGTATTTTACCCCCTGGTATAATCGTCTCTGCCACGGATTCTGATTTCGCTTCTGATATCGCGGCTGATCAGGGTGCAGCTCTCGGGAACGTCCCTGGGGACAAACTGTTTGTTCCCCTGCAATACCGGCTGAGGGTACTCAGGGAAAACCATGACTCCGCTCTATCTGGTCATCCTGGCATCTTGGGCACCAAACACCTCATTACCAGAAACTATTGGTGGCCTGGGTTGCCTAAAGATGTTAGGGCTTACGTCGCCGCTTGTGAGGTTTGCGCTAGGTCCAAAACCCCTAGGTCCCGACCTGCGGGCCTACTACGTTCCTTGCCCATTCCCCAGAGACCTTGGACCCATATCTCCATGGATTTTATCACCGATTTGCCTCCATCTCAGGGCAAGTCGGTGGTGTGGGTGGTAGTCGACCGCTTCAGCAAGATGTGCCACTTTGTGCCCCTTAAGAAGCTACCTAACGCCAAGACGTTAGCTTCTTTGTTTGTGAAACACATCCTGCGTCTCCATGGGGCCCCAGTCAATATCGTTTCTGACAGAGGGGTACAATTTGTTTCCTTATTTTGGAGAGCTTTTTGTAAAAAGTTGGAGATTGATCTGTCCTTCTCCTCCGCCTTCCATCCCGAAACTAATGGCCAAACGGAAAGGACCAACCAATCCCTGGAACAATATTTAAGGTGTTTCATCTCTGACTGTCAATTCGATTGGGTCTCATTCCTTCCCCTTGCTGAATTTTCCCTCAATAACCGGGTCAGTAACTCGTCAGGGGTCTCCCCGTTTTTCTGTAATTTCGGGTTTAACCCAAGGTTCTCCTCCGTCTCCCCTGGTTGTTCCAATAATCCTGAGGTAGAGGATGTTCATCGGGAACTGTGCACTGTCTGGGCCCAGGTTCAGAAGAACCTAGAGGCGTCCCAGAGCGCACAAAAGATTCAGGCGGATAGTAGACGTTCTGCTAACCCCCGGTTTGTCGTCGGGGATTTGGTCTGGTTGTCGTCCAGGAACTTGCGCCTTAAGGTCCCGTCCAGGAAGTTTGCTCCCCGATTTATTGGACCTTATAAGATCATTGAAGTCCTCAACCCTGTATCCTTCCGTCTGGAGCTCCCCCCATCCTTTCGCATACATGACGTCTTCCATGCCTCCCTCCTTAAACGCTGCTCCCCGTCCTGGTCCCCCTCGAGGATACCTCCTGTTCCCGTTCTCACCCCTGAGGGGGTGGAATTCGAGGTGGCCAAGATTATGGACAGTAGGATGGTCCAGGGCTCCCTCCAGTACCTGGTCCATTGGAGAGGATACGGGCCGGAGGAGAGGACTTGGGTACCTGCCCGTGATGTTCACGCTGGGGTATTGATCAGGAGGTTCCACCTTCTCTTCCCCACTAAACCGGGTCCCCTTAGTAAGGGTCCGGTGGCCCCTCATAAAAGGGGGAGTACTGTTAGGGATCTGCCAGGTACTTCATCTAGGTATACTCCTGGGATTAATCAATCCACACCTGAGACCAGACCTGTTCGACTGACACCATCTCCCACCAACCAGGGTGGCAGGCTCAGGAGTGGGAGAGCCTATCGCGGCCTGGTCTGTCGGAGTTAGCTCCGCCCCCTGTCCTTTATTACCTGCCCTGTTCTCTCCCTCAGTGCTTGTAATTCTTTTGGATTCCTGGCCCCACTGCTGCTTGCTCCAGCCTGCTTCTGCCGTGCTTCTGCCTTGCTGCAGTTCTGCTTGACCTGCTTTGCTTTGCCCCTGGCTTGCTTCTGTCTCCGTGCCCGCTCGGGTGTACTCACTTCGTCCTGGTCCTGACTGTTCGTTCGCCGCTCCGTTTCCTCGTGGCGTTCCGTGGCTACTGCCGCTTCCCTTGCGTGTTCCCTGTTTGTTTTCCTGTGCACTTAGACAGCGTAGGGACCGCCGCCCAGTTGTACCTCGTCGCCTAGGGCGGGTCGTTGCAAGTAGGCAGGGACAGGGCGGTGGGTAGATTAGGGCTCACTTTCCCTTCACCTCCTTCCTGCCATTACACTCACGGGCCGACACCTCACTGCAACGGGCTAAATCAAATATCACTTTGATTCCGCCCGTTTAACCGCTTAGATGCCTTAAAGGTCAATAGCAACCACAGCATCTAAGGCGTTAGAATGAGGGGGCGGACCCCTCTGATGTACCATCGCGCCCCACCACGCCGCCATCGCGGGGTTCCGATGGTCATTATGGCACGCCGCCCTCAGGCCTCTGGCAGGGCTTAATAGGAGCCTGTCAAAATCGGTATTAAGAATATTAAGGGTACGAAAACACACAGAGCGTAAACACTGCAGACTTTCCACTACCGATTCATTGCGGAAAATCCGCAGCATACTACAGTAGCAGCAGTGTGTGAGATTTCAACAAATCTCGTCCCCACACTGCGGGAAAAATGCAGCTAAAAAAAAACGCACATAAATTGACCTGCTGTAAAGGATCTGCCAGACACAGCTTCTGTGTCGACGCCCATGGTTAATCAGTCTGTACCTGCTCCTAAGTCTGATAGAGTTGCAAAAAGGAAGGTTGCCTGCAAGCAGCCAAGCCCAATTTCCCAACTTCCAATTGACAGTGAGGGTATGTGCACACACACTAATTACGTCCGTAATTGACGGACGTATTTCGGCCGCAAGTAGTGGACCGAACACAGTGCAGGGAGCCGGGCTCCTAGCATCATACTTATGTACGATGCTAGGAGTCCCTGCCTCTCCGTGGAACTACAGTCCCGTACTGAAAACATGATTACAGTACGGGACAGTTGTCCTGCAGAGAGGCAGGGACTCCTAGCATCGTATATAACTATGATGCTAGGAGCCCGGCTCCCTGCACTGTGTTCGGTCCGGTACTTGCAGCCGAAATACGTCCGTCAATTACGGACGTAATTAGTGTGTGTGTACATACCCTGAGAATGAAAAATAATAAATATAACCTTTATTAGGCTACGTATAGCCAGACAGACCACATAGATAGAGTTAAAATTGTCACTACCTGAAACACCGGACTAAATTATCAGTTACCTGTATATTAACAGGCAGAAATAGTGATTGACTTAGGAATAAGTGTAGTTCCCTAGCCAGTTCCCTAGCCAGTTATATTGTTAAATTAGCTAGTCAGGAATAGTGGGTCCGGTCTACGGTAGGTATTAAAATCCTAACAGCCCCCCCGACATGTTTCGCTACAACGTAGCGTCCTCAGGGGTACACGGGGCTAGACAATTTTAACTCTATCTATGTGGTCTGTCTGGCTATACGTAGCCTAATAAAGGTTATATTTATTATTTTTCATTCTTACTGTCAATTGGTAGTTGGGAAATTGGGCTTGGCTGCTTGCAGGCAACCTTCCTTTTTGCAATTGTTAATGTGCCCGCCAACTACCAGGGGTCCAATCCATTCCCTGTATTCCTAAGTCTGATAGAGTGACTCGATCTGCTACCACTCAGGCTGGTAGCATCAGGAGTGGGAGAACCTATCACAGCCCAGCCAGACGGTTCTAGCTCCTGCCCTCGGTCTATTTATACCTTAATTTCCTGCTTGTCTCTGCCTGTGATTCTTTCCTGTTTCCTGGCTCTGCTGCTCCTGCTATCATTATTGACCTTGCTTCATTTTGACCCTGGCTTTAGTGACTACGCTCCTGCTCTGCGTTTGGTACCTCGTACACTCCTGGTTTGACTCGGCTCGTTCACTACTCTTGTTGCTCACGGTCTTGCCGTGGGCAACTGCCCCATTTCCCTTAGCTTCTGTGTACCCTTGTCTGTTGGTCTGTCGTGCACATATTGAGTGTAGGGATCGTCGCCCAGTTGTACGCCGTCGCCTAGGATGGACCGTGCAAGTAGTCAGGGACTGAGTGGCGGGTAGATTAGGGCTCACCTATCTGTCTCCCTACCCCGTCATTACACCTGCGGTGCGGTTTCTTCAACAACAGCATGTCAATTAATGCTGCGTAATCGCAGTTCTTCTTTTGCAGGCTTTCCCATTGAATTCAATGGGGTGCGTAAACCCGCAACAAAGTGGTGTGTGTTTTCCGAAAATTTGCGGCGGAATCACAGTGAAAAATAAGGTTATACTTACCCAGAGTTCCCTGCTTCTTCTCCTGGCCAGCCTATTGGGATGACGTTTCATCACATGTGACCACTGCAGCCAAAGCAGGATCTAATAGACTCCCCTACATTGTAGATCTGGAGGGTATTCATTAGGCCCATAGCTGCCATGGCAACCCATCGGCACTTTGGGGTGCCTATGGGGTGACCATGGAATCTAAAGGGTTAAACGGCTGAGACTGGCGTTGTTTACTATCCCAACTGTTGCAGCAGCATATCAGCTGTAATATACTTTGCCATCCCCACGCTGCACATTTACGCTGGGTTCACACGACCTATTTACGGACGTAATTCGGGCGTTTTAACCTCGAATTACGTCAGAAAATACAGCTCCAAAGCCGGCAAACATCTGCCCATTTATTTGAATGGGTTTTACGATGTACTGTGCCGACGGTCATTTTTTTTACGCGCCGCTGTCAAAAGACGGCGGGTAAAAAAGACGCCCGCATCAAAGAAGTGCATGTCACTTCTTCGGACGTAATTGGAGCCGTTTTCCATTGACTCCATAGAAAAACAGCTCCAATTACGTCCGTAATGGACGCTGCGAAAAACGCCTGCACATGCCATTACGTCTGAAATTCAGGAGCTGTTTTCTCCTGAAAACAGCTCCGTAATTTCAGCCGTAACGGACATGCACGTGTGAACCCAGCCTTAGGGTCAGTTCACACGTAGCGTAAATACTGCGTATTTTCCACAACGGAATTTGTTGCGGAAAAAACTCTCAGAATCTGACCTGTGGTGTGTTTTTTTAATCCACAGCATGTCAATTGTATTTGCGTAAGTGCTGCTTATTTGTTATTAGTTTTCCCCATTGAATTCAATGGGAGTTAAAACCCAAATTCACTGTATTAAATGATATATATAATTGTGCTCCCACAATATAGAAAAATTTGGAAATTCACTGAAGTGACAATTGAGTAAAATATACCTTTTATTATAGTAACTCGCTAAAAACAGGGGTAACACACCACTGTGAAAAAAGCCCCACCGTGTATATTAAAAAATGTATTAAACAGTAAACACTGAATCATTTAGATAAGTATATCTCAGTGTTTATAACGATATTCACCGGAATCAGCATTTAACCTGGGCACAGCAATAGTACGAGCCCCAAGAACACACCAGGGTCCGTGATCAACACCGGAATCTCCTAGCGCTGGGTCCACCACAATGCTACTGTCCCCTATGCAACAATCCCATATACAAAAACGACCCTACGCGTTTCAAATACTCATCCTCAGGGGTCTGTATCTTGGTCACTCTGGCATGAATTACCAGCGATAAAATATTCAACAGCAGATATTCTGCTGCGCATCACGGAAGGATGCTCGCGTCGATGTCAGCGGCATACTTCATTTCGGGCACTGAGTTGCTATAAGCACCAAACTCCACCCCTCGTACTTGGCGGCGCTGTACGAACTAACCAATCACAGCGCCCCCTGAATTCGTGACACCTGTCCATGTGACTCCCGGCCGTCAGCTGACAACCAAGAATCATCATCGACCGCATCTGAACGAACACGCAGGCGCAGTGGAAGCCACGGACGCATCGCCCATGCTGCCAAGAAAAAGCAAGGTAAGAGCAGAACGATATAGAATATGGAGTATATCTTGCGGGACAGTTACCCACCGCAAGTGGACTACCTCAAAACAACTCTTTTATTGTAAACACATATTGGATAGATGAATGCGGTGTCCCTCACATTACGAAATTTGGATTAAAAACCTGTTGTACACGACCTAGCCAATTGGCCATATCAATCAGAGTGCACTATACAGAACACCCACCCACCCGTTAAAGCAACCAAATATTAGCCCGGCTACTTAAAGATGGATGATATTGCATGTTAAATAAAGCACGTGTAATTAGTCTGCTCGTTTAGACCCGCTGGTTGTGTACATGCCAGTCTGTGGATCCATTGGGCTTCCTTGCGTAGAATTAGGTTGTCCCAGTCGCCTCCTCTTTTTGGAGGTCTAATAAGTTCAATTGCTTGAAACTTTAAACATTCTGCACGACCCTGGTGTTTAGTATGTACGTGTTTCGATATCGGGGTATCCCTAGCATGGACAATATCTCCAACATTCTCCCTTATCCGGCGCCGAAATTGTCGCACCGTTTTACCCACATAATTAAGGGGGCATGGACATGTGATAAGGTAAACCACCCCCGCTGTTTTGCAGTTAACAAAATCACGAATGTCGTACTCCTCTTGTGTTGCGACACTCGTAAACCTGTTCCCTTTGAGGACGAAGTCGCAGGCCTTGCAGCTACCACATCTATATGTACCTGGTGTTTGTCTATCCAGCCATGTGCCCCTCGGTATAATAGGGTCAAAACAACTATGCATGACTCTATCCCTAATGTTCTTCCCTCTCCGATACGTGACTGAGGGCCATTGTGTGATCTGGTCTGCCAAATCTATATCAGCACTGAGAATACGCCAGTACCTTTTGAGGATTTGCATGATGTCATTTTGTTTCGAATCATAAGTACCTATGAGTCTCGTAACTCGTACTTCTTTACGTTTTTTAGGAACAAGGAGACTTTGCCTGTCTGCGTCCCTCGCTCCCTCATAGGCCTTCCTGATTACACCCATGGGGAAACCCCTGTCCTTCAATCTGATTTTGAGCTCCTGTGCCTGACTCTCAAAATCACCCATGGAGCTACAATTCCGGCGTACTCTCATAAATTGGCCTTTTGGAATGCCACGTTTGAGGGAATAGGGATGACAACTGTTCCATTGTAAGAAACTATTGGTTGCTGTTTCCTTCCGGTGTACCTTGGTGCGAATTGTGCCTTCCATTGTTTTTATAATTTTTAGATCTAGAAAGGACAGTTCTTGATCACTAATCTCGCACGTGAACCTTAGCCCTATATCATTGGTGTTGAGGGCTGCTACAAAACTATTGAACTCCTCAGCTGTTGAGTTCCAAAACAGCAGCACGTCATCAATATATCTAATCCATATTCCAATTGACGAAGTCCATTTGGCAAATTTATCCCCAAAAACAATTGTCTCCTCCCACCAGCCAAGAAATAAATTTGCATAGGTGGGAGCAGTAGGACTCCCCATTGCTGTGCCACATTGCTGGTGAAAAATCTTGTCTTCAAAGATAAACATATTTTTTTCAAGAACAAAGTGTAGTAGCTGCACAACAAACTGGTTGTGGGCTACAAACTGAGTGCCCCTAGATCTAAGGAAGTATTCAACCGCCTCACACCCTAGTTTGTGTGGAATGGACGAGTACAACGCCTCAACATCCAGGCTAGCCAACAATGTGTTATGTTCCAAAGTAATACCTTCAATTTGTTTCAGAACACCCATGGTGTCACGTACATATGATGTGAGACCCAAAAGAAACGGACGCAACACCTGATCTACATATGTACTCACGTTCTGGGTTAAGTTGTTAATGCCTGAAACAATAGGTCTGCCACGTAAGGGGGGATACCCTTTGTGGATTTTGGGCAGGCTATAAAAACATGCCATGATGGGAAACTGTGGGAACAGGAAACCAAACTCACTAGCACTGATCAAGGATCTGCTCTTTGCATCGCTCAAAATGCCCAGAAGCTCCTTCTTGAACAGTGCTGTGGGATTGTCCTTTAAAATGGTGTAACAGTCAGGATTGAGTAAAATGTCCTCACACATTTTCTTATAGTCATCTCTGCTCATGACCACGATGTTCCCACCCTTGTCGGATGCTTTCAGAACAATGTTTTGTTTTTTCTCCAAAGTGGTCAGAGCTGATCGTTCGGACCAAGACAAATTGTTGTCTATGCCCCTCATTTCCTGACTAAGACTTTTAATCTTGTCTCCCACCATGTCTACAAATAAATCCACATTGGTAAAGTCTCCTATAGGTGGCAGCTTCCTACTCTTCATCTTAAGATTGGTAAATGGGCCTAAACCTGGGGTTCTACCAGATTCCTCTAGTAACCCCTCTAGGGCCTCAAGGCCTTCCATATCCGATTCTTGCAAACCCATTTCCATGCATTTTTTTCTGTTATGGTGTTTGAAGAATTTAATCCATTTAAGCTTACGAGCAAACAAATTTAGGTCTTTTATCCAGGTAAATGAATCGAACTTCACTGTGGGGACAAAAGAAAGCCCCTTTTCTAGTAACATAGTCTCAGATGCGCTCAGATTGTATTCAGATAGGTTTATAATTTGTAGCCTATCCGTACCTTTTCCCTTCACTAATCCTTTTGTCCCCTCAGCATATAGCGGGAAATGGGGGGATTGTTGGCTAAAAAATTATTGCCACTATTGGAAGAAGCTCTAGCACGGCCTCTATTTCTACCTCTAGCTCCTCCCCTAAATTTTTGTCTCCCACCGCTAGCACCAAAGAAAGGGCCCACTCTTTCAGAGTCTGTTGTTTCACTCTCTGATGTAGATGGGTCAGATTCCCTAGGCCCCCTGTTTGACTGTTGATATTGCTGTTGTTGAGTGTTAACAAAATCGTAAGCTTTTTTCTCCCTGAATTCCTGTAGGTCTCTCTGGAACTGGAAGTGCTTACGCTCTTTTAGATGATTAGTGAACCTTTCTAGAGTTTGTTGTAGGATTTTATCTTTTTTATCGAAGCCAGGGGTATCCACCAGAGACTTAACTGTCTCAATCTCTTTTTTAAGCTCA
Organism: Rhinoderma darwinii; assembly: GCF_050947455.1. Taxonomy (NCBI): domain Eukaryota; kingdom Metazoa; phylum Chordata; class Amphibia; order Anura; family Rhinodermatidae; genus Rhinoderma; species Rhinoderma darwinii. Next base: position 55,602,214 of record NC_134693.1, read on the forward strand.
ACACTGATATAGTCAAACTGGACTTTTTCTTCCTCCACTAAAATTTGCATAAGCCTCAGTGAACTTCCTGTAATCTCCTGTTCCCACCTCTCTTTAATGTTAGTGGTTTTTAATCTTGAGGCTGGGACAATAGAGACTCTCAGGCCTCTGGGAACTATATTATTTTTTAAATAGTTTTCCAGACTCTGAATCTCCCACCAGCTCCTAGTATAATCCTTATGTAATCTAGTCAGGTTCTTGAAAGTGGATTTAAGGGACGCACCCTGTGCTGTATACACCAGTTCACATTCAGAAAATACACTTTTGGCTTCACTCATCCACCCTTCTGTGTTTAACTCAGAGAGTGCAAAGGCTGCCATACCCGGATGTAATGAAAAATATAATGAACTGTATGGATTAATATAAATTCACTGTATTAAATGATATATATAATTGTGCTCCCACAATATAGAAAAATTTGGAAATTCACTGAAGTGACAATTGCGTAAAATATACCTTTTATTATAGTAACGCGCTAAAAACAGGGGTAACACACCACTGTGAAAAAAGCCCCACCGTGTATATTAAAAAATGTATTAAACAGTAAACACTGAATCATTTAGATAAGTATTTCTCAGTGTTTATAACGATATTCACAGGAATCAGCATTTAACCTGGGCACAGCAATAGTACGAGCCCCAAGAACACACCAGGGTCCGTGATCAACACCGGAATCTCCTAGCGCTGGGTCCACCACAATGCTACTGTCCCCTATGCAACAATCCCATATACAAAAACGACCCTACGCGTTTCAAATACTCATCCTCAGGGGTCTGTATCTTGGTCACTCTGGCCTGAATTACCAGCGATAAAATATTCAAAACCCGCAACAAATAGCAGATGTTGGGTACAAAAAAACGCAACTCAGGGAAAAAATGGTAATCTTATAATTAGCCAAAATTCTGTGTTTCTTCGTCCATGCCGGCATCCCGGGATGACGTTTCATCCAATGTGACCGCAGCAGCCAACCGTAGGCTGCAGTGGTTAGATGGGATAAAACATCATGTGACGGGTTGCAGGGCGGCGGAGGGTTGTGTCGCCATGGCTACGTATAAATCTTTTTTTTTTTTTAGGTGCAGGTTTCCGCAGCGGACTATCCTGGTCTAAATACTGCACCATAATTTGGTCAGTTTTTTCTACCATAAGTCCCTGCGGCGCAGGGCGGATACAATGTGTGCTTTTACGCAGCATATCCGACCTGTTCGAACATAACCTTACAGCGATTTGCGGGAAGTACATCCAATTAGCGCCTTAATGTACAGTGCGTTGCGGTATGGAGTTAAATAAATACAGGAATAAACCAAAAACTGTTGTCTTTACTTTGGTTCCATTTATTTAAGATAATATTTAGATTAGATATCAGAAACCACTTAGAGCAACAAATGTGCATCTGGAATGGAGGATTTTTTTTTCGCACTACTGTAACAGTAAGGCTATGTTCACACGGAGTATTTTGGGGGAGGAATATCTGCCTCAAAGTTCCAAACGGAATTTTGAGGCAGATATTCCTCCCCCAAAATACTCCGTGTGAACAGCAATTATCGCGCCGTTTTTCGCCCGAAGATAGAGCATGTCGCTTCTTTTTCCCGCGAGGCAGTTTTACTGCTCGCGGGAAAAAGACGCCGACGCCTCCCATTGAAATCAATGGAAGGCGTTCTCGGGCCGTTTCTGCCGAGTTTTGCGACGCGGTTTCCGCGTCAAAAAACTCGGCAAAAGACCCCGTGTGAACATAGCCTAAAAATGTTCACACGGAGTATTTTGCAGGCAGAATTTCTGCCTCAAAATTCTGTTTGGAAGATTGAGGCAGATTTTCCTCTCCCTGCACGCCGATTTTCGCTGCGTTTTTGGCAGCGTTTTTCGCCTGCGGCCATTGGGCGCTGCGGGCATAAAACGCCGCAAAATACGCTTTCTCTGCCACCCATTGAAGTCAATGGGAGGTCAGAGGCGGAAATGCCCGAAGATAGGGCATGTCGCTTCTTTCTCCCACGAGCCGGTTTTACTGTTCGCGGGAGAAAATCGCCCCCGCCTCCCATTGAAGTCGTCGGGAGGCATTTTCAAGCCGTTTTTGACTAGCTTTTTGGCGCAGTTTCCGCGTCAAAAAACTCGTCAAAAAACTCTGTGTGAACTTAGAGTTACCACAGAGTTTTTTGCAGGAGGAAAATCTGCCTCAAAATTCAGTTTGGAATTTTGAGGCAGATTTTCCTCTGCCTGCACGCCGATTTTTGCAGCATATTTTGCCCACGGCCATTGAGCGCCGCGGGCATAAAACGCGGAGAAATACGCTTTTTCTGCCTCCCATTGATGTCAACGGGAGGTCAGAGGCGTAAGCGCCTGAAGGAAGGGCATGTACCTTCCTTTTCCCGCGAGCCGGTTTTTCCGCTCGCAGGAAAAAACGCCTCCGCCTCCCATTGAAATCAATGGGTGGCATTTTCGGCCATTTTTTTGGCGCGTTTTGCGGCACGGTTTCCGTGTCAAGAAAATCGTCAAAAAACTCCCCCGTATACAATATACAAGGCCGAATAAAGACATAGAGTGCGTCCATCCAGTTACTGTGCAATATTGATACAGAGGAAGGCAAAACCCTCATGAGGCAAAAGCCAATTTTCCTCATTTTAGGGAAAAATTGGTTTCCAACTCGAGCATGCCAATCAGAATAAATCTCTGAATCAACGACCCATCTACAGTAATCTAGTACCCATAACTAGTAATAGGGTTGGCGTTAGTGGTGGGGGGGGCAAACTGAGCAATTGCCCAGAGCCTCCTTCCTCCCAGGGCCCCCTGCCCATTATAGCAGCCGTAGTGGCTGTTACGGGTTTTGTAGCATGAGGGAGCCAGTGCCGACCCCTCATGCCGCCTCATGCCTGTGGCATCGTTAGCACCGGAGGGGGTCCTATGCAAGGGTCCTGTCTGGGGGCTGTAGAGCTCTGCGTCCATTGCCGGAACGGGGCTAGGTAAGGAAAAAAAAGTGTGGGCTTTTTTAGCGCTATCTAAAAGGGGGTGCTGTGGGCGCTATCTACAAGGGAGGGCTGTGTTGTGATATCTACAAAGGGGGGCTGGGTGGCACTATCTACAAGGGGACTGTGTGGTCCTATCTAGAAGGGGGCTGTGCGGCACCATCTACAAGGGGTGGCACATTCTACAGGAAGCTGTGTACCGCTATCTGCAGGGGTGGTGGCACTAGCTACAGTGGGTGGCGCTTTCCACAGGGGACATGTTTGGCGCTATCTACAGGGGTTAGTGCTATCTACCTAGTGATACTATCTGAAGAGGGGGTGTGTGGTGCCATCAGTGGCCTGTGTGGCACTATCTACATGGGGGCTGCGTGATGCTATATACAGGGGAGGGCACAATTTATAGAGAGGGCTGTGTGGAGCTATCTACAAGGGGGGCTGTATGGCGCTATCTACAATGGGGCTGTGTGGCGCTATCTACAATGTGGACTGTGTGGTGCTATCTACAAGAGGGGGCTGTGTGATGCTATCTACAATGGGGGCTGTGTGGCACTATCTATAAGTGGGGCTGTGTGGCACTATCTACAAGGGGAAACTGTGTGGCGCTATATACAATGGGGGCTGCGTGGCGCTATATACAGGGGGTGGCACAATTTATAGAGAGGGCTGTGTGGAGCTATCTGCAAGGGGGCTCAGTGGCTCTATCTAAACGGGGGGCTGTGTTGCACTATCTACAAGGGGGCTGTGTGTGGCGCTATCTACAAGGTGTGGCTGTGTGGCGTTATCTACAAGGGGGGGCTGTGTGGTGCTATCTACAATGGGGGCTGTGTGGCACGATCTACCAGAGGGGTGGCTGTGTGAGGCGCTATCTACAAGAGGGGGGCTGTGTGTGGTCGCTATCTACCAGATGGGATGGCTGTGTGTGGCTTTATCTACAGGAGGCACAATGGGGGCAGTGAAGGACTAATCAGAGAAAACATCACCTGTGAGTGTCACAGCTGTGGGGTATGTGGATTCACAAGGCCGCTCCACCATCGCGAAGTAGCAGCTGGCCAAACAATAGCCAATAGAAGTCTCTAGGATAAGAGTCTCTGGGTAGGAATTGTGGCAGACACTTGGCATGATGACACTTGGCGTGATGACAATTGGCATGATGACACTTGGCACAGATGACACATGGCGTGGCAGATGACACTTGGCATGGCAGATGACATGTGGCACAGAGGATGAATTTGACTCCAAAACTAGACTTCGCTCAGGAACAAACACAATTACTGGATATGGGATACAGGATACGGGAACACTGGGTATAGGATGCAACTAACGGACTATTTACAATAAAGAACATTTGCAATAAGGAACAATGCTCAGGCACAGGAATGAGGGCAGGGTGGATTTAAGTAGGACAGGGTACACAGGAATAGGCTGGGGAAGGTTATAGTGGTGTGCGCGCTGGCGCTTTAAGAGGTCACCAGGGTACGCGTGTGCATCCTACAGGAGCAAGCCACGGGCGTGAGCAGTACTTGCTGGCATCCCCAGGAAGGCGGAGGAGGATGCCAGCATGGACGTAATTGATGCTGGCTGCCGCCAGGGGAAGGCAAACTGTGGCTGCCAGCATTATAGTACTCCCCTCTTTACGCCCCATCTTCCTAGGACCAGAGTGTAGAAGGAACCTCTTGATGAGCGCAGGGGCATCAATGTTCTCTTCAGGTTCCCATGATCTCTCCTCAGGCACAAACCCCTTCCAGTCAACCAGGTAGAAAATTATTCCTCCTACCCTTTTATAGCCCAGAATTTCCTTAACTTCAAACATGTTAGAAGCACCACTGGGATAAATTGCAGGACTAAGGGATTTGCCCATGCCAGGGCTTTGCCTGAAAAGAGGGAGATGATGAAAGCGACCTTGGTAACATCAGAGAGGAACAGATGAGTGTGCAATCTGAAGTGAATCTGGCATTGGTTATTAAAGCCTCCACAGGTCTTAGCATTTCCGTCGTAGCAAGATGATAAAGGCAGAGAGATTCCTGGCCCAGTAATGACAGGAGGAGCAGCAGGAGGTGGCGTAGTGGAAGCAGCTGCAGAAGGATGATCCAAGCGATTGATCCTGGCGTGCCCGGAGGTAACGCATGTCTGCTTGCGGTCTTGGGTTGACCAGCGGGATCCATGCCTGAGCGTACTGTCACGGATGTGGGGTATGTGGCACCACTAGGCCCCTCCACCGTAGTGAAGTAGCCAAACAATAGTCAATAGAAGTCTCTATGATAAGAATACCTGGGTAGGAAGTGTTGCAGACACTTGGCGTGATGACACTTGGCACAGATGACACTTGGCGTGACATATGACACTTGGCACAGAGGATGAACTCGACTCTAACACTTGACTTCGCTCAGAAACGAACACAATTACTGGATAGGGTATACGGGATACAGGATTCGGGAACACTGGGTACAGGATACAACTAAGGGACAATTTGCAATAACGAACATGGGTAGACACAACAACGCTCAGGCACAGGAAGGATTTAAGAAGGACACGGTGCACAGGAATAGGCTAGGGAACTTTATAGTGGTGTGCGAGCTGGCCCTTTAAGAGGTCACCGGGGCGCGCGTGCACCCTATGGGAGAGAGCCACGGGCGGGAGCAGTACTTGCCGGCGTCCACGGGAAGAGGGAGGGGGATGCTGGCATGGAGGTAATCGATGCTGGCGGCCGCCACGGAAAGTGGCATAGCGGCGAATGGCGGCTGCCAGTGTTACAGTGAGTCACTGGATATAAACGTGCTGTAATCACTTATATGGTCTTCAGAGCTCCTGTGTATTACTGGCATCTACCACTATCTTGTGACTATATGGGGGTTATATTGTTCATTGTATAGTGTTTTTTATTCTGTAACCATGTGGAGGTATTATTCAGTCACTATGTGGTTATGGCGTAGCGGTATTATTCGGACCTTATATTGCGTTATCATTGGTAAAATTTGTGTTATAATAGTGAGTTGTTTTCAGTACCAGTATGCAGGTAATATTTAATCTGATAAAGTGGTATGATTTAATAACTATATATGTATATAGATAATTATATATAATAACTATAGTCCACCCATTCCATTTATTACTTTAGTTGCTTGCCTTTGAATCCTCTCGATCTCTATAATGGCTTTCTTGTGACTGGTGCCCAAAACTGTACACAATATTCCATGTGTGGTCTTTCTAGAGATTTATAAATCTGTAGAACTATGTTCTCGCCATGTGTATCTATGCCCCTTTTGATGCACCTCATGATCTTATTTGCCTTGGCAGCAGCTGCCTGACACTGGTTGCTGCAGTTAAGTTTACAGTCAACAAAAAATGCCAAAGTCCTTTTCTATGTTAGTTTTACCCAGTATTTTTCCATTTAGTGTGTTATCTTTTTGCCACTCTACCCAAGCATTCAACTTCTCCAGATTTATTTGTAACAGAATACTGTCCTCCTTTGTGTAATTACACAATTTAGTTTCATCTGCAAAAATTTAAATTATACTGTGCAATCTCTCTACAATGTCATGAATAAATATTTTAAACAGCATAGGGCCTAAAACTGATACCTGTGGTACCCCACTAGTAATAGTGACCCAATCTGAGTATCTACCATTAAAGGGAATGTGTGGCTAGAATTTTTTTTATTTTTTTTAGTTAAACAGTTAGTATATACATGATTAAACATTGTTATAATTTTTTTAATTTTTTTCACAAGTCAGGAAATATTATAAATTAGATTCTAATTTATAACATTTCCATGTGCTGGTCACTAGAGGGAGCAATTCCCATAATTGCAGCATTGGCATGTGGTAAAGCAATTGGAGAAGACACACTCGCTCCAGTGTGCTCAAACAATGCCCCCTCCTTTCTCCTGGCTAGTGCCAGGAGAAAGGAGGGGGTTGAATGTTCAAACCTCCTACACTGTGTGCCACCATTTTTTGAGCGAATGCTCAGTGTAGTAGGCTTACATACAGTGGTAATCACACAGTAAAACACGAACATACACAAACATAACTTACCTGCTCCTGCCGCCGCTGCCGCCGCTGGGTCCGCTCCCTCCGCTCGTAGTCCTTGCTTCTGAACATATGTCCGGAAGCCGCGACTGGAAGTAGTCATCTTACTGTCCGGCCGCGGCTTCCGGTCCACATGAAAATGACGCCGGATGTCGCTCGGCCGAAGACCTTCCTTTTGGACTGCGTACACAATATTGAATGGAACGGCTCCCGTTCGCATTCTCTATGGGGATGTATGTGCCGTATTCCATCTCTGTATGTGTCGTTAATCGACACATACAGAGATGAAAAAAAAATGGCAGCCCCCATACTGAAGTAAAAGTAAGAAAAAAGAAAAACACAAAAACACAAATTAATAAAATGTATTTTAATAACACACTAAAAGCAAATTTCTATAAAAAAAAAAAAATTCGCGACACCTGTCCTTTAATATCCCTAAGGCCTCATGCACACGACCGTATTTTTTCCCACCCGTAAATACTGGCGTAAATACGGGTCCGGTGTCACACGTATTCCACCCGTTTTGCACCAGTATTTACGAACCCGTGCTCGTAAATATGGGTCCGGTGTCACACGTATTCCACCCGTATTTACGAGCACGTTTTTTGCGGCAAAATAGCACTGCACTAATCGGCAGCCCCTTCTCTCTATCAGTGCAGGATAGAGAGAAGGGACAGCCTTTTCTGTAATAAAAGTTAAAGAAATTCATACTTACCCGGCCGTTGTCTTGGTGACGCGTCCCTCTCTTCACATCCAGCCCGACATCCCTGGATGACGCGGCAGTCCATGTGACCGCTGCAGCCTGTGATTGACCTGTGATTGGCTGCAGCGGTCACATGGCCTGAAACGTCATCCAGGACGTCGGGCCGGATGTCAAGAGAGACGCGTCACCAAGGCAACGGGCGGGAGACCGGACTGGAGGAAGCAGGAAGTTGTCGGTAAGTATGAACGTCTTTTATTTTTATTTTTTACAGGTTTATACTGATCGGTAGTCACTGTCCAGGGTGCTGAAAGAGTTACTGCCGATCAGTTAACTCTTTCAGCTCCCTGGACAGTGACTATTTACTGACGTCGCATAGCAACGCTGCCGTAATGACGGGTGCACACATGTAGCCACCCGTCATTACGAGAGCTCCATAGACTTCTATGGACTGTCCGTGCCGTTATTACGGCCTGAAATAGGACATGTTCTATCTTTTTCAACGGCACGGGCACCTTCCCGTGAGAAAACGGGAAGGCACCCGTCGCCAATAGAAGTCTATGAGCCCGTTATTAGAGGTCGTAATTACGACCCGTAATAACGGGAGTTTTTACGGTCGTGTGCATGAGGCCTTAGCCAGTTACTTACCCATTTACAAACATTTTTCTCAATTTATGATCCAACCTTTTATGTGGCACAGTATTAAATGCTTTGGAAAAATCAAGATATATGACATCCACTGGCGTAGCTATAGGAGTCGCAGCGGTCGCAATTGCGACCGGGCCCCGAAGCTAGGGGACCCACAGCCCCCCACACCACATCAATATAAAGTTACAATAGTAACTCGGGCCGCGGGCCCCTGTTACTCTAGTAACAGACTGTACTTACCTTCCTGGTTCCGGATCGCAGCGGAGGTCCTGACGTCAAGCGCTGTGCGCAGTGCATGATGTCACAGCGCTATGCGCCGCGCACAACGTCGAGAGGACAGAACTTCCGCCGCGGCTGAAGAGGAAGGTAAAAGTAGTAGCCCTGACTGGCGGGGTCCGACTCCCGGGACCCGCCAATCAGCTGTTTTGAAGGGGCCGCAGCACTCGTACGAGAGCTGCTTCCCCTTCATTCCGGTCAGATTGTGAATCGGTGTCGGCGATTCACAGTGTGAGCGAGTAGTGAAATGAAGGGGAAGCAGCTCTCGTACGAGTGCTGCGGCCCCTTCAAAACAGCTGATTGGCGGGTCCCGGGAGACGGACCCCGACACATCAGCTATTGATGGCCTATCCTGAGGATAGGCCATCAATTTTTAGGGAATGCACAACCCCTTTAAGCCTACGATGTAGCAGGCTTAGAGGGCCCATTAGACAGGATCACAGATTGTGTGATCCTGTCTGCTGGGCCCTGTATCTAAGCCAATCACATGGTAGGCTTAGATACATGGCCTATCTGTCATCCTGTCTGATGGGCTCTGTATATAAGCCTACCACACTGTAGGTTTAGATACAGGGCCCCAGCACACAGTAATCTTATACTGTATAAGATTACTGTCTGCTGGACCCTGTATCTAAGCCTACCTTGTGGTAGGCTTAGATACAGGGTCCCACAGACAGTATCACACATGGGCCCTGTATCTAAGCCTAACACATGTGTTACTAATCGTTTTTTTTGTGTGTTTTCTTACAGGTTCGGTCGTTGGACTACGTCGGATTCCAGGACTACTTCGATGACGGCTTTTTTTTTATTATCAATAAAATGGTTAATGAGGGTTGTGTGTTTTTTTTTTATTTCAATAAAATATTTTTTCTATGTCTTTGTGGTTTTTCTTAAACTATATTACTACCGCCTTAGTAATGGCCGCCAGCTGATTGACCGCATCCATTGCTAAGGCGGGGCTTAGTATTAGCCGGTGCAGGGGCTATCACTAACCCCCATTATTAACCGCCACCAGGGGTGCTGGGAAGTGCTGGGTACCATCCAGAACTTGACCATCCCCCCCCCCCCCCCCCCCAATTTTCATAACCAGCCAGATACAACACAGCAGCAGCACGCAGCATTACCAGGGTGGTAGGTGCGATTGGTTTTGGCCTTCCAAAGCCTAATACTACCAGCCTGCGGCCACCCCGGTGCCTGCCCGTCACTACAGATGGTCGGGTACTGGTTCGTACCCGGCTTTTCCTGGCACCCCTGATGGCGGTGGGTACCGGGGTAATAATGGGGGTTAGCGTTAGCCTCTGTACCTGCTAACACTAAGTCCCGCCTTAGTAATGGAGGTTGTCAATCAGCCAGCGGCCATTACTAAGGCGGTGATAATAAAGTTTAAAAAGATACAAGCACATAGAAAAAACATTTTATTGAAATAAAAAAACACAACCCTCATTAACCATTTTATTGAGAAAAAGAAAACGCCGTCATTGAAGTCCTCGTATCCGAAGTCCAACAACCGAACCTGTACAAAAACACAAACACACAAAAAATAATCAGTAACACATAAAGAAGCAAAATTATTATTCTTACCTTTCCTGGGTCCAGCGCTGGAGCCGCAATGTCAGCGAGCTGAGTCCTGTATCTAATCCGATCATGTGTGATACTGTCTGCTGGGCCCTATATCTAATCCAATCATGTGTGATACTGTCCGCTGAGCCACTGTATCTAATCCTATCATGTGTGATACTGCCTTCTGAGCCACGGTATCTAATCCTATCATGTGTGATACTGTCTGCTCAGCCACTGTATATAATCCCATCATGCGTGATACTGTCTGCTAAGCCACTGTATCTAATGCTATCATGTGTGATACTGTCTGCTGGGCCCTATCTCTAAGCCTATCATGTGTGACACTGTCTGCTGAGCCACTGTATCTAATCCTATCATGTGTGATACTGTCTGCTGAGCTGTGTATCTAATCCCATCATGTGTGAAACTGTCTGCTGGGCCTTATATCTAATCCTATCATGTGTGATACTGTCTGCTGAGTCATTGTATCTAATCCTAACATGTGTGATACTGTCTTCTGAGCCACTGCATCTAATCCTATCAAGCCGGGTCTTTGATGCTGGGAGAGCATGGTGTGTTGTTGTTTGGCATAGCAAGCAGGGTAGCCCGCTCTATGAATTATCAAGGCGTCACAAATAGGCTTCTACCTGGCTATACACGTTGTGCCTCATGACGTACACACTATCCCTCCATGTTTCACTCACTTGCACCCCATTATCCATTTATTTCTATTGAGGCACTTCATTTATTACTGCCCCCTATATTTCACTTATAGTATTACACTTGCACACACACTATTCATTTATTATTTCTTACTACACATCCCATGCACCACACACCACTCCCCTCAAGACTAGTGGGAGTGGCTATTATTATTTAAAGCACCTGCTCGCCCTTTCATCAGCATTTCTGGCCTGGCTGTGTCCATTTGTAAGTATGGCCTTTTTCTGTGTTTTTGTATATGTCCCTGTGTTTTTATCGGTTCTGTTTGTGCATCAGGAACGTTCTGTTCCAGTTTAGGATTTAGGGACTCGCAAGTCTGGGGATCCTTGTCGTGGATTGCGAGCTTGCGTCCTTTTGGCCAAAATGATTACCAATACCCCAGGTATTTTTCATTATTATGTATATTCGCTTCTCTTGGACACAGCCGGGTCTTTGATGCTGGGAGAGCATGGTGTGTTGTTGTTTGGCATAGCAAGCAGGGTAGCCCGCTCTATGAATTATCAAGGCGTCACAAATAGGCTTCTACCTGGCTATACACGTTGTGCCTCATGACGTACACACTATCCCTCCATGTTTCACTCACTTGCACCCCATTATCCATTTATTTCTATTGAGGCACTTCATTTATTACTGCCCCCTATATTTCACTTATAGTATTACACTTGCACACACACTATTCATTTATTATTTCTTACTACACATCCCATGCACCACACACCACTCCCCTCAAGACTAGTGGGAGTGGCTATTATTATTTAAAGCACCTGCTCGCCCTTTCATCAGCATTTCTGGCCTGGCTGTGTCCATTTGTAAGTATGGCCTTTTTCGGTGTTTTTGTATATGTCCCTGTGTTTTTATCGGTTCTGTTTGTGCATCAGGAACGTTCTGTTCCAGTTTAGGATTTAGGGACTCGCAAGTCTGGGGATCCTTGTCGTGGATTGCGAGCTTGCGTCCTTTTGGCCAAAATGATTACCAATACCCCAGGTATTTTTCATTATTATGTATATTCGCTTCTCTTGGACACAGCCGGGTCTTTGATGCTGGGAGAGCATGGTGTGTTGTTGTTTGGCATAGCAAGCAGGGTAGCCCGCTCTATGAATTATCAAGGCGTCACAAATAGGCTTCTACCTGGCTATACACGTTGTGCCTCATGACGTACACACTATCCCTCCATGTTTCACTCACTTGCACCCCATTATCCATTTATTTCTATTGAGGCACTTCATTTATTACTGCCCCCTATATTTCACTTATAGTATTACACTTGCACACACACTATTCATTTATTATTTCTTACTACACATCCCATGCACCACACACCACTCCCCTCAAGACTAGTGGGAGTGGCTATTATTATTTAAAGCACCTGCTCGCCCTTTCATCAGCATTTCTGGCCTGGCTGTGTCCATTTGTAAGTATGGCCTTTTTCGGTGTTTTTGTATATGTCCCTGTGTTTTTATCGGTTCTGTTTGTGCATCAGGAACGTTCTGTTCCAGTTTAGAATTTAGGGACTCGCAAGTCTGGGGATCCTTGTCGTGGATTGCGAGCTTGCGTCCTTTTGGCCAAAATGATTACCAATACCCCAGGTATTTTTCATTATTATGTATATTCGCTTCTCTTGGACACAGCCGGGTCTTTGATGCTGGGAGAGCATGGTGTGTTGTTGTTTGGCATAGCAAGCAGGGTAGCCCGCTCTATGAATTATCAAGGCGTCACAAATAGGCTTCTACCTGGCTATACACGTTGTGCCTCATGACGTACAAACTATCCCTCCATGTTTCACTCACTTGCACCCCATTATCCATTTATTTCTATTGAGGCACTTCATTTATTACTGCCCCCTATATTTCACTTATAGTATTACACTTGCACACACACTATTCATTTATTATTTCTTACTACACATCCCATGCACCACACACCACTCCCCTCAAGACTAGTGGGAGTGGCTATTATTATTTAAAGCACCTGCTCGCCCTTTCATCAGCATTTCTCGCCTGGCTGTGTCCATTTGTAAGTATGGCCTTTTTCGGTGTTTTTTTAATCCTATCATGTGTGATACTGTGTGCTCAGCCACTGTATCTAATCCTATCATGTGTGATACTGTGTGCTCAGCCACTGTATCTAATCCTATCATGTGTGATACTGTCTGCTGAGCCACTATCTCTAATCCTATCATGTGTGATACTGTCTGCTGAGCTGTGTATCTAATCCTATCACGTGTGATACTGTCTGCTGAGCTGTGTATCTAATCCCATCATGTGTGAAACTGTCTGCTGGGCCTTATATCTAATCCTATCATGTGTGATACTGTCTGCTGAGTCATTGTATCTAATCCTATCATGTGTGATACTGTCTGCTGAGCCACTGTATCTAATCCTATCATGTGTGATACTATCTGCTCAGCCACTGTATCTAATCATATCATGTGTGATACTGTCTGCTGAGCTGTGTATCTAATCCTATCATGTGTGATACTGTCTGCTGAGCTGTGTATCTAATCCCATCATGTGTGAAACTGTCTGCTGGGCCTTATATCTAATCCTATCATGTGTGATACTGTCTGCTGAGTCATTGTATCTAATCCTATCATGTGTGATACTGTCTGCTCAGCTACTGTATCTAATCCTATCATGTGTGATACTGTCTGCTCAGCCACTGTATCTAATCCTATCATGTATGATACTGTCTGCTGAGCCAATGTATCTAATCCTATCCATAGTTTATAGGGTCGTATAGATATGCTATGCTGTCTCCTATACACACATTTTTTTTGGGGCGGACACATACAGTGAAGGAAATAAGTATTTGATCCCTTGCTGATTTTGGAAGTTTGCCCACTGTCAAAGACATGAACAGTCTAGAATTTTTAGGCTAGGTTAATTTTACCAGTGAGAGATAGATTATATATTTTTTTAAAAAACAGACAATCACATTGTCAAAATTATATATATTTATTTGCGTTGTGCACAGAGAAATAAGTATTTGATCCCTTTGGCAAACAAGACTTAATACTTGGTGACAAAACCTATGTTGGCAAGCACAGCAGTCAGATGTTTTTTGTAGTTGATGATGAGGTTTGCACTTATGTTAGATGGAATTATTTCCCCACTCCTTTTTGCAGATCATCTGTAAATCATTAAGATTTCGAGGCTGTCGCTTGGCAACTCGGATCTTCAGCTCCCTCCATACGTTTTCGATGGGATTAAGGTCTGGAGACTGGCTAGGCCACTCCATGACCTTAATGTGCTTCTTTTTGAGCCACTCCTTTGTTGCCTTGGCTGTATGTTTCAGGTCATTGTCGTGCTGGAAGACCCAGCCATGAGCCATTTTTAATGTCCTGGTGGAGGGAAGGAGGTTGTCACTCTGGATTTGACGGTACATGGCTCCATCCATTCTCCCATTGATGCGGTGAAGTAGTCCCGTGCCCTTAGCAGAGAAACACCCCCAAAAGATAATGTTTCCACCTCCATGCTTGACAGTGGGTACAGTGTTCTTTGGGTCATAGGCAGCATTTCTCTTCCTCCAAACACGGCGAGTAGAGTTAATGCCAAAGAGCTCAATTTTAGTCTCATCTGACCACAGCACCTTCTCCCAATCACTCTCAGAATCATCCAGATGTTCATTTGCAAACTTCAGACGGGCCTGTACATGTGCCTTCTTGAGCAGGGGGACCTTAATGCTTTTAACTTGTGAATGTAAATACATTTGTAATGTACTTACAGTTTGCAAATTGTGGTCTCTAATGTTCTCTCGAGAACAGCTGGGACGGCACATGCGCGTTACTGGCTATATAACTGAACAGCCCATGAACGTCACGTCACTGGTGACGTGTCGTATACCCGTAAGAAAATTGATGATAAACACAGCGGGCAGAAAGTGACATCACCAGTCATGTGCCCCATGGCAGCATCAGGAAACGGGACCAATTTGGAAACTGTAAGTACATTACAAATTAATTTACATTCACAAGTTAAAAGCATTAACACATACAAGTTTTAACTCGGAAAACCCTTTAAATACTTCCATTTCCTTTGTACTATTGACCCTCTCATCTTTCCAGAAATGCCTATGATACATCCTTACTTCAATGACTTTAACGAAGATTTGTTTTAATATGTTATTATAACACAAACCCAACCACATTGAATATTTTTAGAATGTTTTTTGTTGGAAAAATCCATCATTACTTAAATCTTTCTATTGGCTCTAAAATGCATGATCACCTTTAACTGTGAGAATTTTAGCCAAATATCAATAGCCAATGTGAAAACTTTAATTTACCTTAATTGCTGCTTGGTTTGTCTTACTAAATTCATTAACCTTTTTTAAAGTACTTTATGCATTCTTAAAATTATACTCAAGAATGAAGACTTTGCTAAAGTGTTTTAGGCGTATTGGTGTGGTTCATTATGAATGGTGAACTGTGGATGTAGAAGGTTGCAAAGTCTCTAAAAGTATCTTAAACAGTGGTGGTTAACACAACACATAATAAGGGTCTCGGATGGAGCCTTTGACTACATTCAATGTTCCATGTCCTCTGTTTGCAGTGGAGAGGTTGCTGCATATTCATATTGGGCTCACACTCTATTGTAGACTATGGGAGATATGGAAACATCAGAGTAACGTGCCCAGTTTCAATATCTCACATTCCTTATAATAAAGGGAGACTGTACATGTCTGGCCAATACTGTACTACAACAAACAGCACAGTATTTAGAAGGAAGAGGAGAGCATGGGCGGCAGAGTTTGTTCCTGAGTGCCGCATGCTCCCACAGACAGCCGGTTGTCCATCACTGATCTAAACATATTGAGTGTATGTAAAAGGAGTATAAAATACATAAATGTGACTACTGTTTTCAAAAAAGTAATGTAGCCCCCCTTCCTCCCCTTAAGCACTCTGCGGAGACACATCAAGACCGGCAGCCAGTGCTACTCTTGATAGAAAAGGTTGGCTATGTTAAATTTATGACTGACTGACCAGTTCTTTCTGCTTACATGGGTGGCCCTTCTATAGCATGTCCAGAAACCAGTTGGAGTATATAGTTCTCATTTCAGAGCATTCACATGTCATCCATCCTGAAGTTGTCCCATCAGTTTAACAAACGCCATATTTAATACGTTCCTTTACCTACCAGCACAGAATATTTGACCTTTTGTGACCCATCTCCTGCCAGACAAAGTTTAAGATTGCTTTGTGAAATAAAGCTGTCGCCAAGATCAGCCTCATAAAAAATGGATTGTGCTTGAAAACCTGTAGTACGAACACTGACAGCTCTGAAATATGGAATTAAATTGAAACTAGATTAGTTTGGGAGAAGATATAAGGAGTGAAAAACATATCTTTGAACTTTGGAGTTTTAAAGTTTTTTTAATGAAAATATTTATCATTTTGCAAGCATTTTTTTTTATCTTCGTTATCTTTGCGCAGTAACCTTAAAGCCAACTCTTTGACAGTTTACGTTGTAAATAAAGTACTATCTTTTATATTAAACTCCATAAGCGGCATGAACATGTCCTGCTGGTAACTGCAATATAAAAATTGTCACCTTTTATAGTGTAAAGTTAGGAGATCCAGTGTATTAAGCTTAAGCATGATAAAGTGCTGCAAGAGAGTTAAAAAGTGTGTTGTGTTTGGATTAATCTGTATATTTAGTCCAGAGTATATCAACTGTAGTTAAAAGGATCTGTTGGAGGATGTTTAATGCGCAAAATAATGTTGTGGACACATTTTATGGGTTGGATAAACCTTTAAAGATTCACACTAAAAATAATGTTGTATCCACCAATGTACTAAACAGTTCTAAAACAAGACGTATTGGCTTTTTAATTTCTTTTAAACATGTTTACTCACACTGGAAGATTCTGGTTGGAAATCGGTCCTATGGAAAAGAAGGTTTCTCAGATGTTTAATCAATCAATCTTCTAAACTGTAATAGTGATGTTTTTTAATCTAATATTTTTAAAAGGAAGATGAAATTCAAGCAATGTTGAGCAGTATTTAAAACCAACATGACCAATAGAAGTTCCACTAATAATGTCTATATTGCTGTTCATTCAGGATAAAGGTTATTTGATGTCTTCACCCATGTGAACTCAGGTGAATTGAAAGGTTGCAGGTTTTTTTCTCCTTATTCCTCTCTTGCCCCATGCAGTATAACATAGCCTGGTTACATCACAAAAGTGGGCAAAAGTAGAAACAGCACTCACAATTAGGCTACAAACAATGTGCTTTGGCCTATCTTAATAAATATGTAACGCTCAGTGTTAGACCATGAGCCCACAAGTGTACGTGGATGCCATTCCCCGGCTAGTGTAGTTATATTTTTGGTGATGTCTTAGAAACAGTGAAGCAGAAGTTTGGCAGCATGCAGAGACAATGAATGACTGAGACTGGTATTGAGTTGACGCAGTCTATCCTAGGTTGAACTGTTTAAAGAATCCCCCATTCTTCACCCTTATCCTTGCAAGGAAGTATGGACTTTGCTGGTAAGATTACCAGTTCGCGGTTCCCAGGAAAGTCCCCATTAGACAGTCGGAATGCAGATGGCGGGTATAAAATGTTTTGTGGTCAAAGAGAGCAACATCAGGTCCAGTAATTGGAATCAGCAGACAATGTCAAGTTCAGGCCGAAGGTCTGTACACGGATGACCAGATCAAGCAGGGTCAAGACGAAAGCCAGGTCAGACATAGGAGAATTGCAGGGAACAATGGGAACAAATGCCAGGAAACTGTAGCGTCCATGGCCGCGGACTGTCAGGTTTACTCACCCCCCCCCCCGTCGGCCGCAGCTATGGATCTGTGAGCACTGGCTCGCATCTCATTCCTAGGAGACGCCCACGCTCACTTCCGAGCATTGTTAGTTTATCCCATGTCAGTCTTGCAAATGGTCCCTTAGTGTTATCCCGTTCCTGTTGTTACCCGTGCCCTGTTACCTGTATCCTGTATCCTGTGCTGTGTTCTTGTTTCTGAGCCTGTAGTGTTGGAGTCGTGTTTCACTGTATCTGCTGTCATCTGCCACTTCCTGTGTCATCTGCCACCAGGGCCGGACCTAGGATAGGTGGCGCCCTGTGCGAAATGATCATTCAGCGCCTCATCCCATCATTAAAAAAAATGCTCCATAAAAAAATTATAATGCCCCTTTAGTGCCCCCATACAGTATAATAATAATATTTAATAATATATTACAACCCCTTCAAGGACACAGTATTTTGTCCTCTAATTGTGGCCACAGTATTATGCCACCTGTAGTACCCCTACACAGTATAATGTCCGCTTAGTGGCCCCCACACAGTATAGTGCCCCCCTGTAGATTTTGCCATATAGCCTCCCTGTAGACAGTGCCATAATCCCCCATCTCCTTTTTGTAGATCATGCCATACAGCCCCCCCCCACCTCCCCCTTGTAGACAGTGCCATACAGTCTCCCACCTCCCCCTTGTAGACAGTGCCCCCAAACAAAAACAAAAATTGTACTCACCTGGGCCCCGTTCCCATGACAAACTGAGCTGCTCCATGGCGTGATCCTGTAGCCTAGTACAGAGTTTCCCAACCTTTTCGGACTCGAGGCAACACTGGAAACATACAGTTTCCTCAGGGCACCCCTACCAAAATTGTTTTGAGAAAGACAGAAAACGGCTAAGAACAAGCACTACACTTGTAGGTTCTGTTCACACATGTTTTTTGTAAGGCAAAAAAAATCTGCCTCAAAATTCCTTCAGGAACTGACAGCGTTGTGTGACCTTTTTTTTTGTGTTTTTTCTTAAGCCGTTGAAGCAAATGCAAAAGACGCAGGAAAAAAAACTCCAAACAGGCGGAACAGGTATTTTCTGCCTCCTGTTAAATTCATTCGGAGGTCAGACGTGGAAACCACTTGAAGACCATCAGCCCCCCACTCACAGTAAAATGACCATCAGCCCCCCACTCACTGTAAAATGACCATCAGCCCACCACTCACATATTCCACCTGTAGGTAGCGCCACACAGCCCTTTGTAGGTAGCGCCACACAGCCCCTTGTGGGTAGCGTCACACAGCCCCCTTGTGGGTAGCGCCACACAGCACCCTTGTAGGTAGCGCCAGACAGCCCCCTTGTAGATAGGGCCACACAGTCTCCTAGTAGATAGTGCCACACAGCCCCCTGTAAAGAGCGCCACACAGCCCCCTGTAGAGTGTGCCACACAGCCCCCTGGTAGGAAGTGCCGCACAGCCCCCTGCTATGGAGTGCCGCACAGCCCCCTGGTAGGGATTGCCGCACAGCCCCCTGGTAGGGTGTGCTGCACAGCCCCCTGGTAGGGGGTGCCACACAGCCCCCTGGTAGGGAGTGCCACACAGCCCACTGGTTTGTAGTGCCACACAGCCCACAGCCCCCTGGTAGGGAGTGCCATACAGCCCCCTGGTAGGGAGTGCCACACAGCCCACTGGTTGGTAGTGCCACACAGCCCCCTGGTTGGTAGTGCCACACAGCCCACTGGTTGGTAGTGCCACACAGCCCCCTGGTTAGTAGTGCCACACAGCCCACAGCCCCCTGGTAGGTAGTGCCACATAGCCCACAGCCCACTGGTACGTAGTGCAAGGACTACGAAATGACCCTGATAGCTGGCAGGCAATAGACATTCAATAAAGGACAACTGTGCAGGAGCACACAAAATACCCAGCTTTCCCAGCTATCAAATAAATGTGTGGAAATAAACTAAGATATAACTTTTATTTAGTCTAGCTAAAAGGATTAATCCTTTTAGCTAGATTAAATAAAAGTTTTATCTTAGTTTATTTCCCCACATTTATTTGATAGCCGGGAAAGCTGGGTATTTTGTGTGCTCCTGCACAGTTGGCCTTTTTTGTAGGTAGTGCCACACAGCCCACAGCCCCCTTGTAGATAGCAAACCCACCCCCTTCCAGTATAGATAGCGCCACTGTAGCTCCCCGAAGGAGCGGAATCCCCGTGTGGCATATATGGACAGTGATATCAGGGAAAACTCCTGAATCCCCGTCCACAGCGTTGCCGACTCCGTGACCGTCAATTCCACTCCAGGAGAAGCTCCTGTCGTCTGTGTCCATGACATCATTGGCTTCTCCTTGAGTGGAATCCCCGGTCATAGCATCTGCAACGCTGTGGACGAGGATTCCGCTTCAGGAGTTTCCCCTGATGTCAATGTCCATATATGGACAGAGACATCAAGCAGCGCTCCAGGAGCGGAATCCCCGGCACACACCCGCTGGAGCCCCTCTTGCAGTGTGTCGGCTGGCGCCCTGTGCGACAGCACTGGTCGAAAGTATCTAAGGCCGGCCATGTCTGCCACATCCAGTGTCATTTTCCACATCCAGTGTGATTCGCCATGCCTGGCGCAACCTGCAGCACCTGCTGTCATCCACCACGTCTGGCGTAACCTGCTGCACCCACCTCCATCCGTGCCAAAGCCTCGGCTACTGTCTGGACTATTCAGGTACCCAAGTGCGGGACTTTGCATTGCTGGGGTGCTCTGTTATTTGGCCAGCTGCCTCTCCGCTACGGCAGTGCGGCCTAGTGGGTCCACATACCCACAGACCGTGACAGAAACTCACTGCAAGGGTTGATGGCTAAGCACTGAAACACTAGAGCACTTTAAGGTCCAGTAGGACTGACGTTGTATGCCTTTCTGGGTCCCGATTCTGCAGCTGGATTGCCATAGCACATGGTTCACAATAACTAGTGGATTTTTGTGACCAAACAGAGAAACACACTGCAGGCACACAATGGAGGGATTTGCTAGAGAGCCATAAAGAAGGTGCTGTGGATACTGTCAAAACACAGGTAATCCACAGGAATGATCAGGAAAACACAAAGAAACACCCCAAAACGGTTAATAACTAAGCAATGACATTAGGGGCATTTCCCCTCTAAAGGTCTCTTCGAGATGATGTCACAAGCCCTGGCCACATCTCGATTCTGCAGTTGGAGCCGTGCAAAGCTGGGGCGTTGTCACCAGGTAGACGGATTGCCGCTGCTTCCGACATTAATATCACTAAAGCTCCCTGTAATATAGTTTCATTTATAATATTTTTTTAAACTCAGACTATATAGACACATTTTCCCCTAATATGAATCATTTGTATATAGAACTCATTTTGTCATCCTGTTCTGTCAAGTTGTTAAAATTCTGTTAAAGGCTATGTAAACTTTTGAAAGCAATTTTTTTTAAAATAAATCAATGTTTTATTTTATTTTTAACAATTTTTGAATTGGGTTTTCTGAAAAAAAAAAATTTTACTTTTTAAAATACCACTTCTATGTATCCTGTATACACAGAAGCTGTATTTTGCAGTCAAAGCCAAAACCATCAGTTCAATGGGACTGACGGCTTCAGTGTGTGCTGGTCCTGCGTGTCTCTGACACGCATGATCCAAATATTATCAATCACATCTAAGTTCATGAACTTAGATGTGATCGATAAAAGCTGGATCCTGCATGTCAGGGACATGCAGGACCAGCGCTCACTGAAGCCATCAGTCCCATTGACCTGACGGATTCAGCTTTGACCGCAAGATACTGCTTCTGTGTATACAGGAAACATAGAAGCTGTATCTCAAAAAGGTAACAAATTTTTTAATAAAACCCAATTTAAACGTTGTTCAAAATAAAATAAAACATTGATTTGAAATGCCTTCAAAGGTGTACACAGACTTTAAGCCATTTCTGAGTTTCCTGTGGTTCTGGCCACGCATTGGGGCAACCCCTAATGCACCCATGAGGTTGCTTTCCTAGAGTCCTGAATGGGAAATCTGCCTAGTTGTGCTGGATATGGAAGTTGGTAATCTACCATTGCATAACTAGGCAGATTTGCAATTCAAATGTGGAAAATTTGGATGACACCTTTTTTAAATAGCTGTAATGTCATAAGGGTTGTCAACTAGCTTTCCTAGAAACAGATGTAACTAAGAAAAGGCTGAATATAATTTTAACAACTTGTCAGAGGACAAATCATATTTACTGGTGATTTTGTTTTTATTTCTAGGGACCGACTCTATTAACCATACTATGGTGAAACGCTAAATTAAAAAATGCAAATTATACAAGTTTTTGAAAACTTTTTAAAGACAGATAAAAATAACTGGATACAACATAACTCATGTTAGCTAATAGATCACGTTACATCTCATTCATTTGCACTGAACTCATCTGTACTTTAGAGGAATGATTTTGACTTGTAAAACAACGTTCATATTTCCCTGCGCACAAATGTTTCATGGTCCAGGTTATCTCTCATTAGGATATTTCATTGATTTCTCTGTAATAAGTAGGCCTCTGTGGACATGTAAGCATAATTTTTCTATATAGATGGTCTCCAGCATACAAAGTAGATTGTATGAAACACTCATCAGAAAGGAGTTTATTCCAGCGAGTGTGCATGTAATTAATATTATGTGCATACACTGGTTTATACAATGAAGACGCCGCTGTTAATGAGGCACAAGCTAGAAATAGCAATACACACTATACCATCTACAACAAAACGCTATTACCACTGACCCACTATTAGTATTTCACAGCCATGGGAAAAAAAAATACATGGCTTGAGACTGGTAACCCTGCAAAAAATGTATCACAGTTGGTGCCCCCGTTTGTCTTTTATAATGGAAATGCGATTGTGGACCCTGTGATAACGGTACATTTAAATGTTACATATGATAAAAGTCAAATTCTGTATTAGGTTTACCCCTTAATCACCACCCATAACGGTACTAACCAGTCATTAACGGTACTAACGGTGTCCTGTGCTGGCTAGTGCAGGTGCCGAGCCGTCTAAAAACAATTGGGCTCCTGCTCTAAAGGCGGATATCGGAGTAAACTCAGATCCCAGCCGTTTAACCCATTAGGATGCTGTGATTAATATCAACTGCGGCATTTAAGTGGTTTCAGAGGGAAGGAGCTCCCTCGGTCACCAACGTGATGCAATGGTTTCCATGGCAGCCTGGGGGCTAGCAAAGGCCCCTAATCTGCCATCAGTGTATGCCTATAGAATGCCTGTCAGTTTTACACTGGTAGGCACAGTACACTGCAATACAGAAGTATTGCAGTGTATTTTAAAAGCTATCAACCTATCGCATAGTCTTATAGTGGGACAAAAAAAGAAAAAAAAAATATCAACAAAGTTTATAATAATAAAAATTAAAAATCCCAAGTAAAAATGGTGGGGCCCCGGGCCGGTCCTCCAGCGGTGGAGTGTCCCGATTTCAACTGTATCTGCATCCTCAGGATACAGTTGAATCCAATGCTGGAGCAGGGATCTGACAGCTCCTTGCTCCAGCATTCAATACTCAATGCCAGCTCCAGCTGTGAGCGGCTCGATGCAGACAGGCCTGATGTAGTGATGTCATCGCGCCTGTTTGCGCAGAGCCACACACTGCACAGAGCGAAGGAGCAGAGGGATCTCTGCCACTCATCGTGGGAACGGTTATAGGTAAATATTTATTTCATAATTTTTTATTAGGCACTATGGGGCATTATACTGTGCGGTGGCAACTAAGTGGGCATTATACTGGGTATGGGGGCCGCAATAGGGACGTATACGCTATTGGGGGCAGCTGTGGAGGCATTATACTGTATGAGGGCAGCTATGGGGCATTATACTATATGGGGCAGCTATGGAGGCATTATACTGTATGGGGCAGCTATGGGGGCATTATACTGTATGGGACAGCTATGGCGGCATTATACTGTATGGGGCAGCTATGGGGACATTATACTGTGTGGACAGCTATGGGGGCATTATACTGTATCTGGGCAGCTATGGGACACTGACTGCTCCTCGGCCTCTTCTGTGCCTCATCTGCTACCCGCTGCCCATAACGTTGTGATGCCGGCCAGCATCAGCACTAAAATTAAGTGGCAGAAGCACTCAGGTGAGTGCTGAACCGCTTAGTTTCTGTTTGGCTTTTTCCTGAAAGCTGATGTAGCGGAGTACGAGCTCATAGACTTTCTATTGAGGCTGTACACCGCTACATTGATTTCCGGAAAAATCCGAACCGAAACTAAACGACTCAGAGCTCACACAAGCACTTCTGCTGCTTCCTTTTAGCGATTGGTGGGGGTCTCAGTGCTGGGACGTCCACCAACCATAACTTCTGACATGTCATTTTGACATGTCAGAAGTTTGTTGAATGTTTATTTACCCTTTAAGGGACAAGTACTGGAAAACACCCCACTTTGAGTTGCTTGTTTCTCAGGGGTGACGGAAGACAGGCACACAACTGCATAATAAGGTGTTTACCTGACTCTGTGACCCGAGGGGACACATACCTGCCTGACCCTCGGCCCAGCCAGTCAGCTGTGAACTTCCCTGCACAATGTGCATTTGTGCTTGTACTTGCCAGCATAATTGTGTCTCCACACTGCAACCAGTTCTTTGGAGGACGGTCTGGGTCGATTGCCAGCCTCTGCCTTTCACAGCGAAGGCAGCTGAGAATTTCGGAAAGGCCCTGCTGGAGGCGCATGAACAGAGTAAAAAGGGAGGTATGAAAGGGGGAGTCTACTAGGCACGAAGTCTGGAGAGCACTGAGAAGACGGGAGTGGGGTGTCGGAAGAGAGAGAAGCCCACGAGCAGATTCCCCTGGTGTTCTGTGGACGTCTGTAATAGCAGCTCAGAGGAGAAGGACGGACCACTGAAAAGAGAGAGCCAGTGTGTACTGTATGTGTGTTGGAATCGGCATACAGTGAGCCAAAAGAGGTGAGCGTCACAGGGGGCAGCCATTCTTTCTGGGAGCTCACAAGTCGGGACATCATTTCCCTTATTACCTAGGACAGTTCTATTACCTGTACCTGTACTGAACTACTTGCTTGGCTCATATATCCTCGCAGTACCTTTTCTCTACCAGTGAAGGAACTGCCATTAACGCTGGGGCCTGAGTCACAAGTGAGACTCAAATCCACCCCTTGGTTAGGCGCCCCCATTAAGTAGTTAGGCCCCATATAGTAGTTAGACCTCCCATATAGTAGATAGGTGAACCCCATATAGAAGTTAGATCCCCCCATAAAGTAGATAAGTGTCCCCATATAGTAGATAGGTGATCCCCATATAATAGTTAGGTACCCCCATATAGTAGATATATGTCCCCATATAGTATAAAGGAAAGCCCATATAGTAGATAAGTGCCCTATATATTAGTTAGGCCCCCCTAATATAGTAGTTATGCCCCCGTATAGTAGATAGGTGCCCCCATATATTAGATCGGTGTCCCCATGTAGTAAATAGGTGCCACCATATAGAAGTTGGTGCCTCATATAACAGGCCCCATATAGTAGATAGGTGATCCATATATAGTAGCTAAGCCCCTCCTCCATTAATAGTGTGCCCTTTCCAATGAAATTCGCCAATGAAAATTCAAAAAATTAATAAAACTCAACTAACCACGTTTCCACAACGGGCTTCTGCATCTTCGGCCTGCTGCCCGGCACAGGTGGCCTGATGCAGTGACTCCATTACACATGTTCTAAGACATCATGCTGACATCCTCAGTTCATTTCAACCAGAAAAACATGTATCTCTCAAATACTGAAAGATCTTTGTTAAACCACAATGCAAAAAACATTTTTTAAATGTTTTTATCGTGTTTGTGGAGTATTTTTTGTTAATAAATTTATACGCTTTGTTATTTATTCTTTGTGTCTATAGACTTGTTGCCATATACATACCCGTGCGTGTTCTTTGTCTTCATCCATTGTTGTTTTTAAGGGTATGTGGCAACATTTATGCGGTGCCCGCTGGTGCATTTTTTTCAGTTAGTCAATTTCTGCTGGCTTTCCAGCATTGTTTGGCGTGTGGCACCCAGGGATTTTATATTCTTTATTTCATTCTAATATCGTGCGCCGTTTAGTGACACTTGACATGGCTTTTGATATGGAGGCTAGGGAGGCATTGTGGAATAGCCAATTGTCGTCAGTATTCAATACTGACGTAGTCACTTCACCTAATGTTGAATTTAAAAATTTATCAGAAGAAATTATCACATTACATAAGTCATTTACCAGAATTTGGTGGAATGTTAAAAGTTTGGAGGAATATCTTAAGCTTGGTATCTCTCCACGTGGCCTCAGAGCGCAGATTTTTCCCGCATGGGAGGTTGATGCACCCTTTAAAACTATATGGGAGCAGGGTTTGTTGCAATGTTCACATATACTCATCCATATGCTCATTGATCATGATCAAATACTGGTGAGCCAAACAAAAGAACAGATTAAAAACCTGGAGAGTAAATTGGCAGGCTTTGACCAAACCAATACGGTTAAACCATTCCAAATGAATCTTAAGGACATCGTAGAAAAATATGAAAAAGACATTATTCAGGGTAAAATAATTTTATAGAGATAAAACTTTTTTTTATAGAGATAGGATGGATTTTGAAAAAAAGAAGGCCTATAAATGGAACCATATGGGCAACAGGAGAACAGGATATACGAACCCTCAAGTTAAACAGAATACTGGATCACATACCTTTGAGCAATCCTCAAGTGATTTATTTATCCACAGACACCAGCGACGTGGAAAGAGGCCCAGCCGAGGTCTCACAAATGCACTAAGCGCAATCCCCATAAATAAATGTGCAAACAATGGATACTGGGACACAATATCTACAGATTATTAATTTTACCTTTTATGAATTAACACCTATAGAAAGGTCAGTTTTGGAGAAAGGGCTCACCTTTTCACCCACACAAGGCCTAGATGAGGTTGAACTCACTAAAGATGTTTACCTTTTCTGCAGACAAATTATGTTTAAAATTTTATATCACCAACCCTCCATGATTGATGACCTACCTGAAGAGGAACGACAAACTTTTCGAGATCTACTGGACTTACTCAAAGAGTCTGAAAACGATGACCTTCACGGTAAGAAAAAATGTCCTCACCGAAACCCTTCACAGAGACACCCCCATTCAAAATATGTACTTCGATCCAAATATTTTTTGAATGGGTAGCCAAAGATATTCAAAATCTGATGTTATTCAGACATGAACGGGACAACATGAACAAAATGGAGAGACAGGCCCTCTCTTCTCTGAGCCAAAACGACTCAATCATCATCAAGGAGGCATATAAAGGAGGTAATATTGTACTATGGGGTGTGGAACAATATACAGAAGAGGCCAAGCGACAACTAACCAATACTTCTTTCTATCAGGTACTACCGTCAGATCCCACAGATATATTCAAGAAAAAACTGGACCTACTCATTGACGCAGCTTATCGCTATGGGATTATCGATACTAACGAAAGTAAGTATCTCAAAACTGCGAATCCTACTGTTCCCACCTTTTATCTAATGCCCAAAATTCATAAATGCATGACAAATCCCCCAGGCAGGCCCATTGTCGCCGGTATAGGCAGTGTCTGTGAGAAAGCCTGTGTCTACATAGACTTCTTTTTACAACACTTGGTGATTCAACTAGAGTCCTATATAAGAGACTCTATGCATTTAATTGAACAGCTGCAGACCCTGGACATTCCTGAGGAAACGTTACTTGTCTCACTGGACGTAGAGTCACTCTATACCAATATCAATTGGGGTTGCGAGCAGTAATTAATTTTTTTTTTAACATGCACCCAATAGACAGCATGATTCTTTCCTCTATCACATTTTAGAATTTGTCCTGGGACACAATTATTTTGTGTTTGACAGGACTTACTATAGATACATTTCCGGTACAACCATGGGTGCACGTTGTGCACCCTCCTATGCCAACCTTTTTTTGGGTTGGTGGGAGGAGACACAGGTGTACCCGTCCACACAATATCAGCACTATGTGGCCAAATGGTATAGATATATTGACGATATACTTATTTTTTGGACAGGTACCGAAGACGAATGCAAGCAATATATAGCAGAACTGAACAGAAATCTCTGGAATATACATCTTATTGCGAAAATATAACGAGAAGTGGTTGATTTCCTCGATCTAAAAATCATGAAGGGGGCACCAATGTTAAAACTACTCTTTTTCGGAAGGATACCTCTACTAACAGCCTCCTACACTACCAGAGTTTTCATCCGCCACATCTCAAGAATGGCATACCAGTGGGACAATTCCTCAGAATTAGAAGAAATTGTAGTGAAGAACAAGATTTCAGGGATCATGCGAAGGATCTAAGCAGAAGATTCAAGGTAAGAGGATATCCCCAAAAGACCATCTCTAAAGCCTATCAGAGGGCCCTCAATAGTAACAGATCCGATATCCTCAAACCCAAACACCGTATTCAGGACAGCAGGATTCGTGTTACTACTACGTTCAACAATCAATGGAAGGATGTTGCTCAGATTTGACATAAAAATTGGAACATCTTGCTATGTGAGCCAAAATTAGTTCCGCACATTGCTGACAGACCCCTCCTCATAGCTAAAAGGGCCCGCAATATTGGAGACAGAATCATGAGAAGTCATTTTTCCAGACCTAAGATGCACCTGGGAAGGGGGTCCAAATTCAAGGGTTCATACGCCTGTGATGACTGTAACATGTGACAGTTTGTAGACCCCACGGATGTATTTATAGATCCCATTGACCAACAGAAATATCAAATAAAATCATATATCAACTGCAGGAGTAAGAACGTCATTTATGCACTTACCAGTTCTCGTCCCAAAGTTTGTGTAGGACAAACAAGCCAGGAACTACGCAAAAGAGTGCAGCAGCATATGTCAAATATCACCTTGGCTGACCGAAATTTCAAACAGAACAAAATCTTGACTTCAGTCGCCTCACACTTTCTACAAAGTCACAGAGGTAAGATCTCTAACCTAAAATTGGGGGGCGGGAACAAGTAAAGTCAAACATCCGGGGTGGTAATACTGCTCAGATTCTGCTTCAGCATGAATCCAGATGGATTTATAGTTTAACATCTTTGACCCCTAGGGGTCTAAATGAGGAACTACTATATACAGAATTTTATAAAAAGTAATATATTATTGGTTTTCCCTTTTTTTTTGGGCAAAATCACATTTTATATATATATATATATATATATATATATATATATATATATATATATTCTTTTTTTATGTTTGTTTTTTTTACTCACCTATGTTTGTTTTGTTTTATCACATACTAGTCCTTTGTTTGTTGTTTTCTACACTACAATAAAAATAACATACATTTATACACTGTGTATCACTTTACATAAATATCAGTTCGTTTCTCATCTTTTTTCTTTATCACTTTCACTTTTATTTACATATATTTAGTCGACACTTATTTTGTTTTCACACATTTATTTATCCAATTAAATAAATATGTTTATTAAGTCCATTTAAGTATCCTCATGTATCTCAAATTTGGTGCCCGGTCCTTCATTCAATCTTATGTGTACGCCATTAAGCTATATCACTAAACTGATCACTTTAATCCTAGGCCTTACAAATCGACAGATATACCAAGAGAACTCCCGTTTTGCCTTGCAAGTTGAAGAAACAGTAGGACAGCTTCCATGCGAAAATATTAATTTCCTGTCCTTTCTTCATTAGTACATTTTATGCATACATTGCTGTATGTAATCAATTACATTCTCTCTCTCTCTCTCTCTCTCTCTCTCTCTCTCTCTCTCTCTATATATATATATATATATATATATATATATATGCATATATATATATATATATATATATATATATATATATATTGAAGAGAGCATATATATGTATATATATATATATATATATATATGTATATTTCCATTTAATGTATATTTTTCTTTTGGTTACTTGCCTTCTGACTACTAGCCAAGTCATTAAAATTGCCTCTTCCTTTCTCTTACACGAGACGCCTCGTCTCTATATAGCATTTTATACACATGCATCTACTTTCAATAGTTCGTTGCCATATCTTCGCTTTATTTGCATTATAGTGTATTATTGTATGAATGCGGTATGCATGGTATGCCCGAGTATGAATTTGAATTTTTATTTTTTTATACATAATATATATATCTATATATCTATATTTTTATTTATATATGTTTATTTTCATTTATAGAAATTGTACATTTATTTATTTTATTTTTATAGTTATTTTTATATTTAATTCTTACATTTAGTTTCACATTATTTATATGTATATTTATTCACAGTCATTTTATCTCACCATAATCTTTATTTTTTCACACATTTTAATATCACACTGACAGTTATTGAATTTTATCTTTATCTTTATTAATAAAATTGGCACATTTTATTACACATACACTTTTTATGCACAAGGTATTATCATCACCTATTATCAATAGCATACATGCTTTTCATAACATACACACTATCACATACATTCATTTTTCTCAGTACCAATGCATCTATTTATAATTTGACCTGCGTCTCCCGGCGCCCGTCATACTGCGCATGTGCGGGGAGCCGCGCTTGGTGTCGGCCCTGGCGCGTGCGCACTGAGTACAGTCGCCGTGTTATTGGTTCTCTCCCCTGTCTGTCACTCTGGGCATGCGTGTGGGGCTCTGATCACACGGCCCTGGCGCACGTGCATAGTGTACGGGCAGTGTGGAGAGTTCAATCAGCACTGGGCATGCGCGGAGACCCGCGTCATATAACATGGCACCGGTCTCCTGCGCATGCGCATGCGCATAGCGCACGGACAGAGGTTCGTTTACTCCATTGGGGTTTTTTTTCCAATAGGCAGTGATAAGGAAGAGTTAAGTATGTGCGCCCCTCCACCCTTCCTTCCTTCCTTCCTTCCTCCTAGCACACAGCTTACAGTCATTATAATTAAAAATCTGCCGTATATAATACTCCTCACTTCACTACCTCTGAGGAAGCCACATTGTGGCGATACGCGGGGCGCTTTATACCTCCATAATCCCTCTGTTTGGACACTTCACTACGCCTCCAGGACTCATTTATTCACATGGTCTGATGCAATATTCTTTTTATCTGTGTCCATATCTTTGTTATCATTACGTGAGGGTTATTTGAGGTAGGTTCTTTTCTGGGGAGTTAGTATTGGGCTGCTTATCAGGGCAGTATCTCCCAGTTGAACCAGTTATAGCAGCCATCTGCTTTTTAAAATGTTTTTATCGTGTTTGTGGAGTATTTTTTGTTAATAAATTTATACGCTTTATTATATATTGTTTGTGTCTATAGACTTTTTGCCATATACATACCCCTGCGTGTTCTTTGTCTTCATACAATGCAAAAAATAGACATAGTTTAAAACCATAAAACTGCACAAACATGTGCCCAAACTAACCCACAATAGTTAGGTAGCATATCAGACATGGGGAAATGGCAAGTATCCCACCGTACTTCACGTAAAGAACATGTGCTTGTGATATTAGACAAATAACAATAATCAATAACGCATTCTATGTTTTTGTGATGTATGTGAATATGCAACTATTTAATTAGACATCTGATGGGAGGGAAGTCCCTTCTGATGAAGCCACCAGTACGGCGATACGTGTGGGGCGCCTTTATCGATATGGAGTCATAGGGTTTTCAACACTTCTGTTTAGGGATTTTTTTCAATCCTTTTTCTGCCATATTTGGATTCTCTGGATAATGCAGTTTTAATTTTGGGCCACTGGACACTTTATACATACAGTCATATTTTGTAATAGTATCTTCTTATTTCACTTGGCTGCTGAGTCATCTAGCTATTAGCATATTCTTCTTGTTTGTTTATCTACAGTATCCTGGCTTGTTATCTATCTAATATCACATGTACATGTTCTTTACGTGAAATACTCTAAAGTGGGATATTTGCCATTTCTCCATGTGTGATATGATCCCTTAGGGCTTGTTCACATCACCGTTCGCTTTCGGTACAGGGGTTCCGTCTGAGGTTTCTGTCGTGGAACCCCGCAACAGAAAGTCAAACGGAAACTACAGCTTCCGTTTTCATCACCATTGATATCAATGGTGACGGAAACACTGCTAATGGTTTCCGTTTGTCACCACTCCGGCAAGTTTCCGTTTTTCTGATGGAATCAATAGCGCAGTCGACTGCGCTATTGATTCTGTCGGAAAAACGTAAACTTGCCGGAATGGTGACAAACGGAAGCCATTAGCCGACCATTTATATCAATGGTGATGCAAACGGAAGCTGTGGTTTCCGTTTGACTTTCCGTTGCGGGGTTCCACAACAGAAACCTCAGATGGAAAGCGAACGGTGATGTGAACAGGCCCCAACAACATTGTGAGTTTAGTTTGGGTACGTTTGTGCAGTTTTAAATGGACACCTAACGTTTTTAAACAACTTATGGTAATATAATAGTACAGTATAACTGCTATATATTAACTTTGTAATTTACTTACTGAGAAAATGTAGTTGTTGTATTCATGCAAATGATGTGTGAAGTTATCGCCACTAGGTATCTCCCTTCCTGTAATCTGCTGTACACACCCTGATGTCAATCAAAATCCGTCCCTAGTTACAGACAGACTGCAGAAAGCAGGGGTGTGTCTTTTCACTGAATGCCAATAGAAGTCTATTGAAAAGGGAGGGAGAGCAGGAGGAGGGAGCAGGAAGATAAAGAAACAGACATGCTGCCAATAGAAGTCTACAGAGAAGGGAGGTGAGAGCCAAAACAGAGTGAGAAAGACAGACGTGCTGCAGCTTCTTGTAAGGGTATGTGCACACGATATCGACAATAACGGCTGAAATTACGGAGCTGTTTTCAGGAGAAAACAGCTCCTGTATTTCAGACGTAATTGCTCGTACTCGCGTTTTGCGAGGCATTAATTACGGTCGTAATTTGGAGCGGTTCTTCATTGAAGTCAATGAAAAACGGCTCAAATTACATCCCAAGAAGTGTCCTGCACTTCTCTTGACAATGCTGTTATTTTACTCGCCGTCTTTTGACAGCGACGCGTAAAATTACAGGTCGTCGACATAGTACGTCGGCAAACCCATTGAAATGAATGATGTTTGCCGACGTATTTGAGCCGTGTTTTCAGGCGTAATTCGAGGCGTAAAACGCCTTGTTTACGCCTGAAAATAGGTCGTGTGAACCCAGCCTAAGTGTTACTGTCTCACTCTAGTGCTGGATTCTCAGCTATACTGCTCATTACTGTTGTATAATGTCTTTCATGCTGCGGCTTCGATAAATATGATAGATAGAGATAGGAGAGTAGGATTCTCCCTTTCTATGTGTGCAGTGTATAGAAGACATGCTAGTAGCTAGGCTCTGCCCACTAGCTCAGAGACAACTGAGAGTAAGGGCTCACGCACACATCAGTTATTTTCTTCAGTGTGCTATCTGGTTTTTTTAACGAATAGTATACTGACCCATTCAATTCTATGGGGCCATGTACACATCCGTGTTTTTTTTACAGATCTGTGTGCCCGATCCGCAAAACTCAAAGTAGGTCTTATTCCTGTCAGTTTTTGCGGATCAGTCTATTCTACTTATATTCAATGGTCCTTTAAAAAAAACGGACTGCACACAGAAGCCATCCGTGTGCAGTCCGTGTTTTACGGATCCGCATTTTGCGGCCGTACAAAAGGTCACGGATGTGTACATGAGGGTTTAGAGATAGAATCTGCAGAGGCGAAAACTGCTGAAAGTCAAATAATTTCCAGAAATAGTGTTATTCCTCATGTACATACATAGGACAGCTCATTCTGAAAGTCACCGGAAAAGTTAGGTATGCTTTAATTGTTTTTAATCTATGTCTGCTTTTTTAAATTCTGTTTTAATAAAGATTTTTCAGTATTTGAGAGGTGCAGTCTTTTATGCATGTTTTTCTAGTTGATATATATTCTGACTTGCAGTCTAACTTAAACATTAGTGGTTATGGTGCCCGTCCCTTTCCCTTTGAGTATCTCAGCTTCCTCAGTAACCTCTAGTAGGCCACAGGTCTGTGGCCTGCCAGAGTTAGGGGCGGTCCAGGGAGCCAATGGCTCTCTGGTCCACAATAATTAACTAAGCGCCGCTCATATGGGGGCATAGAGCTGGTATGCCCTCTCCTATCCATGGGCCAGGTCATGGTCGCACCCCTTGCGACCGCGATCATTACGCCCCTACCTGGAAGTTTTCTCTGCCATGGTGCTTAGCAACACTGGCCCCCTCTTCTCAGCAGCAATATTGTTAGCTGTGAGATATTGTTCAAGCATTTCAATATACAGCAGCCCTTTATCCACAACACATTCCAATGGCTCAATTCTACCAATATTAGCAGCTATTTTGGATTGATGGTTTGATGACCGAGACAATGCAGGCAAAGAGAGAAGACAAAATAGGGACTCTCTCTCTCTTTACATACAAGAAAATAAATTATTTATAATATTTATTTAGCAGGCTCTTCTCTTCCTTGTTGCAATTGCAAGGAATATTAGTCAGGTTTATTATTATGTGATTTATATAATACATGCATGAGCGGGACAGGCATCAACCATATTTACTGGAACTGGAAACATTTACTGATAAAACAAAGCAAAAAGAAATCAAAAACAGCAGAGAGAAAAATGGATTAGGATACTTAAAGGGATATTCCCAGAATCAACATTTTTTACCTATCCATAGTCTGAACGTGGTGGCCCTACGTCTGAGACCCCCACCGATCGCGAGAAATGTGGGTCTTGAACCTCCTGTTCCTCCTCACTGCTCGACCACAGTGAGGAGGACTTTGAATAAAGCAGCGGTCGAGCATGCGACTTTGAGTCTATCGGAATGATGGAAACAGCCAAGTACAGCGCTCAGCTGTTTTTGTCAGTCCCATAGACATTCAAGATTCTCCTCACTGCAGCGGGTACAGTAAGGAAGATCTTGGTTTTCGGCACCACCGTTCTCCCGATTGATGGAGGTCCCAGCAGTTGGGCCCACAGCAATCAGTCAATTCTGGGACAACCCCTTTAATCACCCCATGAACTAATGTTAAAAATACCCAATACAGATAAGCAAGACATTATCTGATACATATCTAAAGGTGGCCATACGCATTAGATTATTGCCTGCTGAACCTGACAATTTCGGCAGGATCAGATGACCATCTAATGTGTATGGGGCCTTCTGATTCTCCCATGATGGCAGATGTGGGGGAGAGAAGCATCAAGCAGTTGGATTATAATATGCCAGATACGTTTGTTTTGAGGGTAGAAAAGCCAATGCCAGAGGTGGCTTACTCCGCTCTCCTGATTCAGAATACATGCTGAGCATGTGTGTATGGGGGGGATCAGGAGAAATAGTTGTTGGCCGACCAAATGTTTGGCTGACAGGTATCTAATGACAGCCTGATACATAACAGTAACGGCAGCTGCTATTTTTGTAAAAGTGATAACAGAAAGTGCACCTGTTGCAAGGGTACTATTGCATTGGTTGAAGAGAGAAGAGTCGACACAGATTCTTGCAATAACCATTTACTGGAATACATCGACAATAATCCTCTTCAGAGTGAAACAGACACGTTGAAACAGACCTGAACTCACGTTGCCCGAAGGTGGCGATGGAAGCATCCCTGCCAGTCACTATGGTAGCTACCCCGTACGGAGCGGAATACCAGCTGTAAGAGTCAAACTCTCAGTTACTGGTTACGCCGTAAGTGTCAGATGTACTAACCGGACCTTCGGGCGCCACCACGGGTCATTACGGTGCTAACTGCTACCTTTCACCGTAATCCCTCTCCCTCTCTCAGCCGGTGGGCCCTTGCTATGGCCTCACCTGAAAGCGCAGCCAGTCCAGTGACGACAATATACTTGAATCTCTATATGACATCTTCTTCAAGCCATACGTTAGTATAATCGCAGTTTAGTCTTTTGTCGTTTTTCACTGTCTGCTTCACACATCCAACTTTACTTTGTAATTAACAGTTGCAATAATTCTTTGAAATCACATAACATACGTTAGTATAGTCACAAGTTTGTATCACTTATCTGCAGCCCAGGGACATCGGCCTTAGGTAGCCAAACCGAGTGAGGGAAGATGCATCCAAGTCAGTGCTTAACTGACTAAACGAGATCCACAGTTTCAGGGGGTAGCTGTATGTGCAGCCTCAGGCTGTGCAGCCATGCAGCCTTCCATTCACCGGCTCTAATGATCCCTGCATCTAACTTTTCTCTCCCTCTTCAATGACCTCCTGTCCCTGCTTAATGTCTGCTTTTTTCGTGCCACCGCTCACTCCTCCCCCGCGTGACGTAATGACGACCCCCACCACTTCAGCACGCCTTCCCCTTCCTTACGGAGCCGACAGAGACTTCCTCCGTCGCTCTGTACAGGAAGTGACTGAGTCATGACGCTTGACACTGAGAGTGTCATCGTCATGACAACGCTAGCACTTCCATCGGTGCGGGAGCCGCACTCCCGAACCCTTCCTCCCGGTCATCGGCACCATGTCCCTGCGCTGCAGGGCGACGACGGTTTTCCCTCCAAGACACCCATATTGGGTGTGCCTTTTTAATTAGCTTCTTAGATTGAAACAATCACCCGTTTATTGATAAAACATGCTGGCAGAATGACAGCTGATCATCCAATTCTGAGAAGCTAATAAGGGTGACAACTAATATGGCTGGATTTCCTGTTGTCACTTTTGCAAAAATTCTGATATCTCTCAAAGTAAAATAAACATAATAACCAAAAGATTTACTAGTAAATGGGCAATGTTATGTTTCAGGTGCAAATCCTCTTTAAAGGAGTAGAGTGGGAGGATAAAAAGCTTTAGGCAAAGAGATGCATACTGTACCATTCACAGTATTGTTGCAAACCCCGCAACATTTGATTTCCCACCCCATGCAACATTTTAATCTAGACCAATGATCCGCCGAGGAACATCTACAAAACCTCGCAGAAATGTCCACGCTGGGTATAGTTGCATAGACTATTCCCCTTTAATGTCCATTTTACAGCAAAAAACAGGTCAGTTCGAAGTTATGTTTTTGCTACAACTCACATTTCAAACCACACTTTTATTCTAGATTTGTGTCTGAGTAAAAATAGCAGTCCTCAAAGGGGTTCAACCATCAATTTACATAATTTTAGACAGTACGGACACTAATGTGTCACGTTGGGTTCGTGAACCCACTGGGCCATACCGCCTTGGCGGTATGGAAGCTGGCCAACAGGGCGCAGGTCACAGTCCACAGTTTGTATAAGGTACCTGTGGCAGCTAAGACAGTAGCAATGCAGGCTCGGCTGGGACTAGGCAGCGGGTAGACGTCAGGCGTGGAGCAGCAGGACAGGCGTAGATACAGCACAGCATGGCTACAGCACAGCATGGCACTAGACCAGGATAGCACGGGATACAGGATACAGGAACAGGGAACACTGGTACTGGAAAACACTAGGAGACCATTTGCTTAAACAAACTAGGATATAACAAACAACGCACAGGCAAGGATCAGAAGGGCAGAGGCCTTCTTATAGTCCAGGAAATCATGTGAGTTGATAAGGATGATTGTTTTCATGTGCGCGCGCTGGCCCTTATAGAGCGGGCACGAGCATGCGCACACACCCTACGTGACACAGCGGACCGGAGCGGAAGAGAGCGCTGGCGTCTCCTAGGAAGGAGATGAGGACCAGCGCTCACAGATCCATGGCTGTGAGCGTCAGGAAGTAAGTAAACCGGACGGCCCGCGGCCAAGGACACTACAGTATCCCCCTTCTTAGCCCCCTCTTCTTGGGACCAGAGCGAAAGAGGAATTTCTTCAGAAGGGTAGGAGTATTGAGGTTCTCCTCTGGCTCCCAGGACCTCTCTTCAGGACCAAACCCACTCAAATCCACCAAATAAAAAGTCTTTCCTCTCACTTTCTTGGTGTCCAAGATCTCCTTAACCTTGAAGGTGTCTGAAGGGCCGTCGGAGGCAGCCGAAGCTTGTAGGCGACAGGGTTGATCTGCTGCAGGATCTCGAAGGGTCCGAGGAACCTGGGAGCAAATTTGTATGATGGCACCCTCAAATGAATATTCCTGGAGGACAGCCAGACGTTCGTGCCAGGAATAAACCGAGGAGGTTCTCTACTCCTTGTGTCCGCCTTCCGTTTCATGTGGTCGACTGCCAGCAGGATGGAGGATCGAGTCTGCTGCAAGATCTGCAGAAAGTCCCTAAAAGCAATGTCAGCAGCTGGCACCTCGGACGTATCAGGAACCGGGAGAGGAATTCGGGGTTGTTGGCCATAGACAATAAAGAACAGTGTCTTCTGTGTGGACTCGCTGGTGTGATTATTGTAGTAGAATTCAGCCAACGGGAGCAACTGCACCCAGTCATCATGCTGCTTGGAGATGAAGTGGCGTAAGTGGTTCTCCAAGATCTGATTGATCCTCTCAACCTGACCATTGGACTGAGGATGGTACGCCGAGGAAAAGTACAACTTTACACCTAGGAGTCCGCAGAGGGATCTCCAGAACTTCGATGTAAACTGAAGCCCCCGATCAGACACAATATGCTGCGGCAAGCCGTGCAGGCGGAAGATTTGTTGGATAAAAACCTTGGTCAGTTGAGGAGCAGAAGGAAGACCGGTCAGAGGAACGAAGTGGGCCATCTTCGAAAATCGATCTACCACCACCCAGGCAGCACTGCATCCAGCAGAGAGAGGCAAGTCAGTAATAAAGTCCATAGCTATATGCTGCCAGGGAGCATGGGTCACAGGCAATGACTGGAGCAGGCCAGCAGGTCTGGAGTGAGCAACCTCATTAGCTGCACACCGATCAGGAAGAAACAAAGTCCATAATGTCCTTGGGCAGCGTGGGCCACCAGAAATTACGGACAATCATATCCCGGGGCTTACGAGTACCCGCGTGACCTACAAGTCTAGAGGAGTGTCCCCAGCGGAGGATTCTCCCTCTGTCAGCCAGGCGCACAAAAGTCCTCCCTGTAGAAATGTCCCCAACTTGCAGGGGATTGACAAAGACAA
Source organism: Rhinoderma darwinii (assembly GCF_050947455.1). NCBI lineage: Eukaryota > Metazoa > Chordata > Amphibia > Anura > Rhinodermatidae > Rhinoderma > Rhinoderma darwinii. The sequence continues at coordinate 55,640,947 of NC_134693.1, forward strand.
TGCAAGACGGATCAATAATGTTCTGTGGAATCTCCATGGTGTCTTCTGTCTCGAAAGACCTGGACAAGGCATCGGCCCTCACATTCTTGTCAGCCGGGCGATAATGGAGCTCAAACTGGAGCCTGGTAAAGAACAGTGACCATCTGGCCTGACGGGGGTTCAGCCGTTGGGCCGTCTGAAGATAGGTGAGGTTCTTGTGGTCCGTAAAATCAGGATGGGATGAGCTGCACCCTCTAGTAGATGTCTCCACTCCTCCAGGGCCAATTTGATGGCCAGTAACTCCCGATCCCCAATCGAGTAGTTGCGTTCTGCGGAAGAGAAGAGCTTAGAGAAGTATCCACATACCATTAACTTGCCCTTGGAACCTCTCTGGAACAGGAGTGCACCGGCACCGACAGAGGATGCGTCCACCTCCAACGAGAACTGTAATGAAACATCTGGATGATGGAGGATAGAGGCTGACCTGCAGGCGCTCTTCAGGCTAATGAATGTGGACTTTGCCTCAGGAGTCCACACCTTGGCGTTCATGCCCTTCTTAATGAGGTTAGAGATAGGAGATATCAGTGAGGAGAAGTTGGAATAAACTGTCTGTAAAAATTGGCGAATCCCAGAAAGTGCTGTATGGCCCTCAAGCCTTGAGGACGTGGCCATTCCAGGACAGACTTTACCTTTTCAGGATCCATCTTGAGACCTCTATTCGAGACAATGTAGCCCAGGAAGGGTAGGGCATCCTTTTCCAACTTGGCGTACAGATGATTCTCCCTTAAGTGCAGCAAAACATGATGGACATGTCTCTGATGAGTCATAGGATCTGGAGAAAAAATCAAGATGTCATCCAGATAGACCACAACACAAACATAGAGCAGGTCACATAAAATGTAATTAAAGAACTCCTGGAAGACTGCGGGAACATTACACAGGCCAAAGGGCATTACTAGATATTCATAGTGTCCGTCACAGGTGTTAAATGCAGTCTTCCATTAGTCACCCCGGTGAATCCGGATTAGGTTGTTAGCCCCATGCAAGTCTAGTTTGGAAAAAATCTTGGCACCACGTATACAATCAAACTGTTCAGAGAGCAGTGGCAATGGATACTTATTTTTCACTGTGATTTGGTTGAGACCCCGGTAGTCAATACAAGGACGCAGGGAGCCATCCTTCTTTTTGACGAAGAAGAACCCGGCTCCTGCCGGGGAGAAAGACTTTCACATGAAGCCCCTCTCGAAGTTCTCTTTAACATAGGCGGACATGGACAGAGTCTCTGGCAGTGTCTCCGTCTCCATTTTGCTGAAGACGTCCGAAAATGCAGCATAATGACCAGGCAATCCTGCCAATGACCGAGGCAAAGGAGGCTGAGCCGAACTAATCTGCACCAGGCATCGGCTGTGACACTCGGGTCCCTACTGGAGAACCTCTCCAGAGTTCCAGTCCAGGACTGGGGCATGTAGTCAGAGCCAAGGCAGGCCCAGCAGCACAGGGTTAATGGCCTTGGACAGGACATAGAACGATAGAAGCTCGGAATGGAGAGCCCCCACTTGGAGCCTCAGCGGCTTGGTCACAGCTATAACTGGGTCTGGCAGAGGTAGTCCATTTACTTATGCAACCATCAACGGTCTCTCCAGAGGGGTAGTGGGTAATTGAAGAAGGTCAACCAGGTCTCTACAAATGAAATTAGCAGCGGATCCAGAGTCCAGATATGCAGAGACCTGATGCGTTTTCTCACCAGACACTATGGTCACGGTTATGGACAATTTAGACGGGAGTCCTTCTTTGCCCAAAGTAGTCTCTCCTACCAACCCTAGGCTTTGGGGCTTTTGGGGACACAGACGCACAAGATGGCCTCCGAGGCCGTAGTAAAGACAGTCCCATAGTAAAGACAGTCCCCAAGTCCGTCTGCGTTGTCTCTCCTGGGTAGATAGCTTACATTGGTCCATCCTCCCAGACTCCTTAGGAGGATCGGCATCTGAGGATGGCAGGGGTTGCTGCAAGGTAGGGACCGGACTAGGAAGACCTCCCTCCCGACGAACCTCTTTCTGCCGTTCTCGGAGCCTTCTATCAATCCGGGCAGTCAGAAGGATAAGGTTATCCAGGGTAGATGTCAGGTCTCGAGCGGCAAGTTCCTTAATTTTAGGAGACAGTCCATGCCAGAATGTAGACACCAGGGCCTCATTGTTCCACAACAGTTCTCCCGCCAGGGTGCGGAAGTGGATGGCGTACTCGCCCACAGAGATGTCTCCTTGGCGTAGTAGGTTCAGCAAGGAAGCCGCTGCAGAGGAGACTCATCCAGGCTCCTTAAACACTGTGCGAAATGTCCGAAGGAACCCCTGGAAGTCACGGGTCTCTGGTCCTTGTCTCTCCCAGATAGGGTTCGCCTATGCAAGAGCCTGGCCAGTAAGAAGAGAGATGATGAAAGCGACCCTTGCGCCATCAGACGAAAATGCCCTGAAATAAAGGTTGAAGTGGATCTGGCACTGGTTCAAAAATCCACGACAGGTACTTGCATCTCCATCATAGCGGTCAGGAAGTGGCAAAGAAAAACGAGGATCAACACTGCCAGGGGGTGTAGTCTGAGGAACAGTACTGCCAGGAGGTGTAGTAGGAGGAGCGGCAGCTCGTGCCTCCTGCTGACGTGCAAGACTGTTCAAGGCCTGGAGGAGTTGGTCCTGTCGAGACCGGAGGTCTAGCATATCCGTCCGCATCTCTTATGACGTCGTCATGTCTTGGATCGACCAGCGGGGTCCATGGCCTGAGCGTACTGTCACGTTAGGTTCATGGACCCACTTTGTTGTACCGCCTTGGCGGTATGGCAGCTGGCCAACAGGGCGCAGGTAACAGTCCACAGTTCGTATAAGGTATCGGTGGCAGCTCGGACAGTTGCAAGGCAGGCTCGGCTGGGACTAGGCAGCGGGTAGATGTCAGGTGTGGAGCAGCAGGACAGGCGTAGATACAGCACAGCACAGCTACAGCACAGCACGGCACTAGACCAGGATAGCACAGGATACAGGATACAGGAACAGGGAACACTGGAACTGGAAAACACTAGGAGACCATTTGCTTAGACAAACTAGGATATGACAAACAATGCTCAGGCAAGGATCAGAAGGGCAGAGGCCTTCTTATAGTCCAGGAAATCATGTGAGTTTCAAGTGCGCGTGCTGACACTTTAAAAGCGGGCACGAGTGTGCACGCCAACCCTACGGGACACAGCAGACCAGAGCGGAAGTGAGCACTGGAGTCTCCTAGGAAGGAGATGGGGACCAGCGCTTACAGATCCATGGCTGCGGGCATAATGCCTCATGCACACGACCGTGTGCGCCGGCCGAGTCCCGTCAGTGATCCGAGGAAAGATAGAACATGTCCTATCTTTCCTCGGATCGGAGACTCAGATCATTTTTCATGGACCCGATTCACTCGCTAAAGTGAATGGGTCCATGAAGACTATCGGGTGCAACTCGGATGTTGTCAAAAACGGCCCGAGTGGCACAACGGTCATGTACATGAGGCATTAGGCTACATTCACACAAGCGTGACAAATTTACGCACGTAAAAAACGAGTGTAAACCAGTCCGTGTGGGTAGCGTTTTTGCATCAGTATGCTTTGCGTGAGGCATATGTTTTCACACACTTGCAGGCACTACTTTTTTTTCAATGTAATTGATGCGTGAAACACGGACAGCACACGGATGTCGTCCGTGTGCTGTCCGTGGTTTTAACTCACCCATTGACGTCAGTGGGCGACTAGGTGCGTGAAAGCACACCAAAATAGGAGATGCAGTAAGTTTCACACAACGGACACTTGCTGCGTGAAAACGCACACATGTGTGAATAGCCCCTTGAAATAAATGGAGCCGTGTGCTGTGTGTTGTTTCAACGCACAGCACACGGACGAGATTTACGCTCGTCTGAATGAGCCCTTACACTACTACATTTTGTGATATGTGGAGTGTCAACGTTAAAGAGGCTCTGTCACCAGATTTTGCAACCCCTATCTCCTATTGCAGCAGATCGGCGCTGCAATGTAGATAAGAGTAACTTTTTTTTTTTTTAAACGAGCATTTTTGGCCAAGTTATGACCATTTTTATATTTATGCAAATGAGGCTTTCTAAAGTACAACTGGGTGTGTTTAAAGTAAAAGTACAACTGGGCGTGTACGCACATAATACACAAAACGTTACTCTTATCTACATTGCAGCGCCGATCTGCTGCAATAGGAGATAGTGGTTGCAAAATCTGGTGACAGAGCCTCTTTAAGTAATAGCAATTCCCTAGGACTGGTAGCTGAGTGGGGAGGCATCTGTGCCTGCAGTTATAATTGAAGGAGATGCTTATATTTCATTCCAGGTAGGCATATTTATTCTTAGAGCCAAAAGCAATGATGTGGCCTTAATCCCAATCAGCAACTGGTTCCGAATGGGCTGGTTTTAGCCCAAATATTGACACTGTAAATATCGGAAAGTAAGAGCACTGTTGGTGCTTACACTGCTATAAAGGGGCTTCCAGAATTAGCAAAATATGTTTGCTTTCTTCCAATAACAGTGCCACACCTAACTAGAGGTTGTGTGTGGTATTGCAATGCTGCCCCACTTACTTTAATACTAGACAGAACCAATGGACAGGTGTGGGACTTTTTCCGGAATAAAGACGTGTTTTTTTACACCTTGGACACTAAGCTATTTAATATTATAAAAGCAGTCTTTTTGGGTCTTTCAATGTTACTAATAATCAACTCAAACAAAGTGTAATCCCTTATTTTTGACCCTTTGTATAGCGCTAATGAAACACTAATTTCTGTTTCTCTCCCTTCATGGTTTGGTATTAACATAGTAAGGGAAATCAAGACCATCACATGACCACCGTGACAACCTTACCTTTACGATCCAAACTTTATAGAGCATGGTAGAACAGACCCCACTAAAAACTTACCAACTAGAATAAATCAGCCAACAATTTCTTTGGCATAAAAATGGCCCCGATGTTTATTAGGGGTAACATAAAATAATAATAATTAGAAACAGAATAACCATAAATTGAAATAATGAAAACTAATAAAATATCAATATTTAAACCAATAAAATACCAAGTCCGCCCAGCATTATTGTCTGGGTGACAAACCCCTCTAACAAACATCACGACAAGAAGGAGACCAAAGACACTAGGGAGGGAGGGTGGGCGATGGTCCAAATCTTCAAAACGAACTGCTTGACCACCACGGAACTGCTTCTTTTATGGCCCATTTTCCCGCCTTTGAGATTTGAATGTCCAATCAGCTGATACTAGTAGAGTCATCTTCCTGGAGATAGAAAGTTCTAGTACCTGCTCATGCACTGCATAGCTGACCCAAGTCCAATCAGCTGGAACCAAATAATAAACTGCCCGGAGACAGAAACATCTGGAACCGGCTCATGCCACCAGCACAGCTTACATGTGGGAAGCCAAGATGGTAAGTACCATTCTAAAATATGGGCAATAAGGGAAAAAAGAGGGAAGGGGAAGAGAAAAACATACACAAAACACACATACTTTACATTAAAAACCTTAGAGTGTTTGTGCGAACATGTGCCGCCAAAGCAGCATCTGTGTAACAATTATGAGCCAAGTAACAGGCGTATCAGGAGGAGTAATATTCCAGACAACAGAATTACAAAGGGACTTCAAATAGAATTGGGCGCAGACAATGGAACTTGATCTGGAAATACGGCAGCTATGAAATCATGCACACAACAAAGTGACAGTTGTGTACTATGGAGTTTATAAATAATTTCTTAACGTAACAAAACATCTACTGGAGGGGAACTTTAATAGCAGGTGGTAAGGTTCTCAGACACATTTTTGGGATTTTGTAAATATAGTACTTATATGTGTTATTTATAGAAAAATTGGGCTCTATTAATAGTGTGTCCTCAATTTTTCTCTCTATAAACGATTAGTAAAACATCTTGGATAGCTATATGTGTATATATACACACACCGTTCCGCCATAACATTAAAACCACTGATAGGTGAAGTAAATATCATGGATTATCCTGTTACAATGGCACCTGTCAATGGTGGGATATATTAGTCCGCAAGTGAACAGTCAGTTCTTGAAGTTGATGAGTTGGAAGCAGAAAAACTGGGCAAGCAAAAGAATCTGAGCAACTTTGACGATGGACAAATTGTGACGACTCGACGACTGGGTCAGAGCATCTCCAAAACGGCAGATCTTGTAATGTGCAGTGGTTAGTACCTACCAAAAGTGGTCCAAGAAAGGGCAACTGTTAAACTGGCAAGAGGGGTTAGAGGGCCCATGCTAATCCTGTCCACTGACGAAAGAGGATGCAGTATGGCAAGAAAGCAAGCAGACAGAGGCAGTGGCATGCTCTGGGCAATGTTATGATGGGGAACCTGGGGTCCTGACATTCATGTGGATGTTACTATGACACTTACCACTTACCTAAACATTGTTGCAGACCAAGTACGCTCCATCATGGCACTGGTATTCCCAAACGGCAGTGGCTTGTTCCAGTAGGATAATGCACCCAACCACACTGAGAAAATTCTTCCGGAGTGGCTTGCAGAACATGTCAGCGTTCAAGGTGTTGACCTGGCCTCCCAATTCCCCAGATCTTAATATAATTGACCATTTGTTGGATGTATTGGAAACACAGGTACGATCCATGGAGGCACCACCCCAGTTTACAAGACCTAAAGAATCTGCTGCTAACGTTAGTGTGCCAGATACCACAAGAGAACTTCAGAGGTCTTGTGGAGTTTATTCCTCGACGAATCAGAGCTCTTTTAGCGGGATGAGATTACCTACACGATATAAGGCAGGTGGTTTTAATGTTATGGCTGAACGGTGTGTGTACATACAGCATATATATATTTCAGATGCCACCAGAAACTGGAGATATGGCTGTTTGAATTGATTCACATTAACCCTAGAATGTGTCTCATACTGTGTGAAGCAGCTTCATGCTGATAGGTCAGTGTCAGAGTCAGAGGCTGTGAGGAGGCTCCACCTCAGGAGAATAGCTGGTGTTACCTCCCATTTGTCTAATAAAGGCTCATTTACATATTTAGAACTAAACTCATAACTTTAAAAATAGTAAACGTTTTGGGACACAATTTTCGCTAGCATTATCAGTGTGACAGCGCCTATTAGATTAGATAGGAGATAGGGCATTACTGAACTAGTGACAGATCCTCTTTAAGAAGCTCCTGTACTCATCATTAAAAGTGATTTACTGTTCAGGCAGCTCGTTCTGATATTTGTTTGTCTGGACTTGCTTTATCTTGTATTATTTTATTTATTATTATCATCATCTATTGCTTCGATGTTGATTTCAATGGGAAGCAGAGGCTTTTTTCCAGCGAGCGGAAAAAAACGCTCGTCGGAAAAACAAGCGTCACGCTCCTTCTTCAGGCGTTTCCGTCTCTAACCTCCCATTGTCATAGGTGGCAGAGAAAGCGGTTATCGCTTAATTTTTTGGCCATGGCACTCAATGACCGCGGCCGAAAAACGTGTAAAAAAAAAACAGGGCAAGTTGTCCGCCTGCAAAAAACTCAAAGCAAAGTTTTTTTAGACACATGAAACCTAAAAAATCAGATCAAGTGGTTTGGGATAATTGAGCGATGCCGCCTGTTCATCGACGTGCCAGTTATTGCCCCTTGTCACAAACTGAGAGGGACAGAATTCTTGACCTGAGAGATCTTGGTTTATCACTCCGGCAGATCGCAACACATCTAGGCCGAGATGTCAGCACTGTTCATTGCATGTCCTGGAGGTTGGGAGAACAACAATGAACGGAAATGACAGCAAGTGATTCGCGGAGGTTAACCTCTGCACGGACGGATCGTCTGATTGGAAGAATGGCGCATAGTGATCCATTCTGTACTGCAAGTGAAATTGAACGTCACATCCCACGCCTACAGTGGCAACCAGTGTCGATACAAACCATCAGAAGGCGTTTGAACAACATTGGGGTACGAGCCAGACATGTAGCTACCGCTCTCAAAGGCTATCATGGTGCACAGCAAGACGGCAATGGAGGCTGGAACGGAAGTCTATCCTCTTCAGCGATGAGCTCCGATTTTGTCTGGGATGCAATGACAGCCTGAAATTGGTCTGGTGACCAGGTGGGCAATGCCATGAAGGGGCTTTCACAAGGAAACGTCACACCGTTCCTACTCCCAAGATTATGGTATGGGGTGGCATAATGTACGGTAGCCGGACCCCTCTAGCCTTCATTTCCGGTACACTAACAGCTCGGCGTTACATTGATTTGGTCTGGGGACCCGTGGTACGGCCACTTCTCCAAAGTGTCCCAAAAAACATTTTTCAACAAAACAACGCCTGGCCGCATGTTGCTCGTACTACTGTGAGCAGCCTGCGTGGCTTAAACGCGCTACCATGGCCTGCAGCGTCTCCAGACTTGTCTCCCATCTAGCACATCTAGGACGTCATTGGTCAGCAATTGCAAAGCGAGCTGCCAGCAGCCAATATTGATGATTTGCGTGCCCAAGTGCATTTAGCATGGCATAATATTCCTCAGACAACCATTAATAACCTCATTAATAGCATGCCAAGGCGTGTAAGTGCCTGTATTTCTGCACGTGGTGCTCATACTCAATACTGAACAAATGAAGATGTTTGGAATATTTTCTTTCCATTCTTTACTATTTGCATATCTATAACACGTCTATCGATCCTGTGATTTCCACAACTCCAAAACTTTTGCAATTTCAATCTTGAGGAGTTTATAAATATTTGGATTGTGGTATCATTCAGGGACATAATAGGGTATGTGCACACACAAAATCAAAAATATTTGAAAATACGGAGCTGTTTTCAAGGGAAAACAGCTCCTAACTTTCAGCCGTTTTTTTAGCCACTCGCGTTTTGCGCAGCGTTTTTTACAGCCATTTTTTTAGCTGTTTTTCCATACAGTCAATGAAAAACGGCTCCAAAAACGGCTCAAGACGTGACATGCACTTGTTTTTCGCGGACGTTTTTTTACGCCGAAAATAGCTGGTGGGAACATACCCTTGTAAGGAAGTAGAGATGAGTGAATTTCCAGAAATTTGTTTTGGGTCCGATTCAGTCGAGCAGGCTGTCAGATTCAATTCAGTCAGAAAAAATTTGTTGTGAATCAAAAGTGCTCTGATTGCCCCGAAAAGTCGTGTATGACACTCTGAGGTCTTCTAGGATTGTAAACAACCACTTTCAAACTCTTTAACGCCAAGACAGCATTAGTAATGTCAAAGTGGCAGCAACATATATGGTTATGGGTAAATGGATGGTAACCAGTGGTAACTAACAGTTTGTTTAAAAACACACTGCACAGTCAGATTTTTTATGCTTTTTAAAATAAAAAAATGTTCCAAAAATTATTCTTTTATTAGTGGCAGATGCATGCTGGTGTTTATACATAACAAATGGTAGCGTTCCAGAAATTATCCCTTTTGGGGCAGATACCTGCCTATGTTTACACACACACGTTGGTATGGGAAGAAGAAATGGCTATTTAACATGCGGTCCAAAAGCTATCCCTTTTTTGGGGAGTATCAAAATATTTACAGTTATTTTAAAGAAAAAAATATTTATCCACCACGTCCAACTGATCATCCTGGAAAGTGAAAAAGCAATGGCTTTTTACTCAATTTATTTCGAATAAAAATTGCCACTTGGACATAGACTGATGTAGTGGGCGCTATCAGCACCAGGATTTAAATCCAAATAAAAATCTGTTTATTTAAAAAATAAATTAGCACTTGGACACAGACTGAAGTATAACGACGCTGTATAAATGCTTGACACACAACAACATGCCAATTTTTGGTGGCACTATTAGAAAAATGAGTAACATCACGTCCATGATATCTGTTTCAGCAGGCAGCGGCACGCTATCAACACCAGGATTAATATTATTAAGGCTACATTCACACGACAGTGAAAAACGGCATTGTGATGGTTGTTTTTTTTTAACACGGCCGCCTTCAGAACATTAAAATTGTATGGGTGTATTCACACCGCCGTTTTCATTTTAATGGCCCGTGAATACTGTGACAGCCATTAAAAACAGATCCTGGCCAAGAGGACTCCCAGGGCACAGCGCTACTTTAAGCGCTGAGTCCAGGGAAGCCCATGATGTCACTGACTATGGAGTCCCCAGCCATCACAAACTCTCTGGCCGGGGACTCCAGTCTTGGGAAAGCTATACTACGGGTCAAATGACCTTCAACAACCAATGCAAATACAAGATGTTTATGGAAATAATTTTTCAACATGTTTGTGACAGATTTTACAAATTCGCAAAACATTTTTACAATACAGACAGTTGCCATTGAATAGACTTTTTGCATATTAAAAATTGCATATTATCAATCAGAACATCAATAATTACAACTACTGGACAATATTGAAAATCTGTATAATCTTCAGGGGAAAAAATGCACTCTGTATGAACACCTGGAAGGAGTTGTACTAGAATCTAGATTAGAGAAAAATATTTTTTACAGAAACCTTACCACTCTAGCCCAAGGGCTATGTCTGGTATTGCAGTTTGGCTCCATTCACTTTAAATAGTCCTGAACTGCAATACTAGTTATAACCCATGTGCAAGAGTGCCGCTGTTTTTTTTGTTTTTTTTTGGGGGGGGCAAATTGGGATATTGTCAACCCCTTTAACCTGTTGCCGACACAGGACGAGAATGCTCGTCTTGAGTGGCGGGTACTTGGCGCATTAGGACGAGTATTCTCATCTTGTGTGACAGCCGTCTCTGCGCATGATCGAGAGCGTGGCAATGGCTGTAATACACAGCCACGGCCCCGCTCTGACAGAGGAGAGAAGAAAAACATCCTCTCTCCGCCGTTAACCCTTTGAATGCCGCGATGAAAGCTAATTGCGGTGTTCAAGGAGGGGGGACTTCACTTTGATCGCGTCACAGAAAATAACTGTGACACGATCAAAGCCCATAACTTATATGGCCAGACAGCTCAGGGTCCATTGCAGGACCCCAGGGATGTCTGAACATATTTCCTGTTGTTAGGGCATACTGAGGTATGCCCTAACAACTGCCTGTGTACAATCAGTACACAGGCTAATGTACTAGCATATAGATCTATGCCAGTACATTACAGTTAAAAAATCTAAATCAAAATGAAAAATCCCTTTATGGGATTAAAAAAAAAGTTAAATGAATGTTCATTTTTTTTAATGATAAATAAATAAATAAAAAGTTAAAAAAAATACACAGAAACACACATTTTTTATAATAATTTAAATATAAAGACTCAGCAGGTAAAGTAATGGGTTAGGTGCCACTAACAAGTGTCTGGGCACCTCCACTGTATATTTATATCAAGGCAAACTTCATAAATACTTAGAAAACTTGAAGAAAAAGAAGCCATTACGCCACAGGTATAATAAGAAATTGCAAATTTTATTGGGACATACAACACAAATAACATGTATATAAAATTTAAGGGGATCTAAAAAAGAGCAGTGTGGATGGCTTCACATGAAATAAGCTCTAAGATATCCTACAGCAAAGCGTTCCTAGGCACTGGTGTGCATAACAATGACCAAATACTAAAGGAATAAATGAATGGTATGTGATGGACATAAAGACAGCCCATCAGTAATTATGCAAGTGCAGATAAAGGGAAACATGGAGTACATCATATAGGTATAAGTTCGTAGGTGCCCAAAATCAGACAGTTGCATAGCAGAAAATGCCATGATAAGAGATAGGTGAAAGAGAAGAGGTCAAAGTCAGGTCAACAGTGGTTGTTATGGCAAGCTTACCCATCGAGATGGATGTGTAGGTGGCCCCACACTGCGGCCCGAACTAGTAACGCCCCGACGCGCGTTTCGCCAATCTGGCTTCCTCAGGGGATAGTGTATTGTGACATTGTACAGCTTTATATGAAGCTATATTACTAGTTCGGGCCGCAGTGTGGGGCCACCTACACATCCATCTCGATGGGTAAGCTTGCCATAACAACCACGTGTGTTTAAAAGCAGATCCTTTGGATCTATACATGCTTTAGACACCGGACACCTTCCTTTTGGCCTGTTGACCTGACTTTGACCTCTTCTCTTTCACCTATCTCTTATCATGGCATTTTCTGCTATGCAACTGTCTGATTTTGGGCACCTATGAACTTATACCTATATGATGTACTCCATGTTTCCCTTTATCTGCACTTGCATAATTACTGATGGGCTGTCTTTATGTCCATCACATACCATTCATTTATTCCTTTAGTATTTGGTCATTGTTATGCACACCAGTGCCTAGGAACGCTTTGCTGTAGGATATCTTAGAGCTTATTTCATGTGAAGCCATCCACACTGCTCTTTTTTAGATCCCCTTAAATTTTATATACATGTTATTTGTGTTGTATGTCCCAATAAAATTTGCCATTTTTTTATAATAATGTACTTTTTATAAAGATGTACTATGGCCGCATTTTAGGGTCTACAGCATGGCCACTGAACCCTACGGTCTACAAAGTTCGGTTTAGCAGTTAAGTTTTAAGTTTTGCAGCCATAATATGGACAATAAAATGTGTCTGTGTTACGGCAGTCTGAAACCGAGCTGACAGATATATGGTGGATCCTATAGGTCTTTCTGCATATCGTCTTATACTGTAAATGACTCAGATATCACAAGATTTCTTATTTTTTGACACAGCAAAGAAAGTTTAGCATTGAAAGGGTTATGCAATGAAGCCAGTAATATGTCACAGTTTTGGGCGAGAATATAATGTTGCCTCCTATAAAACTTTGCAAGATAAATTGCGCCCACATTATTGCTTAAGTAGCATTTTCAGTCCATGAAACACATTTTGTGTAGAGCATTTAACGTGGATTCCCTTGACCTGAGGGCTTGGTAATTTTGAGCACCGAAACATTCTGTGCTTTGTCTACTGGTATTTTATACACACAGAATAAATAGCCATGCAAGGGGCTGCTGGATTGTGACCCTGCGTTTTAGAAGATGCAGCCTCATGTGTAGAAGATTTATCTTCCTTTTATGAATGTATCCCTAGACCAAACAAATAAGAATAAAAAAAAGTCAGACTGTTTCCTAAACCTTACAATCAAAGTCAGAGGTTACTCTTCAGACATTGTTTATCTGTTTTTGCAGTTGTGTTAATATTTTATATTTAAAGAGACAATCCTGTGTATTAAACGATATTTCTCTTATATACCTAAACATTGTTACCATTTTGGGATCATGTTTTTGTAAGAATATGCAGTTACATTGGCTAGGAGAAGGGGCTGCATACAAAATCTGTGACTGTAAGGGCCAGTTCACATAGAGTTTTCTTACACGTTTTTTGATGCGGAAACCGCGCCAAAAAACGTCCGAAAATGCCTCCTATTGATTTCAATGGGAGGCGTCTTTTTCCCGCGAGCGGAAAAAACGGCTTGCGGGAAAAAGAAGGGACATGCCCTATCTTCGGGAGTTTACGCCTCTGACCTCCCATTGACATCAATGGGAGGCAGAGAAGGCGTATTTCGCTGCGTCTTTTGCCCGCGGCGCTCAATGGCTGCGGGCAAAAAACGCAGCAAAAATCAGCGTGCAGGCAAAGCAAAATCTGCTTCAAAATTCCAAACTGAATTTTGAGGCAGATTTTCTGCGTGCAAAAAACTCTGTGCGAACCCAGCCTAAGGCTATGTTCACACAGAGTATTTTGGGGGAGGAATATATGCCTCAAAATTCCGTTTGGAACTTTGAGGCAGATTTTCCTCTCCCTGCACGCCGATTTTCGCTGTGATTTTCGCGCCGTTTTTCGCCCACGGCCATTGAGCGCCGCGGGCATAAAACAGCGCGAAATACGCTTTCTCTGCCTCCCATTGAAGTCAATGGGAGGTCAGAGGCGGAAGCGCCCGAAGATAGGGCATGTCGCTTCTTTTTCCCGCGAGGCAGTTTTACTGCTCGCGGGAAAAAGACGCCGACGCCTCCCATTGAAATCAATGGGAGGCGTTCTCGGGCCGTTTTTGCCGAGTTTTGCGACGCGGTTTCCGCGTCAAAAAACTCAGCAAAATACCCCGTGTGAACATAGCCTAAGGTGGCCCCCATCTGGGTGCTTATATCCTAATGTAATGTGGTGGTCATCTTTGCTAGGGGAAGAAGTACCTTATGCCTACAGAATGATTCATAAAGTTGGTGTATTTAATTCTACAGGAGAGAGAAAGTCACATACCTACCAATCAAAAGGGGTGATTGTTTAATATTAAAATTGCACAAAGATAAGGTTTCTATAAGGTGCCAGTCACATGGCTACATGTAGTGCATCATGCTGTCTAGCAGTGTATTAGTCACGTACATTCTATTAAATCAGGCAGACCGCCAGACCTTTTAAAGAGGACCTGTCACTAGGTCATTTAAGTTGAACTGGTTAACTAACCTGATTTGCACTGTCTCCCTGATTCCAGCGCTGTTTTTTCCCTATTCCAGAGATATGGCCCACTGTTGTGTTGGCTCCCTACTTCTCTGTAGTTAGCCAACGGGGCGTGAACTACCCTCATTCTGCCGACTTTGATCTAGCTTTCCTGTCTCTGATGCTGACGAATCAACGCAAGGTAACTTGAGGGTAGTTCACACTCTGTTTGCTAACTACAGTAAATTTGCATCGAGAAAGCCAACACAACATTGAGCAATAACTCAGGAAGGGGGGGTCCAGGAAAAGAAAAACCTGTGTTGGAATCAGGGAGACTGTGCTATTCTGATCAGTAGAAAGTGTTGACACCCCATTCTCCCCCAGCATCACAAGGAAAGACTGCATCCTCCTAGAAGATGAGGTAATTAAACATAAAGTTTATAATCAATTTGCATAACTTCCCACTATACATAGATTAATTTACATAAAACGGAAAACTCCATAAAAACAACCTTGAAAAATAAAGTAAATAAAAACATCTTGCTTAACAACTTTCCACATTGCACCATAAATGTATAGTGCTGTGATCATGTAGACACAGCTAGGGCATGACCAGACGCATCAATCCGCATCAATGCGTTGCAGATTCTGTTGCGGCTCTGCCTAAAATGGGCATTAAATTGATGCGGACTAGCCGTTGCATATTTAGGTGAAAGTACTTCCCTTCTCTCTATCAGTGCAGGATAGAGCGAAGGGACAGCACTTTCCCTAGTAAAAGTAAAAGAAATTCATACTTACCCGGCCGTTGCCTTGGTGACGCGTCCCTCTCTTGACATCCAGCCCGACCTCCATGGATGACGCGGCAGTCCAGGTGACCGCTGCAGCCTGTGATTGGCTGCAGCCATCACTTGGACTGAAACGTCATCCCGGGAGGCCGGACTGGAGGAAGAAGCAGGGAGTTCTCGGTAAGTATGAACTTCTATTTTTTTGACAGGTTGATGTATATTGTGATCGGAAGTCACTGTCCAGGGTGCTGAAACAGTTACTGCCGATCTTTTAACTCTTTCAGCACCCTGGACCGTGACTATTTACTGACGTCGCCTAGCAACGCTCCCGTAATTACGGGTGCACACACGTAGTCACCCGTAATTACGGGAGCCGCATTGACTTCTATGGGCCTACCCGTGCCGTAATAACGGCCCGTGATTACGGGCGTTTTACGTTAGTGTTTATGGGGCTTCAGTCTGGCTGTAGACCTAGAAATACATAGGTCCAGCCAGAATGAAGAAAGATCATGTTAGTAAAACAAATACGCTACGCAGCACACATAACATCTGTGGACTTCATTGCGGAATTTTGACTCTCCATTGAAGTCAATGGAGAAATTCTGCAATGAGTCCGCAACAAGTCCGCTACACGACCGCAACAACCAGTGTATGCTGCAGACACCAAATTCCGCACCGCAGCCTTTGCATCGCAGCGGAATTGTCCGCAACGTGTAAACGAACCTAACGAAAAAGGTGCGGAAAGCTATGGAGAAACGTGTACGCTGTGGATTTCCGCAGCGGACTGTCCGCAGCGGAATTCCAGAGCAATTCCGCCACGTCTGGTCATGCCCCTATTGTGTTCATGCGATCACCCGCTGGTTGCGGCTATGACTAACAATAACCCACCCGCAGCAACAGCTGGGATCAGAGAAAACTTTTTCTCTAAACCCGGCTGTTTAATCCTGAGGGGGGCCTATTTGGGCCTAAAAAAGGACCTCAGGAATGTCCGAAAACAATGGTATGAGAATGACCTTAAGTATGCCTTTACAAGTGCGTGTGCATTTTACATGCACAGGCTATAATGCATCGTAGGTACACTATTTCAATTAATTCAAAAAATTAAAATTAAAATAAAAATTAAAAGTAAAAGTACCCCGTAGGATGGAAAAATGTTAATTGAATAAATGAAACGGTAAGAAAAGGTGCAAAAAGAAAAAAAAAACAGAATACATGAGGATTTAATGAAAAGAAAAATAGTTTTTATTAAATAAAAGTCATAAAATATAAGAAATCATATACATTTTTGGTATCCCCATAATTGCAACAGCCCGTACAAAAAAAAATCACTTGTAAATTATAGTGTTCAGTAAACAACGCAAAAATAAGATTGTAAGTATTGTTTTTTCTTCACTCCAACAAAATGTATGTAAATTAAACATTGTTATATGTGCCGCAAAATTATTTAATAAAAAAAGCAAAACTTGGCTTTTAGCTCTGGTGCCATTTTGTTGAATCCTGAGATATGCATGGTGATTAATCAGTGGTATGTCCTAACAAAAATATATCCTAATGTTTCAAATTTAAAAAATATCAATCTGGTAGATGATCTTGAGGATATTTGTACAGCATACATCAAAATATGATTATGAAAAGGGTTTGGCGTTTCCATAAAAATTAGAATCTGCAACTGGCTTTTTCTGTCTAACACATTTTCGGAATAGCTTTGATAGTCCGCTCGCAATTATGGTGTAAAAAAAAAAAAAAGCTTACCTATTGAGGAATTTTGCACTGTTAAACTGTTTATGCTTTTATTCGATTATCTGAGGTAAAGTCTGTGGACTGAAACTACAGACATTTATTTTTTTAAGGAGTGGTATAATTTTCAGTTTATTATTTCGATATGTCCGTTCTCTAATTGTATTTAGTACAAATCTTTCTGTTTGAGTCTGCTTTCAAATTTTTTTTCAATTTCTTGAGTTGTTCCGGATGTATGGTATTTTATGCCAAAATAACAATAATTTAATGAAGAAAAATATTACCTCTACAACAGGGCCACAGACTGTCAATAACAATTTACCTCTTGACTTTAACTTGACCACTTTATTCTCACATTGACTTCTACTCATCTGATCTCATACATCTCTATTTGCTATCACCTCGTGAGGATCTTGTTTGGTGTTTTCTCAGATGACCTCCCTTGCCCATTCCATCAAATACTGTCAATCTATTCTCCTTCCTGTTCCTCAGTGATTAATCTTCCTTGTTCATCCCTGGTGGACCAAGTTATTCCTCTTATCTGAAGGATTTTACTGTGATAAACCAAATCTCAGTCTTCACTCAAATCTGAGAGCAGTGAAACAGAAGATACAAAATGTTACAGTAACACTTTGCCATAACATCTAATGAACTTGTAAGTCAATACCACAGTGTGCAAACTCATTAAGTCACATGTAACATTTGAAGCATCCGTCGCAGATTTTGGAATTTTTCCTGGACAAGATATGCAGCAGCCCAGTATGCTGCACTATTTTGTCTGGCAGAACAATGAACAGCGTGACGGAAACCCGACAGAACCATGAGGGTATGTGCACACGATATCGACCATTACGTCTGAAATTACGGAGCAGACGTAATTGCATGTACTCGCGTTTTGCAAGGCGTCAATTACGGACGTAATTTTGAGCTGTTCTTCATTGAATTCAATGAAAAACGGCTCAAATTACGTCCCAAGAAGTGTCCTGGACTTCTTTGACGAGGCAGTTATTTTACGCGTCGTCTTTTGACAGCGACGCGTAAATGACAGGTCGTCGGCACAGTACGTCGGCAAACCCATTCAAATGAATGGGCAGATGTTTGCCGACGTATTGGAGCCGTATTTTAAAATAGGTCGTGTGAACCCAGCAGATTTATTCATAATGGCTTAATGTTAGATAGTCTAAAGCTAAAGGTGCTAGACTGAAGATGCGCCTACTTTTTTCAATGACATGCATGCTGTTTGATAGCTTTGGGTCATGTTAAACTTCATTTCTTTCTTTACACCGTCTATTGGCCATATTCGAAGCATGCGACTCGACGTGGCAAGCATGTCGAAAATCAAGGTTCTTTCTGGCGCACCCATTAATAAATTTGGCCAAGAATATATAGACCAAGAAAGAAGGTACGCAAAATGCCAGAACTGAGGCGTAAGAACAATACTAAATCTGCCCCAATGGGTTCAGTCAGGTGCCGTTGGTTTGCATAATAAGATGGATCTGGCTGCTTTCGTTTTTCATTGTTCCTGGGCACGGTTACTGAGGGCACAAAAAAATCGGCTTTAAAAATTCTTCAAGGAATCCACGTGCTTCTCTATTGTAGATAAAATCACACAGTGAACAAAAAACACATCAAGAGAAGTACAATGCCGATTAGTAAGATTGTTATGGTCCATTAGTATATTTGAAACATCGTAATAAAAGTACAGCAGTACCCCGGTACTTTTATGACGATATTCCAAAAAATATACTAATGGACTTACCATACTAACCATACCAATCGGATGCTTACCATTTCGATAATGTGTCTTTTGTTCACTGTGTGATTTAACCACAATAAAGATGCATGAATGTGTGACTAATCATTTACGATGGGGTGTTACAACTTTAATAAAGGACTCTCTGTAGGTAATGTGTTCAAGGGGGCCCCCACTATGTTCAAGAGAAGAGCCGCATGGAGGAATGTTGAAATGGATATTACGGTCACTTTAAATGTGTAGATTTGAGTCTGCCTGTTCTCCTACCTACAGGTCTGGATGCAGGGAGAAATGGAGAAGAGCTGCTGCTAAAATGTATGTATATATATATATATATATATATATATATATATATATATATATCTGTTTATGTTTATTCCATTGTAGTGTACCATCTTTGTTGTGGATTTTCGTTGCGCCATATCATTGGTGAGGACCCATACAGTGTAGGCGGCACAAAGTGGATAAAGGCGCCTAACAAGTTGCAGTCAGTGGCGTAGCTATAGGGGTTACAGCAGTCGCAGTTGCGACCGGACCCTAAGCCTGGGGGGCCCACGGGCCCCCGTTGCCATACAGCATGCAAAGAAATTTTCTGTGCCGTGAAGCCGGCACTTCCTGGTTACGGTCACATGGTACACTTAGTGTACCATGTGACCGTGTTGTCACGTGACACGTCTTCCAGCCAGTGCAGTGGAAGAGTCGGTGCGGAGGACTCCAAGTGAGCTGCAGAGTCTGTATTGTAATGTGTTGTGTTGTGTTGTATTGTGTTGTCTTGTAATGTAATGTGTTGTGTTGCCTTGTAATGTAATGTATTGTGTTGTGTTGTCTTGTAATGTGTTGTATTGTGCTGTTTGCGGTGGAGAGGGGGGGCCCGATAAATTACAGTCCCCCCTCCTCTCTCCACCGAAAACTGCACAATACAACACAATACATTACAAACTGTGAGTCGCGTTTCCCTGGGGAGTCGTGTGAAGACCTCTGGGGGGTCGCGAGTCACTCACTGAGGTCCCGATTCCATTCAATGCTGGAGCAAGGAGCTGATGTCTCCTTGCTCCAGCATTCACTGTGCCCTGAGCGGTTCGACGCAGACAGGCGGGATGTAGCGACATCATTGCGCCTGTCTGTGCCGAGTCACTCATAGCACACACCGGAGGAGGCGAAGGAACGGGGATAGGTAAGTAATTATGCTATTTTTCTATTATGCACATATGGGGGCATTATACTGTATGGGGGGCATTATAATGCATGGGGGGCTGATATGGCATGGGGGCTGATAAGATGGGGGAGCATTATACTGCATGGGGGCTGATATGGGGGAATTATACTGTATGGGGGGCTGATATGGGGGGCATTATACTGTATGCGGAGCTCATATGGGGGGCATTATACTGTATGGGGGCTGATATGGGGGCACTATACTGTATCGGGAGCTGATATGGGGGGCATTATACTGTATGGGGGCTGATATGGGGGGCACTATACTGTATGGGGAGCTGATATAGGGGGCATCATACTGTATGGGGGGGCTGATATTGGGGCATTATACTGTATGGGGAGCTGATATGGAGGGGCATTATACTGTATGGGGAGCTCATATGGGGGCATTATATTTTATGGGAAGCTCATATGGGGGGCATTATACTGTATGGGGGCATTATACAGTATGGGGGCAGCTATGTGGGTCATTATACTGTGGGGGCTGATATGGGGACCATTATACGGTATGGGGCATTATAATGTGTGGGGGCAGCTATGGGAGCATTATACTGTGTGGGTGGCATTATACTATGGGTGCTGTTGGGCAAAGCGTCTGGGCATAGGCGCGCGCAGGGGTCTGATGATGGTGGTGTTGGCGAGGGATAGGGGGACCCAAGCTGAATTCTTGCACCCGGGCCCATGAGCCTTTAGCTACGCCCCTGGTTGCAGTGTACAGGCTATGGCCCTTTGAGCAGCAGGAGTGCTGTTGGTATGGTCCAGCACGAGCTGCAAAAGAGACCCTGAAGCTGCAGTGGGTCTCGAATAGGTGGGTGAATGTTGAGAGGAACCTCCCCGTTAGCGATGATAAAGAGAAGCTGAATGGAGTTGCCTGGGGCCTCCTCCAGATTACAGAGGACTTACACATACATCAGAGAGGAGTTGAAAGCTCTGTCTACAAGTTGAACCTCCATTGCCAAATTGCCGCCATTTGGATTTTGAATTAAAAATGCTAAAGAAACTAAACGATGCCTCTCTGCTGAGAAGTGTTCAAACCCCTTGTGGCCAATTGTATATACCACCAGTCAGTAAAAGACTTGCATTTGCAACACCTGGGCCTATTGTATCATCTTTGCGACTAATGCTGCATAGTCTTTCCCACTTGGCTTACATGGGCATTGCTCTTCTGGCTCTCAAGAACACCACCAGAACAGGGCCTGTTTTAGACAAAGTGTGCCCCTGGGAAAAATTTTAAGTGGGGCCCCAAATGCTGAATTATTGTATCTACAATATGAAAAAAATCTATATATTTAAAAGCGTGACACGCCAAACAAATCCAGCCCGACCCTGGGATTCGCCCTTCCGGCTTCTGGGGCTTGTAAGGCGTGTACCATAGTGCACAGTTTAAATAGCCGCCTACTAAACACACACATTGTTACAATGCTGGCTTCTATGCAAGCCTTACATCTCATAGGAAATATTTCCATCATATATATGATAAAAACATATAAAAACATATGTAAAAATTCATCCATAGTCTTTTTAATACATATCAATTAAAAAACCATCTGTCTCTCTCTTGTATAGTCAGCATATTTTTGCTAATCTTCCCACCATCATGATATAATATTCCCTTTGTAATAATGTTACATATATTTGCCCTAAAATCTCAAAGAATTTATATGCATATAGAGAAAAAAGGGATATACAACCACAAATATACATATATACACACATATATATATATATATATATATATATATATATATATATATATATATAATGTTGATACACAGAAAAACAGCACAATCTTATTTC
Source organism: Rhinoderma darwinii (assembly GCF_050947455.1). Lineage (NCBI taxonomy): Eukaryota > Metazoa > Chordata > Amphibia > Anura > Rhinodermatidae > Rhinoderma > Rhinoderma darwinii. The sequence continues at coordinate 55,662,611 of NC_134693.1, forward strand.
AATATATCGCCCAACATTATTGTAATTTTTCTCTACTTTCTCGTATATTTCCTGCCAATCATTCTATGAACGCTCGTCTGCCCGATAATAGTGCAGTGTAAAACCCCCTTTACTGTCAAAATTTAGTAGTTTTATGGATGCAAATTCTGTGTGAAGTTACTGTAGAGATACTTTTCACTAGGTGGAACCAGCACTTGTCTGCTAAAAAGTCCTTTTTATTTGTAACAAGGTAAAAACATAAATTCAAAGAACACACAGTGAGCCCGCAATAAGAATGAATCCATTTGAAGTTACTGTAGTCTCCCTTCTTGTAATCTGCTGTCCACCCCCTGTTGTCAAGGAGAATCCGAAATGAAGTGTTACACTGTGACCATTGAAATCAATGGACTGTCCATTTGCTGTAATTTGTAGCTGCTCTCTACTTTGACTAATAGATGAAGGTCCTGAAAGGAGGACCCCTCCCTATTAACTCAGAATTTTGTAATACACATACAACTCTATAAATATATCATCCTCCAGATTTCTAACCATGTATGCTTTATTTGTTTTTAGTTATCTTTCCTAAACATCAGTGTAAAAAATTAAGAACGTCCCCAGTGGCAGGTCCAGATTTTGAAAGGCCTCTGTTCTTTAGTGGACTTCTGATTGGTGGGTGTCCGCCTGTTTGGAGCCCTACCGATCCTGCGAATGAAGGAACAGCAGCGCTAAACTCTTCCAAGTTTTCACTGCACAGCGTTGCTCCAGCGTTGGGCCACCGGCTATGCAGTGAACTGCAGCACAGCTCCACTGAAGTGAACAATTCCATACTAGAACTGTGACATCTGTGCAGGGAAAGCCTTGTTTTTTTACAGTGAAAAACTTTTATAAACTTATTCTCACATTCACATTCAGTAGGGCACCCAGCAATCAGACCTCCAAAGATCAGAAAGTGATGACATATTCTACCGATACGCCATCACTTTATGAGATGGGAAACCCCCTTTAAATGTCAGCTTTCCTGATGTTCCGAAATGTAAATCTACCAGTTCAGGGGGAAGTCAGCAATAACCACTAATAATTTATTTTAATTCTGCTTCAAACAATCTATACAGACAAGACAGACATTTATTGCTTTTCTGCTGGAAGTTTGGAAAGTTGCAATCATTTGAGCCCAGGTTTGGTGTTCATTCTCCGTTGGGGGAATTCTGAAACTTTAAAATGGCTATAAAATATTAGCTGGCGCGTATGAGGAATGAGGCTGTTCCTTTTAACTCGGAGAGACTGTGTTTAATGGTGAGCTGAAATGCATATAAGCCAAACCAGGCGTGAAGGGCAGCGTAACGGTCATATGGAAAAGCCAACTGCTGTCCCTTAGTTATCAAGATAAGGGACCTGCCAACTCCTTCATTCACTCTGTCAACCTTGAGAGACTTGAAGCAGACTCTACCTTATACGCTGAACATCTCATATATCAGCAAGATAGAAAGACACTGTAAAATAAAGAGCAGCGGGAAAGCTGTTAACGCTAATCATTTCACCGCTCGCACCTGAAATAAACTTACTCGAGAACAGCCAAGGAAAGAAAAAAAAACACTTTATCAAGGTCAATTTATTCCTCTATTTTTCAAGATTACTTGCTGGGCTGGAGACAGGTGTATGATAATGGATAGATTGGTGCAGGTAGAGATTCGGGTACCGTTACAAGATCAGTTATGGAAGCCTGCACACATATGAAATAAACATTTCACGGTTCTGCACTGAAAATATTTCCCTATTCTACCCACATGCATAATAATATAATATGTGAGCTAATAGCTGCAAGTGATACAGAACATGTATTAACATTAGAATTAAAAATTATATAGTTACCCAAATTTATGTGGAGAGTAGAAATTCATCTATATAATACATCAGATGATTATGTTTTCTCCAAACTATTATTCCTAAATATACATATAGAGTTAAACAGGCTTCCTCTACCCCATTTCACGTCACCATTGTCCAGAAACACCTTATAGCCCCTTCACACGTTTTTTGATGCGTTTAACCCCTTCCCATCGCAGCCATTTTTAAGTTTTTCATTTTTGTTTTTACCTTCCTGCCTTCCAAGAGTCATATATTTTGTTATTTTTCCATCGTCATAGACGTATGAAAGCTTTTTTTTTTGCGGAATAAGTTGTAGTTCTTAATGGCACTATTTAATGTACCTTAAAATGTACAAAGAAAATTTTAATAAACTATTTTGTGGAATGGAAAGGGAAAAAACGCAATTCCGCCATTGTTTTATTTTTACGGCAGTTGCCGTGCGGTAAAAATGATGTTAACTTTATTCTGCAGGTGAATATAATTTTTTATATTTTACTACTTTTAAAAAACAATATAGTTCTATGTCGCCATATTCTGAGATCAATAACTTTTTTATTTTCCCGTTGATGGGGCTGTGTAAGGGCTTGATTTTTGCGGGGCCAGCTGTAGTTTGTATTGGTACCATACAACTTTTTGGGGTACATACGATTTTTTTGATCACATTTTTTTTAGGAGGCAATGTGACCATAAAACAGCATTTTTTTTATTATTCACCGTACAGGATAAATAATGTTATATTGTAATTGTTTGGATCATTACGGATGAGGCAATACCAAATATGTAAAATTTTTAATTGTTTACATTGTTTTAGGAACAAAATGGGGAATTTTATTTTTTTACTTTTAATATTTTTTCTCTACACAGTTAAAAGCTTAGTTTATAAACATAGTTTATATCTTTTTTTTTTAGTCCCGCTAGGGGACTTTAACACGTGATTGTTTAATTGCTTGTACAATACATTGCAATATCGATGTAGCGCAGTTTATTGTACTTTTAACGGTCTCCTAGTAACCCCTTAATGACCAGGCCTATTTTGGCCTTAAAGAGGCTCTGTCACCACATTATAAGTGCCCTATCTCCTACATAAGGAGATGGGCGCTGTAATGTAGGTGACAGCAGTGCTTTTTATTTAATAAAACAATCTATTTTTACCACTTTATTAGCGATTTTATATTTATGCTAATGAGTTGCTTAATGCCCAAGTGGGCGTATTTTTACTTTAGACCAAGTGGGCGTTGTACAGAGGAGTGTATGACGCTGACCAATCAGCGTCATGCACTCCTCTCCATTCATTTACTCAGCGCATAGGGATCCTTTTAGATCGCTATGTGCTGTCTTATACTAACACATTAACGATACTGTAGTGTTTAGACAGTGAATAGACATTCCACGGGATGTCTATTCACAATGCCCCATTTTTATAAGACTTTTTAACATATCATACAGTCTATTATTACGGGTATATAAAAAAAATAGATACGTTTCCAAATTAGGCCGTACTGACATAGTAACAGCTTAAATCAGCACTGATTTAAGCTGTTACTATGTCAGTACGGCCTAATTTGGAAACGTATCTATTTTTTTTATAGATTAAGGTTTTTTCATTAACAATATTTATCAAGTACTGTTATACCCGTAATAATAGACTGTATGATATGTTAAAAAGTCTTATAAAAATGGGGCATAGGACACTTAATGTAAGATATGTTTTTTATATATATCAGGTCATTGGACGTAACTGTCATTCCGATTAAATGTTTACTCCTCATTCCCTTCCCTCCCTTCCTCCTTCCCCTCTCTCCCCCCTGTTTTTCTTCCCCTCCCCCCCCCTTCCCCTGTCTGTTCCTTCTTTCTTTCTTTCTTTCTTTCTTTTTTCTCACACTGTACAATAAGGGCAACACTACTTGTATATAATAAATGATTTTTTCAAGTCCATGTATGTACTTGAACCATTACTGATTACTATATCGACCTCAATGTGGTTAGAGTGAACTAATCGCAATACAAACACATAAATAGATGTCATGTTATATAATTACCTGTCCACATCTGTTCTGCGCTGTCCAAGGGGGTGCGCGCTCCTGACGTACGCAGCCGGGACTGGGGCTGGCCACGCCCGCTCCTCTTTCAGTGCGGTGCGCATGTCCGGGTCTCTCAGTACGCGTCTGGAGCCCGGAGGGCGGAAGTGAGGCTTGCCACACTTCCGGCTGCGGCGAGGCAGAACGTCCATAATACACACCTGGGTCACTTATAGAAGGGGTATATAGAGGGTGCCATTGGACATACATACCACTCCCCCTTGAGGAAGCGAATAGTCGCGAAACGCGCGTCGGGGCGCACACACCGATCGTCAGGGAACTCATCAAGACTTTATATGGGTAAGATTATCATGCCTACTCCTGGAGTTTCAGGGGATGGCTCACCTTTATCTTCTTAGTACATTCATGCTTCTTGTCAGGATCATTTGGCCCTGTAGCAGCCACAATACTTGCACTGCACTCTCTAACTAATGATACTCTTGCCTGTAGATTTATACTGGTTAATGGTTTACTACCTATAATCTGGGTTTCCCTGATATATCGTTGTGTTGACATTACATTGAGTTTCTCCTGTCATATACAGTTTTAAATGTTTGTTGTTATATATATTGAATTATATATATTATATACTCTTTGATATATATTGGCTCTAAGACTCTGTTTTCTCTTTCTTCTATATATATATACTATAGAGTTGCCTTAACACTAAAAATGGGAGGATGTTTCTTGGAACAATACCTAGCCCAATAACCTTGTTAGCTTCTGGAAACTATTGGTTATAAACACGTTTAAACAGAATGTTATTGTTTTTGCATCGCTGCATTCCAAGAGCCATAACTTTTGTATATTTTTATCGATGCAGCCATATGTGAACTATATAACTTTTATAAAATTTTTGGGGAGGAGGTGGGAAAGCAATGTCGCCATTGTTTTTTGAGTTTTTCTTCTACAGCGTTCACCATGCGGTTTAAAAAACGTGTTTTGCGGCAATACCATATATGTGTATTTCTTTTTTATTTATTTATTCTTTTGATTGCTGATATAGTGCCTTAGTATACTCAGTATACCAACGCATTGCTGCCTGTCAAACTGACAGGCCAAATAGGCATATAGTCATGGCAGGCCTGGGGGCCTTTATTAGGCCCCCGGTTGACATTTCAATCCATCGTGGCTGGCGATCGCCCCCTTCCTCTGTCAAACCATTTAAATACCACAGTCGTTATTGACCACGGCATTTAAGCGGTTAAACTGACCGGATCATAGGTTTCTCCGATCCTGGTCGTTGCAGCAAGAGCCCAGCTGTCAGTCACAGCTGGGCTCCTGCGGTGATCACCATCATGTACATGCACGTCGGAATGCGGGAAGAGGACCCTTTCGGTGACAGGCATTAACGTGATAATGCAAAAAGGGGTTAAGCTCTGCCTCTGCAAGGGCTTAACAGGAGCCACAACTTGGCAGACCTGGGGGCCTTCAATCGGCCCTTGACTGCCATGACAATGTGTTGTCTGCGGCCAATGTGTTGACTGATGCAGTCCCCCTGTCTAATGACTTTAGATGCCGCAGTTGCTATAGACTGCATTTCCCTCAAATGTTGGGAAAGGGTTAAGGAACGCACATGAAAAATGCTGAATATATCACCAAAAAACACCACATAAGTCACATAGGCAGGGAGTTTATGGTGCAATTTTAGTTACAATTGATGTCTATGGGGACAGACATACCTAAAAACACAACCTTCAGAGCATACTGCATTTTGAAAATAAAAACGCCACTGAGGGAAAAACACAAAAGAAACGCCACAAACCAAAACACAATGTGTGTTGTGAAATTCATCATTTTCTATTGACTAACAGCGAACCACTGTCACAGCGTTTTTTTAAACCCTTCGGGACGAAGCGATTTTTTGATTTTTGATTTTAGTATTTCACTCCCCGCATTCCAGGAGACATAACTTTTTTATATTTCCGTCAATACAGTGGTGTGAGGGCTTATTTTTTGTGGGAGGAGTTGTAGTTTATTTTGGTATCATTTATAGTTCCATATAATGTACTAGGAAACTGAAAAAAAAACTTATTTTCAGCCTGAAGTTGGGAAAAATTGTGATTCCTCCATTGTTTTTTGGTTTTTGTTTTTACAACTTTCACCATGTGGTAAAAACGTATCTTTATTCTGTGGCTCAAAATGATTACGGTGATACCAAATTTATATAGGTTTTTTTATATTTTACTACTTTTATTGACAATAAACTCTCTGTTAAAAGAAAAAACATGTTTTGTGTTGCCACATTATGAGAGCCATAACTTTTTTATTTTTTCACCGATTGAGCGGTGTGAGGGCTTATTTTTTGCAGGACGAGCTGTAGTTTTTATTGGTATGATTTCTTGGTACGTAGAACTTTTTGATCACTCTTTATTAAAAAATTTTGAGAGCTAAGTTGACCAAAAAACTGTGATTTGGCCGTTTTACATTTTACATTTTTTACGGCGTTCACCGTGCGTGTTAAATAAAGCTATTTTGTAATAGTTCAGACTTTTACGGATGCAGCAATACCAATTTTGTTTACTTTTTTTATTTTTTACAGTACTTTGGGGAAAAATTGGAAGCCACAGGCTGGGCTTAGCAGAGACAGAGTGAAGGCAGCCCTGGGGCCTTCATTAGGCCCCTGGGCTGACATAACAACAATCGTCACTCCCAGATCTCACTGCCGGGGGGCGATGAGCTGTCAGAGGGGGCCGTCCCCTTCTTTTCAACGCCTCAGATGCTGCGGTCATGATTGACCGCAGCATTTGAGGGGTTAAACAGCCAGGAACAGCGCAATCTCTGCTCCCGGCAGTTAGTCTCGGGTGACCGCTGTAAAATACAGCCGACACCCGCAGCATATGGAGCACACTCAGCGCGTGAGCGCGCTCCAAACACCAACCCCCGCACCCGGACGTAATGGCACATCAGGCTGCGCGAAGGGGTTAGAAAAATAAAAAAAATCTAATAAACACTACCAAAACCACTCCCAAATTTTTTTTAGAAAGTCCAGTAAATATTTAGTTTCAATGCATAGATTTCTATCAATTATTATGGCAGAACATTTACACTTCCCTAAATAATACATTCTTGGCTAATTGTTGTTAAATGACACAAGTGTTAAGAAAATATACTGGTGACCAAGAATAGCTTTTGAAAATCTCTGTTTACTGACAGTGAATGGTGACATTGCATTTTTTCTTACATCCAGAGCAGTGGAGTAACTATAGGGAGTGCAGAGGTTGCAGTTGCATCTGGGCCCTAGTGCCTGAGCAGGCTCAATGTCCACCCTGCAACATAAAAGAATACCAGTGTTTATTATTTATGTTCTTTGACATCACTGTGTGCATTATCTTCTAGATTTATCCCTATGTGTTAGACATTAGCCATCACGAGCCACTGTGGCATCCTCCCTGCCAAGTGGGCGTTGTGTTGACCCGTCCGGAACATGGTGTCACCTTAGCAATGGGATGCCACAGCTCTCCTCTGCTTGTGATGTGCGGCACCAACCACAGGACCAAAACCTAGGGTGGCATGTGATATCACTCTCCCAGACCTTTAAACGAGTATCGCTCCAATCTTCCAACGCTTGGTTATCAGCCCAGGTAGTGAGTTTCCTTGCATTTATTCCTGTTAATCATTGTGTTTTTCCTGTGTCTCATTTGGCTTTAATCTTGACTCTGCTTGACTGATTTATCCGTGTACGGACCTCTGGGCTGAACTTATTTCCTGTTACCGATTTCTGGACCTAAAGCTGTCTTTAACGTGTTTTTTTGTGCTGTCCCTTATACTGTTTTATCCCTCTAAGTCTGGCCTATAGCACATATGTGGCCAGGCTGGCCTGTGTACTAAAAGGGGTTGTGTCACCGCAGATAAAGTTCTGATAAATGCAGGTTCCACCTCTAGGACCAGCACCTATCTCTTGAATTTTTTACCAGTGTCACCAGCTATTTCTAATACAATGAATTTTAAGATTACTTTCTTTAGTTGAAGAGGATTTTATAGCCTAGCACTATGAATAGTTGGACCAAAATAACATTTAGTATGATCACCTAATCCAGGATTTAATCCATAACAACCTGGTCCCAATTGAGCTCAGGCAGTGCAATGCCAAGTGCAGTAACAATGAGTGTCTAGTGCAGTGGCAGTTAACCTGCCACATTATAGGGGCCACAAATGTGTTCCCTGATTCCATTATAACAGAACAGCTCATTGACCCCAAACTCAGATGGTGATAGGCATATGCGCATACATAAATCAGGCTTGTTTGCACAGCAATATATGTGGTCTTTGTTTCCTTGATATGTTTTTTCTCAATTTCTGCTCTTGTTTTTGGCAAGAACACATATACTGCCCCCATAAGAGTGACAACCACAGAGCCCCCATAAGTTCAGAGCTTTCCAAGTTTGCATGCTGCTTTGCCCTCCTCAGTAGGAAATTTCTGTGTTTGGCCAATCAGCCCATGCTCTTATTAAGTCACTAATGCTGTGCCGGAGGGAATAGCGACAAGTGCCGCACTGCTACTAACGTGCAACACAATGAGAAGAAAGAAGCCATAAGTGAACAGCCCTTTTCACTCTCCCAGGCCCTTAAACGAGTATAGCTCCAATCTTACCCACAATAGCAAGTGGCAGTAATTTTGCAAAATCAGAGCATGCGTTTGTAGTCAGGTTACCTCCTATTTGAATTAGATACTACTATTATCCAGACACGCTGATGCCTAAGCAATGTCAAAAGTACAGGATTTGGTCATGTGTGGGATTGGCCACGGCGACAGATTGCTATGGGAAAGGTCGCTTAGAACCAGAGATACTGGTTCATCAGCATTCGTATACTGCCTGCCTGCGCAGACCTAAGAGTTAGGCATCATTTACACGAGCGTAATATACGCGCGTGCGACGCGCGTGCTTTTCACGCGTGTCGTACGCACCTATATTAGGCTATGGGGCAGTGCAGACAGGGCGTGAATTTTGCGCAGCGCGAGTGCGTTGTGTAAAACTCACGACATGTCCTTTCTTTGTGCGCTGTTCGCGCATCACGCACCTATTGACGTCAATGGGTGCGTGAAAACCACGCATGCCGCACGGAAGCACTTCCGTGCGAACTGCGTGATTCGCGCAACAGCTGTCAAACTCTGAATGTAAACAGAAAAGCACCACGTGCTTTTCTGTTTACAAACATCCAAATGGAGTGTCAAAATGATGGCGGCTGCACGAAAATCACGCAGCCGCGCATCATACACTGATGACACACGCAGCTGTTAAGTGCCTTTTGCGCACGCAAAACGCCGTGTTTTTTGCGTGCGCAAAACGCACACGCTCGTGTAAATCAGGCCTTAATAGTAGAGGTGGGAGGGAGATAATGACTCAAGGGGGTTTACACTGGGCGATTATCGTGCAGACGAGCATTCATATAACAGGGAGACGTGCTGCCGACATGATAATAATGTATGGGGACGAGCGATCGGAGTAATGACCGCTTGTCGCTATACATAGCTCCATGTGACAGGAGCAAACAAGCACCGACCAACGATGTCTCGTTGATCGGCACTCGCTGCACCGGCCGAGTGTCGGACGGTGTAAAAGGCCCTTTAGTCATTGTCTGTCTGACACTCCCACAGCTTACAAAGTGAAAACATGTTCCCAAAGCCACACCCACTTTTTACCCGTGGTACTGTTTATTTACACATGCTAGTTTTTTTGCCTTTTTTTGTGTGCAAAATCACTGCAAAAGCGCTACCAAACGCATACACCCGAAACCTGGTATTTTTGGGTGGCAAAGATGGCAAGCCTAGCAAAGATGCATGTGAATCAGAGCTAATAACCCAACAGAATAAAGCCACCAAAGACCTATGACAACTGTAAAGGGTTTACAAGTTACTGTGACTGAGCTGGAAAGGGCTGTACATACAACCACTGCTCGCCCATGATACATCTTGGTGGTGTATTTTTTATGTGATTACCCACATAAAAAAATCTTTGAATGTTACACTTTTTGCAGTGCCACTAGGGCAGTCTTAATAGCCCAACATGTAGCTCACTTTTCAGCTTTGCGGTATGGGACAGTTTCATCAGAGAGCAGTTGGATATACTAATAGCTCTATTGTATTGCTGGAGGCTTAGATATAGCAGGACAGTAAAACTATACACTAAATAAGCAGATAAGGCTATGCATGCATCTTTCCTGTCACTCTGTGGTCTTTTGGGGAGGGAGATGCACTATATCAATTTCTGGCAACTGTAAGGGTATGTTCACACGTACACGTCCGTAACGACTGAAATCACGGAGCTGTTTTCAGGAGAAAACAGCTCCGCAATTTCAGACGTAATGGCAAGTGCAGGCGCTTTTCGCTGCGTCCATTACGGACGTAATTGGAGCTGTTTTTCCATGGAGTCAAGGGAAAACGGCTCCAATTACGTCTCAAGAAGTGACAGGCACTTCTTTGACACGGGCATCTTTTTTACACGCCGTCTTTTGACAGCGGCGCGTAAAAAAAATGACCGTCGGCACAGAACATCGTAAAGCCCATTCAAATGAATGGGCAGATGTTTGCTGCCGCTTTGGAGCCGTATTTTCGGATGTAATTCGGGGCTAAAACGCCCGAATTACGTCCGTAAATAGGGTGTGTGAACATACCCTAATTATCTGTGACATTACTCTACAGAAAGGAAGTGTCTGTCTCCAATATGGTCTCCATTAAAATAAAACAGTAGCCACAGAATTTAAAAAGAAGAATTAACACATTATTTCTCTTCTTCAAAATTGTATGTAATAGTACTAAAACGAAATATATAAACGTTAACATAGGGGTTGATATAAGCTATCTGAAGAGATAGATATTGGAGATATTAATACACTAAAACATAAAATTATTGTGTTGCATCTTAGACAAAAATTTTTTTTACAGGGAGAGTAAATATTGTAAAGATGAATTAAATTATATGCCACATTTGTAAGAGGGTTAATTTTTGATGTGCGTGGCCCTAGATCCTGACACGGGACCCCACCCAAGAATGGAGCAGAAATGGAGGCAACCAGCACAGTTCAATATAACAGGACTTTACTCCAGCTGAATTACATGCGTAGTGGTTTTAAACAGTGTACTTAGTGTAATGGTTACACTCTCTAGTAGGTACACAGATTGGCAGTTACAAATGGTAGCACACAGCTTGCGGTTACATTTTCTCATGTGCACATAGTTTGGCAGTTACAAATGGGGACACACAGCTTGGCGCCTACAGTCTGTTATGGGCACATAGCGTCATGTCCGTGGCTGCGGTTCACTCTCCCCCTGACGGCCGCAGCCATGGATCTGCGAGCGCTGGCCCCAGTCTCCTCCTCAGGAGACGCCAGCGATCACTTCCACTCACCTCAGCCGGGTCCCGTAGGGTGCGCGCGCACCGGACCTTAATGTTTTAATAAGTCCATGAGTGCCCTTGACTATAAGAGGGGCCCAGCCCCTTGCTTCAATGCCTGAGCGTTGTTTGTCATATCCTAGTTTGTCTAAGCAAATGGTCTCCTAGTGTTTTCCAGTTCCAGTGTTCCCTGTTCCTGTATCCCGTATCCTGTATCCCGTGCTATCCTGTTCTAGTGCCGTGCTGTGCTGTAGTCATGCTGTGCTGTATCTACGTCTGTCCTGCTGCTCCACGCCTGACGTCTACCCGCTGCCTAGTCCCAGCCGAGCCTGCCTTGCTACTGTCCGAGCTGCCACAGGTACCTTATACGAACTGTGAACTGTGACCTGCACCCTGTTGGCCAGCTGCCATAACGCCTAGGCGGTACGGTCTATCGGGTCCACGAACCCTACGTGACAGTATGCTCAGGCTATGAACCCCGCTATTCGATCCAAGACCATGACGACGTCACAAGAGATGCGGATGGATATGCTAGACCTCCGGTCTCAACAGGACCAAATCCTCCAGGCCTTGAATATTCTCGCACGTCGGCAGGTGGCACGAGCTGCCATTCCTCCTCCTACTCCTCCTGGCAGTACTGTTCCTCAGACTACACCTCCTGGCAGTGTTGATCCTCGTTTTTCTTTGCCTCTTCCTGACCGCTATGATGGAGAAGCAAGTACCTGTTGTGGATTTTTGAACCAGTGCCAGATCCACTTCAGCCTGTATTCAAGGGCATTTTCGTCTGATGGCGCAAGGGTCGCTTTCATCATCTCTCTTCTTACTGGCAAGGCCCTTGCATGGGCGAACCCTATCTGGGAGAGACAAGGACCAGACACCCGTGACTTCCAGGTGTTCCTCCGGACATTTCGCACGGTGTTTGAGGAGCCTGGACGAGTCTACTCTGCAGCGGCTTCCTTGCTGAACCTACGCCAAGGAGACATCTCTCTGGGCGAGTACGCCATCCACTTCTGCCCCCTGGCAGGAGAACTGTTGTGGAACAATGAAGCCCTGGTGGCTACATTCTGGCATGGACGGTCTCCTAAAATGAAAGACGAACTTGCCGCTCAAGACCTGCGGTCTACCCTGGATGACCTCATCCTTCTGGCCGCCCGGATTTATATGAGGTTCCGAGAACGGCTCCAAGATGTTCGTTGGAAGGGAGGTCTTCCTAGCCTGGTCCCTACCTTGCAGCAACCCCTGCCGTCCTCAGATGCCGATCCTCCTAAAGAGTCTGTAAGGATGGATGAATGTAAGCTATCTACCCAGGAGAGACAACGCAGACACACTTCGGAGCTCTGTCTTTATTGCGGCCTCGGAGGCCATCTTGTGCGTCTGTGTCCCCAAAAGCCCCAAAGCCTAGGGTTGGTAGGAAAGACAACCTTGGGCAAAGAAGGACTCCCGTCTAAGTTGTCCATACCCGTGATCATAGTGTCCGATGAGAAAACGCATCAGGTCTCTGCGTATCTGGACTCTGGACCCGCTGCTAATTTCATTTATAGAGACCTGGTGGACCTTCTTCAATTACCCACTACCCCTCTGGAAAGACCGTTGATAATTGCATCGGTAAATGGACTACCTCTGCCAGACCCAGTTATAGCTGTGACCAAGCCGCTGAGGCTCCAAGTAGGGGCTCTCCACTCCGAACTTCTATCGTTCTATGTCCTATCCAGGGCCGTTAACCCCGTGCTGCTGGGCCTGCCTTGGCTCCGACTACATGCCCCAGTCCTGGACTGGAACTCTGTAGAGGTTCTCCAGTGGGGCCCCGAGTGTCACAGCCGATGCCTGGTGCAGATTAGATCGGCTCAGCCTCCTCTGCCTCGGTCATTGGCAGTATTGCCTGGTCAATATGCTGCACTTTCGGACGTCTTCAGCAAAAGGGATGTGGAGACACTGCTCCCACACCGGGTGTATGACTGTCCTATAGAGCTGATTCCTGGTGCATCCCTTCCCCGTGGTAGGGTATATCCTCTCTCCTTGCCGGAGACTCTGTCCATGTCCGCCTATGTTAAAGAGAACTTGGAGAGGGGCTTCATACGAAGGTCTTCCTCCCCGGCGGGAGCCGGGTTCTTCTTCATCAAAAAGAAGGATGGCTCCCTGCGTCCTTGTATTGACTACCGGGGTCTCAACCAAATCATGGTGAAAAATAAGTATCCGTTGCCACTGATCTCAGAATTGTTCGATCGTATAGGTGGTGCCAAGATTTTTTCCAAACTAGACCTGCGTGGGGCTTACAACCTAATCCGGATTCGCCGGGGGGACAAATGGAAGACTGCATTTAACACCCGTGATGGACACTATGAATATCTAGTAATGCCCTTCGGCCTGTGTAATGCTCACGCGGTCTTCAAGGAGTTCGTTAATGACATTTTCCGTGACCTCCTCTATGTTTGTGTTGTGGTCTATCTTGATGACATCTTGATTTTTTTTCCAGATCCAATGACTCATCAGAGACATGTCCGTCAAGTTTTGCTGCAGTTAAGGGAGAATCGTCTGTACGCCAAGTTGGAGAAGTGCGTGTTTGAAAAGGATGCTCTACCCTTCCTGGGCTACATTGTCTCAAATAGAGGTCTCAAGATGGATCCTGAAAAGGTAAAGTACGTCCTGGAATGGCCCCGTACTCAAGGCTTGAGGGCCATACAGTTCTTTCTGGGATTCGCCAATTTTTACAGACATTTTATTCAAAACTTCTCCTCACTGACATCTCCTATTTCTAACCTCACTAAGAAGGGCATGAACGCCAAGGTGTGGACTCCTGAGGCAGAGTCCGCATTCAATAGCCTGAAGAGTGCCTTCACGTCAGCCTCTATCCTCCATCATCGAGATGTTTCTGTACTGTTCTCGTTGAAGGTGGATGCATCCTCAGTCGGTGCTGGTGCACTCCTGTTCCAGAGAGGTTCCAAGGGCAAGTCAAGGGTATGTGGATATTTCTCTAAGCTCTTCTCTTCCGCAGAACGTTTGGGATCGGGAGTTACTGGCCATGAAATTAGCCCTGAAGTAGTGGAGAGATCTACTAGAGGGCGCAGCTCATCAAAACCTGATTTTTATGGACCACAAGAACCAGACCTATCTTCAGACGGCCCAACGTCTGAACCCTCGTCAGGCCAGGTGGTCGATGTTCTTTACCAGGTTCCAGTTTGAGCTCCATTATCGCCTGGCCGACACGAATGTGAGGGCCGATGCCTTGTCCAGGTCTCTCGAGACAGAAGACACCATGGACATTCCACAGAACATTATTGATCCGTCTTGCATTGTCTCTGTCAATCCCCTGCAAGTTGGGGACATTCCTCCAGGGAGTACTTTTGTGCGCCTGGATGACCGAGGGAGAATCCTCCACTGGGGATATTCCTCTAGACTGGCAGGTCACGCGGGGACCCATAAGACCCGGGATCTGATTGTCCGTCATTTCTGGTGGCCCACACTGCCCAAGGACATTATGGACTCTGTTTCTTCCTGCTCAGTGTGTGCAGCTAACAAGGTCGCTCACTCCAGACCTGCTGGCCTGCTCCAGCCATTGCCTGTGCCCAATGCTCCCTGGCAGCATATAGCTATGGACTTTATCACTGACCTGCCTCTCTCTGCTTGATGCAGTACTGTCTGGGTGGTGGTGGATTGATTTTCGAAGATGTCCCACTTCGTTCCTCTGACCGGTTTTCCTTCTGCTCCTCAACTGGCCAAGCTGTTCATCCAACACATCTTCCGCCTGCATGGCTTGCCGCAGCATATTGTGTCTGATCGGGGGGTTCAGTTCACCTCGAAGTTCTTGAGAGCCCTCTGCAGACTCCTAGGTGTAAAGTTGGACTTTTCCTTGGCCTAACTTCCTCAGTCCAATGGTCAGGTCGAGAGGATCAATGGTCAGATCGAGATCTTAGAAAACTACTTACGCCACTTCATCTCCAAGCAGCATGATGACTGGGTGCAGTTGCTCCCGTGGGCTGAATTCTCTTACAATAGTCACACCAGCGAGTCCACACAGAAGACACCATTCTTTATTGTCTATGCCCAACACCCACAAATTCCTCTCCCAGTGCCTGATACATCTGAGTTGCTGACACGGCTTTTAGGGACTATCTGCAGATCTGGCAGCAGACTCGATCCTCCATTCTGCTGGCGGTCGACTGCATGAAACGGAAGGCGGACACAAGGAGAAGAGAACTTCCTCAGTTTCTTCCTGGCATGAAGGTCTGGCTGTCCTCCAGGAATATTCGACTGAGGGTGCCGTCGTACAAATTTGCTCCCAGCTTCCTCAGACCCTTCGAGATCCTGCAGCAGATCAACCATGTCTCTTACAAGCTTCGGCTGCCTCCTACCCTCAGGATCCCCAACTCCTTCCATGTCTCTCTCCTGAAACCAGTGATTCTGAGCCACTTTACCAAGACTCCTAGCCCTGCGGTTGCGTCCAGGGGCCCTTCAGACACCTTCGAGGTTACGGAGATCTTGGACACCAAGAGAGTGAGAGGGAAGACTTTTTATTTGGTGGATTGGAGGGGGGTTGGTCCTGAAGAGAGGTCCTGGGAGCCAGAGAAGAACCTCAATGCTCCTATCCTTCTGAAGAAGTTTCTCTATTGCTCTGGCCCCAAGAAGAGGGGGCGTAAGAGTGGGGATACTGTCATGTCCGTGGCTGCGGGCCGTCAGGTTCACTCTCCTCCTGATGGCCGCAGTCATCGGTCTGCGAGCGCTGGCCCCAGACTCCTCCTCAGGAGACACCAGCGCTCACTTCCACTCACCTCGGCCGTGTGTAATCAGCCCATGAGTGCCCTGGACTATAAGAAGGGCCCAGCCCCTTGCTTCGCTTCCTGAGCGTTGTTTGTCGTATCCTAGTTTGTCTAAGCAAATGGTCTCCTAGTGTTTTCCAGTTCCCAGTGTTCCATGTTCCTGTATCCTGTTGTATCCTGGTCAAGTGCCGTGCTGTGCTCTAGTCGTACTGTGCTGTATTCCAGGCATGTCCTGCGACTCCACGCCTGATGTCTACTCGCTGCCTAGTCCTAGCAGAGCCTGCCTTGCTACTGTCCGAGCTGCCACAGGTACCCTATACGAACTATAGACTGTGCCTTGCGCCCTGTTAACCAGCTTCCATACCGCCAAGGCGGTACGGCCCAGTGGGTCCACGTACACTATGTGACAGTATTTACATTAGAGTCATAAATAAATATATGTTAGCATGTAATAGGGATGTCACGATACCAGAATTTGGACTTCGATACAGATACTTCGTGTAGTATTGCGATTTCTATACCAAAACCATACTTTGCCAACAGTAATAACATTTAAAAAAAAGTTCTTCCATTTTGTGATGTGAGGCGCGAGGTGTGATGAATTTTGAATGTGCCTCACATTAATAGTAATTAACCCCATCATGTTTCTCAGTCATAATGAGTTAATGTGTAAGGTACATAATGGGGTTAATTACTATTAATGTGAGGCACATGGAGGTTAAATTCATCACACCTCGTGCCTCACAATAAGTGAAAGAAAGTTTTTTTTTTATTTTTTTACAGCGTACACATCATAAATGATGCAAACAGATTGTTGTGAAGGTTATTACGGCCGCGCCAATACCAAATATTTAGATTTTATGTATCGAGACTTAATGTTTATTGTGAAAAAGGTGTATGTGTATTTTTTTAAATTTAACATTACTTTATGTTTTTACTTTATTTTTAAACTTTAATGTACTGGCATATATCTATATTCCAGTACATTAGCCGGTGTACGGATAGTACACAGGCAGTTGTTCGGACATACCGACGTATGCCCTAACAACAGGAAATATGGTCAGACAGCCCTGGGGTCCTTCAATGGACCCTGGGCTGTCCGCCCATATATGGTATGTCCCTCAATCGCGTCACAGGGATTCCTCTGATGCGATCCAAGGGGCATCCCCCCTCCTCATTTTCCTCTTGAATGCTGCAGTCAGCTTTGATCGCAGCATTGAGGGGAATAACAGCGGAGATGAGAGGTTTCTCTGATCGCCGCCGTTATAGAGCGGGGCAGCGGCTGTGTAATACAGCCATTGCCCCGCTCCTGACAACAAGTGTGCGCGCGGTCAGCATGAGGTGATGCAGCCGGTGCTGCACTAATGAGCGGCGGCGCAGGCACTGACAGAACATGGGGTTGTTTTGTAGTGCACCCGCCATGTTCTGTCTTTAGTGAAGCCGCTCATTAGTGCAGTGCTGGCCGCATCGCATCATCCTGGCAGCGCGCACTTGTCAGGACTCAGGAGTGGGGCAATGGCTGTATTATCTCATACATTCATGTGTTACTATACTGAGCAGTGCGGCCGCACAGCTTAGTATCGAAATACATGAAATAACGGTATCGAACCGTTTGGGGATGCACAGTATCGAAACAGTATTGAAGTTTCAATGCATCATGCATCCCTACCATGTAATCCTACATTTTCTCTACAGTGTCCAGAGCAGGGGAAACGTCTGGCTGGCCACGGCTTCCCCTGGCAAAATTAGCGTTAACGGCTCTCATATGAAAATGGATGAATGTGACAAGACAACCCCTTTAAGGGAAGCTTCAAGTCTATCAAGGACTCCTTAATTACATTACCAACCTACATTAAATGACACATGCAGAAATTTGTATTCAACTTGCACAAACAGCTGAATTTAAAATACATTTGTGCAATTCTAACAATCAAAAAACAAAAAATGCAAATTTATTTACTTATTATGGACTTTTGTCAATTAGTAGTAACAGGAGAAGAACCACTGTTTTATTTGATTGTTTATTTTTTTGCATTGTCTAGGAGGTAGAAACAAGTCACTATGATCTCATGTGGTTCAGCATTCTGAAGGCTGTCATCATTGTCACTAACACCCTTATCAAATTGCAGAACATGGTGTAACCACTTGAGAGTGGCACAACAGTAATGCAACAACTGTACGCTGACCTTTTGTACTAGTCCATTCACTGTAATTTAAAAAAGGTTACAAAAGCACAAACGTACTTGTGAATAACTGTGGCGGTTGAGTTGTTGCCACAGTGATCTACACATTTTTGAGTGGGCAAATGAAAAGCACTTCGAGAGCACTTCATAATTTCCTGGCATTTTCTTCCTTATCGGAGGTCAACTGTTCACCTCCTTCTCACTTACTGCTCTTCTTGCTACCAGTTAAGTTCTGTACGTGTAAGCACCTTCCTAAATTGATGAACCAAAGAGTGGTGAGTTTTTGATGATTATCATCTCTACCAAGAAATATTTGTGTAAAAAAAATAAAATTATATATATATATATAGTTAGCAAATTGTGTTGATTTTTTGGTGACGAATTGGTATATGTTCTAATTTTGCTTCCTGATCTCCTTTCTTGGCTGCTGAGTTAACATGCTTCACTTCACTTGACTAGTGCTATAAGCAACTGCAATCGGTGCTTTTCTTTAGACTCCTGCCTATATAGGACTGCTTTGCAGGTCCTATATAAGCAAGGTGAAGAATTTGAAGTATTTCTTAGATTCCTAGATCGAGTTTAGCAAAAATTAGCCCTACAGAAAAACGAAGGGTAAACACTTTGCTTGTAATAGTTAATGGACTTTGGTGGTGTATGGCTGCCTTACCTGTTCCACCGCCAGTCCCAGTACATACAACACCAGGAGGAAAACCATGAACATATTATCAACAATCTTTGATGATCATCAGCATTCCAGCTCCTCTCATATATCTCTTGGAGCTTAACCTCATCCTTTTTTTACACTGGTGTATGAATCTATTTTTGGTAAGAATCAAAGTCGTTATATCATTCTGACTATTGTTTTAGATAGATATTTTTTTAACCATAGGATAACATAGTACAATGGGGTCTTTTGCAAATCTTTAGTTATGCTCCTGCCTACAAATATTGCCGGGTAGGCAATTTTTAAGGCAGTAAATGAGTCATTTCATCTACATACACACACACACACATACTCACTGTTCAGCCAGAACTTAAAAACCAGTGACAGGTGAAGTGCATATCATTTTCTCATTGCAGTGACACTTGTTAGGCTGGGTTCACACGAGCACATTAACGTCCGTAATGGACGGACGTATTTCGGCCGGAAGTCCCGGACCGAACTCAGTGCAGGGAGCCGGGCTCCTAGCATCATAGTTATGTACGATGCTAGGAGTCCCTGCCTCTCCGTGGAACTACTGTCCCGTACTGAAAACATGATTACAGTACGGGACAGTTGTCCTGCAGCGAGGCAGGGACTCCTAGCGTCGTACATAACTATGATGCTAGGAGCCCGGCTCCCTGCACTGAGTTCGGTCCGGGACTTCCGGACGAAATACGTCCGTCCATTACGGACGTTAATGTGCTCGTGTGAACCCAGCCTTAAAGGGTGGGATATATTTAAGATGGTATTTAGAGTTGATGCTGCCATAGGCACTTTTAGTGCTGATACCCCCTGTAACTCCCGATGCTACAGAAACAGCATAGCTTGCTGACATTGTGGCTCCAGCACTGGACCCAGGAAAGGTAAATATAGTAATTGTTCTTTTATACATGTTGCAATTGTTTTTTTTTGTCTTTCTGTTTTTTTACAGGTTCGTTGTTGGACTTCATTAGATTTTAGGACTCCTTCGATGACTGCATTGTTTTTTATTTCAATAAAATATTTTTTTCTATGTCTCTGTGTTTTTTTTTTAACTTTATCACTACTGCCTTCGTAATGGCTGCTGTCTGACAGCGACCATTACTACTGCGGGGCTTAGTGTTAGCTGGTGTAAAGGCTAACACCCCATTATTACCCCGATACCCACCGCCACCAGGAGTACTGGGAAAAACCAGGTATGATCCAGTATCTGACCATCTGTAGTAATGGTTGGGTACTGGGGCGGCCGCAGGCTAGTATGATCAAGCCAGGAAAGTCCAAAAACGTTGGCCTTTCCCACCCTGGTAATGCTAGGCTGCTGCTATGTTGTATCTGGCTGGTTTTAAAAAATATGGGGACCTCACATCGCTTTTTCTAATTATTTATTTATTTAAAAAAATATGATGTGGATTCTCCCCCATTTTTTTATTACCAGCCAGATACAACATAGCAGCAGACTAGCATTACCAGGGTGGGAAATGCCACGGTCACTGCTTAGTTTACTGCTTCTTGTAAGGGGCGCAGGATCACCTAATATGTGTCAACATTTTGGCCAATCTCAGGTGCCTGCGCCGCTAAAAGAAAACCTAGTGCAGGGACTCCTTCAGATGCAAAGTCCATGCGCTAGGACTTATTAGCGGTCATTCACTTACTTTCAAAAGTACGTGAACGATCGCTAGTAACCAGGTTAGGCCCCATTCACATTACATTATTGCCCTATGCTTATCGTGTAGGTCGGGAAAGCTCCCGACATACACAGTAAACATGTTCATAGGGTGTCCTTTTGGCTTCCATCAGGCTAATATAGGTCGGTATACCTTTTTTTTTTTTTTTTTGAAGGATGGAATAGCGTAGAAGACTACCATATTCTATTCTGAGGGTTCCCACAAAAAACCTATACCACACTGTATACGTTTTTTAAGGGAGTCTATGGGTGATGGATTTCACTGTATGGCATCCGTCACATGTATACATTAAACATATACCTCTGGGAGCTACCGACATCACTGTCCATATATGGACAGTGTCGTCAGGAGCAGTGCTGGAGGGCTCTGCCCCGGGACTCCGGTCCAGGGAAGGCTCCTGACGTCACTGTCAATATATGGATAGTAACTACAGGAACTTTCATAGCGATGAGGTCCCCGAGCAGAGCGGTAGTAGATGTTATGTCCCGGGACTTAACATCCATATATGGACAGTGACATCAGGAGTTTCCTATCGCTGGAGTCCCCAAACAGAGCATCAGCAAGCGCTCTGCCCGAGGACTCCAGAAATGCTACTGAAGTCATTGTCCATATATGGACAGTGACATCAGGAACTTTCTTAGGGACGGAAACTCGGGGCAGTGCCTCTATTAGCACTTTGTCCAGGGATTCCGACTCTAGGGAAGCCCCTAACATCACTGTCCATATATGGGTATCTTTTGGACATATATGGACAGTGAGTTCAGGAGCTTCCATAGTGCTGAAATCTCCGGCAGAGCAACAGCTAGCACTCTGCCCAGGGACTCCATCGCTGTGGAAGTTACTGACCTGATGTCACTGTCCATATATGAACAGTGACGTTAGGAGTTTCCTATCCCTGGAGTCCCCGAGCAGAGCATCAGCTAGCGCTCTTCCCCAGAACTCCAGCACTGCTCCAGATGTCACTGTCCATATATGGGCAGTAACGTCAGGAGGTTTCCCATGGCCGGAGTCCCGGGACAAAGCATCTACATGAGTAGCCCCATGAACCCCTGAGGACGCTACTTAGTAGCGAAACATGTCGGGGGGGCTCTCTGTTCTATTTTAATACATGCTGGCATTAGGGCAATTTAGCAATTTAACTATCTTACTGCCTAGAAGTCCGCTGTCGGTGTCGGTGCTTGCTGTATCAGTCTGTCTGTAGACACGGACGACAGACACACGTGTCACTGCTACATTTATTGTTTATACAATCGGCACACTGTTACCGACAGGGACTATCCAAACGGCATACGCATATGCACATTGCTATAACCACGAACGGCTATTGACCCTATCCATGCATTGATAATTTTACCCTTTATGTTGGTTTTGTCTGTATGTCTGTTTGCTGTAATAGCACATTAAAGATTCTAAATACAATTTAATGGTAGTTGGGAAATAGGGTCGTTTTTGCCTTTGGCATCTTGTTGTTTAAAAGCATCTACAAGCGCTCTGCTCGGGGACTTCAGCGCAATGGAAGCTCTTGAAGTCACTGTCCATGTATGGACAGTGAAGTCAGGAGCATTCACAGAGCCTCCCAGGGTATCTTTTATTGTTTGTTTTTAATATGTATTGATTCCTAATAAAGAATTGTTATATTTGCTAGCAAGATTCCTGTGTGCTCTCTTGTAGCTGATTTATACTTTATTTACACAATGAACATTGAGGGTTGTTATGTATGCATTTATATTGGCCCAATTACATTAGTTGGGTTCATGTTAAAAAGTTGTCAGAAGAAGCAGTGCATCGCAGATTGTCGTATTGCACAGCAGCCGCAGATCGGTCAGAGTGCCCATGCTGAACCCTGTCCCCTGGCAAAAGCGCCAACAATGGGCATGTGAGCAGGGCCGGCCCTAGGATAGATGGCGCCCTGTGCGAAATGATCTTTCGGCGCCCCACCCCATCATTAAAAAAAAATGGCCCATAAATTTTTTTTATAAGGCTGGGTTCACACGACCATGTTACGTCCGTAATGTACGGAACGTATTTCGGCCGGAAGACCCGGACCGAACACAGTGCAGGGAGCCGGGCTCCTAGCATCATAGTGATGTACGACGCTAGGAGTCCCTGCCTCTGCGTGGAACTACTGTCCCGTACTGTAATCATGACTCCTAGCATCGTACATCACTATGATGCTAGGAGCCCGGCTCCCTGCACTGTGTTCGGTCCGGGTCTTCCGGCCGGAATACGTTCCGTACATTACGGACGTAACATGTTCGTGTGAACCCAGCCTTATGCCCCTTTAGTACCCCCATACAGTATAATAATAATATTTAATAATATAATATATTACAACCCCTTCAAGGACACAGTATTTTGTCCTCTAATTGTGCCCACAGTATTATGCCACCTGTAGTACCCCTACACAGTATAATGTCCGCTTAGTGGCCCCCACACAGTATAGTGCCTCCCTGTAGACCGTGCCATAATCCCCCACCTCCTTTTTGTAGATCGTGCCATACAGCCCCCCACCTCCCCCTTGTAGACATTGCCATACATTCCCCCACCTCCCCCTTGTAGACAGTGCCATACAGTCCCCCACCTCCCCCTTGTAGATCATGCCATACAGTCCCCGCACCTCCCCCTTGTAGACAGTGCCCCCAAACAAAAACAAAAATTGTACTCACCTAGGCCCCGTTCCCACGACGAACTGAGCTGCTCCATGACGGGACCCTGTATCCTAGTACAGAGTTTCCCAACCTTTTCGGACTCGAGGCAGGACTGGAAAAAAAAAATTTCCTCAGGGCCCCCCTACCAAAAATTGTTTTGAGAAAGACAGAAAACAGCTAAGAACAAGCACTCCACTCGTAGGGCATGTTCACACACGTTTTTTGTAAGGCAAAAAAATCTGCGAATGCAAAAGACGCAGGAAAAAAAGGTCCAAACGGGCGCCGCAGGTATTTTCTGCCTCCTATTAATTTCAATTGGAGGTCAGAGGTGGAAACCACTTGAAGACCATCAGCCCCCCACTCACAGTAAAATTACCATCAGCCCCCCACTCACAGTAAAATGACCATCAGCCCACCACTCACAGTAAAATGACCATCAGCCCCCCACTCACAGTAAAATGACCATCAGCCCCCCACTCACAGATTCCCCCTGTAGGTAGCGCCACACAGCCCCTGATGGGTAGCACCACACAGCCCCTTGTGGATAGCATTACACAGCCCCTTGTAGGTAGCGCCAGACAGCCCCCTTGTAGGTAGCACCACACAGCCCCTTGTGGGTAGCGCCACACAGCCCCCTTGTGAGTTGCACCACACAGCCCCTTGTAGGTAGCGCCACACAGCCCCCTTGTGGGTAGCACCAGACAGCCCCCTTGTAGGTAGCGCCAGACAGCCCCCTTGTAGGTAGCGCCACACAGCCCCCTGTAGAGTGCGCCACACATCCCCTGGTTGGTAGTGCCGCACAGCCCCTGGTTGGTAGTGCCCCACAGCCCCCTGGTTGGTAGTGCCCCACAGCCCCCTGGTTGGTAGTGCCCCACAGCCCCCTGGTTGGTAGTGCCCCACAGCCCCCTGGTTGGTAGTGCCCCACAGCCCCCTGGTAGGTAGTGCCACACTGCCCACAGCCCCCTTGTAGGTAGTGCAATGACTACGAAATGACCCTGATAGCTGGCGAGCAATAGACATTCAAAAAAGGACAACTGTGCAGAAGCACACAAAATTCCCAGCTTTCCCAGCTATATAATAAATGTGTGGAAATAAACTAAGATATAACTTTTATTTAGTCTGAGTAAAGGATTAATCCTTTTAACTAGATTAAATAAAAGTTATATCTTAGTTTATTTCCACACCTTTTTTTTTATACCCGGGAAAGCTGGGTAAGTTGTCCTTTTTTGTAGGTAGTGCCACACAGCCCACAGCCCCCCTGTAGATAGAAACCCCCCCCCCCCCTTCCAGTATAGATAGCGCCACTGTAGCTCCTTGAAGGAGCGGAATCTCCGTGTGGCCGGGGATTCCGCTCCTGGAGCGCTGCTTGATGCCTCTGTCCATATATGGACAGTAACATCAGGGAAAACTCCTGAAGCGGAATCCCAGATCACAGCGTTGCAGACGCTATGACCGTCTGTGTCCATGACGTCATTGGCTTCTCCTGGAGTGGAATCCCCAGTCATAGAGTCTGCAACACTGTGACCGGGGATTCCTCTTCAGGAGTTTCCCCTGATGTCACTGTCCATATATGGACATCAAGCAGCGCTCCAGGAGCGGAATCCCCGGCCATACGGGGATTCCGCTCCTTCTTGGAGCTACAGTGGCTCTAGTAGACAGTAGAGCAGGGAGATACCTCCCTGCTCTGCTATAGTGCAGTCGCTACCACTATAGCAGCTGCAGCAGCTGCTAGCGGCGCCACCGCCCTCATGCCCGGTGTCACCGCTAACAGCCGCTATGGCTGCTACAGCGGTAGCGATGGCCACTAAGTGAAGAAGCGCCTGGGTGGAAAGGTGACTGCAGTTAGTATGTGTATCCCCGCTGGTAGTTGCAACGGCGCGGGGATACACACACTCGCTGGCGCCCCTCTTGCAGTGTGGCGGCTGGCGCCCTGTGCGACCGCACTGGTCGAACATATCTAAGGCCGGCCATGCATGTGAGCATTAGAACTGGACCATGGAAGAAGGTGGACTGATCTGATGAATCACATTTTCTTTCACACCTGTGGGATAGCCTGTTGCGTGTGCATTTCTTACCTAGAGAGGAGATGACATAAGGATGTACTTTGGTAAGAAGGCAAGTCGTCGGAGGCAGGGTGATACTCTGGACAAAGTTCTTTTAGGAAACCGTGGGTCCTGACATTCATGTGGATATTACATTGACACGTACAACCTACCTAAACATTGTGTCAGACCAAGTGCAAACCTTGATGGCAATGGTATTTCCCAAGGGAAGCGTGGCAGGTTAATGCCTGCCACACTGAAAAAATTGTTCAGGAATGGTTTGAGAATCATGACAGAGAGTTCAAATTGTTGACTTGGATTCCCCATAGTGCCCCATATCTCAATCTGATCAAACATCTGTAGGATGTGCTGGAAAAACAAGAGGCCCCACCTCGCAAGCTACTGGAATTAAAGGATCTGCTGCTATAGTCTTGCTGCCAGATACTAAAGGAGTCAGAGCTGTTTTTGGAAGACGAGTAGGACCTACACAATAGTAAACTAAAATAAAATGGAAAAAAGGACACGGCGCCACAAAGTACAAAATAAGAGCCGGGTAAACCAGAAGACCACGATGGATGTGACAATTACGCTCACCTCGGGTGGTGGACACCAATAGGTGTCATATAGGCATGGAAAGCTGCAGCCAGGTCCGAAACACAGCCAAACGAAGTTTGTTGTCAGTTGAGAGGGTGATTGCAAATAGAGAAAACTTGGACCAACGGCGCTGCTATATGAAGGTGTTGCACTATGAAGATTTAGACGACCATCTAAGTAAAAGGACTTTATTTGTCAAACAGGCCTGTTTGACAAATAAAGTCCTTTTACTTAGATGGTCGTCTAAATCTTCATAGTGCAACACCTTCATATAGCAGCGCCGTTGGTCCAAGTTTACTCTATTTGCAATCACCCTACACAATAGTAGGCAGGTGGTTTTAATGTTATGGCTGTTCAGTGTATATATGAATACTACAGCAGATAAAATACAATAACTACCCTAATATATCATCAGTGATGTCCCATCCGCATTAATGAATGATGGTAGCACATCCAATTAATCATGATATGCCAACTGCAATAAAAAAATATGTACATAATTCACCTCTGTATAACAAGTATTGGCAGTTAAAAAAAAGGGGACGACAAGCAAATGATAGAAAATCCTATTTACAAATGATTATTATTAAAAGTATTTACTGTTCTGAAAGTAAGAACCATGTTTGGCCCAATGAATTCACACTATTTCAAAAACATATTTTTTACATTTAAATAAACACAAATAAAACCCCATATGAAAAGTATCAGTAATATGAAAATATCCTGTCCTAGGCCCCATTCACACCAAGTTTTTGGCCTATTTTTAATGTATACGCCGGGAAAAGCTCCAAATACGTATATATGTTAAACAGGGGTGTAACTAGGAAAGACTAGGCCCCATAGCAAACTTTTGACTGGGCCCCCCCTTCCCTGGGTGTCACACAACCCCCCCTTGTAGATAGTGCCTTTTTTACAGCCCCCCTGTAGATAACGCCATACAGCCCCCCCTGTAGGTAACGCTATACAGCCCCCTCTGTAGGTAACGCTATACAGCCCCCCCTGTAGGTAACGCCATACAGCCGCCCCTGTAGGTAACGCCATACAGCCCCCCCCCTGTAGGTAATGCTATTCAGCCCCCCCTGTAGGTAACGCCATACACCCCCCCTGTAGGTAACGCCATGCAGCCCCAACCCCCCAAAAAAATCCAACCTACAGTGTGTCCTACAAAAGACATGTATCCCCTATCCTGTGGATAGGGGATACATGTGTGATCGCTGGCAGCGATAGGGAGAACGGGGGGACTGAAAGTCCCCTGAAGTTCTCCATGACAAACCTCTGACTTCCGGCGTCTGCGCAGCTCAATAAAAATGAAAGGAGCGCCGGTCACGCATGCGCATAAGAGCGACCGGCGCTCCATTCATTTCTACAGAGCTACCGACACAGAATGTGATGGAGAACTTCAGGGGACTTTCGGTCCCCCGTTCTCCCTATCAATGCCAGCGATCACACATGTATCCCCTATCCTGTGGATAGGGGATACATGTCTTTTGTTTAATGGCAGAGCGGTGAGATACCTAAAGGACCTGTGATGACGTTTTCAGCATGTGAACGGGACAGGAGGGGCGGAGTTTATCAGTGGAGAGACCTGGTGGATGAAGGACCTGTGATATCAAAATCACGTGACCACTGTATCATAAGGAGGAGGAGCTTAGAAGTGGGAATAATGAGCTCATGTCATGTGAAGAGGATCACATGACATGAAGGTTGGATCTCTGTGAGGGAGCGGGGCTCCTGTGGTGTGTGAAGGTGATGATCACGTGACATCAGGGAGCGGGGATCTGTGAGGGGGCGGAGCACCTATACGCTGCAAAGTGATGATGATCACGTGATATGAGGTACGGAGCTCTGTCAGGGGGCAAGGCCAGTGGCGTAACTACCGCCCGTAGCAGCCATAGTGGCTGCTAGCGGAGCCTTCGGCCATAGTGGGGGCCCGTGCCAGCAGGCGACATGGGCCCCCTCATGCCGCTACGGCTGCTACGGCGGTAGTTACGCCACTGATGTTAAACGTAAGTTGTGACAGATTCCTAATAGTGGAATTCGTTACCCATAGATTATTATGGCATCCATTTAACGTATATGACGTATACATTAAACCAGGGGCGTAGCTAGGGGGGGGGCAGGCAGGGCATGTGCCCCGGGCGCCACTCAGAGGAGGGCGCCAGCGCCACCTCCTCCTGCACTATAATTGTACCTGTGTCGCAAGGACACAGGTACAATTAGAAGCAATGAATGACCGGGCACGTTCCGTGAGTGAAGCGACTGGTACCTTTTGTACCAGTGAAGCTTCCGTCGATGAAAGGCGCTGATTGACAGGGAAAGTCATCCTGCTCAGCCAATCAGCGCCTTTCATAGACGCTGCGTTCAAGCCCCAGGAGACCTGCGCAGAGGAGGGCAGGTCTCCATGGCTGCCGGACGGCGTGGGAGCGGGATTAAGGTGAGTTTGAATAGGTTTTTTTTATTTATTTTTTAATTGTAATAAAAGTGTGTGGCATTATCTACAGGGAGGACTTTATCAGCGGGGGGGACTTTGTCTACGGGGGGGGGACTTTGTCTACGCGGGGGGGGACTTTGTCTACGCGGGGGGGACTTTGTCTACGCGGGGGGGACTTTGTCTACGCGGGGGGGACTTTATCTACGCGGGGGGGCTTTATCTACACGGGGGGGCTTTATCTACACGGGGGGACTTTGTCTACGCGGGGGACTTTGTCTACGCGGGGGACTTTGTCTACGCGGGGGACTTTGTCTACGGAGGGGGGGACTTTGTCTACGGAGGGGGGGACTTTGTTTACACGGGGGGGCTTTATCTATGGAGGGGGGACTTTATCTACGGGGGGTGTCTATCTACAGGGGGGCTATATACTGGGATGGACTGTCTATGGAGCACCATATACAGGGGTGGGCTATAGCTACAGGGGGGGCTATATAGTATATAGCCCCCCTGTAGATATAGCCCACCCCTGTATATAGCCCACCCCTGTAGATATAGCCCACCCCTGTATATAGCCCCCCTGTAGATATAGCCCACCCCTGTAGATATAGCCCACCCCTGTAGATATAGTCCCCCTGTAGATATAGTACCCCTGTAGATATAGTCCCCCTGTAGGTATAGCCCACCCCTGTACATAGTCCCCCTGTAGATAAAGCCCACCCCTGTATATAGTATCCCACAAATAGCTCCCACTATAGTGCTCCACAGAAAGCCCACCCCTGTATATATCCCCCCTGTACATATAGTCCACTATATACAGGGGTGGACTATATGTACAGGGGGGCTATATACAGGGGTGGGCTATCTGTGAAACACTATATACAAGGGTGGACTATATGTGGAGCACTATATACAGGGATGGACTATATGTGGAGCACTATATACAGGGGTGGGCTATATGTGGAGCACTATATACAGGAATAAGGAATAAGGAAGGCTATCACTCCATTTTGCAACGCCATGCCATACCCTGTGGATAGCGCTTGATTGGAGCCAATTTCATCCTACAACAGGACAATGACCCAAAGCACACCTCCAAATTATGCAAGAACTATTTAGGGAAGAAGCAGGCAGCTGGTATTCTATCTGTAATGGAGTGGCCAGCGCAGTCAACAGATCTCAACCCCATAGAGCTGTTGTGGGAGCAGCTTGACCGTATGGTACGCAAGAAGTGCCCATCAAGCCAATCCAACTTGTGGGAGGGCCTTCTGGAAGCATGGGGTGAAATTTCTCCCGATTACCTCAGCAAATTAACAGCTAGAATGCCAAAGGTCTGCAATGCTGTAATTGCTGCAAATGGAGCATTCTTTGACGAAAGCAAAGTTTGAAGGAGAAAATTATTATTTGAAATAAAAATCATTATCATTTTGCAACTCATTTGATAAATATAAGTGTGAGTTTTCATGGAAAACACAAAATTGTTTGGGTGACCCCAAACTTTTGAACGGTAATGTATATTCTGTACATACATAAAGACAGATATTTAGACATACAGGCAAATATACATACACACATTCTGGAATATATACATACATACAGGTAAATATATAGAGGCACAGACACATATATACAGACAGACACACCGGACCCATATATACCCACACAGGCACATATATACACACAGTATAGATTATGTAGATTTCACATGCAGTCCTATGTAACACAACAGATAACACAGTGATCACTCTCTGAGTACAGATAATGTAGTAGATGTTACCTGCAGTTCTATGTAACAGCACAGATAACACAGTGCTAACTCTCTGAGTACAGATAATGTAGTAGTGTTCCCTGCAGTCCTATGTAACAGCATAGACAACACAGTGATAACTCTCTGAGTACAGATAATGTAGTAGATATTACCTGCAGTCTTATGTAACACTGCTGATAACACAGTGATAACTCTCTGAGTACAGATAATGTAGTAGTGTTACCTGCTGTCCTATGTAACACCGCTGATAACACAGTGTTAACTCTCCGAGTACAGATAATGTCGTAGATGATAACTATACCCACAGGCACATATAAACACACAGAGACATATATATATCATGCAGTGCACTTCCAAACTGGAGATACACTTTTAAAATATTATTTCCATTAATTAATTGCCATGAATTAATTAAAGTTTTATAGATTACTATATATGAAAATTTGGTGTTTCCCTTAAGGGCAACAGAGTATATAAGTGGCAGCAGAGTATATAAGGGGCAGCAGCAAGGTATATAAGGGACAGCAGGGTATACAGGGGCAGCAGGGTATATAGGGGCAGCAAGGTATATAGGTGGCAAGAGGGTATATAGGGGCAGCAGGGTATATAAAGGGCAGCAAAGTATAGAAGGAGCAGAAGAATATAGAAGGGGCAGCAGAGTATATAAGGGGCAGCAGAGTATATAAGGGGCAGCAGAGTATATAAGGGTCAGCAGAGTATATAAGGGGCAGCAGGGTATATAAGAGACAGCAGAGTATATAAGGGGCAGCAGGGTATATAAGGGGCAGCAGGGTATATAGGGGAGGCAGGGTATATAGGGGCAGCAAGGTATATAGGTGGAAAGAGGGTATATAGGGGCATCAGGTTATATAAGGGGCAGCAGGGTATATAGGGAGTAGCAGGGTATATAGGGGGCAGCAGGATATATAGGGGACAGCAGGGTATATAGGAGGCAGCAGGTTATATAGGGGCAGCAGGGTATATAGGGGCAGCAGGGTATATAGGGGCAGCAGGGTATATAGGGGCCAGCAGGGTATATAGGAGGCAGCAGGGTATATAGGGGGCAGCACAGATATCTTCATTTTATCTGTTCTACTTTAATATTGAACACACACTTTTACAAAGACACATAAGAACATGTAGACACATATATACACACACACATTCTATAATATATACACATACAAACACAGAGACACATACTGTATACACACACATAGACACTTACCATATCTCCTTGCTGACAGGATCACAGGATGGGCTGTGGGCGGAGCTTCCTCCTCTTGTTTTTAGACTCTTATTTACTCTGTGTGTGTAACTAAGAGCAGAGGACGGAGTAGAGGCAGAGCCCAGTGGCGCCCCCTACATGCTGGGAGGGTGCAGCACCCTGTGCACTCGCACGGGTCGCACACCCCTAAGGCCGGCCCTAGTAAAAAGGACACTTATTTGGCTTCTGTCAGGCTAATGGAGCCCTTTGGACACGTTAAGCAAGTTCTTCGGGAGCTTTCCTGGTCTACACACTAAAGGTACATCACAAGCATGATGTGAACATGGCCATAAATAAGGGGGGACAATCCCTACTATCCAGGGGCATAGCTTAAGGCTCATGGGCCCCGGTACAAATATTCTTCTTGGGCCCCCCTCCCTCCTAAATTCTTCCCATGGCCGATGTCCCACAGCATTCTGCTACATCGCTGGGTCTCCTAAGTGATCCAACGATGCAGCACTAGCAGCCAGGGGCGTCACTAAGGTCTTAAAACGTCAGGGCCAATAGCCCCAATAAATATGTCCCCCCAAAAAAATGTGTGTGTGTGTATGTATATGTGTATATAGGAGACAGCATATCTATAGCACGAAGACCCTATAATTATGGATAGGAATGCAGCACACAAAAAATGGCGACAGCACCCCGCAAATACTAATGCCACTAGATATAAATAAATATGCATTTCTGCTTTAAAAAAAGGGCCCAGAAGATTCAAGTTACACCCGTGACTAAAGTGTGGCAAGGTATGTATATGTTGATATACCATGTCGGTTTTGTCTGTCACAATTGACGTCACCATCTGCAATATATGTCATCCTTTTTTTAGGAAAGACATTTGTAAGGTCACAAAACTGGAAAAATGCTAAAATGTTAAAGATAAATCAAAAGGTAAAATTAGAATAGCCATAACAATGATGTAATGGACAGAAACCCTGGCCACCAAATGCACATGGACAACAATTACATTTGCCCAGTGCTGAATGTGTTAATAATATCTGGACAACACGGGCTTGAGTTGTTCAGGAATGAATATTACATATCCACCATGCCTTGGTAAAGTGCTTTCCCGATCTCACAATTAGCACCACACATGGGACAAATTGAGCAAGATTTGGGTGTTTTAGGGGATTCCTATAATAAGTTGTGAGGTCAATTTGTGACGTACTAATGAAAGGCAGATACCGTCTAACACTCCACTAATGCACTTCACATCAAGAGAGCAGCACCAAATCCTCTTTACATTACGAGAGCGGAGATTAAATTACACTTACAGTGTGAGCTATAAAGCTTTATGGATCCTGTAGTAATTCTCCTAACTACTCCATTATGTAGAGCGCAAAGATTTCTTTGCGAGTCAAGAAATAATACATCAAGGGAACATTTACTGCTACAAACAGCTCTGGTAAAAATGTATCTTCTGTGAATTAAAGCTGAAACCTCTTTATGGGAAGACACAGAAATTCACTTCACTTTTCATTTAAGCCTATCTGCCCTGGTTTATAGATGTCGAACCTTCACGCTCTTATTCCTGGCTGGCTAGCGGCACGCGTTATAAATGAGTATAAATTTCCGCATCTGACGAGCACCTCGCGGTCTCATGCCTAATGCGCAAAGTTAGGAAACAGCAGGTAAAAATTTCACAAACATCCTTATTTATGATCTTGTCCTTGGTTATAGAGGTGGGGGGGCGAAATTTCAATGTACTAAAATGAAAAGTATGATTAAGGAGACAGAGCGTGTTGACAAGGATAGTGGCCCGGCTGCCTCCATTCCCTGCTGAAAATATATAATACTTTTCTGACATCAATTTTAGATGGAATAGACATAGATGTGGTTGGAGGAAAATGTAAAAAAATGAGATGCTTTGTGTGTTTTAACCCCTTCTACATGCAACTATAGCACACGATTGACCATTTTGTCAGGCTAAATGAATTAATGGTCAGGCATTTAACTGTATGTTTCTGTACACGATTGACTATTGTGATGCAGTGTAAAAAAATCAATAGATTTATATAAATGCATATGCTTATTTTGATTAAAAAAAAATTTTGAAAATTTAGGACAAATAGAATACATTGTACAATTTCCATGATGAAAATTTTTTTAAAAATGTATGAGGAATGTTGAATTTTTTTCTAGATCATTATCAGTTTGTCTTTCGCATATCTTATGTAGGATATTATTGTCCAGCATTTTTAACTCGAAGTGCCAGATCAATTTCTAACATGACAGCTCTCTAAGTAAGGCCGCGTTCACATAGAAGAACATAGTAAAACCTGCACAGAGAAGAAGTATAATGGAAAGATTTGCACCTCTTGAATGTTTTGGACCCACTCCTAGTTTTGGCTTCCAAATACCTAAGCAAAATACTGACCAAAATATTGCCGTGTAAAAGTGACCTAATTGTAAAGCTTCACAAGAATCTTTCTTTCAGGAATTTCTGTAAGCATTAATAGTGTACAGTTGAGGCACAGATGTTACCATATAATAAATTTTCATTTAAATGTTTTTAATAAATGTGGCTAAAAAGAAATAAGTGATTACATTACAATGCTTACTGCTATATTCTATGATCGAAAAGAAAATGAAAAGTGTATTAAAAATGAACAGTGATATTAATACAATTTCCATATCTGAATAAGAATTTATTGTTACAGCAATGTTCACAACCAGATATTTTCTTATGACTTATACATTTTCCCACATAGAAATGTAATGGTTCCAGTACCTTAGTAACCCAAAGGAAGTTCCGACTTAAATTACCATGCAATTGGAACAAGTTTCAAATATTAACATTGGCAGCAGAAAGTTACCCAAAATTTCCATCAACTTTGTGACTAACCAGATTTAGGTTGGATGAAAAAGGAGGGTGTAGACACATGGTGCATGTGTCCTATGAATATACCTCCCAACATTTGCATCCCCATTTGCGGTACACCTATTAGCTGACCTGAACCACCTGGGACCGGTCACAAACCATCTCAAGACCACCCACTTTTATGCAAATTTTTGTAAGCCTCACCCACTTTACCACTTGTTTGCCGGATAATCCTGCAAAAAAATTGGACGGTTGGGAGGTATTCCTTTGAGTCTTTTCAAGAATTAATTTATACCTAATATCTCAGTCTCTGACCATAAGCTGTTTTGATTAATCCCACAGGGGATTCCATTACTTCCTAGAATCAACTCTAGGAGTACAGCATTCAACATTATACACCCCAAACTGCCACTCTCCGAAAACTGCACTGGGGCCTACACTACCATGCTGTCACAGGACAAACTCCCCCCCCCCCCCCCCCCCCGGCTGCTGCTTTTTGTGCCACCAGCCTCCTTTGGTTGTACTGCTGTTTTACATTACTTCCATGCTTCTAAAACCACTAAAAAAAACAAGATTCCCAAAAAAAAATATCTTTGCATCTATATCTCAACTGGGGTTATTTAACCAAGACAACTCCTTTTTAAAACAAGCTGGCATCAGCTGATCACTGTGGGTACATCTTTTTCTGGTGAACCTTTTTGGCTCGTAGAGGGGTCGTGAGTGACGTCCATATGCCCTAATTGGGCATACAGATAGGGGTTATCTTTATGAAACATCCCTTTTAAGTTGGCCATAGATGTTTACCTGCAGAGAAACAAGAAGACAAGGACCATGCTTTATCCTGGGATGTATGGTTCATGTCAAGAGCAAAGCCTATCGCAGAGAACTTGAGGCCAAAAATCGTTGTCTTTGCACACCAAAATTGTTACATGTATGGTAAGATTACTGTAAAGGCTTTTAAAGAGTGCATGTCTGTATATTGAATGCACCTTTACATCTGAACAGGTTAAAAAAAAACTATTTGTTTCTCTGCTTTTTATTGTTGAGTAATTGAAAATCCACTACATATACAATTACTTGCTATAATAGGAAAACAGCTTTAACAGTGGTGATGAATATAGCATTTTATCAGGCAGAGTTGACTGCTAATCATTGTGTATACAAGGCTCATCATCACTGAAATTTTGGGCGTTAATTTGGAGTTGGGCCAGTTGGCAGTCAGCCAAAAGAGAAATGCACTTATGTTGGACGAGAAGGTCTAGCTTTCAATTGACATTCAAGTTCATCCCAAAATTGTTTGATGGAGTTGAGGTCAGGGCTCTGTGCTGGACACTCAAGTTCCTCCTACACCAAACTCATCAAACCACATCTTTATGGATTTCGCTTTGTGCACAGGGACACTGTTATGCTGGAACAGGAAAGGGCTTTCACCGACACAATGTTGGAAGCACACAACTGTCCATAACGTCTTTGTAAGCTGTAGCATTAACAAAACCCTTCACTGGAAATAAGGGGCCTTGCTCAAACCCTGAAGAAAAGTCCCAGACCATTATCCCCCCTTTTTCAGTAGGCACTATGCATTCCAGTAGGTAACCTTTTTAGATTTGTCTATCGGACTGCCAGATAGTGAATTGTGAATCATTACTCCAGAGAACACGTTTCGACTACTCCAGAGTCCAGTGGCAGCATGCTTTTCACCACTTCAGTCGACGCTTGGCATTGTGCATGGTGATCTTAGGGATCTTAGAACTCCTAGACGCTTACATTTCCCAATAATAGATTCTACATTGTAAAAAGGATATAATGGAGATGGAGAGGGATCAAAGGCAGACTACTAGATTACTAAGTGAGATAGGATGTCTCTCTTATAATATAAGGCTACAAAAACCAAGCTTGTTAAGCTTGGAAAAAAGAAGCCTTGAAGATGATCTCATTTCCAAGTATAAATATATGTGTGGTTAACCCCTTAATGACCGGGCCATTTTGCACGTTAATGACCAAGGATTATTTTTTGTTTTTTCACGGTCGCATTCCAAGAGTCGTAACTCTTTTTTTATTCCGTCGTCATAGCCGTATAAGGGCTTGTTTTTTGCGGGACGAGTTGTATTTTGTAACTGCACCATTTTTGGATGCATATAATATATTGATTAACTTTTATTAACTTTATTTTAGGAGAGAATTGAAAATAAGCAGCTATTCCAGCATTAATTTTCACGTTATAAATTTACGCCGTTTACTATGCAGCGTAAATAACATGTTAACTTTATTCTATGGGTCGGCACGATTACGGGGATACCAAATATGTAAGGGTTTTATATGTTTTCCTACGTTTGCACAATAAAAAGCCTTTTAGAAAAAAATTACTTGTTTTTGCATCGCCGCATTCCAAGAGGCGTAACGTTTCCGTCGATGTGGCCGTATGTGGGCTTGATTTTTGTGGGACAATGTGTAGTTTTTATTAGTACTATTTTGGGGTACATAGGACTTATAGATTAACTTTTATTTTATTTTTTATGGGGGGAATGGGAGAAAAGAGAGAATTTTGATGTTGTTTTTTGCGTTTTCTTTGGACGCCATTCATCCGGCGGTTTAATTAATATGTTCATTTTATTGGTCAAGTTGTTACGAACGCGAGGATACCATATATGTGTATGTGTGATTTGTTTTGACCGTTTTACTAAATAAAACCACTTTTTGGGCCAAAAAAGTAGTTTTATTTGACTTTGACTGTAATTATTTTTTATTTTTTTTCCCAAACTTTATTTAACTGTTTTACATTTATTTTTTTTTGTCCCACCAGGGGACTTCACTATGCGATGTGCCGATCGCATATATAATGTTTTGGTATACTTCGTATACCAAAGCATTATTGCCTGTCAGTGTAAAACTGACAGGCGATCTATTAGGTCATGCCTCCGGCATCGCCTAACAGGCAGATGCTGAAGGCAGACCTGGGGGTCTTTGTTAGACCCCCGGCTGTCCTGGAAACCCGACGGCGACCCGCGATTTGTTTGCGGGGGCGCCGATGGGGTGACAGAGGGAGCTCCCCCCTCTGTCAAACACATTAAATGCCGCTGTCACTATTGACAGCGGCATTTAATGGGTTAAACTGCCGGAATCGGCGCGCGCTTCGATTCCGGCAGTTGCAGCAGGAGCCAGGCTGTGTATAACAGCCGGGCTCCTGCCACTGATCTCATGGGTACGCTGTCAGTACCCGCGCGATCACAGGACGGATATATCCGTCCTCCTGCGCGAACTAGCAGCTGCTGAGGACGGATATATCCGTCCTTCGGCGTTAAGGAGTTAATACAAAGAACTGACACATAATTTATTTTTCACAAGGACTTTACAAAGGACCAGGGGACATTTATTGCATGTGGAAGAAAGACGTTTCAGACATCATTATAGGAAAGGGTTCTTTACAGTTAGAGTATTCAAACTAAGGGATGTCCTACCCCAAGAGGTAGTAATGGCAGATACTATGTCAGCATTTAAAAAGGGCTATATGCTTATCTAGTAATGAATGGCATAGAGGATTATAATTAATCTAGCAATAAATAACGTGTAATTGATTGAGAAAGGTTAAACTTGATGGACTTGTGTCTTTTTTCCACCTATGTAACTATAAGAACACTTACAGTTGACTGGGGCATATCTAGAAGATCAGAAATTTCATGAACTGACTTGTGTAAAATCAGGCATCACATGACAGTGCCACATTTAAAGTCACTGAGCTCTTCAGAACGACTCATACTACTACTAATGTTTATATATGGAGATTATGTGGCTGTGTGTTTGATTTTACGCATCTGTTTGCAATGGGAGTGTCTGAAACAACTAAACACAATAATTATGAGGGGTGTCCTCATACTTTTGGTAATATAGTGTATCGCAGTTGCAAGGGTGACATCTCCTGTTCTTCCTCATCCTCCTTTTCCTGGACACTCACTAGGTAACACTTCTCTCTATTCTTACCCAAAACATTGTCTTCCCCAGCAGCATTAAAAGGAATATATACTCCAGTATGAATATGATCATTAAGAGATAATTAATGGTGATGTCCTCCATGCTGATAGAATCTTATTACAGGTAGGGCATGGAGAAACACACATTACCTGCTTTATTGCTGTGATGCTCGTACCGGTAATACAGCATGCAGAATGGAAAGTTCTACCATGTTGGAAGATCACATAGCATTTGATGATAAAGAAGGTGATTCTACTTCAGTAGCTTCAAGTGGGCCCACACATTTCCCAAAAATCTGTTGCACATTTTTTGGGGACATTGCCAAGAACTTTCAGACTTTTTGGGGAAATAGGTTTAGAATGTTAGCAAAGCAGTAACATTGTGTTAATTTATCTAAGAAATATTGCATTTACATTTGTTCGATTGTCTCTGTCTGGATGTTATGGAAATGCAAGTGGAGCGATACCTCAAGGCTGCTGGAGTCTGCCGGGTGAGAGTGTGCACATAAACCTGCAACCTCAAATCTGTAACCACTCTGATCGACAGTGTCTAAGGCGACTCTAAGGTGTTCACCAGAGCCGACCGCAAGGTGGGATGGACTTTGCTGCTTAGAGCCCAGGTTGTCTTAACAGAGTGTAGTTTTGGATAAGAGGTGCAATGCAGGCAAACCTGAGCTGGAAACCAGATAGCCAATAAGTTAACTGAAAGTCCAGAAACGGAGTAGAGGTAATCAGACAAGCCACGGTCAAAACCAGCCGGGTGCGGATAACCAGAATCGGTAAGAAGAGGGTTAACGAGCGACAAGCCATGGTCAGTATACACGAAAACAGAAGTGCCGGAGCTGTCAGGAGCTTGATAAGAAACCGGGAGATAGGAAAATTCACAAGCAAAGGCAGGTGGGAAAAGACAGGTAGAAATACAACCCCACAGCTGATTGGCAGAAGGACAGAGAAGCGACATAGGCTCAAGGTAAAAGAAGAACCGCCCAGAAGCTAGAAAGGTTGTCATAGCGACCTTAAGGGAACAGGTGTTTTCCTAACACTGGGTTTGGCAAGTGGAAGCAGGCCAACTAGTGGAAATCAGGAGGTTAACAAGCTTAAGCACCTGTATATTACTAGGGGGAAAAAAGTGGCATATTGGGATCTTCCACTTGGGTTCAGCAGTCTCCATTATTGCTCTGAAAGTTTTCAAGTCATCCAGCTGGAATGTCAGAGACTGCATTATAGCAACTTGACCAAGTGAGCATTGAGGATGGAGGCATCTGGAGATGTAAGCGCCTAGTATTCCTTCATAGATGACTGTTATCCTCGAGAAGGAGGAGGGAAAGACAGATAACATTAATGCAGCCCTTCTGCAGAAACAGATGAGATCAACAACGAAAAGAATGATGTGGTTTGTAAGGTTATATGAAGAAGAGGAAGGTCTTGTTGGATACTGCTACTACAGGAGGATGTGTTTCAGAAGAGCCAAATGTGTGCATGTACATCCGTGCAGACTGCAATGGATGTATCATCCAGTAAGGTGGATAAACTGTCACACCGGGAATGTGAGCACTCGCTCATCACCACAGTTACTGTTTGAAACGGAGGTATGAGAACAAGAGGCATATTTTACATAAAACTTCCCACTCTAAAAAAGCCTACTTTGAGAAGCCTGACAACTACACACAAGCAGGCAGAGAGAGTCTACATAACTGCAGTACAATTTCAATGCACAGTCATCCACACTGTGACAGTACATGAAATGATCTAGGACAGTGTTTCTCAATGTTCCTAAGCCAAGGCTATGATCATACTCCGTGCTGTACAAAAAACACAGCATGAGGAAAGTGTAAATGCTCTGTCAGAGGAGCAGAACAAAGGAAAAAATGGAAGTGCCGTTTCTGTTGCACCACGGACACCACCGGCGGTCGACGGAACCCATTGACTTTACTGGTTAATGGTTTTACCGAAACAATAGTGCGGTATGCTGCGCTATTGTTTCTGGTATTTTTGGAAAGATCTACGACAGAGGCCCCTAATGGAGCTTCCAATGCAGATGTGAATGAGGCCTAAAGCCTTCTTGCAACATGATCCTTCCTCAAAAATTCTGCAATATTTCTTCACCATCTCCCAAATATTGTTGTCTAAAATGTTACTGCGCCACTCTCCAGTCTCAAAACTGCTGCAATATTTTCGTCCCACTCTTCCTTTCCACATTTTTTACAACACTGTTTTAGGAATATTTCTGTCTCAATGTCTATTAATTAAAAACATTCTCCCCGTCTATTCATTGTTTCTTCACAAAACGACTCCTTGTGGCTTCTAATCTGACTTTTATTTGAGTGGTTGTGTCATTGGATAATTGGTTGAGACTAGCAGGAAAGAACTACAAAACCCCAACAAATCTCTTATACCAAAAATGGAGCAAATGGCGCTAATAGTTACATATTGTGTTTTACAAACTAAAAAGAATCTTTTACAATAATTGGTTTGCTCATCTGTTATTTCCAAACCGTGTTGAAATTTAAAAGGCTCCTGCCTGACCCTACCACTAAAACACGACTCACGCACAATATCACAGGGAGACTCCTGCCAGTCACCCGCAACTCACTCCAGTACCTGGTATTGGCCCAACGACCGTGCCGTTGCTTCGACAGCAGTTTATCATAGTTCTTCAACTCTCTACACCAGGGGTCAGCAACCTATGGCAAGGGTGCCACAGCCAGGACATGGGGCATGGTTTGCTAGTACACTTCCCTCTTCCGGTGACCAGCACCATTGTGTGCTTGGCAGCGCTGAAAACAGCAAGAGAGAGCAGCGCTTCATTGTGCGCTTGGTGCGGCTGATCATCAGGTGAGAGAGCAGAGCTTTATTGTGTTTGTTGCTGCGGAACACTTGACAAGCACACAATGAAGCATTGCTCTTTCTCCTGGTGTTCAACGTCGCCAAGTGCATAATGAAGCTCTGCACTCTCCTGTTGATCAGCGCCGCAAAGACAGAAACCGTTCTGTAAGACAAAATGTTAGCAAAAGTTTGCAGCTCTCCTATGTGCACACACCCAAGCTAGTGTTCAGGATCAGTGGTCTCATCTACTGTATGTTCACCCCCAAATCTTGTGTTCAGTAGCCGCAGTCTCTACTGTGTGCAGCGCCCCAAAGCTGTTTTTCAGCAGCCGCAGTCTCTCCTGTGTGCAGTTCCGCATTGTTGGTGTTCAGTAGCCACAGTCTCTTCTATGTGCACAGCCCTCCTAGCTGGTGTTCAGTAGCTACGTTCTCTTCTATGTGTACTGCCCCCCCAAGCTGGTATTCACTACCAGTGGTCTCATCTATGTGCACCCCCAAATCTGGTCTTCAGTAGCCGCAGTCTCTCTTACGTGCCCTGCCAAGCTGGTGATCAGTAGTTGCTCTCTCTCCTGTGTGCAGCATCCCTAAGCTGGTGGTCAGTAGCCGCAGTTTCTCCTTTGTGCACCCCCCCAGCTGGTGTTCAGTAGACGAGGTCCCTTCTATGTGCACCCTCCAGCTAGTGTTCAGTAGCCGCGGTCTCTTCTATGTGCACCCCCAGCTGGTGTTCGGTAGCCGCGGTCTCTTCTATGTGCATCCCCAGCTGGTGTTCAGTAGCCACGGTCTCTTTTATGTGCACCCCCCAGCTGGTGTTCAGTAGCTGCGGTCTCTTCTATTTGCACCGCCGCCCCAGCTGATGTTTAGTAGCCATGGGCTCTTCTATGTGCACCGCCCCCGCAGCTGATTTTTAGTAGCCGCGGGCTCTTCTATGTGCACCCCCCAGCTGTTGTTCAGTAGCCTCGTATGCACCACAAATGGATCATCTTTACAAAGAAAGTCAGGGACAAGGGTCACACTGAAATGTAAGTTTAATTAACTGATTAATTGGTTTATGTCCCTTACGTGGTAACAGTTTGTCGTATATGACTTTCATGTTTACATGGCACACTGAGTACTTCAGTATTGATTTATTTATTTTTTATCGGCACGCCACACAAAAAAGGCTGCCTACCCCTGCTCTACACACTGTAGCAGCTCTCCAACTCTCACCACTAGCAGAGTCCAGAGTCCATCAAGAACAATAAAAGAAACTGATCATTCCTCCTGACCGTAGGTGTTCTGACTGCAAAACTAATTTATTATATTTAATCACTTAACGACCAATGACTGATATATCCATCTTGAGCGGGTGCTAGTACCTGCTCTGTGATGAATATATCCGTCATTGGAATGTGGGTATTGCTACTGTACCAACAAGATTAACGACAGGAGCATGGCTGTTATACACAGCCTGGCTCCTTCGCAACTTTCAGGATCGGAGATAAATTCGATCCCGGCAATTTTATCCCCTAGGTGACGCGGTTAATAGTGACCATAGCATCTAAGGTGTTTAACAGAGGGAGGGGTTTGACAACCCCTTGTCCCACCCCAAATCTGATCCCAATGAGTGTGCTAAAACAAGAACCATGCACCTGATTTTTGCCATAACTGAAATGATTTTCTATGAAAAATGCAGTATGGTCCTGGCCAGAAGAGTATCTGTAGTTTTATGAGAACATTAGATCAGTTTGCTGTCCTTTTGAAATTCAACATCATGGACACATCTTGCATGAAATGCTAGAGCTATAATTGATGAAGTTTATGGGGGGAATTTGTAAATCCATTTACGCCGGTTTTCTGGCATGGAAAAGTCAAAATTTTTGGCGCAAGCCAAATTTTGCAAAAATGTCCAACTTTTCTCGTCACTTGCTAGTGTTTAAAATTAACGAGAAAAGTGGGTGAAGTTAACAAAAAGGGGCGACTCTATTATTAGTTTGGCAGATTTATTAACAATGCAACAAATTTATTAGGAGAGGTATAGGCCTCAATGTACTTTAATTTAAGACTGGCGTAAGACTAAGCATAAAGCAATAAATTCTTCCCTGTTTGCTTTATGTATTAACATATTGGTGGAGATTCAAACTAATGTAAAAGTGGTGCATTTGCCCCTAGCAACCAATCAGATAAATTATTTTCTATCACAAAGGGTCTATGAAAAATAAGACCTGAAATCTTTTCTTTTGCACCAGTTTTGATAAATCTCCTCCACTATCTTTTACTTCAACTACCAACAGACTGTCATGGCCATGGCCGTGGGCCGTCAGGCTAACTCACCTCCTGACGGCCGCAGCCATGGGTCTGCGAGCGCCAGCCCTAGTCTCCTTCTTAGGAGACGCCATCGCTCACTTCCGCTTACCTCGGCCGGGTCCCATAATTAATGTAGAATTAGCCCATGAGTACCCTGGACTATAAGAAGGGCCCAGCCCCTTCCTCCCATGCTTGAGCAATGTTGTCGTACCCAAAGTTTGTCTATGCAAATGGTCTCCTAGTGTTTTCCAGTTCCCAGTGTTCCCCGTACCTTGGCAGACCCAGTATCCTGTATCCCGTGCTACCTGGTCAAGTGCCGTCCTGAGCTGTAGTCATGCTGTGCTGTATTCCACGCCTGTCCTGCTACACCACGCCTGACGTCTGCCTGCTGCCTAGTCCCAGCCGAGCCTGCCTTACTACTGTCCGAGCTGCCACAGGTAGACTATACGAACTATAGACTATGACCTGCACCCTGTTGGCCAGCTGCCATACCATCAAGGTGGTATGGCCCAGTGGGTCCACGAACCCAACGTGACACAGACCTGACAGTTTAAAAAGAGAGTATATTGTTTAGCAGTAGTTATATGTCAATGTCTGTGTCGTCCTAGTACGCAAAAAAAAAAAAAAGCCATTTCCTCTCTTCAGTCAGTCCATGTTAATTTTTATATTGAAATTGATGTGCTAACTCCAGTGCCCCCCATATGGGGGAAGGGGTCAACCAGAACATGAATTGGTGGTCCCTA
Source organism: Rhinoderma darwinii (assembly GCF_050947455.1). Lineage (NCBI taxonomy): Eukaryota > Metazoa > Chordata > Amphibia > Anura > Rhinodermatidae > Rhinoderma > Rhinoderma darwinii. The sequence goes on from NC_134693.1 coordinate 55,706,553, forward strand.
CTGTCATGGAGACCCTGCTACACTGGCCTTAAACCACCAAAAATGTTTTCATTAACCCCTTCACCACCAGAATTATTATTAGAAGAGTTTTCCGAGCTTATTTAAAAAAAAAAAACAGAAAAGTACCTATGTGTTTCTGAATACACACCAGGTGATGACAACCATAACTCAAAAGTTTTTTTTCATTTTCGTTTTCTGACTCAGCTCTGTACAGCATCTATGTTTTGATTTATGCCAGGACTTTATGCGTGGGTTTACTATGTAAAGGACTACAGTTCCCATTATTCCACTCTCCCTCACAGAAATTGCCTACATTAACAGGTTCATGCAGGCCCATCTATTACAATCTGTAAGGTAATGCTGTAATTACTTGCACTGTCTGCTACTGAGACCCAGCTCTGCTATTCTGCTGCCCAGCTTGTGAAACACAATCCCTCCTGAGACAGGGGGGCAGGGAGCAGTGGAGATAAGAAGCATGTGATGTGTGACCACCCATTTACTAAAGGGAGGAAGAAAGGAATGAAAACCACGTGTTCAGTGTATGGTACGCAAATGAACACCAGGAGCATGGTCATGTGACTGCATGTGAGAATTTTGACCCCTATTCCATCTTCGATAACAATAAATATCCAGAATCAACCCCTACTCCAACCAGATCACCAGGTGCTCACAGGAGTATTATGGCTGTGTGTGAGCCATATATTTAGAGCCAAAAACCATAGCAGATTCAATCCTGTGAGACCAGTAACGCGTTTCGCAAATCAAGGCATACCTGATCTCCCAGGAAGTGATCTGATCCCGTCATTCATGCTAAATGTACAGCTTATACCCAATACGCTTGTGTGCATGGCCCCTTACAATAACCTTGAAAGGCTAGTTCTTTAAAGATTTATATTCTTCTTTTATACAGTGAAGGAAATAAGTATTTGATCCCTTGCTAATTTTGTAAGTTTGCCCACTGTCAAAGACATGAACAGTCTAGAATTTTTAGGCTAGGTTAATTTTACCAGTGAGAGATAGATTATATAAAAAAATAAAACAGAAAATCACATTGTCAAAATTATATATATTTATTTGCATTGTGCACAGATAAATAAGTATTTGATCCCCTACCAACCATTAAGAGTTCAGCCTCCTCCAGACCAGTTACACGCTCCAAATCAACTTGGTGCCTGCATTAAAGACAGCTGTCTTAAATGGTCACCTGTATAAAAGACTCCTGTCCACAGACCCAATTAATCAGTCTGCCTCTAACCTCTACAATATGGGCAAGACCAAAGAGCTTTCTAAGGATGTTAGGGACAAGATCATAGACCTGGAATGGGCTACAAAACCATAAGTAAGACGCTGGGTGAGAAGGAGACAACTGTTGGTGCAATAGTAAGAAAATGGAAGACATACAAAATGACTGTCAATCGACATCGGTCTGGGGCTCCATGCAAAATCTCACCTCGTGGGGTATCCTTGATCCTGAGGAAGGTGAGAGCTCAGCCGAAAACTACACGGGGGGAAATTGTTAATGATCTCAAGGCAGCTGGGACCACAGTCACCAAGAAAACCATTTGTAACACATTACGCCGTAATGGATTAAAATCCTGCAGTGCCCGCAAGGTCCCCCTGCTCAAGAAGGCACATGTACAGGCCCATCTGAAGCTTGCAAATGAACACGAAGGTGCTGTGGTCAGATGAGACTAAAATGGAGCTCTTTGGCATTAACTCAACTCGCCGTGTTTGGAGGAAGAGAAATGCTGCCTATGACCCAAAGAACACCTCAAGCATGGAGGTGGAAACATTATGTTTTGGGGGTGTTTCTCTGCTAAGGGCACAGGACTACTTCACCGCATCAATGGGAGAATGGATGGAGCCATGTACCGTCAAATCCTGAGTGACAATCTCCTTCCCTCCACCAGGACATTAAAAATGGCTCGTGACTGGGTCTTCCAGCACGATAATGACCTGAAACATACAGCCAAGGCAACAAAGGAGTGGCTTAAAAAGAAGCACATTAAGGTCATGGAGTGGCCTAGCCAGTCTCCAGACCTTAATCCCATCGAAAACTTATGGAGGGAGCTGAAGATCCGAGTTGCCAAGCGACAGCCTCGAAATCTTAATGATTTACCGATGATCTGCAAAGAGGAGTGGGCCAAAATTCCATCTAATATGTGTGCAAACCTCATCATCAACTACAAAAAACATCTGACTGCTGTGCTTGCCAACAAGGGTTTTGCCACCAACAATTAAGTCTTGTTTGCCAAAGGGATCAAATACTTATTTCTCTGTGCACAATGCAAATAAATATATATAAATTTTGACTATGTGATTTTATTTTTTTTATTTTTATATAATCCATCTCTCACTGGTAAAATTAACCTATCCTAAAAATTCTAGACTGTTCATGTCTTTGACAGTGGGCAAACTTAAAAAATCAGCAAGGAATCAAATACTTATTTCCTTCACTGTAAGTATTCTCTTTTGTCATAGCCTAAGAATTTTAAATTTGCCATAACTTTTTATTTATCCCCTACTTCAAGTATTCCACACACTTCTTAAATTCTAACTGTGATTTAAATAGCAGTTACCCTCATACTTCTACATGTCTGAAATGAAATATTTAACATTCTACATTTAAAAGAGGACAATTAGATAACTTCACATTTTTACCCAGTAATGGGATTTGCAAGTGGTTGCTGCCAAATTCAATTGCCTTTAAACTGTCATGTGTAACCTACACTCAATGCACAAGTTACAACAGAAATTACTGTCTAATTACCCCTCAGGGTGTCTGCTTTAATAAAAGTGACATGTTCTGTATGCAGGAGTTGAACTCACGCACACACTTCTCTGCTCATTTCAATTATGATTATAAAGTAGCTTGTCACGTAACAATGCCAGCCTGCATCTGTGCAATGTCATGCATCCCCTGACAGATCTGCACTCCTGTAAACACCAAGAAATTTGATGATAAATTTTGATCCGAAACATATGCAACCAATTACATAACTGAAACTTTAAAATAACACCAAAACAAGATGAGTCTAAACTTTGACCTCAGTCAAGGGTCTCAAAGTTCATTTTGCACACAACTGATCACTTATTTGTTTTATTTGGTTTATATGTGGCCTTTTCTATATATTTTTTTAAAACTTTACCAGGTCACGTGCAAGTTCAAAATTAACTTTTATTTTTTAGACATCTGATGACATTTCTTAATTTAGATTCATTTTCAACAATTATGCTATTGAAAATTAAAGCTGTTCTAACAAAACCAAAATGTAAATAATGCTTTACCAGATTGAAGCCTTTGAGGTATATATGAAAATTCTAATTTTTGCATTGCATTATTTCAAAAATCTCCATGGTACAATGCTTATATTTTACAATTAAGAAATCATTGTAAATCCTGTTTAATGATAAATTTACTAACCTTCAGAATAGTAAGCAGCCTTGTGCCACGAGAACAGTATAATCATTCTTTCAGCACTATTAGTATACAGCCTATATTTCCAGAGCTAAACAACAAAAAATCCTCAATAGAGACAGGAAAACAAAGTCCAAATATATATATATATATATATATATATATATATATATATATATATATATATATATATATATATATCACAATACTTATTATTAGTAACAACTCAAACATATGATTAATAAGACCCATTGTCAAATAAGTGCATTCTAAGGGAATAGAGGAGGGGGCCCTTCATTGAGAATCTTCATCAATTAGCTGGTGTGCAGAGCCACCACATATAGAGAGTCTCTCTCTCCCCCCCCCTCTCTTTTTTATAGACCTGCTCTATTTGAGCTATGTCAAATATCTTAAAGGGAGTCAACAGGACATACCAGTAACAGTTAAGGGTATGTGCACACACACTAATTACGTCCGTAATTGACGGACGTATTTCGGCCGCAAGTCCCGGACCGAACACAGTGCAGGGAGCCGGGCTCCTAGCATCATAGTTATATACGATGCTAGGAGTCCCTGCCTCTCTGCAGGACAACTGTCCCGTACTGTAATCATGTTTTCAGTACGGGACAGTAGTTCCACGGAGAGGCAGGGACTCCTAGCATCGTACATAAGTATGATGCTAGGAGCCCGACTCCCTGCACTGTGTTCGGCCCGGTACTTGCGGCCGAAATACGTCCGTCAATTACGGACGTAATTATTGTGTGTGCACATACCCTTACTGTGTGAAGAGTGGGAGAAGAGGGTTGCATTGACAATCCAACACAATGGGCAGCACTTTGAACACATTTTATAAGTGGTCAGAAACTTGTAAATAACTCATGAAAGAATAAAGTAACGTTAAAACCAAGCACACCATTGTTTTTCTTGTGAAATTCTCGATAAGTTTGATGTGTCACATGACCCTCTTCCCATTGAAAAAACTAAAGTTGGATACAAAATGTCCGACTTCAAAATGGCCGCCATGGTCAACACCCAGCTTGAAAAGTTTCCCCCCTCCCATATACTAATGTGCCACAAACAGGAAGTTAATATCACCAACCATTCCCATTTTATTTAGGTGTATCCATATAAATGGCCCACCCTGTACATACATGTAAACACATATTGCGAAGAGAAAGTAAGCAGGAAACTGCAGGCAAAAATTTATACCAGTGATTTCTAAACTTATTATCACTGGAAAACCCCTGAAAAGAGTTTTGATTTTTGAGGAACCCCTAACCAAATACCTACCTCAAAAATCTTAGTGTAGGGGGGGGGGTTTCTTCTGGGGAACCTCTAACCAGTTTCCAGGGGATCCTGGTTAAGAAATACTGGTTCAGGCCCCATGCACACGAACGTGCTTTTGCGGCCAAAATTCCCCCGAAAATCCATGAGAGAATTGCGGCCCCATTCATTCCTAGGGGGCCATGCACACGACCGTAGTTTTCACGGTCCGTGCATGGCTCGGGAGCCCGGACCGCAGAAAGAACGGGCAAGCCTTATTACGGCCGTGTTCTGCGGTCCGGGGTCATTGAAAATAATGGCCGCGGCGATGTGCACAGCCCGCGATTTGTGGACAGCTCGCGGCTGTCACTCCATGGCCGGCCGACCCGGAAATCAACGGTCGTGCGCATGAGGCCTTAGACTGTGTAAGGAGCCAGGTCCCTAATACAAATACTTTTTAGTGATTTTTGACAAGGTTGTTAGTTTTGCTTTTCTCCTATTTTTTCTAACGAAATTATGTTGCTAAAACTCTTCTTGCTTATTTAACAATAAAATGTACTTTATACAGCCAGATTATGATGGCAGTAATATCTTTCACATCGTAATAAAATGTTTGTTGCGTATAGACTTCTAATAACTGAATCTTCCTATAGGAATGTGTTTCCCACTGAAAAACTGTAACAGTCATTTTTCTTACTACCTGCTCGTCCGTAAGAGAGGTAACCAATATTCATTTGCTGCTTTCAGCACATAATAAGTCTTGCACGCTTTTTGAAACAAGAAAGGTCAAAATAATTACCACCCAGAGAGGTCTAAATAGAAAATAAATATACAGAGATCCATCACAGGAAAAATGGATAGTGTTCACACTCAGCCTTTTATCTTTTTAGTCACTCATTTTATAAGAATTTTTAAGGCTATGTTACTGGATGTAACTCCCACATTAATTACACATTACCTATTAAAGAGGTTATAAACTTTTTACAAATATAGCCATCTAGTGATAAAATGAACTCACTTTGTAATATAAACCTAATTTCTGTAGTGCACTATTTTCCATGTCATTGAACGTAGCCATCAGTGCAAAGAATAATGTAATATTTTAATTCTAGTTGCCGTAAGCTGCGTCCAGGAATATGTAGGGACACAAAAAAAAAATTCTATTATGTCACAAGATATTCGCTATTTCTGCATGATTATGTGATCTTGATCCCCTATGGCAACTGAGAGTTTTTCTGGCCCAAATGGTTCCTATCGCCTTCCCTAATTAATAGCATTTAGGCTGGTGTGGAAATATTGCACAAACTATCTAAGGTCACTGCCATTTATTTGAATGTACCTTTGCTAGGGCTATTGCCCAATCTCCAGTAACCTCTGAACAGTGCCAAAGAAGTTTAGCCCGTTAGTGACCGTGTTTTTACAGCGGTCACTAGCGCATCGATCCCGCCCGTTTAACTCTCAGATGCGGCAGTCAATAGCGACTGCCTCAGTGGTTTCAGAGGGAGGGGGCTTCCTTACTCACACCATCGGCACACCCTTGTGTGCGATCGCGGGAGTGCCGATGGTTTTTATGGCAGCCGAAGGCCTAACAAAGGACCCCAGGTCTGCCTTTAGTGAATGCATGTTAGGCCATGCCAGAGGCATGGCCTAACAGATGCCTGTCAGTTTCACACTAACAGGCAATAATACACTGCAATACAGAAGTATTGCAGTGTATTATAAAAGCGATCAAATGATCGCATAGTGAAATCCCCTAGTGGGACTGAAAGAAAAGTTTTAAAAAGTTTATAATAAATAAATAAAAATCGCAAGTTTAAAAAAATTAAAAACCCACTTTTTCCCCTTACAACATGAATTGTTATGAAAAAAAGTCAATAAGTTATACATATTTAGTATCGCCGCATCAGTAACGACCCCAACTATAAAATTATTATTTAACCCACACGGTGGACGCTGTAAAAAATAAAATAAAAACGTCAGAATTGCTGTTTTCTGTTCACCCTACCTTCAAACAAATTTGATAAAAAGTGATCAAAAGGCCGTATGTGCTCCAAAATAGTATCAATAAAAACTACAAGTCGTCTGGTAAAAAATAAGCCCTCATATAACTATGTCAGCAGAACAATAAAAAGTTATGCCTCTTAAAATAAGGCAACACAAAAAAATTAATTTTGAAAAAAAAAAAAGGGTTTTTACAATGTAAAAGCATTAAAACATAAAAAACGATATAAATTTGGTATCGTCACAATCTTAACGACCTGCTGCATATAGTTATTAAGTTATTTTCACCACATGATAAATGGCATAAATTTTAAGACGCAAAAAAGAATGCCGAAATTGCTTTTTTTTTCTATTCCTACTCCAAAACAAAGTTAATAAAATCTAATCAGTAAATTCACCCCAAATGGTGCTATTAAACAATACAACTTGTTCCGCAAAAAACAAGTCCTAACAGCTATGTCAACGGAAAATACAAAAGCTGAATGCAACTATGGAAAAACTTTAAAAATTTCTTAGTCATTAAGGCCTAAAATAGGATGGTCACTAAGGGTTTAGGAGCTTTATAAACCATGAAAATCAGTGGTGATCAAAGATCACAAATTTCACCAATGTGATCTTCTCACAAGTACCTATAAAAGATCATATGATTATTTTTTACTGAATTTCCCTGGATCTTCTCCTGGGCAGTTGTCAGCACACGGCGAACCCGGGCCCACTACCCTTGAGGGGGCCCACTCGGCTGCCGGTGCTGATGCTGCCGTCTTCACGGCATATATGGACAGTGATGTCAGGAGGAGAGAAGGAGTCCCAGGCAGAACGCTAGAGGTGGCTCTGCTCCAGGACTCCGTCTCTGGGTAAGCCCCTGACATCACTGTCCATATATGGACAGTGTTGTCAGGAGCAGAGCAGTGTCCCAGGCAGAGTGCTAGTAGCGCTCTGCCCGGGACTTTGGCTCACGGGTTGTCCCTGACATCACTAGCCGTATAAGAACAGTGATGTAGGGGCTTCCCCAGAGCCGGAGTACCGGAGCAGAGCCTTTACTACCACTCTGCCCGGGACTTCAGCTCTGCTCCGGACATCACTATCTATATATGGGCAGTGATGTCAGGAGCAGAGCAGGAGTCCCAGGCAGAGTGCTAGTATGGCTCTGGGGTTGCCCCTGACAACACTGTCCATATATGGACAGTGATGTCAGGGGCTTCTCCTGAAGCAGAATCCCCAGCCAAAGCGTCAGTAATGTTCTAGCTGGGGATTCCACTCTTAGAGGGAACCCCAAAGGCGCTACCTACAGGGATGGGTCCATGTGGCACTACCAGGGTGGGGGGCGGTGTGGCACTACCTGGGAGGAGGAGGCTGTGTGAAACTACCTGGGAGGAGGGGGCTGTGTGGCACTACCTGAGAGGTAGGGGCTGTGTGGCACTACCTGGGAGGATGGGGCTGTGTCGCACTACCTGGAAGGGGGTGCTGTGTGGCACTACCTGGGAGAGTGCACTGTGGAACTACCTGGGAGGGGGTGCCGTGTGGCACTACCAGGAAGGGCACTAAACTTATGGGGGCATAAACAGGGCATAAACAGGGCCTAATGAGGGCACAAAGTGACGTTTTCTGTCATTTTACTGCCGCCGTGAGTTCCCCTGCAAAGGGGCCTACTAAGTCTGTTTCGCCCACATAAACCTGGAGCCGGCCCTGCCTCAAAGTGTAGTGACTGTTCCGGAATGGTAGTCTAGAACATGTCGCCCCTTGACGCCTGTCTGTCCAGTTGCTGTATGTCAGACGGTTGAGGAATCCTGCATTTGTTTATTCCCATTAAATATGGCATATAACTACACTTGATACCTAATGTTATTGTTGTAGTCATGTAATTTTTAATAAAACCTATAGCCATTTGACACCCAACTAAATTTAACATGACTCATCAATTAATTTTGGTCTCTTTGCTTGGGAGTGATGATCTAGCCCATATCCACAACTGATGAATGTATTCCTTTTTGTAGCACTATGTAAATTCATTGCTGTATAAATAAATACTATCATACAGTATGTCCATATTTTCACACCAAATCACTTTAAATAAAATGTAGCAATTTTTGGTTGCACTTTGTATAGTAAACTCCAGTCGACTGTGAATCAATGTAAGAAATGAAACCTAAGTAATGTGGCCAGCAATAGCATCTGTTTAACATTGCGAATATCGCAGCTCATTAGGTAACTCTATAGCCTAAGGCTATGTTCACACAGGGCGGATACGCTTCGTAAAAGCAAACAGCTTATCCGCCCCGAGTGCTGCAGGGAATTCCGGCTGAAAAACCACACAAAATTGTGGTGCAGTTTTTCAGCCATAAAGTCCGCTGCGGAAAACTGCACATAAAATAAAAAGGTTTCATACTTACGTAGCCATGGCAATGCATTTCTCTGCCATCCTGCAGAACAGTCTTATGGGATTGGCTGAAGCGGTCACATGGGATGAAACGGCCTGGATAAAGAAGCACAGAATTCTGGGTTGGTATAAGATTTTATATATTTTTTCTGAGTTGTGATTTTTGCGCCGGAATCGCAGCTTTCATTGCTAAAATCTCATCCACTCTGCTGCTACTGTATTATGCTGCGGATTTTCTGCAACTAAATCTGTTGCGGAAAATCCACAGTATTTACGCTACGTGTGAACTTACCCTTATGCCTTGTAAACTGGCAGTCATTTAATTGATAACAAAAGTGAAAATCGCAGAATTAGGTTAAAGTGGGCATTGGTAAGGCATGCAAAGGGTTCATTTTCCTCTATTTCTATTCCTGTGAGGTGCAGACACAGCAATTCATCAGGGTTATTACAAATACGATAATATGAATACAAAATACGTTTACAGGCCATTTATAAATCAGAAATGAAGTTTCCTTTGCATTACGCAGCCAGGCAGATAAACATTTTAATGACCCGATTTTGTATGGATCATTGGGTATGATCTGCTCTTCTTTAATACAAGAGACCCATGTCTTGCAAGACACTATCAATCATGATGCCAGATAAACTGTACACTGAACAATTCTTGTACCGACTACTAAGGCCCATACATTGCAGTGACACAAGACTAAGCTCCTACCAGCTGGCTGGTTTCCTCATTGTCATATGTTTTTCTATAAAAGTTACATTACAATAACTGCAATAGTAAAATATGTTAGAAAATGTTACTTATTTAAAATTAAAGACTAAGCTTGAAATCTTACAGGCACAAAAAAATTAATACAATTAAATTATGTTGCCAAATCTGCCCAATACCTTTCCCAACCTACCTATGCAGTCAATCTATGTGGTCACTATAGGAAACCAGCTAATAATCTGAGATGCAGCAGGCCCATCATTCCCTTTATTAGTATCTGTAGCTATAATCTGTACTTTTCAGTGCAACAACAAATTATTTCCCGTTTGCACGCAGGCTGACTTTAAAGGGGACCCGTCATATCCCTAAAAATATTACATTGTGGCAATACCTGTGTAATGACGGCAGCAGGTCCCGCCCCTGCTGGTGGGTCTCGTATCTCCTCCGATGGTCTGTCCCTCCTCCAGGCTGCTAGCGTCTGCTGGTGTCCTCTGCTCGCGGACGTAATGTCCTTAGTGTGAAAATTCATTCGTCCAATCCCTGTTGCTCCCAGGACTATTTAAAGCCCCTCCACTATACACCCGGTGCATGAGCAACATTGAAACAACCTACGGTAGTTGTTTTCTGCAAAGGTTCCTATGTGCATCTGATTCCAGTCCGCTATTGTTGCTTGCAGGGGCGTAACTAGGAAAGACTGGGCCCCATAGCAAACTTTTGACTGGGACCCCCCCTCCCCTGGGTGTCACACAACCCCCCCCCCCCTTGTAGATAGTGCCTTTTTTACAAAGCCCCCCTTTTGATAACGCCATACAGCCCCCCTGTAGATAACGCCATACAGCCCCCTTTGTAGATATCTACAGAGGTGGCTGTATGGCGCTATCTACAGAGGGGGCTGTATGGTGTTATCTACGGGGGGCTGTATGGCGTTATCTATGGGGGGCTGTATGGCGTTATCTACGGGGGGACTGTATGGCGTTCCCTACAGGGGGGCATATGGCGTTCCCTACAGGGGGGGCTGTATGGCACTATCTACAAGGGGGGGGCTGTATGGCGCTATCTACAGGGGGGCTGTATGGCGCTATCTACAGGGGGGCTGTATGGCGCTATCTAGATGGGGACTGTATGGCGCTATCTACAGGGGGACTGTATGGCGCTATCTACAAGGGGAACTGTATGGCGCTATCTACAGAGGGGGCTGTATGGCGTTATCTAGAGGGGGGACTATATGGCGTTATCTACGGGGGGCTGTCTGGCGTTATCTATGGGGGGACTGTATGGCGTTACCTACAGGGAGTCTGTATGGCGTTCCCTACAGGGGGGGTCTGTAGGGAACGCCATACAGCCCCCCCGTAGGGAACGCCATACAGCCCCCCCTGTAGGGAACGCCATACAGCGTCCCCCCCCTGTAGGGAATGCCATACAGCGTCGTCCCCCCTGTAGGGAACGCCATACAGCGTCCCCCCCCCTGTAGGGAACGCCATACAGCGTCGTCCCCCCTGTAGGGAACGCCATACCGTCCCCCCTGTAGGGAACGCCATACAGCGTCCCCCCTCCCAAAAAAATGCGACCTACAGTGTGTCCTAATAAAAGACATGTATCCCCTATCCACAGGATAGGGGAGACATGTGTGATCGCTGGCAGCGATAGGGAGAACGGGGGACTGAAAGTCCCATGAAGTTCTCCATGACTAACCTCTGACTTCCGGCGTCTGCGCAGCTCTATAGAAATGAATGGAGCGCTGGTCACGCATGCGCACAAGCGGGACCGGCGCTCCATTCATTTCTACGGAGCTGCCAACACAGACCCCGGAAGTCCGAGGTTTGTGATGGAGAACTTCAGGGGACTTTCAGTCCCCCGTTCTCCCTATCAATGCCAGTGATCACACATGTATCCCCTATCCTGTGGAGAGGGGATACATGTCTTTTGCTTAATGGCAGAGCGGGGAGATACCTCCCTGCTCTGCCGTACAGTTCAGTGGCGTCGCACTGTAGCAGTCATAGCGGCTGTTAGCGGAGCCTCCGGCCATGGTGGGGGCCCGTGCCGGCGGGCGACACGGGCCCCCTCATGCCGCGGGCCCCGTAGCAGCCGCTACTGCTGCTACGGCAGTAGTTACACCACTGGTTGCTTGTTGTCAGCCAGTATCTAGTCGTCCGCTACCAGCCTGTATCCAGTCCACTATTGCTGCCTGTTGTCAGCCAGTACCAGTTATCCACGGTCTGCCAGTGTCCAGCTACCTGCCTGTGTCCAGCTGTCCCTTATCTGCCTGTGTCCAGTTATTTGCTATCCACCAGTGTCCAGCAAGCCACTATCAGCTTTCATCCAGCTGCCCACTGTCAGCCTGCCTCCTACTTTTGGTGTCAAGTATGAACTTTTCACCCATCAAGGTACCATCTGCCAGTGCCTGTTTCTAGTCCGATTTCCGATTAGCCAGCAGCTACTCCGCCGGGATCACCTCAAGAGGTAGCGACCTGGTAGCCTCCCCGCAGCGAAGACCAGATCTCTGTATAGGGGTTAAAGGGTGAACACCAGGGTGGCTAATTAGATAACGCCCTTAGTGGTGGTCCTAAGCCAAACCGGTGGAGTAGTCCAGTGGGTCCACAACCTGCTGGACATAAGGACCTGAATACATGAATTCCCCCTAATTCCAGCTTAATTTTTTTTTATCTCTCTGCGGTCCTTTGTCAAAACAGCTTAGGTTCACGCCCCATCAATGCGGAGTGGTGGAGACCGCGTGGCTGTCAATTTATTCATAAATTAGCATATAGGCGGCCAGAACAAACAAGGCTGCTTGCGGGGGAAGGGAGGTTTGTTGAGAGATTTTAAAAGCGGCATTTTGGGGTCTGATCTGGATTATCCAGGCTTTATGAAAAGAAAAAAAATTATACTGCGTTTTGTAACTTTATCCAACTAATCACTGGAAAACAAACTCATAAAATATATAATTTACTTTGCTTAAAACGTATTACTATTTCTCATGGTCCAAAAAAGATGAAAAAAGAAGAAAAACACCATCCATTACCAATAACACAAAAAATATTGTGTATTTACAAAGTTACTATGTTCAGTAATAGGGTAATCTGGCCTATGGGGAAAATACAAAAAAATGAACTGTTACTTTAAATGCATCTTTCAAACCGTATAATTCTTCTTTATAGTTATGCTCAGAGTTTCAAAGGCTACGTCCACTTTTGCAACCAGTTTTACTAATTCATCGTGTTTTGTAAGAGAACCTGTGGCTACCAAATGGTTAATCCCACCGCTGACACACAACACACGACTGTGATTACATATTTGTCTGTTTCTTATAACCACATAAAAAGCGGCAGAAAGATCTTTTTGTGCAGGGTCTGTTTATTTATGTTACAATTTCACGGCTCGTCTAATGCACCGTGTCATATGAAAATAGAAACCATGTAAACCTAATGACGAGCCATGAACTGCATATAAACAAATATAGCATTATCATATATCCACCACTATGCTGAACATGAGAGGTGCTCTAGTTCATGAAAGGTAATGAGGTGAATTTACAATGAAAATATTTTAATGTCGTATGACATTTAATAACGTTTGCTTCTTATAGGGGTCATTACATGTAATTCATTATATGGATAATAGATTTTGTGTGAATAGAATTTTTTTGTTTTTTAGGCAATTATAATTATAACCATGCCCTGATTTTTAAAGTGCCCTTGTCATTTAACAGGAAGCCCTGCAAGAATTAAACTAGTTAAACAAGTGGACTAGTGGTTGTGTTCGCATGGTTTCCAGGAACTAACCATGTCCATTTTTTTTCCCAATGCAGTAATGTTGCTGCTTTTTGTTGCACCACAATGGGTTAATGTACCCTAAAAATCCTTAAAGGAATTAAATTGTGTTTTTTTTATAAAGTACAGAAATGTGCATTTTATTAGCCGATCAATTAGGTTGGCCTGTGCACGCTCCACCCCATACATTAAAAACCTCTGTTTGAAACCTTCCAAACAGCGGCCATGTGACCTTATCATTGGCTTCCGAGCAAAAGATCTCTCGCTTTACAAATAAAGGATTGGGTAAAGCAGTCATGTGACAAGTTAGCCTCTATCTAGAAGGCTTTAACCAGGACAGGAGAGAAAGGGGCGCAAAAACGGAAGTGGACAAAATTAGATTAGGCCAACGTGGATTCAATGACAACTTTTTTGACACTTGTCACAGAGTAGGTGTGGGGACACAGCCCTTTGACAAGGGAAATGTTAACACCCAGTTGTCAATTAAGTTATACATTTCTAGGAGGAGTAACAGAGGAACTGCACAATACAGAGTTCTATGAAAGATGCTCCAGAATGGTTATTTCATGTGTAAAACAAGTAAATACTAAAATAAACATGCCAGGAGAGCTGATCGATCCTGTTTTATTGTTATGTATTCTACCTGTGACTGCATCTGATCAGTACTGTATTTTCTAGAATGGTCTGCAGTGTGATAATACTCTGCAGACCACTAGAGTGGAACTGGTATCTGACCACTATATGGGCACTCCATTATAGTATTATTGGTTAAATTGGTGTGTGTCTAGTGGTAGTGTACACTTGTCACTAACTGAAAAAGTCAGTGTAAGTCTGTCCTTCACCGTATGATGAGGTGTTTCTATGTTCCACTTTAATTTTCTTATTTGTGCTGACGGTGTTACTTATATATTTAAGATTGTGGCGAGGGGAGTAACCAAAGAAAGCGAAATTTGTCGCAATGCACCGCTATTTTTCCAACCCTACTAGGATTTAATCCTGGATCCGCCCCTGATAGTAGCTGCAGTTTACTTCTAAAACCACGTCTTTTTCTATTGCAGACAGGAGACATATAGATAAAACCTTAAATGGAATAATTATTATTTTAGTCAAATTTATCACTAACTGTACTTCACCTCAGAATAGAATTGAGTCACTATGCTGCTATAGTAACACCCATAAATAGTCAACATTAACTGGAATTTAAAAAAAAAAGTATTGAGGTAGGTCCCATCAAACAGCCCGCAGAGAAAACTTTAACCCAATGGTTTGAAAAGCCATGATTTAGAGTATGGATAGGCAAATCGATGACTTCCACATGTTTCTGAACTACATGTACTAGCAACTTGAGCCAGATGGTGGCTTAAAAATTCTTCCCGAATTAAATAGTTAAAGAGGCTCTGTCACCAGATTTTGCAACCCCTATCTGCTATTGCAGCAGATAGGCGCTGCAATGTAGATTACAGTAACGTTTTTATTTTTAAAAAACAAGCATTTTTGGCCAAGTTATGACCATTTTTGTATTTATGCAAATGAGGCTTGCAAAAGTACAACTGGGCGTGTTTACAGTAAAAGTACAACTGTGCGTGTTGACAGTAAAAGTACAACTGGGCGTGTATTATGTGTGTACATCGGGGCGTTTTTACTTCTTTTACTAGCTGGGCGTTAGGAATGGGAGTGTATGATGCTGACGAATCAGCATCATCCACTTCTGTTCGTTAACACCCAGCTTCTGGCAGTGCACAGACACACTGCGTTTTCTCGAGAGATCACGCTGTGACGTCACTCACTTCCTGCCCCAGGTCCTGCATCGTGTCGGCCACATCGGCACCAGAGGCTACAGTTGATTCTGCAGCAGCATCAGCGTTTGCAGGTAAGTAGCTACATCGACTTACCTGCAAACGCCGATGCTGCTGCAGAATCAACTGTAGCCTCTGGTGCCGATGTGTCCTCGCTCGTCCGACACGATGCAGGACCTGGGGCAGGAAGTGAGTGACGACACAGCGTGATCTCTCGAGAACACGCTGTGTCTGCACTGCCAGAAGCTGCGCGTTCTGAAGAGAAGTGGATGATACTTCTCGTCAGAACGCCCAGCTAGTAAAAGAAGTAAAAACGCCCAGATGTAACACACATAATACACGCCCAGTTGGACTTTTACTTTAAACACGCCCAGTTGGACTTTAGCAAGCCTCATTTGCATAAATACAAAAATGGCCATAACTTGGCCAAAAATGCTCGTTTTTTAAAAATAAAAACTTTACTCTTATCTACATTGCAGCGCCGATCTGCTGCAATAGCAGATAGGGGTTGCAAAATCTGGTGACAGAACCTCTTTAAGCTTCCTTGGCTACAGAGCAGGAACATGTAACTGGTAGACATCATGATGTTCCATATCCAAAGCAAAGGAATAGAAGGAATCCTGGGATTGACAATTTTATGGGAATCATGGGATTTATGGAAATCACAGTGAAATCATTGAAAACATATGTTTCCAATAGACAAAACAGCGCAAATGAAAAGTTATTTGCATTTCATTGAAAGAAAGATCTGGCCACTTTGTCCACCATGAAAATGAACTAAGAATTGAACATATAAGTGACAATCTGAGGTCCTGACTTGTAAGAATACAAATTTGTCTTGTTCTCCAGCTGGCGTGGTGACGGCGGATGTTTGATTGGCAGAGGTGGTTACTTAATGACTGTAATTACAAAGAATAACAAACGTGCGGCCAGTCTGTTCTGTGTAACCATCTGCGGCCTGCAAGAACCTGCC
This sequence comes from Rhinoderma darwinii, assembly GCF_050947455.1. Taxonomy (NCBI): domain Eukaryota; kingdom Metazoa; phylum Chordata; class Amphibia; order Anura; family Rhinodermatidae; genus Rhinoderma; species Rhinoderma darwinii. The sequence continues at coordinate 55,722,863 of NC_134693.1, forward strand.
AACTGAGCTGCTGGCCCTGACTCAGTCGACGAGAAGCAGGTTAATTGGTATCAACACGTTCCTATAAACATTAGTTAAGGAGAATGAAAGATGTAAGTTGAGAAAAAAAAGAACAGGGAGGTAGAGCCTGATTGGAAAACATACATACAAGAAAATAAAGAAGGGCAGGAAGGCAGGAAAAAGTCTGTACTATGTAAGCTTTAAACCTTTCTGAAAATGTCACTACTATTGAACTTTGTACACTGTGTATATATACGTATGTTTTTTATTCATACAAGGGAGGACTATGCAACAGAAGCAAATCATTCGAAAACTTAAAAATTTGAATAAATAAATGATAAAATATAATTTTAAATATATATACATATACACATATAGCAGAAAAAGAAATGGCGACAGCACACTGCGAACACTAATGCCACCTAAATATAAATAAATATGCATATATATATATACACACATACACATATATATATATATATATATATATATATATATATATATACACATACACACACACGCACAATTATTAAGTGAGTATTTTTACCATATCATAGTTTATATGCATATTTTCCAACTCCGAACTGCATAATCTTGACTGCTTATTGGATGAAGCATATCAGGTGATGCGTACTTGTGTAATGAGGGAGGGTGTGGCTTAAGGGGATCAAGACCCTATATCAAGGTGTGCAGAATTATTAGGCAGCTTGTTCTCCTCTGGCAAAATGGGCCAAAAAAAGGAGATTTAACTGACCCTGAAAAGACAAAAAAATGTAAAAGTCTTTCAGAGGAATGTAGCACTCTTGACACAGCCGGGTCTTTGATGCTGGGAGAGCATGGTGTGTTGTTGTTTGGCATAGCAAGCAGGGTAGCCCGCTCTATGAATTATCAAGGCGTCACAAATAGGCTTCTACCTGGCTATACACGTTGTGCCTCATGACGTACACACTATCCCTCCATGTTTCACTCACTTGCACCCCATTATCCATTTATTTCTATTGAGGCACTTCACTCATTACTGCCCCCTATATTTCACTTATAGTATTACACTTGCACACACACTATTCATTTATTATTTCTTACTACACATCCCATGCACCACACACCACTCCCCTCAAGACTAGTGGGAGTGGCTATTATTATTTAAAGCACCTGCTCGCCCTTTCATCAGCATTTCTGACCTGGCTGTGTCCATTTGTAAGTATGGCCTTTTTCGGTGTTTTTGTATATGTCCCTGTGTTTTTATCGGTTCTATATATATATATATATATATATATATATATATATATATATATACATACACACACACGCACAATTATTAAGTGAGTATTTTTACCATATCATAGTTTATATGCATATTTTCCAACTCCGAACTGCATAATCTTGACTGCTTATTGGATGAAGCATATCAGGTGATGCGTACTTGTGTAATGAGGGAGGGTGTGGCTTAAGGGGATCAAGACCCTATATCAAGGTGTGCAGAATTATTAGGCAGCTTGTTCTCCTCTGGCAAAATGGGCCAAAAAAAGGAGATTTAACTGACCCTGAAAAGACAAAAAAATGTAAAAGTCTTTCAGAGGAATGTAGCACTCTTGAAATTGCTAAGATATTGGGGCGTGATCACAGAATCATCAAAACGTTTTGTTGCAAATAGTCAACAGGGTCGCAAAAGATGTGTTGAGAAAAAAAGCGCAAATTTATTGCTAAAGATTGGAGAAGAGTCAAACGTGAAGCGACCAGGAACCCATTATCCTCCAGTGAAGTCTTATTTCAGAACTGCAACCTCCCTGGAGCGCCCAGAAATACAAGGTGTTCAGTGCTCAGAGACATGGCCGAGGTAAGGAAGCATGAAACACGACCACCACTGAACAAGACACAGAAGTTGAAACATCAAGACTGAGCCAAGATATATCTGAAGACAGATTTTTCAAAGATTTTATGGACTGATGAGATGAGAGTGACTCTTGACAGACCAGATGGATGGGCCCGTGGCTGGATCGGTAATGGGCACAGAGTTCCACTTTGAATTAGACGGACCTTTTTGTGTTGAAGATGGACTAAAAATCAACTCCAAAACCTACTGACAGTTTTTACAAGACACATTCATCAAGCAGTGGTACAAAATGTCACTACTATTGAACTATTGTAAACTGTGTAAGTATATATACATGTATGTTTTTTATTCATACAAGGGAAGACTATGCAACAGAAGCAAATCATTTGAAAATGTAAACATTTGAATAAATACATATATATATATATATATATACAGCAATAGAAAGCAGCTGTAAAGGATCTGCCAGGCACTACGTCTGGGTATACTCCCAGGATTAATCAGTCGACACCTGAGGCCAGACCTCTGAGACTGACACCTGCTCCCACCAATCAGGGTGGCAGGCTCAGGAGTGGGAGAGCCTATCGCGGCCTGGTCAGTCAGAGTTAGCTCCGCCCCCTGTCCATTTATACCTGCCGTTTTCTCTTCCTCCTTGCTTGTTATTCTTCTTGGATTCCTGGCCCCACTGCTGCCTTGCTCCAGCCTGCTTCTGCCGTGCTTCTGCCTTGCTTCAGTTCCGTTTATCCTGCGTTGCTCTGCCCCTGGCTTGCTTCTGCTCCGTGCTCCCGTTTGTATACTCCACTACTTCCTGATCCTGACTGGCTCATTCACCGCTCCGTTTCCTCGCGGCGTTCCGTGGGCTACTGTATTCCCTTGCGTGTTCCCTGTTTGTACTCCTTGCACTTAGACAGCGTAGGGACTGCCGCCAAGTTGTACCCCGTCGCCTAGGGCGGGTCGTTGCAAGTAGGCAGGGACAGGGCGGTGGGTAGATTAGGGCTCACTTGTTCCCTTCACCTCCTTCCTGCCATTACATAATAACAAGCCCTTACCTAGTCTACCATTTCTTCTACGCTGACGCTATCATGGACCCCCTTGAGACCCTGACCCAGCAGATGCAGGGCCTCTCCCTACAGGTCCAGGCCCTGGCTCAGAGGGTCAATCAGTCTGACGCTGCCTTTGTAGTACCCCTCACCTCACCTTTAGAACCCAACCTCAGGTTACCTGACCGGTTCTCAGGGGACCGTAAGACTTTTCTCTCCTTCCGGGAGAGTTGCAGACTTTATTTCCGCCTAAGACCTCACTCCTCAGGTTCCGAGAACCAGCGGGTGGGTATCATTATATCCCGACTCCAGGAAGGGCCCCAAGAGTGGGCCTTCTCCTTGGCTCCTGACGCCCCTGAACTTTCCTCCGTTGATCGGTTTTTCTCTGCCCTCGGTCTCATTTACGACGAGACTGACAGGACTGCCTTAGCCGAGAGTCAGCTGGTGACCTTACGTCAGGGTAGGAGACCTGTTGAGGAATACTGTTCTGATTTTAGAAAGTGGTGCGTAGCTTCTCGGTGGAACGACCCGGCCCTAAAGTGCCAGTTTAGGTTAGGATTATCTGACGCCCTGAAGGATCTGCTGGTTAGCTACCCCTCTTCTGACTCCCTAGACCAGGTTATGGCCCTAGCAGTACGACTTGACCGACGTCTCAGGGAACGTCAGCTTGAACGTTTCAATGTTTTCCCCTCTGACTGCCCTGCGATTCCCCCCGAGGTCCCGTCTCCTCGCTCTTCCACGGAGGACTCGGAGGTACCTATGCAACTCGGGGCCTCCATGTCCCCTCGACAACGTAGAGAGTTTCGCAGGAAGAATGGTCTCTGCTTCTATTGTGGGGACGACAAGCATCTACTGAACACCTGTCCCAGGCGCAAGAATAAGCAGCCGGAAAACTTCCGCGCCTAAGTGATCATCGGGGAGGTCACTTGGGCGCACAGGTATTTCCCGTTAATACTAAACGCAATAAGATTTTGCTTCCCTTTCAGGTCTCGTTTGCTGGCCGGTCTGCCACTGGCAGTGCCTTCGTGGATTCGGGCTCATCTGCTAATATCATGTCTGTGGAATTTGCTATGTCTCTAAAAATGCCTTTTATTGATTTACCTTATCCTATCCCGGTAGTGGGTATCGACTCTACTCCTCTTGCTAATGGTTATTTTACTCAGCATACTCCTGTTTTTGAACTCCGTGTTGGCTCCATGCATTTGGAGCAGTGCTCTGTACTGGTGATGCAGGGATTATCGTCCGATCTGGTATTAGGTCTTCCCTGGTTGCAGCTGCATAATCCCACGTTTGATTGGAATACTGGGGATCTCACCAAATGGGGTAGTGATTGCCTGATGTCATGTCTTTCGGTTAACTCTATTTCTCCCCGGGAGGAGGTAAACACGCTTCCTGAGTTTGTTCAGGACTTCGCTGATGTGTTTTCTAAGGAGGCCTCCGAGGTGTTGCCCCCTCATAGAGATTACGATTGCGCCATCGATTTGGTGCCTGGTGCCAAGCTTCCTAAGGGGAGGATATTTAATCTTTCATGTCCTGAACGTAAAGCTATGAGGGAGTATATCCAAGAATGCCTGGCCAAGGGTTTCATTCGCCCCTCGACTTCTCCTGTAGGTGCTGGCTTCTTCTTCGTGGGGAAGAAGGATGGTGGTCTTAGGCCGTGCATTGATTATCGGAACTTGAATAAGGTCACAGTAAGGAACCAGTATCCCCTTCCTTTGATTCCGGATCTTTTTAATCAGGTTCAGGGGGCCCAATGGTTCTCTAAGTTCGATCTACGGGGGGCATATAACCTTATCCGCATCAAAGAGGGGGATGAGTGGAAAACTGCGTTCAACACGCCCGAAGGTCATTTCGAATACCTAGTCATGCCCTTTGGGTTGTGTAATGCCCCTGCCGTCTTCCAGAATTTTATTAATGAAATTCTGAGAGATTACCTGGGTCATTTTTTTGTAGTGTACCTTGATGACATACTGGTGTTTTCCAAGGACTGGTCCTCGCACGTGGAGCATGTCAGGAAGGTCCTCCAGGTCCTTCGGGAAAATAATCTGTTTGCGAAGACCGAAAAATGTGTGTTTGGGGTACAGGAGATACCATTTTTAGGTCAAATCCTCACTCCTCATGAATTCCGCATGGACCCTGCCAAGGTTCAGGCTGTGGCGGAATGGGTCCAACCTGCCTCCCTGAAGGCGCTACAGTGTTTTTTGGGGTTCGCTAACTATTACAGGAGATTTATTGCCAACTTCTAGCTCGTCGCTAAGCCTCTTACGGACCTCACTCGCAAGGGTGCTGATGTCCTCCATTGGCCCCCTGAGGCCGTCCAGGCTTTTGAGACCCTCAAGAAGTGCTTTATCTCGGCCCCGTGCTGGTTCAGCCCAACCAAAGGGAGCCATTTATTGTGGAGGTTGATGCGTCCGAGGTGGGAGTGGGGGCCGTCTTGTCCCAGGGTACCAGCTCCCTCACCCATCTCCGCCCCTGTGCTTACTTCTCTAGGAAGTTTTCGCCCACGGAGTGTAACTATGATATTGGCAACCGCAAACTTTTAGCCATTAAATGGGCTTTTGAAGAGTGGCGTCACTTCTTGGAGGGGGCCAGACACCAGGTAACGGTCCTTACTGACCACAAGAATCTGGTTTTCCTAGAATCTGCCCGGAGGCTTAATCCTAGACAAGCTCGTTGGGCACTATTCTTTACCAGATTTAATTTCTTGGTTACCTATAGGGCTGGGTCCAAAAATATTAAGGCTGATGCACTGTCACGTAGTTTCATGGCTAATCCTCCTTCTGAGAAGGATCCTGCTTGTATTTTACCCCCTGGTATAATTGTTTCTGCCACTGATTCTGACTTAGCCTCTGACATCGCGGCTGATCAAGGTTCAGCTCCCGGGAACCTCCCTGGGGACAAACTGTTTGGCCCCCTGCAATACCGGCTAAGGGTACTCAGGGAAAACCATGACTCCGCTCTATCTGGTCATCCTGGCATCTTGGGTACCAAACTCCTCATTACCAGAAACTATTGGTGGCCTGGGTTGCCTAAAGACGTTAGGGCTTACGTCGCCGCTTGTGAGGTCTGTGCTAGGTCCAAGACCCCTAGGTCCCGACCTGCGGGCTTACTACGTTCCTTGCCCATTCCCCAGAGACCTTGGACCCATATCTCCATGGATTTTATCACCGATTTGCCTCCATCTCAGGGCAAGTCGGTGGTGTGGGTGGTAGTAGACCGCTTCAGCAAGATGTGCCACTTTGTGCCCCTTAAGAAACTACCTAACGCCAAGACGTTAGCTTCTTTGTTTGTGAAACACATTCTGCGTCTCCATGGGGCCCCAGTCAATATCGTTTCGGACAGAGGGGTACAATTTGTTTCCTTATTTTGGAGAGCTTTTTGTAAAAAGTTGGAGATTGATCTATCCTTCTCCTCCGCCTTCCATCCCGAAACTAATGGCCAAACGGAAAGGACTAACCAATCCCTGGAACAATATTTAAGGTGTTTCATTTCTGACTGTCAATTTGATTGGGTCTCATTCCTTCCCCTCGCCGAATTTTCCCTGAATAACCGGGTCAGTAACTCGTCAGGGGTCTCCCCGTTTTTCTGTAATTTCGGGTTTAATCCTAGGTTCTCCTCCGTTTCCCCTGGTTGTTCCAATAATCCCGAGGTAGAGGACGTTCATCGGGAACTGTGCACAGTCTGGGCCCAGGTTCAGAAGAACCTAGAGGCGTCCCAGAGCGTACAAAAGATTCAGGCTGATTGTAGACGTTCTGCTAACCCCCGGTTTGTCGTCGGGGATCTGGTGTGGTTGTCGTCGAGGAACTTGCGCCTTAAGGTCCCGTCCAGGAAGTTTGCTCCCCGATTTATTGGACCTTATAAGGTCATTGAAGTCCTCAACCCTGTATCCTTCCGTCTGGAGCTGCCCCCATCCTTTCGCATACACGACGTCTTCCATGCCTCCCTCCTGAAACGCTGCTCCCCGTCCTGGTCCCCCTCGAGGAAACCTCCTGTTCCCGTTCTCACCCCTGAGGGGGTGGAATTCGAGGTGGCCAAGATTGTGGACAGTAGGATGATCCAGGGCTCCCTCCAGTACCTGGTCCATTGGAGAGGATACGGGCCGGAGGAGAGGACTTGGGTACCTGCTCAAGATGTTCACGCTGGGGTATTGATCAGGAGGTTCCACCTTCTCTTCCCCACTAAACCGGGTCCTCTTAGTAAGGGTCCGGTGGCCCCTCATAAAAGGGGGAGTACTGTAAAGGATCTGCCAGGCACTACGTATGGGTATACTCCCAGGATTAATCAGTCGACACCTGAGGCCAGACCTCTGAGACTGACACCTGCTCCCACCAATCAGGGTGGCAGGCTCAGGAGTGGGAGAGCCTATCGCGGCCTGGTCAGTCAGAGTTAGCTCCGCCCCCTGTCCATTTATACCTGCCGTTTTCTCTTCCTCCTTGCTTGTTATTCTTCTTGGATTCCTGGCCCCACTGCTGCCTTGCTCCAGCCTGCTTCTGCCGTGCTTCTGCCTTGCTTCAGTTCCGTTTATCCTGCGTTGCTCTGCCCCTGGCTTGCTTCTGCTCCGTGCTCCCGTTTGTATACTCCACTACTTCCTGATCCTGACTGGCTCATTCACCGCTCCGTTTCCTCGCGGCGTTCCGTGGGCTACTGTATTCCCTTGCGTGTTCCCTGTTTGTACTCCTTGCACTTAGACAGCGTAGGGACCGCCGCCAAGTTGTACCCCGTCGCCTAGGGCGGGTCGTTGCAAGTAGGCAGGGACAGGGCGGTGGGTAGATTAGGGCTCACTTGTTCTCTTCACCTCCTTCCTGCCATTACAGCAGCACTCACTAGAGACAAGTGTATGGGTGCCAAGCAAGTCGTCCAGATCCAAGGACGAAGCAGTATATAAAAGTAGAAATCTTGCAGCACTCCAAAATGTGAAAAATAAGTGGTTTATTCAGCCAACAAACAGCAACGTTTCTGTCCAACAATAGGACCTTTATCAAGCATGATAAAGGTCCTGTTGTTGGACAGAAACATCGCTGTTTGTTGGCTGAATAAACAACTTATTTTTCACATTTTGGAGTGCTGCAAGATTTCTACTTTTATATGTATATATATATATATATATATATATATATATATATATATATATATATATTATGTAGAAGGTGGAAGAAAAAAGCAGCAGTTCGTGACTGTATAGGTTGGTGCTATGCAAACCTGACCTTAATCCAAAACGGTCCTATAGACATGTGAAGAAATGATCGCAGCACTCCAATAGATTGATGTCAAACAAAAATGTGGTTTATTGTTCCATGTTTCAAAGGATAAGCTACGTTTCAGTCCTCTCACAGGACCTTTTTGAAGCTTGAAAAAGGTCCTGTGAGAGGACTGAAACATAGCTTATCCTTTGAAACATGGAACAATAAACCACATTTCTGTTTGACATCAACCTATTGGAGTGCTGCGATCATTTCTTCATACACACATATATATATATATATATATATGCAGGGCCGCCATCAGGAATTTCAGGGCCCCATACAGCTAAATTTTCTGGGCCCCCCTACCGTGGCACCGCCTGTTAACGGTACTCCGTCCAGCACTATATCATGCTATGTGTGTCTGGGAGGCTGTGGTTGCTGCTGCACAAAAGGTTGACTGCCAACAAATTAAGAAACTGACAACTTCTTTCCATGGAGGCTATGACTGTTATTGAAAAGAAGAGTGGCTATATTGGTCACTGATTTTTTTTGGGGGGGATATGTCAAAAAAGTTTATTAATTTTGAGTTGTTTGTTTATTATTCTCACTTTAACCCCTAATACCGAAGGTATTTTAAGCCTTAACCCCTTCCCGCCGCAGCCCTTTTTCAGATTTTCATTTTTGTTTTTTCCTCCCCACCTTCAAAAAGCCATAACTTCTTTACTTTTCCATCGATATAGTCCTATGAGGGCTTGATTTTTGCGGGACAAGTTGTAGTTTTTTGTAGCACCATTTATTGTGCCATATAATGTACTAGGAAACGGGAAAATAAATATTTGTGGGGTAGAAAATGAAAAATACAGTGATTCCTCCATTGTTTCTTGCACGTAGTTTTTACGGAATTCACTGTGCAATTAAAACAACATGTTAACTTTATTCTGTGGGTCAAAACCATTACGGCGATATCAAATATATATAGTTTTTTCTATATTTTACTGCTTTTCCAAGTAAAAACCTAAGTGTAGAAAAGAGAATTTATCTTGTGTCGCCAAATTTCGAGAGACATAACTTTTTATTTTTCTGTCAATTTTTTTTACGGCGTTCACCGTGCGGGTTAAATAGTGATATATTGTAATAGTTCAGACTTTTACAGACGCGGTGATACCAATTATGTTAATTTAATTTATTTTTTTACTGTGCTCTAGGGGGGAAATGGGAAAAAAGGGTTTTTTTTTTAACTTTTCATTTTTAAACATTTTTTTACATAATACTTTATTTAACTCATTTTTACTTTTTTTTATTAGTCCCCCTAGGGGACTTCAACCATACCGCCCGACTTTTGAATTCGGAAAAGAGGGACATTTTAAGCCACACCCCCTATCCTCGCCCAATATCCCACATAAGTGCATCAAATAACGGCCAGATCCTTCTGCAAATAACAAGCGCACATTCTCACTGCGGATCTCTGCACTGTCTGGATATCACAGATATTATGGATCCGGTTATATCGTCTTTGTGTTACTTTTTCTATCTTGCGTATAACATTTGCTCATCACAGCAGCAGCTGCAGGATAAACCAAAAGGCTGAGAACAATTATAGTCAAGAGGGAGACCCTGTGGTGGATAACTTTTTAATTGACAGGTAGCAGAATTACATGATGGGGAATTTTTTTTTTCCAGTTGTGTAACTCTGCTACCGGTCATTGGAAAAATCGTCCATCAGAGGGAAAAATGTTTCCCCACGGCGGAGTACCACAAAGAAACAGGGAAGACAGAAGTCAATGGAGGTGAGAATTTTTTTTATTCTTCATATTATTAACTTTATTTTTTGTTTTGCAGGTTCCGCTGGACTGTTTGGACTAGGTCGTAGATTTGTTGGACTACTGTGATGATCTACGGTTTTTGTTTAAATAAAATGGGGAAAGAGGGTTGTGTGGGGGAGTTCTTACTTAAATAAAAAAATATTTTCTTATGTCTCTGTGTTTTTTTTAATACTTTATTAGCGCCTTGGTAATGGCAGTTGTCTGACCACGTCCATTACCATTTTATTTGAAAAATAAAAACTTAGATCATCGCAGTAGTCCAACAAATCTATGACGTAGTCCAAACAGTCCAGCGGAACCTGCAAAACAAAAAATAAAATTATCAATATTTACAAGGGGGGGCTGTGTGTAGATAGCGCCAGACACAGTCCCCCTGTAGATCGCTCCACACACAGCCCCTGTAGATAGCTCCACACACAGCCCCCATGTAGATAGCTACACACACAGCCCCCGTGTAGATAGCTACACACACAGCCCCCCTGTAGATAGCTACACACACAGCCCCCCTGTAGATCGCTCCACAGACAGCCCCTGTAGATCGCTCCACAGACAGCCCCTGTAGATCGCTCCACAGACAGCCCCTGTAGATCGCTCCACAGACAGCCCCTGTAGATCGCTCCACAGACAGCCCCTGTAGATCGCTCAACATACAGCCCCCTGTAGATAGCGCCACACAGCCCCCCCTGTAGATCGCTCCAGACACAGCCCCTGTAGATAGTGTCACACACTGCCCCCTGTAGACACAGCCCCCTGTAGATAGCGCCACACAAAGCCCCCTGTAGTTAGCACCACGCACAACCCCCCACCCCCTTGTAAATAGTGCCACACTACCCCCCCTCCCCGATTGTACATAGTGCCACACAACTCCCCTCCCTTTGTACATAGCGCCACACAAAGCCCCTCATACATAGTGCCACACAACCCCCCCTTGTACATAGTGCCACACAACTCCCCTCCCCCTTGTACATAGTGCCAGAAAACCCCCACTCCCCCCTTGTACATAGTGCCATACAACTCACCTTCCCCCCTCATACATAGTGCCACACAACCCACCCTCCCTCCTTGTACATAGTGTCACACAACTCCTCTTCTCCCTTGTACATAGCGCCACACACAGCCCTCTCTTGTACATAGCGCCACACAACCCCCCTCCCCCTTGTACATAGTGCCACACAACTCCCCTCCCCCTTGCACATACTGCCACACAATCCCCCCTCCCCTTTTACTTTGTGCCACAATGCTGCCAGAGCGGAGAGTGGTAGAGATAGCCTACTGCTTCCACTCTCCGCTCTGCCTTCACGTCACTCACCGTTAGGAGAAGGCAGGAGGTCTGGCAGCAGCGTTCTAACTGGTGTCGATGCTGGCCCGGGAGTGGACAAATCCAGTTACCTGACCTGTCATCCGGATGTTTTCTTTTTTATTACTGGTTGGAAGGCACTCCAGTTGTTTCAGACCCTCTGTTTTTTTGTAAGCATCAGACAGCAATGTATGAGGATAGTTTTTTTCTCTAAAACGCTTGTATAGAATGCGGCTTTGTCTGTTAAAATCTGTGTTAAGTGTACAGTTTTTTCTAATCCGCATGTACTGGCTGTAGGGTATATTTTTCAACCATTTGGAGTAATGGCCACTGTAAAAGTTTAAATAGCTATTACTATCCACTTTTTTTTTTTTTTTTTTTTTAAAGTCAGTGTAATAATGCTCTGTTCTCTCTTTGTGACGACCAAATCTTTAAAGTGTATTTAATTTTTTGGGATGTTGAAAGAGAAATTAATTTCCCACGTATTTTTATTTAGTGATTGACAGAATGTTGTGGCAGTAGTTATATCCCCTTCCCAGATAAAAAAAAAAATAAGTCGTCTATATATCTTTTAAAGAGTACAATATGGGTAGTTGACCATGGGTGTTGCCAGATATATGTTTCTTCAAACATACCCATAAAAATATTGGCATAGCTGGGTGCCACTCTTGTCCCCATTGCAGTGCCTTTGACCTGGTGATAAATCTTATGATCGAAGGTAAATAAAAACATTTTTAGGATAAACTCCATGCTGTTGCATAGAAAATCCTTTTGTAACAATAATAGTTCCGGATCTCTATCTAACATAATTTTTACGTTTTTCAAGCCAATTCCATGTTCAATGTTGCTGTATAGCGAAGTTACATCTAGGGTGATAAATAGTCGATTTTCTTTAGCAATAATTGGAGTCAAATCCTTGATTAATTGTGTAGAATCTTTTAAGTGGCTAGGTAGTTCTACTACATAGTATTGTAAGATTATATCTAAGTAGTGGGAGAGATGGCAAGTAGGTGATTGTATCCCCGAAATAATAGGTCTACCTGGAGGATTTTTTATATCTTTGTGGATCTTTGGGAGATGGTAAAAGAAAGGCATATTTATATTAGTAGGAATATGGTAATTTTTTTCTTTTTTATTTAAAATTTTGTCGGAAAAAGCCTGATTGACTATTAGTTTTCGTTTTTCTATAATTGTAGGTAGTGGATTAGTTGTTAATTTGATATAATAGTTTGTGTCTGATAAAATGTTGATAGCTTCAGAGTGGTAGTTTGTAGTAGTACGATAGAAAGGATTGGATCCAGCGCTGCAGTATTATGGTTAAAAAGGAACGTATTCCCAATTTTATTTGTATCAAAAAGATTTGTTTAAAATTCGGTAACAGGCTTGGCATCAAGGCAGTAGTCGGTAGGTATAGTGAGCCTACGCGTTTCAAGCACGTCAAGTGCTCTTAGTCATGGCATTCAGTCACTCACTGGGACTCAAGAGTGTGGGTTTATATGGTTTGTTTTAGTAGGTGGAGCCAGGAAGCCTTCTCAGGTGTTTAATCAAAAGCACCCTGTGTGTGTTTCGATAGCAAAATGAAGCAATTAACCCTTCGAGGTATATGGGTTTAGCGGCTTCAGCTAGTGTTTGCAAATATACACAAACACTATATACGAGCAATATAGATGTAATACCTATGTGTTTGTTGTGTGTTTTTTATTTTTACGTTTTAATTTCGTATAATGCATCTGCATATGGTTCCATATTTTAGGTAATTTGCTAATACTAGGCTTATTGCTGCGTTATATATGAAGGTCCACGGTTGGAAGGTGGACCGACTTGACGAATAGCCGCATCGAAAACGGGGCTCCGGCAATCCACTGTTGATGTAAGTAAATTTAAACCCTTATTGAGCTTGTGTACCTGTGTGTGAATGACTCCTAATTACATACCAATGTTGCAACCAGTTTCAAAATAAGAAAAACATAAAGGGACATTTAGAAAGAGAAGAGAAAATTTAAAATCGGAATATCATAAACAAAAACACAGTTGGTTGGAATTTGGACACATATAACATAGTGTGTAAAAAGGAATAAATCACAACTGACAAAGCTATAACTATAGAGATATAATTAGGTTAAGTTATTTTTCCCAGAGATCCTGTGAGTGTCAAAGCTTTCTAAGGGTATGTTCACACGAGGTCATTACGTCCGTAATTGACGGACGTATTTCGGCCGCAAGTACCGGACCGAACACAGTGCAGGGAGGCGGGCTCCTAGCATCATACTTATGTACGATGCTAGGAGTCCCTGCCTCGCTGCCGGACAACTGTCCCGTACTGTAATCATGTTTTCAGTGCGAGACAGTGGGGCAAAAAGACAATCCTTTGTCAAGGAGTGAAATCTCTGGTTCGCTTAAAATATGATTAGATATATTAAAAATGGAGATGTGTTTTGCTGCAGGGATTTGCTGCAGGGATTTTTGCCTCCCCTACTTCCTATGAAGCATTTTTTCTTTTTGGGGTGAAAGAAGTGGGTTATGGTTAATAATTGGGGATTTTGTGAGTGAGTGACTCCTAAAAAAGTGAAGATTCCGCAGTAGACGGTAGTGGCTCTTCTAAATTAGTAATAGGAAAGGCTGAGGTAAAAAAAGGAACCGACATGGTAGTGCCGGCTTTGGTATTGTCTATAATGGTAGCTGTATTGTTAGCTGTAAAATTTAATGAATCAGGTAGAGAGTTGGTGTTTGTCTTAAGGGATTCAGAATTCCTGATGTTTTTGGTGTTTGGAAATTGACCGAATTATTGGTTGTTTTTGCTAAAATAGGAGAATATCAAAATATAATAATAATACATTTACAACTTCATTACTAAATATAACTGTGCACACAAACACATCAGAGATATAAACAAACATTGGCACATCCTACAAATCGACCCCTATTTGAGCAATAGCTTACCATCTAAGCCCTTAATAACCTTTATGAGAGCAAGAACGATCAAAAACATTTTAGCACCTAGCCGTGTAAATTTTGAATGTAAAAACACCGAATTAAAACCATTTATCCGTGGAAATTCAAAATCAGTTAAAAAAAGGCAGTTCCAGATGTTGAAAAACGAGATGCCTCGGTTGTGATATGATTACCAACACATTTTTAAATCAAATCAAAACGGAAATAAGTATAAAAATCGAGAAAAATTTGAACTGTCAATCGCAATATATAATATACCTAATCAATTGTCAGTGTGGTTTACAATATGTAGCCGGAACAATACAACCTTTACACTGTCGTGTTAATAAACATAGATCAAATTGTAAAAATAGATTTCTGTTACACAGTGTCTCCAAACACTGTACACTTGCACATAATAACAATTTTGCGTGTTTTACCTTTACACCTATCGAACATATACCTGAATCTAAAATAAATCGTTTTGAGTCACTCTGTAAAAGAGAAAACTTTTGGATATATAAATTAAAGAAGGTCTAAACGAAGTGATGGAGACTATCATTTGATTTGAGATAATCACACTAATATATCCCATCTAGAGGAAATACATTAACGGACTATAACCAAGATTTTGTACCATCACTGGATATTTGATTGTTTTTATTAAATTGTAACATACATGACAAGTTTAAAATCCATACTGAAAATTTGATCATCGTTACAGCCAGTACATATCCTTATTTTTATGCCCCCTACTACTCACCTCCAGCGTTCTTTTTATGATCTATGTTCACTGTGACTATTCCTGATTAAGACTCGGACAAAAAAAAACCTCAGAAGAAATCCAACGTCATATCACCATGACTACGAATGATGCTTTGTAAAAAAAAAAACACCCACATTTAGCTCTATTTTACTCTAACTTATTAATATCATATTGTTAAAGACTCTACATAATTACAATGATTTATTAAAATACATTCACATACCCATGTTTTTTACGCAATTATATGATTGTATTTTATGTTTTAACAATTTTAATCAATTTTTAAATATAAAAGAATATTTCGACATCAGATCTACTATAACATACTATAATATACAGCACATCTGTTTTTAAATGTCTTTTTATCTGCATCTACATACATATTGCTTTTATCGACCAATTGACCTGTTACTATTGACTCGGTAGTCGTTAGTATAGCCGACTCCTCTCCCGGTTATATAACAGGGATTGTGCTCTTTTTAACCATTTGTACACTGCCTGAGGAAGAGACCTGTTCGGTCTCGAAACAATTTATTGTTGTTATTGTACGAATTAAAAATTTGCTCTACTCACCTTGTCTTCTGACTGGGTTGAATGAAAGTTGCGAATACCGGCTGCGCCAGAGAAAAACTCCACTTTTTTTTCCTATATTTTCTCTCCTATCTCCTACATAGTCTGATTGGCGCTGTAATGTAGATAACAGCAGTGGTTTTTATTTTGAAAAACGATCATTTTTTAGCAAGTTATGAGCAATTTTAGATTTATGCTAATTAGTCTAGTAATAGAAAACTGGGCGTTGTACAGAGGAGTGTATGACGCTGATCAGTGACCAATCAGCGTCATACACTTCCCATTGTTTCAGCCCATTGTTACAGTGTGATTGTGCAGTGAAAGAAGCTGGGCTGGAACAATGAGAAGTGTATGACGCTGATTGGTCCCTGATTGGTCAGCGTCATACACTTCCCTTCACAACGCCAAGTTGGTAAAAAGTAAAAACACGCCCAGTTGTCTATTAAGAAACTAATTAGCATAAATCTAAAATTGCTCAGAACTTGCTCAAAAATGATAGTTTTTTTAAAATAAAAACCACTGCTGTTATCTACATTACAGCGCCGATCACATTATGTAGGAGATAGGGCACTTATAATCTGGTGACAGAGCCTCTTTAATAGGAGCACAAAGATGGCGGACCTGCCATAGCAAACATCGCCCCCCCCGCGTTGCTTTGCGGGGGGCGCGATGAGCTGTTAGAGGGGGTCGCCCCCTCTTTCTAACGATTTAAATGCTGCGGTCGGTATTGACCACAGCATTTAACGAGTTAAACTAGCGGGATCGCGCTCGAGCGCGATGCTGCTCGTTACTCTGAAGTGTTGGCTGTAACATACAGCCGACACCGGAATTGTATGGAGCGGGTTGACTCCGTGAGCCCGTTCCATACTTCCCCTACCCGACTTTGGCGTATGGATACGTCAAATGTAGGGAAGGGGTTAATGACCGAGCAATTTTTTTAAATTTTCCATTCTCGCATTCAAAGAGCTATAACTTTTTTATTTTTCCATTACAATAGCTGTATAAAGACTTTTTTTTTGCGGGACAAGTTGTATTTTTTAATAGCACCATTTTGGGGAGCATATAATTTATTGATTAAAGTGTAGCTAAACGTTCGTCAAACTTCTGACATATCATAGCGACATGTCAGAAGTTTGGATTGATGGTGGTCCGAGCACTGAGACCTCCACCAATCGCTAGAATGAAGCAGCTGAAGCACTTGTGTGAGCGCTCAGCGGCTTCGTGTCTGTTCGGCTATTTCTGGAAATAAATGTATCTGTGTACAGACTCAATAGAAAGTCTATGAGCCCGTACTCCGATACATCGCTCTTTCCGGAAAAAGCCAAACAGAAACTAAGCAGCTGAGCGCTCACACAAGTGCTTCAGCTGCTTCATTCTAGCGATTGGTGCGGGTCTCCGTGCTCGGACCACCACCAATCCAAACGTCTGACATGTCACTATGACATGTCAGAATTTTGTAGAATGTTTAGCTACACTTTAACTTTTTATTAACTTTTTTATTGGGGTACTGGAAAAAACCCCAGAAATTTTGCCATTCTTTTTTGCATCTTAATTTTACGCCGTTTACCATGTGGTATAAATAACATAACAACTTTATTCAGCGGATCGTTACGATTGTGGCGATATCAAATTTATATAGGCTTTTTAGGTTTTCCTACTTTTACACAGTAAAAACACTTTTTTTTTCAAAACGATTTGGTTTTGTGTCTCCTTATTTTAAGAGCCATAACTTTTTTATTTTTTGACCGATGCAGCTGTATGAGGGCTTTTTTTTTTTTGCGGGACGACTTGTAGTTTTTATTGGTACCATTATAGAGTACATGCGATTGTTTGATCATTTTTTATCATAGGAGAAAGAGAAAACAGCAATTCTGGCATTGTTTTTTATTTTATTTTTTACGGCGTTCACCGTGTGGGTTAAATAATGCAATAATTTTATAGTTGGGTTCGTTACGGACGCGGCAATACCAAATATGAGTAACTTTTTTTCATAATTAAGTATTTTGTAAGGGGAAAAAGTGTTTTGTTTTTGTTTTTTTACTTGGGACTTTCATTTATTTATTTCAAACTTTTATTTACCTTTTTTTAGTCCTACTAGGAGACTTTACTGTGCGATCTTTTGAAAGCTATTATAATACACTGCACTACAGACATCTGTCATGGCCTAACAGGCAATCACTAAAGGCAGACCTGGGGGCCTTTATTAGGCCCCTAGGCTGCCATAGAAACCATCAGCACCCCACGATGCACGCAGGGTGTCAGTGGGATGAGAGAGGGAGCACCCTCCGTCTAAAATCACTCAGATGCGGCGCTCGCTATTGAGCGCCGCATCTGTGTTAAATATAATCGGAGACCACTGCTAGTGGTCTCCGATCATTGCCCTGAAGCTTGCATGATGCGGGAAAAGTTCTTCTGAAGTGCCAAAGTGAAAAAGCGGCGTTTCAGAAGAACTACCCCAAACGGCCGACATAAAAAGGCTATACGCTGGTAGTTAAGGGGGTTAACAGATAAAAATAAACAAGCGAGATGCAAAAATGTTCCTTTTTTATTTAGTTACATTATAATACTGCACACTAATAGTTGCCCAATAATTATGCACACATAGCTATTCTACTAAGAAACCTTCATTCCTTTCCGGTCCTTCTTTACATTTTGTATCCTTTTCCGAGATGCTCTTTTCCGTTCCTTCACTGTTGATGTTGTCACTGAATCAGGTGTGCTCATTGGTGATGCCATATCGTGACTACTAACCTGGTGTATGCAAATTTTATTTCCCCTTGTAATCATTGATATGTCATGATTGGATCTCAGATTGTAACTTTACACCACTTATAATTGTAAAGTTTAATAAAAGCCTATTGAAAGTTAAAATTAAACTATGTAACTATGTAAGACAAAAATTGTTACCACCCAATGCTAAACTAGGTGATGATAGATTCCTGCCCTCATAGAATAGTCAACAATTATTCCGATCTCTATGAGGGAAGTACAACCTCCATGTCCACATAGTAAAACACAATGATGGGCAGGAATCCAGCTTTTGCAGAATGCCACCCTAAAATCATACACTACCATTAGTAGAAAAAAGGCAGGCACATATTACATAGGTTAAAGAGGGACGGAAATCTAAGATGAGGCAGATAAGGAAACAAAATGAATTGATGAGAATGTGGATACTGCATGTAGCCATATATTAGATCTTAGGTTGCATTACGGACAATATATGCCTTCTACTGGATATCAAATAGAATACACATTGACTGATGAAATGTGAAATGTCTTGTCCTTTAGTTTACTAATCATGGCATGAAATCCAGGGGGACAGGATCAGGCAGTGAATGCTATAAACACATCCTTGTATACTTACACCAATCTGGAGTAATATATACACCGTGTTATGACATTTTTATTCCATCAATTCTTCCCGGTGTAGCTGCATAAGCATAGCTCTTTAGTTTAAGATTTCAACTGCATGCCACGTTTAAGTTCTTGGCACGCACGCGCACACGCACGCACACGCACACACACACACACAATTCTGGGCAATTATTTTTGTTTGTACATAAAGTGATGGGGGAAAAAAAAACATTCCTAATCTTTGCATAGGTTAAAAAGCTATGACATATCAGAATCAGCTGAGTTTCCCAATTTGATATGGGCCGTGAAAATTAGCGCTAATCAACGAGGAGCTATGATTGGTTATGTATGGGGATGAGCGTATATTACAACGATCGTTCAACGCCATACATTTCTATCATGTCGGCAGCACATCTCTCGGTTTACAAAGGTGCTGCAAACATCGATAATATTTCTTGCTGCATAAATGTGCAGATCAGCCAATGAAAGAGCGTTTGCCCATTCATCGGCTGATCGTTGCCCTGTTTACACAGGGCAATGATCGGGAACCAGCGTTCATATGAATGCTAGTTTGCCCGATAATTGGCCCATGTAAAAAGGGACAGATGCAGGGGACAGATTAATGCCAACATGACTGCAGGATCAGAGTTCCCAGAGTTTATTTCTAGTCTTTTATCATGTCAACATATAGATCTGAATATAGATCTGAATAGAAGCTGAAGACACAAAACAACATTTTCTTTTAATTTAGATTATTTGCAAAGTTGCTTTATTTTAGAAGCCTTCAACAATGAAAGAAATTGGTTGTGAAGGTGGAGCTTCCCTTTACGCGTCCCTATCATAATGATAGGTGAAGACAAAATCATTTGATTTAATAAAGGGTTACTGATATAAAAACGCACAAAATCTGTTCATCCAATAAAAGCTGCACCTCCACGCCTCTTGGTGAAAAACCATAAGTAAATGTATGTAGTTTTTTAAAGAAAAAGTTTAGAAAGTTGCACTATGTCCTGCAGTGCGGCCATACTGCAACAAAAACGGTACGTGTGACCTTAGCCTAAACCTTCCCCTCTGTGTGTCCACTGAGGGAGACACTGATGAGAACATCAGTAACATATCCAAATATCCATTTTAAATTAAGTCCAATTATTCTACTTACATTACTCTATGGCAGTCTTTTCCAACTGGGGTTCTGCCGTGATCATGACCAGTTGTTTTACCCCACAGACCTGCCATTATAGACGCCTTGAAGGAGCGCAGGTTCTCCTCCAATGCATCTTTGATGGCTGGTCTGCCAATGTAACGTGTGTAACTACTGCCACCTGGATACAAGGTCCTGAGCTGGTCAGCCTCGGGACGTTGTGTGCGGTGGTGCATATAATGTAGTCGTGGAGGCGATAACGGGTTTTGGGTTTTTTTCAGACTTGGTCATAATGAATTTTGTGGACTGATCTAGGGTCTGAATGCATTTAGGGTTCTGAATTAAGCAACTTATTGATCTTGCTATATAACTCTTTAGCATATCTGAAGTACTGCGACTTTTTAGAGTAGATGTTTAGTAGACTTTAGACTTTTTAGAGTAGATGTTCTGAATATATACACGTTGAGATGATCATAAGCAACTAGTCGAATGGTACGCATTACCGGAGTGTGTAAAGGCACCTTAAGAGAGTGCTTGATGGAACGCCACAGAGTACATCGTATCACAACCGGTTAAAACTCACACGTTAAAGTAATTAACACAGTTTTATGAAAATAAATAAATATAATATCTAAGATCTCATTGTCGTTGGGCTCTGGTAAAGATGTCCCTCTTGTGGTAAAGCTAAAATAATCACACATGAAAAAATTATTTCAAAGGAGTTTTATCACAGAAGTGCTCACTTGGCTGTTTCTGTATCTTCTATTGACTTTAATGGATGAGGACTACTCATGCACAGCCTCTTTGTCAGGAATGAATACTGGGCACCCCCGTTATCGTATTTGTGGGGGGTCTCAGCCCCCCATTTATCTGGCTTATGGCAAATCTAGTCCATATGCCTTAAAAGTCATATCTGGGAAAACGACTTTGGCCTTAGAAGTAGCTATTGCAGCCTGTATTCTCCTTCTGTTTTATTATAAAATGCCTCTTTCTACTGATAAAGTTACCTGAAGCTTTTGCTAAACAAAAATGAACTAAACAGAGGAATAATTCTGGAAGTATATTGTAGAATTACTGTATATACTAAACTAATACCGGGCATGGAGAATCTTAGTTACGGGGAAAGATTAAAAGACAAACGTATTTAGCTTCAAAAGAGGTGACTAAGGGGGGGGGGGGTCATGATTAACTTATATAAATATATGAATAGCCCATACAAGATATATAGTGAAAACCTGTTCCATGTAAAACCCCCTTAAATGACAAGGGGGCACTCCCTCCGTCTGGAAAAAGAAAAAGTTCCCTCCAGAGGCGACAAGCCTTCTTTTCAGTGAGAACTGTGAATCTATGGAATAGTCACCGCAGGAGCTGGTCACAGCAGGGACAGTAGATGGCTATAAAAAAGGGTTAGATAATTTCCTAGAACTAAAAAATATCAGCTGCTATGTCAATGTATAGAATTCTTGTGTGAATGTTGATCCAGTCTGATCGCCACTTGGGATTAGCAGGGAATTTTTCCTTTTTAGGGAAGATTGGTTAATGCCTTATGGGTAATTTTTAGATTTACTTTATTTATTTATTTTTAAACCTTCCTCTAGATCAAATAGGAATAAAACGAAGTTCTATAATTTTTCCCATCCCTTCTCTTTCTCCCATCTCTTGGTTGAACTTGGACATATGTCTTTTTTCAACCGTATGAACTACAGTTAGGTCCAGAATTATTTGGACAGTGACACAATCTTCATGATTTGGGCTCTGCGGCCACCACATTGGATTTGCAATGAAACAACGGAGATGCAATTGAAGTGTAGACTTTCAGGTTTAATTCAAGGCGTTGAACAAAAATATCCTGTGAAATGTTTAGGAATTGCAACCATTTTTCTACACAGCCTCCTCATTTCAGGGGCTCAAAAGTAATTGAACAAATTAACATTACCATAAATAAAATGTGTTGTTTTTTTTTTTTTAATACTTTGTAGAGAATCCTTTGCAGGTAATGACTGCCTGAAGTCTGGAACCCATGGACGTCACCAAACGCTGGGTTTCCTCCTTTGTGATGCTTTGCCAGACCTTTACTGCAGCTGTCTTCACTTGTTCCTTGTTTGTGGGTCTTTCTGCCTTAAGCAAGTGAAATGCATGCTCGATCGGGTTGAGATCTGGTGATTGACTTGGCCATTGCAGAATATTCCACTTCTTTACCTTAAAAAACTCCTGGGTTGATCTTGCAGTGTGTTTTGGGTCATTGGACGTCGCCTCAAAGTACGGATGGACAATCAACCTTGCTGAATTTAGTTGAATCTGAGCAGAAAGTATATCCCTGAACATAAACCACCCGAAATATGCCTGAAAACACTGCGTGTGAACATACCCATACACATCATCCGTGAAAGCCGCTACTTGGTGTGTCTCTGTACCCACTTTCAACCCACCAATCTCTGGTTGTTGGCAGATCGCTTGTATAATTGTTTCCAATGTGAACAGGAATAAAGATGGCGAAAGCGAGCAACCCGGTTACCATTTTTTTATGTCAAAGGGTGAGTAAAAAAATACAATTAACCCAGACTCTCACTGTTGGGTTCTGATGGCAGCCCTGTTTAGCGCCAGCGACACACACAGACATAGCAATCCTCATCTTGACTGATGACTTTTTCAATGGCTTAATTGATAAATTCTAATGCTGCAGCAAGTTAAGTTTAAGTTTCTTGCCCCTGTGTATTTAGGCTTCGTTCACATTTGCACCAGGGTCCTGTTCTGACGTTCCATTGGAGCTTCCTGTCAGAACGGAACTCTGACTGAAATAAATGGAAACTATAGGTTTCCATTTCCATCACCATTGATTTCAATGGTGACGGATCTGGTGCCAATGGTTTCCGCTTGTCTCAGTTGTGCAAGGGTTCCATCGTTTTGACGAAACGAAGTGTAGTCGACTACGGTATTGCTCCGTCAAAACCCTTGCACAACTGAGAAACGGCAATGGTTTCCGTTTGTCTCAGTTGTGCAAGAGTTTCCGTCCGGGTCCCGTTCTGACCGGAAGCTCCGACGGTACGTGAGAATGGGACCCTGACGCAGATGTGGCTTTTAATTTGTTAAAAGTCAAGTTAAAGACGGCTAAATCTGTTTTTGGGTCCCTTGTTTGTGTTTGACATTGACAATCTACAAAGAGTGCACGGAAGGATGGAGTGAAGAACCTCTGGGTGGTAGGAACATGCTTACAAGTTGATAGAACAGCCTAAAATGTGCATATTGAGGCAGGATGGGAAGGGTTGTACATGGATTTTATTTGGATGGAGTTAATTTAGGTGTCTCTCTCTCTCTCTCTCATTTTAAACTGCCTGAAAAAAATGCATGTATAAACGCCAGCATTTTGTAAAATGTAAGTGTTTTTATTTGGTGTTATTTTTTTACTGGTGTTTTTTTAAGTCCTACAGAAAAGCCGATGGGGGGGGGGGGGGACACCTTAAAAATGCTGTGCCCAGAGCATTGCTGCATTTTGATAAAAAGCCACTGACCACAAGATTGCCTCAAAACCAACACACAGTTGTGTGTAGTACGTTTTATATTTCCCTAAAGACTTTAATGGAACATCTGGCCGCGCTAGAAAACACCATTAAAAAAAACCCAGTGTGTGAATCCAGCCTTATAGTAGTACATTAATAAAAATTAAAAAAAAATCTGAGGATCCAGGACCCGACCTGAATTGGGACACTAAACTTATTATAGAACAATCTATAAAACCAATGGAAAGGTTTTTACTGACACCCAGTGGTAGCTTGTTAGAATGCAAAAATCTGCTTTTACACATGACCTCACCGCTCAGTTATTTCCTAAATATCTCCTGCCATTTAACAGTATCTAAAATAGATTTTTGCCTATGTGTTATATTAGAGATGGGCATTATTCTTATTTTTAGGACAAAATATAAATTACATACAATCTATTTGCAAATGGTGCAGTGTGCATTATATCCTGGGCTCCCGACTACTGTTCTGACCTCTTGTACATGGGCACTATTTCAACCAAGGTGCAACCACAAATATTAGTTTATATACAGAAGTGAGCATATAGTGTATATACCTGACCACCACATCATCAGGTCTATAGTCTATTAGTTCAAGTCATTAGAGCAACAGTTCGTCAGTGATTTGCAGACATAATACGGGCACAGAAAAGATAAGTATTTTGTGGGAAACTGGCCTGTCTCAGGGAATGTATCAGCCCTTCATAGAAACAGGCTGTAACGAAGTAAGAAAAGCTCAAGCCACGCTTCCAGAATTTCCTGATGTTTTATTTTACAGATCACCTGGGTGGCGGAAATCATACTGGATGAGTATGGAGCCTCCTGGCGCTCAATGGCTTGTGGCCAGTTTAGGTGATCCAAGATCCCAGAATGAGGACAAACACGGTACAATACAGATCAGTTACTGGAAAATGTGGCTGTATTCTTATCCCCCATATGTGAACGATTAACATAAAGATAACATGTTAATCCATGGGATGCAAATTGACATTACAAGGCCACAGTAATTTATCTATTACTATATTAGAAGAACAGGGAGCAAAATCGGGCAATTTTATTTGGTGGATTCGGTGAGGAAGACAATAAACTTCCATATTGCAGAGATGACGCTGGGGATTAAACTGACAGATGTGCGATTCCACAGACTAGTGCGTAACCAGACTGATGTTTTTATAGCCATTACCTTTATAAAGATTATATTAGCAGATGTTAAATAATTGCCAGAAAATAGAAAGTAACTCCAGCAGGACATAATGATTACATTCATGACAATTGAGAGATTAATAAGAAAAAAAAAAAATCTTGTTCCATAATTTGGGATGTGGTCTGTTGAAGGGAGGTTATATTTGTAGGTTTGCATTGTATAAAGAAAAAAAAAAAAAAAAAAATCAGACTTTATAGGACTAACGCCTCATGGACAGGACAGTGTGCGCCGGCCGGGTCGCGTCAGTGATCCGTGGAAAGATAGGACATGTCCTATCTTTCCACGAATCGGGAAAATGGGTCCGTGAATACTGGCCCGAGTGTCACATCGGTCATGTGCAGATGGCATTCGTATTGTGATCAACCAGCTTCAAGTCAGACTAAACTAACCAGATAAAGTTTATTGAAAAAGCACAAGGCGGGCGAACACTTTATAATGAACGGTTTCTACATGGGAGGGTGTGTTGTGCGTTCCAGGGGGCTACATTTTTGTCCCAGTTCAGACCTTGCCCGATACTATGTTGAACGCATTGCTAGTGATCTCACTTTAGGCAGGACCGTAGTTCAGGCAGTGGGTTTGGCACTTACAGTCTTGTGTTGGGAGAACACTGCGCTCAGCACTGTAATGGTACGTTCATACCAGCAAAAAAAAAAAAAACATTGACAAAAATCCCGTAATACATTTGATTTTTATCATGATCGTGTTTGAGGTTTATCTGAAGCAGCAAGTGTAGGCACTGCATGTAAAATCTGAGATTTATTTACTATTCGTGATGCCCTCAGTGCCCACTTTTTTGACATGGTCTGGGACTTTCACTTTATTTCTGCCTATTGGAAACCGGTGCACAATTTTATTAACTCCCATCTAGGGCTCCCAGGTGCCTGTTCCCCAGAGGTCTGTCTGCTTAGCCTAGTAGAAGGAGTTGTCGCTTCTAAATATGTAAGGCTCCTTTTGATTTTCGCTTTTATTAAATTAAAAAACCCTTTAAAAGCCTCTACTCAATCATTGGGTTGCTTTGATTGCGATGCTTGGACTCATTACAATGGTCTGTACTCCTCTAGCGTTACTCCTTAGGCCAGGGCTACACCTAGACTTTTTGTAGTGCTACTGATATTTTAACTCTTGAGCGACAGCTGCAGTCTACAAGATTGCATGCAACTCAATGTATTCATTTGGACTGCAGCTGTAGCGCAATAGTCAAAGGGTAACAAAACGTTTGCAAACTTCTGACATGTCAGAAGTTTTGATTGGTGGGGGTCCGAGCACTGAGACCACCGCCAATCACTAAAACGAAGCGGCAGAAGCGCTCAGCCGCTTCGTTTCTGTTTGGCTATTTACAGAAATCTATGTATCGGAGTACATGCTCAATAGAAAGTCTATGAGCCCGTACTCTGTTCGGCTTTTTCTGGAAAGCCGATGGATCAGACACGAAGAAGCTGAGCGCTCATAAGATTGCTTCTGCCGCATTGTTTTAGCGATTAGTGGGGGGTCTCAGTGCTCGGGCCCCCACCAATCAGAACTTCTGACATGTCACTATGACATGTCAGAAGTTTGTCAAACGTTTAGTTAAACTTTAAAATCAATCAGTAGCATTAAAAAATTAAAATCATTGCAGCCCTGGCCTTATAAATCATAGCAGAAGTATCAAGGAAAAACAATCAATGTATACCTTTATCAAAAGAGGTAGAATATGTTTAAAAAACACATTCTACACACACCCCTTATTAATAAATATAATACAAGACATTGCACCTGAAAAATAGTATGGCAAATAATTACACAGGCAGCCACAGATGAATGTTTTATGTGACTTCAGTTTATTTTCCATAAATATTGACACAGTATAGATAGACATGGCAGACAATTGCACTATTTTACACACTACACCATAACTTTGGCTTGAATGATTATGTGATTACATTATAAATAAAGAGCAATTCAGATGCAAAAATACTGCTACTCCTACCTTTAGGCTACATGCAAACGTTGCAATTAGAATTGCAGGAAAGTTGCAGGAAAAACACGCACCTGCAGGTGCGTTTTTTGCTGCATTTTTCGGTTTTGGTGCGTATTTCTTTAGAGCTTAAGGGATAGAATTCGCAAGTAGAATCGTGAGATAAATTGACACGCTGCAGTTTTGAAAATACGCACCGCGGGTCAATTTAGGTCTTGAAAAATACCGCAGCGTGGACATGATTAACTGGAATCTCAGACTTTACTGGTACTGTATTATGCTGCGGTTTTGCCGCACGTGAAAATGCGTGGCAAATCTGCACGTAATACACAACATGTGCATTCGGTCTTAGGCTCGATGCACACAATGCGTATTACGTGCAGTTTTCCATGCGGATTTGCATGTGGAAAAATCTGCAGCGTAATACAGTACCAGTATAGTCAATGAGATTCCAGGAAACTGTACACGCTACGGGAATTTTCTGGACGGAAACTTACTTGCGGTGCATTGTTTAGAATCCGCAGCATGTCAATTTATCTTCCATTTCCACTTGCGAATTGTATCTGCCTAGTGCTGTGGAAAATTGCACCAAAACCCGCAGCAAGAAAACGAGCCGAAGAACGCATCAAGATGTAAATAAATGCACCGAAAAACGCATAAAATTAATTTTTTTTAAAAACTTGCACGATCCATCGCTGTTTTTACCTGTGAATTTCCTGCGTATTGCTGCGGTTCTGGTGCATATTTCCGCAGCAAAATACGCAACGTGTGCATGTAACCTTAAGTTCCAAGAGGGTGCCCGCAGTGGTAGTGTGCTGTAGTTCTGCAATGTGGGTTTCAGCCATGCAGCTTGTACAGGTGAAACTTATGGGGGGAAATTCATTAAGACTCATGTTTCAGATGCCAGTCTTAATAAATTATGCGCATCTTTCTCAAGTTTAGATTAAGTGGTGCGCGCCAAGTGTATCTTTGGCTGTCCATCTGCCAAATAGTCAAATCTACTCCAGCTCCAGTTTTAGTTTCAGCTCCAGTTTCTGGCGTAAATTCTACTAAAATTTGTCAAGCTATGTAAAGCTGCTTCCTTCCAAGCCACGCAAGGCCTCGCTAAACCATGCCCCCTTGAAGTAAAGTGGCATGAGCAAATTGCGACTTGAGGGATTTGTAACTTTTCTATGCCAAAAACCTGGCGTACAATGAATAATTAAATCCTCCCCAAGACTGGTGTATGAACTGCCGATCTCAATAAATTCCTCGCACTGCTTAAACATGTTTTATCTGTACAAGCCGCAAATGCATTGCAATACCGCTGGAATAAGACTGTGTGCTGTTTTGACACATGGCACACTACGGCTACATGAATGGGCACCCTCAGATAGAAAAGGGGTTTGATAGGGAAGTATTTGTCACTTTAAAATCTATTCAACAATTAGCCTAAGCTAAAAACAGAGCATACAAAGTGAATTACTAGACAGAGATAAAGACCATGGCCCACATTATTTCGTTTATGCTGGATTTTAGCGGAAATTGCACAGGTTCAACGTATTGGAAAATTGTAATGTGCCATTTGTGACATAATTTCTTTCCAAAAAAAAAAAAAAGAAAAAGAAAAACGGCGAGAGAAAAAGGCACGGTCGAGCTGTAACTTCATTTTTAGCCTCATTAATCAAAAGGTTAAAATAGGCGCAAATTAGCTGTGCAAATGTACGAATGTTCATAGCTCATACATCAAAACAGACAATTCCAGATCCACCAGATTCATTAATAGGCGTGTGCCTATAAATTAGATGCAATTCTCACAACCTACTAGCTGCATTGGTGCAAAATGCGCTATTATTAATAAATATTGTCCAACGAGCACACGAGGAGGCACAGAGTATGAAGAACTTTAAATCCAAGGTTATTCATTGGAGTGGAATTTACACTACAAAAAAGGTTTAAAAGCCTTTTTTTAAAATATTCTAGCAAATCTTATGTTACAGAAAACACACACAAAAAAATATATACACTTTACAAGGCAATCTCCATACAGTACAAATTTGTGTTGAAACAGTCTGATTTGACTTGAATTGCATGATACCACTTTTCTCTCCCCCCAATTACAATTGAATACTGCTGTGGCAGTGCTGTGACATTGTGGATGGCACAAAATGGGTCATCAGCCACAACATTAAGGGTTAATGCAGTGCTGACGAATGAAGTCACGCATCTTAGGCCTTACGTATTAAAACCGTTTAAGAGGAAAGGTTTACTTGTTGCCTATTCAGAGCTCAAGTTAGATTGAGAAAATGTAGGCCGGGCTGCGATTAGTCGTAACGGGCAATACAGGTACACGTTCGATGCATAAGTCCTACTGCGTAACACAATATATTTGTATGAAATAAGGGGTCACATAGTAGCAGTCATAATCTACCTCTAGTCTTATACATAGAATATGAAAATTATACCCATTGGATGGTACTGGGTGAGAACACACCAAGATGTGATGCCTCTAAAGACTGTACACTGAAAGCTTTATGGGGTCTTTCACTGTACCTCTTGTGAATGGCACATGACAGGGCCTCTAACAAGTTTTGAAGCTCAGGGAGACCAATGATTTGTATGGACAGGCTTTTATTCACTTGACTGGATGATGTATTAAGGTCATTTAGAGATGTAAGAACTTCTGAAGCATCTACGTCTGAACCTGCAAAAGATGAATATACAAACAAATTAGGACTTGCAGGAATTTAGGGCAAGTAATGACCAGGATCAGAACATGCATGAAACCACCAATAAAAAGATTCAAAATCAAAATCTGGCCAACTAGTATGGAGACCAGGTTACAAGTGACCCGCTCATGAAGTGCAGTCCGTGAGGTCACCAGTATAGTAAACCTACAGAGACGGAACGAAGGAACAGTGAAGATCCACCGTATTTTACCTTTTAATACAGAAACAACATTATGTCGCAGCAAGTCCATGCTATTTTTGATCTGACGTAGCCCTGTGCACAGGGAACTCCGGACACTGAATGATGAGTCTTTCACCAGCCGGTCCGTGTTAAGCTGGAGAAGTTTAAGAGGAAATATAGAAATATTAGCGGAACAAATTATAGTCCTAACACGTTAAAAGGCAAGTAAAAGATGGCTACATGTAGGATATGCATACAATACCAGGAAATTACCGTATATATCGGCGTACAAGACGACTTTCTACACCCTTAAAAAAATGTCAAAAGTGTGGGGTCGTCTTATATGCCGGATATTGTCGGATATTAGGGATGCACGTTGCAGCCGCACAGCTCAGTATAGTACACATGACTATGAGAGCGGGGCTGCGGCTGTGTAATTCAGCCACAGCCCCGCTCCTGAGTCCTGACATATGCGCGCGGGGTCAGCATCATGTGATGCGGCCGGCGCTGCACTAATGATCTGCGGCACTGAAGACAGAACATGGCGGGCGCGCTACAAAGCACCCCCATGTTGTCTTCAGTGCCTGAACTGCCGCTCATTAGTGCAGCGCCGGCCGCATCTCCTCATGCTGACCGCGCGCGCACTTCCTGTCAGGAGCGGGGCAATGGCTGTATTACACAGCCGCAGCCCCGCTCTATAACGCCGGAGATCAGAGAACCTCTCATCTCCGCCGTTATTCCCGTGAATGCTGCGATCACAGCTGACTGCAGCATTCAGGGGAAAGTGAGAAGGGGGGATGCCCCTGGATCGCGTCACAGGGAATTCCTGTGACGCGATCGAGGGCCATACCATATATGGGCAGACAGCCCAGGGTCTATTGACGGACCCCAGGGCTGTCTGACCATATCTCTTGTTGTTAGGATATACCCAAGTATGTCCTAACAACAGCCTGTGTACTATCAGTATACAGGATAATGTACTGGCACATATCTGATATATGTCAGTACATTAAAGTTTAAAAATAAAGTAAAAACAAAGTATGGTTACATTTTAAAAAAAATACACCTTCACCTTTTTTACAATAAACATTAAAATAAGTCTCAATACATAAAATACACACATTCAGTAATGGCGCGGACAACAATGTTTTTGCATCATTTATGATGTGTACGCTGTAAAAAAATGAAATAAACACGGCTTTCATTCACTTATTAATGTGAGGCGCGAGGTGCGATGAATTTACCCTCCATGTTCCTCACATTAATAGTAATTAACCCCATCATGTACCTCGCCTATCTGCGCATGCGCGAGTTCAAAGAGACAGAGTCCTGGGTCCTGCCGCCGATGGCCATAGTGAAGCGCTCCTGCACGAAATGGTGAGTATATCTTAAATTCTATATTTTAAGGGTAAAAGTTGGGGGTCGTCTTATACGCCCAGTCGTCTTATACGCCGACATATACGGTACTTACAATAAACTGGCAGATTAATGTTATTACAAGAACCCAAATGTATATATGGGTATATATAAAAAGACAGTAAGTCATACCGTTTTACAAGAGGCTAGGCTATTCCGAATGAAGAAAGCTAATATTTTGGAATTCTTCTTTATCTCTCCAAGAACCTAGAAAAACATTAGAAATATCTGTAAGTCCAAGTCACCATGTTCTGAGTAGAGACTCAGGAGACAGCTATGTACATCCTGGGATCAGCTTACACACTATTACTAAGGCCCTATTCACATCACGTTTTTGCTCAGCATTCATGCCAACGTTCATGCTAAACTTGTCAATAGGGCTACATTGGCCCAATGGAGGCCAAAAGGATGTCCTTTTGACTTCCATTGGGCTGGTATATCAGTATGGAATAGAATAGTACACTGCACGGTATACTTTTTATTTTTATTATTTTTATTTATTTTTTAAACATGGGAGTTGATGGGTGATGTATGCCCCTCTATGGCACACGTCACAGACATCCATTTACCGTATACGTTATGAGATGTTCAATAGCGTTTGACGATTTTTTGCGGACCATATAAAACTACATATGGAAGCACAAAGGACAGAAAATACAGAGCAACAGAACGGATGCGGAGTGAAAACGGAAACCATACGGATGTCAAAACTGGCACACAGACCCTTGTTTTACAGCCGTGAAAATGGTGAAGGATGTGTGTATGAGGACTTATTCACACAAACGTGTATTAAGTCCGTGAAAATCACGTGCGTCGCAAGGACCTATGTTAGTGAATGGGGCCGTTCAGACAGTCCGTGATTTTCACGCAGCGTATGTCCGCTATGTAAGGGTATGTTCACACTACAGCGTCCGTAATGGCCGAAATTACGGGGCTGTTTTCAGGAGAAAACAGCCCCGTCATTTCAGCCGTAACGGCATGTGCAGGTGCTTGAACGCCGCGTCCATTACGGACGTAACTGGAGCTGGTTTTCCATGGAGTCCATGGAAAACGGCTCCATTTACGTCTGAAGAAGCGACATGACACTTCTTTGACGCGGGCGTCTTTTTTACGCCCCGCCTTTTGACAGCGGGGCGTAAAAAAACTGACCGTCTGAACAGAACATCGTAAGACCCATTCAAATGAATGGGCAGATGTTTGCCGACGCTATTGAGGCGCATTTTCGGACGTAATTCGGGGCTAAAACGCCCGAATTACGTCCGTAAATAGCGTGTGCGCACATACCCTAAAACTCACGACATGTCCTATACTCGGCTGTTTTTTTGCGGCATCACGCACCCATTGAAGTCCATGGGTGCGTGAAAATTGCGCACGGCACATGGAAGCACTTCCATGTGACGCACGTGATTCGCGCAACAGTAGATAAAGCAGTATAGGAAAAAATAAAAAGCACTTAATTTCTTTTTCTAAACTTCAAAACCACGTGTCATACGGATGACACACGCAACTGCAGCGTGCAAAAAACACAGCGTTTTTTGCACACGTTCGTGTCAATAAGGCCTTAAAATGCAGAATGGGAGGGTGACCAGTATGGATATAGGATCAGAAATTTGAACTAGACTTCCCTTATGTAGTTCATATCAGTTTAGGTATATAGACGGCTGAAAATGCTTGAATGAAAAAAAATGCACACACAAAACATATAAAAAATATGTTGTTAATTGAATATTGTGAGCCACTGAAATTCTTCTAAATGAAAAATAAATCACCTGAAATAAGGAAAGAAAACATTAAGCTAGAAGGACGTCACCAAGTCTAAAGGCTTTTTCCCTACAACTGCCTTAGGACATGCTTATACCCTAGGCTTTCCCTAACACGCCCCCCCCCCCCCCCCCAGCACTGAAAACTAGGACCGTTTCCTGTGAAGTCGAGGGAAAACTGTGATTTTAATTAAACATCCCATTAAGTTTGCATGAGCCTAGAACGTTCACATACCTTATCATAAACAGAGAATCTTTCCAGATCGGTTTGCATCAGATGTGAAGCCTGCAATCCACTGTCGATTAGGCTCTCTAATCCAAAGCGTATTCCGATGTAAAGTAAATCACTGATCGATTTCTGGAAGAAAACAAAATACAACTAAGAACTCAAATCTGCTAAGAGAATTTGTAGGCTTCCTAGCCTTGGGATCAAATTTAAAATAAAATATATTATATACTACAAGCTCTATATAAATATTATAGCCCAACATGTAGGTAGCATCTTGGTACTTTCCACCACTTCGTGATTGACAGCAAAGATAAAAAAAAAATAAAAAAAAAGTGCCCAAACACTCATGTTGTCCCTCTGAGCCCTTATATTCTTTATGGTCTCTTATGTGTTTCTTATTACCAAAATGTTATAAAAATACAATTGACAAATAAACAAACAATGGCAACAGCATTGTGAATGAAACAAGGAGCTTGGCAGAGGCAAAACAAGGAAAGATTCCCTGAAAGTAGATGATGTAAGTAGGCAGTAAGCCCCAGCAAGGTCACATCACTGCAATAACATCACTCTATAAAACCAAATTACAGAGCACCTCAAAAGGGACAATTCCAGACAAAATAAAAAATTTGACAAAAAAAAGTTAACCGGACTCTTAGGCTATGTTCACACGGGGTATTTTGCCGAGTTTTGACGCGGAAACCGCGTCACAAAACTCGGCAAAAACGGCCCGAGAACGCCTCCCATTGATTTCAATGGGAGGCGTCAGCGTCTTTTTCCCGCGAGCAGTAAAACTGCCTCGCGGGAAAAAGAAGCGACATGCCCTATCTTCGGGCGCTTCCGCCTCTGACCTCCCATTGACTTCAATGGGAGGCAGAGAAAGCGTATTTCGCGCTGTTTTATGCCCGCGGCGCTCAATGGCCGCGAGCGAAAAACGGCGCGAAAGTCGCCGCGAAAATCGGCGTGCAGGGAAAGGAAAATCTGACTCAAAGTTCCAAACGGAATTTTGAGGCAGATATTCCTCCCCCAAAATACCCCGTGTGAACATAGCCTTACAGCTCATCACCCAGGCTTTCGTTAAACCGAACTCTATTGCATATTTTGGCAGTGTGAAGAACTGCTTCAGCGGTCCCTGTCCGGACCTCTAAAAAGAAGGGAACAAGATGGTCGCTGGTTAAATAACCACCACTGACTAGATAAAGAGTGTCTTTGGAAAGTCATGAAGTCAAAAATAGATTTTTTTAAACCTTGCAAATCAAGCATTTCATTTGTTTATAATTCACCGGTGACCACATAGTTCTCTCCATGTCACAGACCAGCACCAAGATAGCGAAAGAACAGACACCTGTATGGGGGAGGTGGTAACAGATTTATATGACTACATCTCTAAACTTAGAAAAAGTCACATTTTATACCTGGAGACCATGTTCCTCTGTAGATTCGTCTTCTGGAAGATGTAACTCCGTGTCATTCAGGGCCGCCAAGTTTCCAATGCTCTGTAATATCTGCTCTGTTGCACAATTGGCTTTAACATTTGCTTCTGTTACCATGGCCGATATATCTGAGCAACAACCCTAAGAGAATTGTAAAAGCAGTTATTAAAACCAATAAAGGAATATTACATTCAAGCATAATGTATCAACTGTAAACCAACTATACGAAAGCATCAGCATTGAAATCAACGGTAATGCAAATGGAAGCTATGGTTTCCGTTTGGCTTTCCGTTCATCGGTTCTTCTGACGGAAAGGTCGAACGGAAGCCAAACGCTGATGTGAACAGGGCCTAACCCATACCAACCAGTCAGATAAGCGTTAAGTGTGAGTTCACACGTAGCGTAAATACTGCGAAATTTCCGCAACGGATTTAGTTGCGGAAAACCTGCAGAACAACAGTAGCGGCAGAGTGCATGAGATTTGAAGAAGTCTCATCCAACTGCTGCGTAAATGCTGAGCGGAATAAAATGCTCAGAAGTTGACCTGCGGTGCAGTTTTTTAATCCGCAGCATATCAATTGTATTTTCCCCGTTGAATTCAATGGGGGGGGGGTGTAAAACCTGCAACAGCAGGTGTTGCATTTTTTGCGGCGGAAGAGCAGCGATTCCGTTGCAAAAAAAATGCAGCTCAGAAAAAATATAACCTTATACTTACCCAGAGTTCCAAGTTTTTTCATCCAGGTCGGCCTCCTGGGATGACGTTTCATCCCATGTGACCGCTGCAGCATGTGATTGTCACATGGGATGAAAAGTCATCCTGGGGCTGCAGGACGGCGGAGGGACGCATAGTTATGGCTATGCAAGTATGAAACTTTTTTTGTTTTATGTGCAGTTTTCCGCAGTGGACATTCCGGCCGAAAAACCGCACCAGCCTGTGCGCCACCCCCTGTGGTGCACAAGGTGGATACGCCATGTGCTTTTACACAGCATATCCACCCTGTGTGAACATAGCCTAACAGCCTAAATGTAAAAAAAATCTGTATCACTAGAAAATAAATATTTTATAAATGAATATATTACTGATGAGTTGTGATAGTTGAAAGTGACAAGAAAGATTGCATTATGAAGATCACCTGTAAGAGCAGCTGCAGGTTTCCTCCCAATTTCCTTACAGACAATACCAAGTTGTCAGCTAGTTGGGAACTCCACTGGTTTTCAGGTAAATGGTCCAACCAATGCTTGCATAATACAACAAGCTGCTGAAATGCAGAGGTCATCTGTACGCTCTGTAATTGGGCCGCACGATTAACCAAAAACACTGGAAAGACAGCAAGAATAACGGATTGTAGTAATCCACGCTCACATACACAAGGTTGGAAGACTGATATACTAAAAATGTCCTAATGTGGTTTGTTGAGATTAAAGTATTATTGTGATATCCAATTCGTAAACTGCATAAATAACAATTCCATAATTTAGAGTTAATCCAAATCACTTCAGCTGCAGGAGCGATATAGTACAGAGGCCGGGCACTTCAAACTCCACATATTTCCCAATAAATAAATTCAAAAAAAATGTAAAAAAAAAATGTAAAAAAAGACACTATAGGGGGTACTGTGTACAGCAGCATGTAGCCTGTCTATAGACCCCAGGATGTTGTAAACGTGATGACAACTGCTTCTATTTAGAAAGGGCTATCTGCCTGAGACAACTCTAAGTCCTAAAACAGGAATTGGTTCCCCAAATCTTTGAAGAACTAATAACTTGTATCCTCAAAGAAATATGAGCAAATCCCAAATAAGAAATGTATGTACTACAGAAATACATTTAGATTAATTATTCAATGTAATTGTCGTTCTACGCAGTGGACAAGAGAATTTCCTTTAACATTTAGGTTCTTAAAATCGGAACATATTCTTGAGTTGTCTTCTTTGGTCTATTCACCGGTTTCTTGGCTAAATTTATTTGCGACGGATGGGTGACAAACAATATGGTGGCCATTAAAGCTCCCAACATGGGTTGCCACTCCGCTTTCTTAGAATACTGAACAGGTAAACATGCCCAGTTACGCAGCGATATGTTGCCTAACTTTGAAGTTCTGCCTATTGACAGAGGAGGTTTTGCTTAAAGGGGTGTTAACAAATGTACAGCCTATCTTAAGGACCAATGTGTGACTGTGGGAGAATGACCAGCGGGATCCCCAATGATCACGGGAGCATCCATATCAGTCACAGATGCATGTACGTTGCGACTGTTAATTCTGCTGATCATGGAGGGTCCCGATGTAGGACACCCACTGATCACACATTGATGGTCTCTCTAAAATTTAGGGTTAGTTTTCCAACAAGTAAAATGTACTACACAGTGAAATTAATAAATGGTCACACAAGACCCTTTTGCACTCACAGGCATCTGTGCCATCATCATCCTGCTGTTCATAGGCTTGAGACAGAGCTTGAACTCCTCGGCACACAGTACGCAGACAGCAGATCAGACTGTCAGCCATGTTGCTTTCATCAGATTGACTTTGGCCCAGGTAATCCAGGGCAGACCCTATTAAATCGTTACAGATCCCAGGAAGATGGGAATCTGTGGGGTTTGAGTCAACACCACTGGAATTACTCAGGAAACTGCTGGATTTGTTCATTAAACCTGTAGATAAACACAAAATATAAAATTACTTTACAGTTTTTCTACGAGAATTATGCATTTAGCATAAAGGTTCCTCATTAGCATCTAATATTAAAGAAAGGTGTGTGGGGTGCAGCATACGGGTGTGCGGTGTAGTGTGTAGGATAGGTGTGCGTGCGGTGTGGTGTAGTGTAGTGTGTAGGATAGGAGTGTGCGGTGTGTGTAGGATAGGTGTGCGTGCGGTGTGGTGTAGGATAGGAGTGTGCGGTGTGTGTAGGATAGGTGTGCGTGCGGTGTGGTGTAGGATAGGAGTGTGCGGTGTGTGTAGGATAGGTGTGCGTGCGGTGTGGTGTAGTGTAGTGTGTAGGATAGGAGTGTGCGGTGTGTGTAGGATAGGTGTGCGTGCGGTGTGGTGTAGGATAGGAGTGTGCGGTGTGTGTAGGATAGGTGTGCGTGCGGTGTGGTGTAGTGTAGTGTGTAGGATAGGAGTGTGCGGTGTGTGTAGGATAGGTGTGCGTGCGGTGTGGTGTAGGATAGGAGTGTGCGGTGTGTGTAGGATAGGTGTGCGTGCGGTGTGGTGTAGGATAGGAGTGTGCGGTGTGTGTAGGATAGGTGTGCGTGCGTGTGACCTTCCACTGTATCAACGCTGCAAAATAAGAAGTTCAAGACCTTACTAAATATGTTCCTAGGACTATAAAAAGGCAAAAAAAAAAAATCACTGAGAAAGCAATAATTTAATGGATGGGTAAAAAGACAGCAATATCCCAAGTTCATTCCAACATACAATAGGACATGAAAACTCACCCGATGTATGTCCAGACTGTAAACTTTGAATAGGGTGGACTCGTATTTCATAGAGACATCCAGAAATCCTCTTATTCTTCATGAGGCTTTTGCTCCTTTGAACAAGAAAGGACATAGATTTTCCTCAGTATGCAGTGTTGAGTACCAAAGGGGGTGAAGGTCCTGCATCAATGATTTTTAAATAACTGTTTAAATAACTTTGAATAGGGTGGACTCATACCCTGCTCCATCCGCAAGACCCCTAAATGGTACTTTAAGTGTAGCCCCTGTG
This sequence comes from Rhinoderma darwinii, assembly GCF_050947455.1. Lineage (NCBI taxonomy): Eukaryota > Metazoa > Chordata > Amphibia > Anura > Rhinodermatidae > Rhinoderma > Rhinoderma darwinii. The sequence goes on from NC_134693.1 coordinate 55,760,910, forward strand.
ACTTAGATCATCATCTCTCCTGTACAAAGAACAGAACGGACATCGGGAGACGCTGTAGGAGAGGCAGGGTAGTCAAGGGAAGTTGCTAGGCAACAGTCAGATGCAGAAGCCTCACCTGTAAAGCTCCTGTTTCCGTCTGATGTACATCAGAAATATAGCTCTCACTCCCCTTCTATCCAAACATACCATACAGCCTATATGCCAGACACTGGTTTATATATATATATATATATATATATATATATATATATATATATATGTGTTCTTTTTACTACCTGCGTTTTTTCTAGGTGGCGTTTCCCACATTGCATATTATGTGATTCAAAGATCATGTGATGCCAAGATTCCTCTTTACAACATATGACGTATTCTAAAAAAAACGGCATGAACAATTACTACACATTGACACTTCCATTTTTTTGGAAGATAGGAAAAAAAAAAAAAAAAAAAAAAAAAAAAAACCTATCGGAGTCTATGGGAGAAAAACACCACTAAATGCTGGAAGAAAAGCCAAAGCCAGGCTGGCTGAGATGTAGAAAAAAAAAAAAAAAAAAAAAAAAAAAAAAAACTTTGTGTTTGTAGTGCGTTTAATAATTCCTTATTAACTTCAAGCTAACATCTGGCTGCATCGATTTTTTTTTCAGAAAAAAACACCGCAAAAAAAACATGCCGTTTTTCCTCAAGACGCTGCATGTGAAGCGGGGGGTAGAGTCAAGATGATACAAGTTAGTGATTGGAGAAAAAAAAAAAAGTATTTTATTCACACGAGTTTCTTGCATAACTGTTCTAACAGAGTCAATATTGCCCATAGCAACCAATCAGATTTAGCCTTACAGTTTTATAAAGTAGGTTTGAAAATGGAAAGAGTGATCTGATTGGTTGTTAAAGGTACTACAGAGTTTTTGTTAGAAGAGTTTTTTATGCATTAGGCTCAGTGTGCGTTTCATACGTCTTTCCTGTGTTTTTCCGTCTTTTGACAACCACAAAACTAAAAAGGGAGTTTAACCAAGATAAAACTTTTGGTGTAGTTGGCATGCCCTGCATAGTGGGTAGACTGTTTTTATCCAGATGGGTTTCTTTAGCACATTCAAAGCTTTACAATGTTTAATCCACTATTAGGGTATGTGCACACATACTAAATACGTCCGTAATTGACGGACGTATTTCGGCCGCAAGTCCCGGACCGAACACAGTGCAGGGAGCCGGGCTCCTAGCATCATAGTTATGTACGACGCTAGGAGTCCCTGCCTCGCTGCAGGACAACTCTCCCGTACTGTAATCATGTTTTCAGTACGGGAGAGTTGTCCTGCAGCGAGGCAGGGACTCCTAGCGTCGTACATAAGTATGATGCTAGGAGCCCGGCTCCCTGCACTGTGTTCGGTCCGGGACTTGCGGCCGAAATACGTCCGTCAATTACGGACGTAAATAGTGTGTGCACATACCCTTACACTGCACTTTACCTGCGCCTTGAGAAATTGGACGCGGATGATTTTGATAGGTCTGGCTCCCATTCATTTCCTGGATCATAGAATATGCCGTCATCCTTTATACTGCCATTACTCTGTGGATGTAAATAGCAAAGCCAAACTATTTAGAACCATTTAAAAACAAATTATAACCAGCCCATATAGCATTCGGTGACATTAATGCCACCCTCTGTAAGTCAGGTGTACCAATTCTTCACAAGTAGAATAATTGTCACGGCACTGCAGCTCCTTCTTTCTAGAAATCAGTGGGTGTCACATGACATCTTCTGACAGGTCTCAATGTAAAAGGTGAGCCTTCCCTTTAAGGGTATGTTCACATGCAGTGTCCAAAAACGTCTGAAAATAGGGAGCTGTTTTCAGGCAAAAACAGCTCCTGATTTTCAGACAATTTTGTAGCAACTCATTTTTCGCGGCGTATATTATGGCCGTTTTTGGAGGAGTTTTTCAACGGAGTTAATGAAAAACAGCTCCAAAAACGTCCCAAGAAGTGACACACTTTTTCGCGGGCGTCTTTTTACACGTAAAACCCATTGCAAGCAATGGACAGATGTTTGGAGGCGTGATGGAGCCATTTTTTCAGGCATAATGCGAGGCATAAAACGCCCGAATTACGTCTGAAAACACTGCGTGTGAACATACCCTAACAGTCAGATACAAACTGTTGCTCAATATAGGAAATGTATTGAAAAACCTTTATGCTATTGATCAGTCACCTCATACAACTCCTTCATTCTAGCCAACCTGTATTCAAACTTCTCAAGACTCCAGTATGTAACGATGCCCAACTTGAGATTTCTAACCAGGATCTGTACAGGTAGAGGTTGGTTTTCTTTATCCTTCTCGGACATATCATGCCTGAAAAATGCATATGAATAATAGAGGTTTATCAGGCAAGAAAAAAAAAAAAAAAAGCCCGTCTTTGTTGCCCATACAAAGCAATGAAAGCTGCGCTGTGGCTGGATATTATGGGCAAAAAAAAAAAAAAGACAGTTTTCATAACTTAGAATACCTACATATACAAACACACACAAAAGAGTGCTGCGTGTGGATATATACACCGGTCAAACATTAAGACCACCTAACTAATATTGTGGAGTCTCCACACCCGCCCCCCTCCCGCCGTCAAAACAGCTCTGAAGTGTTGAGGCATGGACTCCACCAGACCTCTGAAGGTGTCCTGTGGTATATGGCACCAAAACGTTAATATAAGATCATTTAAAGGGGTTTTCCCATGAAGGATATTTATGACATATCCACAGGATGGGTCATAAATGTCAGATAGATGCGTGGTCCCACCTCTGGGACACACACCTATCTCTAGAACGGGGTCCCCTAAACCCCATTCTAGCTTTTTGTGCTCAAGCTGCCTCCCGGACACTTCCTGATTACATGGTCTGGAGTTACGGAAGCAGCGCTTGCTGAGCTATGCGGTTTCCGTAACTACTATTCAGTTCTATGGAAGTTACGGAAACAGCGTAGCTCAGCAAGTTAAGCTGTTTCCGTAACTCCTGACCATGTAAATCAGGAAGTGGCCGGGAAGCAGCTTGAGCACAAAAAGCTAGAACGGGGTTTAGGGGGCCCCGTTCTAGAGATAGGTGTGTGTCCCAGAGGTGGGACCCGCATCGGACATATCTTGTTGATATGTCATACATGTCCTTCATGGAAAAACCCCTTTAAGTCCTGTGAGCTGCTTGGTGGGGCCTTCATGGATCAGAATTGTTTTTTGCTCAACTGGACTGAGATTGCGAGTATTATGGGGCCTTGAACTCTGTGTTCCTCAAACTATTCTTGAACAATTTTTGCAGTGTGGCATGACGCATTATCCTACTGAAAGAGGCCACTGCCATTAGGGTGATGAAGACGTGTACCTGGTCTGCAACAATCTTTAGGTAGGTGGTACAGGTCAGTAACATACACATGAATGCCAGGACCCAAGTTTTGCCAGCAGAACATTGACCAGAGCATCACACAGTCTCCACTGGCTCGCCTTCTCATAGTGCATTAAGGTGTCACAACTTTCCCAGGTAAGCGATGCACACACACACCTAGCCATCCGCATGATGTAAAATAAAATGTTACTCATCAGACCAGGCCACCTTCTTACATTCTCCAGGGTCCAGTTCTGATGTTTACATGCTCATTGTAGGCGCTTTCAGCGGTGGACATAGGTCAGCATGGGCACACTGACCAATCTGTGGCTACGCAGCCCCAAATGCAGCAAGCGGTTTGCACGGTGTGTTCGGACACCGTTCTTTCATGCCCAGCAGCAACTTTATCAGCAATTTGTGCTATAGTACTTCTGTGGGATCAGACAAGCCAAGCTAACCTTCCCTCCCCACGTGCATCAATAAGCCTTGTGTCCATGACCCTGTCGCCGGTTCAACTGTTGTCCTTACTTGGACCGCTTTTGGTAGGTACTAACCACTACATAGTGGGATCACCCCACAAGACATGCTGTTTCGGTGATGCTCTGACCCAGTGATTTAGCCATCACAATTTGTCTCTTATTAAAGTGGCTCAGATCCTTACACTTTTTCCTGCTTCAAACACAAACTTCAAGAACGGACTCCTCACTTGCGGACTAATACATCTCACCTCTCAACTGGCGCCAATGTAACAAGATAATCAATGTTATTCACTTAACCTGTCAGTGGTTTTAAAGTTATGGCTGAATGGTAGTCGGGTTAATCGATATTCGGGAGATACAGAAACAGTGTAGCTCGTTGTGCTACGCGGTTTCCACAACTCCCATTCACTTCTATGGGAGTTCTGGAAAAAGCAAAGTAAAACACGCTGGGCTGTTTCTGGAAAGCCCACCCACCCCGACACTCAGTGGCCAGAGTCCTGCGACAGAAGGTAGGACAGGGGTCAGTGGCCACCTCCTAGAGATAGATACGGGTTCCACCTCTGGGACCCATACCCATCGAACATTTATGGTATATTTCTGTGAATATGCCATAAAGGTCATTCGGGAATACCCCTTATGCCCCTTTCTTCACCGCCTTCCAAAAGCCATAACTTTATCCTACGTGTTGATGCGATTAAGGCGTTACCAAATTTGTGGTTTTTTTAAATGTTTTACCACTTTTATTTAAAAAAAAACACAATTTTTTTGCGGGGAGAGCCGTAGGTTTGCATGTACCATTTTGGAGTACGTACAAATTTTTGAGAATTTATTCCATTTTTTTGGGGAGCTAAAGTGACCCAAAAATACCAATTTTGGTTGTTTAAAATTAGTTTACCAGCGTTCACTGGGCGGGTTAAATAACATTATATTGTAATAGTTTGGATTTTTTTTAAACTTTTTTTTTTTTTCAATGTCCCAAAGAAATAAAAATTTACTTTTTAACGGTTACTTTTATTTTTTATTAGTTTCCTTAAGGGACATGACCCAGCGATTGTTGGATCACTTGCATGATATACTGCAATACTAATGTATTGCAGTTTAAAATCGCTATAATGACAGTCCATAGAAGTACAAAGATGGCAGACCTGGGGGCCTTCATTAGGACCCCAGCCTGCCATGACGACCATTGGCACGTCGGAGGGGGCCTCCCCACTGATTCCTTTTTTTTAAATATCCTTTTTATTGTCAATTTTCACATTTTCTTACAAACATTTCACGTAAAAGTTACATCATGAGTGCGCAGCACTCAACGGTCATTGAATTAACTTTGAATTAAATTCAACATAACATATAAACATGGCATAAGTGTCGATCTTCATATGGACCGAAAACATGACTTCCCCCGACACGACCTAGGTCATCAATGAGTATCTACTTATCATTTATCCCCCAACTAGTTCAAAGTTGCAACCCCCCTAAAGTGCCTGCCAAGAGCTGTGTGCAGTACCACTTTGTGTGCTGGAAAGGCTTAACAATTTCCGCTATTTCGGCTGCTGTACATTGCGATTCTATTAATATTTGCCACTTATCAAATAGCTTCTTGGTTCCCGTTTCCTTCCGCCTTTCCACCTCCACCCTCTCAAGAACTAATAACTGTTTCAGCCGTGACACAATCAGTTCTAACCCCGGCGTGTCTGCCTCCAACCATTTACTCAGCAGGCATCTCAAGGCTACCATTAAAATCGTGTGCACCAGCGCTGGAGGTGATCTCACTCCTCGAGCACCCTCTTCCTCTGGTGGCCGCGCCTGATGGAATAGTAGCGCTTGAGGCGTCAGTGGGAGGTTCGCTTTCCAATGATCCTCAATATATTTTTGTACCATCCCCCAAAATCGTTTCGTATGTACGCACCCCCACACTCCATGCCATAAATTCGTCAGAGGTGTATTGCATTTGGGGCAACACGTAATGCGGTCAGGGAAGGATTGTGAAGGCAGAATATTAAAGCTATATATAGCTGAATGCATCAACTTAAAATAGGTTTCCCTCCAGCTCTCATTTATAACACTCTTCCGTACCGTCTACCAACCCTCCAGTATGATCTCTCCTATACCTGGATCTTGGGTCCACCGTTCCCAGATTTTGAAACTAACCCTTGATTGCGGACGAACAAAACCATCTCTCAGTGCTCTATACAACCCTGAAATGGTCTCCCGCCCAGTTGTTGGACCGATGACCTCATCTAGAGTGTGCGAGGTTGCTTCCTTACTCAAATCCCTGAGCCTGGAGGTGCAAAATGCTCGTACATGAAGTATTTGTAAAAAATTGACCCTACCTTCTATGGGTCTGAGTTTAGTGGTAATTTCCTCTCCAGTTAACCACCTCCTTTCCTCTATGTGCATAAGATCCCCTGCGTTGTCAATGCCTACCATCCCCCTTGAGGCAAATCCGTCCCCCTTGCCTACTCCCGGTAAAAATTCCGGGTGTCCGCTCAACTGCATATATTTCGATACCAGGTGAGGTAACCCAAACTGCTTACGTACCACTTTCCAAGCTAGGACTGTATCTCTCAATACAATGGAGGTTTTGAGACGGCATGGAAGAGAAGCAACTCTACAATGTAACAAAGCTTTCAGGTTCCAGGGTGAGGCATACTCCCCCTCCAGATCTAAGTTGGAATAATTGCTCGTTTCGTGAAGCCAATCTACTACATGACGAAAAAGACAGGCCACATTAGAACCCCTGACATTCGGAAAGTTCACACCCCCTTCTTGTTTGCCCATCATGAGCTTGGTAAGTGCGATGCGAGGCCTTTCTCCTGCCCATATAAATTTAGTGAATGAGGCCGTCAGTTTAGAGACATCCACATGCTTCAATAAGAGAGGGATTGTTTGAAAGGGGTATAGCAATCTGGGGAAGCGAACCATCTTAATCAGGTGGCACCTTCCCAGGAGGGACAATGGCAATTGGCCCCATCTAGTGAGTTCCGCTTGTATTTTTTTAATTAACGGGGGATAATTTAGGCCATACAGGGTGTCCGGTACCCTCCCTATTCTGATACCCAGATAAGTAATGCAATGTTCAACTGGGGATATCCCACACCCCAAGGATTGCCAAAAGGTCTTAGGCAATGGCCTGCCCAACTCCAGCAGTTCGCTTTTAGCTAGGTTGACTTTATATCCCGAGCATTGCCCAAATTCCTGCAAAAATTGAAAAATCGTCCTTAAATGTTCTTGAGGATTTGACATAAAAAGTATAACGTCATCAGCAAACAGGGCTAACTTCACTGCCCGAGACCCTACTTGAATGCCTCTGAACATATCCGATTCCTCCAAAAATCTAGCCATAGGTTCCAATGCGAGATTGAATAACAGGGGCGACAGGGGACAACCCTGTCGTGTTTCTTTATGTAATTGGAAGGGATCCGACAGGAACCCTGAGGAGTGAACACGTGCCTGCGGGTTATTGTAGACACCCTTCAGGAAGACCCGGAAGTCACCCTAAATCAGAAGATATCACCGCTTCCTTCAGCCCCACCAGTCGCAGGTTGCTCCTCCTGGAGCGGTTCTCCAGATCCTCCACCTTGTCCCCCAACTGCGTAGTAACAGACAGCACCCCTTTCAGTTTGGATTGCAGACGCTCATTTTCATCCTCCAGCAGAGTCATACGCTGTTCTAGCTTATCAGCTCTGGTAGTGACTTGTGCCAGCTCCGCCTGCACGCGGTTTAGGGAATCTTGCACTGTTTTTTCCAGCGCCTTTTGCAGTTCTGGCGCTATCTGTTTGGCTACTTCACGGGCCAGGGCTACATAATCAATGGCTGCAGGGTGAGAGGACATTATGTGTTCTGCCAGATTTGAAAGCTGGGACTGATGGTGTTGCAGCTCATCTTCCTGTGTGTATAGCAGGGTCGCAGTGGCGGGAAGCGCCGCCATCTTACCTCCCTTTACCACGGCCGCGGCTGAATCTTCCATGGCTGGCTTCTGCGCGCTTCTGAGGGGGTACCTGTCCATACAGGCACCACCGGGTATGTTTCCGTGTGCAGGGCTGGTGGCTTCACCGCTGATTGTCGTCGCCGAAGCGACTATTGCGATCAAACAGGCTGGACGGGAGCGGGAGCTCAGTCACTCGCGTCCTGCATCGCCAGCGCCGGAACCGGAAGTCCCTCCCCACTGATTCTAACGCTTTAGATGCCGCGATTGCAAATGACTGCGGCATCTAAGGGGTTAAACGGGCAGAATCATAAATACACAGACATCACCCGCTAACTACCGAGTGAGCTCATCTCGTTCCATACTTCCCTTTAACTGCTGTCACGTACATGTACGTGGCATGTCGTTAAGTGGTTAAAGATCATTTGAGGACTTCCGGTTCCGGCGCTGGGGATGCAGGACGCGAGTGACTGAGCTCCCGCTCCCGTCCAGCCTGTAAGCTCGCAATAGTCGCTACGGCGACGATAATCAGCGGGGAAGTCACCAGCCCTGCACACGGCAACATCGGTGGTGCCTGTATGGACAGGTACCTCCTCAGAAGCGCGCAGAAGCCAGCCATGGAGGAATCAGCCGCGGCCGTGGTAAAGGGAGGTAAGATGGCGGCGCTTCCCGCCACTGCGACCCTGCTATACACACAGGAAGATGAGCTGCAGCACCATCAGTCCCAGCTTTCAAGCCCAGCAGAGCATGTACTGTCCGCTCTTCCAGTAGCCATTGACTATGTAACCCTGGCCCGTGAAGTAGCCAAACAGATAGCGCCAGACCTGCAAAAGGCGCTGGAAAAAACGGTGCAAGATTCTCTAAACCGCGTGCATGCGGAGCTGGCACAAGTCACTATCAGAGCTGATGAGTTAGAACAGCGTATGACGCTGCTGGAGGATGAAAATGAACGCCTGCAATCCAAACTCAGAGGGGTGCTGTCTGTTACTGCGCAGTTGGGGGACAAGGTGGAGGATCTGGAAAATCGCTCCAGGAGAAGCAACCTGCGGCTGGTGGGGCTGAAAGAAGCGGTGATATCTGCTGATTTGCAACGAGTGTGTGAGAGGACATTGCCGGAAGCCTTAGGTCTCCCCCGTCCATGCCAGGTGGAGAAGGCGCATAGAGTGGGGCCGGACCCCAGAAACCTCCCAGCAACAGCTGACCACAATTCACATTGTCCCAGACAAGTGATCTTCAAACTGTTGGATTACAATGACAAGGTGGCACTCATGAAAGCTTTCCGCAGCAGATCGCGTCCTTTGGAAATAATGGGCATGAAAGTGCTACTATTTGAGGATTTCTCGCCGGAGGTTGCAAAACGAAGGCGGGCTTTCAGCAAGATCTGCACCGCGCTGTTCCAAGCGAGAATACGCTTTAGCCTGCAGTACCCAGCCATCCTGCGGGTGTTTCAAGAGAACGGGCGGAACAAGGTTTTCACCACTCCACAGGAAGCAGAGGACGCAGTTGAGGAGCTTTGTGGGAACAGATCACAGCAAGAGGAGCGTCACAGTCCAGTACATAGTCCGCAGCGCAAGTCAAGAGAAGACAAAAGGAACCGGCTAAATATGGAGCGTACCTGGGCAGAAGCCTTAATGCCCACACCTGGAAGATCCCGGGGGGGGTCGAGCCGGAAATAGAGGGGACTCTCCGAAGCCGCAGAGGCGAACACGGGACCGCACCCGATCCACGTCTCCTGATTGACGGACGAAGTCCTTTTTGGCGCATTTTATTTAAGCTGTTGTGATGATGATTTTGTGGACGCTGTAGACCAATTGCAGATTCCGACCAGATACAGATAAGTTTACAGATAATCTGAGTTATTGAGGGGGATATTTTGCGGTCTTATACAGCACTATGTACCGGTCAACAGTTGACCTATTGTTACAATGTTATCAAGGTTGAAGTATATGCATTCTGATATTTCCCTGCAAGATATTTGTGAGTGAGTTAGATCAGGATCTGAGATTGTCCCTGGTGGGCGGGATTGACCGGGATTGATACAATGCCTCCCCCACGCAAGGGATTAGTGTTATCTGTTACAATGGCAGACTGAGGGAAATTGTGGTAGGAGATAGGGGACACGGAGGTAGGGAAACCTTGAAGCGAAGCAAGGTTCATAGGGAAATGTGAGGATGCAATCCTAACGGACTCTAGGCTGTTAAAGTAATAAGGGAATGTACATAAGGGTGCGCAGGCGACAAAGAGGTACTGAGGGGGCAAGGGCAGGTGTTACTTCCTCATGGAAGGAGCCATATAGGCAGGCTGGGGGGAGGGGGAGGGGGAGGGAGGGGCGCGTTCTGGCATAACAGAAAAAAGTGAAGTCACATACACCAGTGGGTATTAAGTGACTGCTAACCCTTGCCGCAGGTGATTTTATGATTTTGTTAGGTAAGGGATGGTTGGCCTTGTTGGTTCTGGCTTACAAGCCAGGGTTTGGTTATGATGTTAATGTTTGTACATGGCTCTTGGGAAAAGACGGATCTGACTCCCTGGACTCCACACGACTTTTAGGCACTTTAGCTCATCTTAAACACGGTCCAATAACATGAAAATAGTTTCTTGGAACGTTAAAGGGCTGAGATCCCCACAGAAACGGACCAAACTTTTAAGGCACATGAAAGATTGCATCCTGATGTGGCCCTATTGCAGGAAACTCACCTTACCGAGCCGGAGTTTAAGTATTTGCAAAAGTTCTGGGTGGGTCAGGTTTTTGGCTCGTCGGCAAGGGAGGGTAAGGCGGGAGTTATAATTCTGGTACATAAAAACTTTGCGTTTACGCTGGTGTCCCAGGAGCGGGATGACGAGGGCCGTTGGATCCATCTAGTGATGGAGCATGCAGGGGAAACCATCAGTATTCATAATGTGTATGGCCCAAATACGGTTAACACTGTTTTTTTTGGTCACTTGGAAACCCAACTCCAGCAGGATCGCACTAGGTTTTTGATTTTAGGGGGAGACCTTAACACTGTAAGGTCTTCAAAAGGAGGATAGGAGCGCAGGGACTAGTTCGCAGAGAAATAGAGATAAGATCTTGCCCGACTTTTTAAGACACACGGCCCTAATAGATGCGTGGAGGAGTTTACACCCAGATGCGCGGGAATATACACATTTCTCTCATGTTCATCAGTCATGGTCGCGTATTGATTATTTGTTAGTTAGTGACGCAATGGCGCGACGTTTACGTGAAGCGGCAATTGAAGATCTAGTTATTTCGGACCATGCTCCGGTTACCATTACATTGGCTGACACAGTAGCTAGAGGAACGGATTTTATCTGGAGGTTTCCCGCTTTTCTGGCAAAGGATGAGGGCTTTACACAGAAGCTTAAGGGGTGGTGGATGGAATTCGATGGGGATAATGTAGCGCATCGCTCGGAACAGTCATTGTATTGGCGTACAGCCAAGGCGGTAATAAGAGGGAAAATCATGCAGTATATGTCTAATCTTAAACGTAAGACGACCGAAGGATACAAGGCAGCGAGCGACAGATTACGGCGTGCGTACACAGCATGCCTACATTCGCCATCAATGCTATTGGGGGAGAAATGGAAGGAAGCCAAGCGACAGTTTGATCAATGGTTAGACAAAAGAGAGAGTATTTACCGGTCCCAATTTGATGCTGATTTAATGCGTTTCGGCAATAAGGCGGGCAAATTATTAGCGCGGTTAGCAAAGGGGAGGTATGCACCGGCACATATTTCAACACTTAAAGAATCAAACGGAACTCCTACCTCGGACCCAAAAAAAATCAATACCATATTAAGTAAATATTACCAAGCCCTTTACTCAGAAACACCCATAGATCTCCATAAAGGGAGGGAATTTTTGGAGAAGGTGAAGTTGCCAGGGCTCACCCAGGAGCAGAATGGTCATTTGAGCGCGGAGATTACACTAGAGGAAGTTTGGAGCGCCATTAAAACATTATCTAACGGAAAGGCCCGGGTCCGGATGGATTCACAGGGGAGTTTTTCAAATCTCTGAGAGAAGAAATCAGCCCTACCTTGGTGGCATACTATAATACTTTACTAGGAACGGGAGCTTTACCAGCAGAGGCCAAGGTAGCGCATATAAAGGTGTTACCCAAGAAGGGGAAGAATCCTCTTGACCCGGGGTCGTACCGCCCCATCTCGCTGATAGATCAAGATCAGAAATTGCTCACAAAAATTTTGGCCAATCGACTGGCTTTGTATCTACCCATACTGGTGGGAAAATCTCAGGTAGGCTTTGTAAAGGCAGGGCTGCAGTGACAAATTTACGCAAGGTATTGACGGTGCTAGAAACAGTCAGGCACGATCCCCAGCCAGGTACCAGGCCGGCACTTTTAGCGCTAGACGCAGAGAAAGCCTTTGATAACATACAATGGGAATGGCGCTAGACAAAATGAACATTCAGGGAGATTTCCGGGTCTTCCTGAAGGGAGTCTACAATAGCCTGCAAGCACGTGTTCACTCCTCGGGGTTCCTATCAGATCCCTTCCAATTACATAAAGGAACACGACAGGGTTGCCCCTTGTCGCCCCTGCTATTCAATCTAGCACTGGAACCTATGGCCAGATTCTTGGAAGAATCGGATATGTTCAGAGGCATTCAAGTGGGATCTTGTGCAGTGAAATTAGCCCTGTTCGCTGATGATGTCATACTTTTTATGTCAAACACTCAGGAGCATTTAGGGAAGGTTTTTCAATTTTTGCAGGAATTTGGGCAATGCTCGGGATACAAAGTCAATATAGCTAAGAGCGAACTGCTGGAGTTGGGCAGGCCATTGCCAAAGACCTTTTGGCAATCCTTGGGTTGCGGGATATCACCGGTGGAACATTGCATTACCTATCTGGGTATCAAAATAGGGAGGGTACCAGACAGACACTCTGTATGGCTTAAATTATCCCCCGTTAATTAAAAAAATACAAGCGGAACTCACTAGATGGGGCCAATTGCCGTTGTCCCTCTTGGGAAGATGTCATCTGATCAAGTTGGTTAGTTTTCCTAGATTGCTATACCCCTTTCAAACGCTACCTCTCTTATTGAAGCATGTGGATGTCTCGAAATTGACGGCTTCATTCACTAAATTTATATGGGCAGGAAAAAGGCCGCATATAGCACTCGCCAAGTTCATGATGGGTAAACAAGAAGGGGGTGTGAACTTTCCGAATGTCAGGGGTTATAACGTGGTCTGTCTTTTGCGTCATGTAGTAGATTGGCTTCATGAAACAAGCAATTATTCCAATTTAGATCTGGAAGGGGAGTATGCTTCACCTTGGAACCTGAAAGCTTTGTTACATTGTAGAATCGCTTCTCTTCCGTGCCGTCTCAAAACCTCCATTGTATTGAGAGATACAGTTCTAGCTTGGAAAGTGGTACGTAAACAGTTTGGGTTACCCCACCTGGTATCGAAGTATATGCCGTTGAGCGGTCATCCGGAGTTTTTACCGGGAATGGACAAGGGGGACGGAATTGCCTCATGGGGGAGGGTAGGCATTGGTAGCGCAGGGGATCTTATGCATACAGAGGAAAAGAGGTGGTTAACTGGGGAGGAAATCACCTCTAAACTCAGACCCATAGTAGATAGAGTCAATTTTTTGCAAGTACTTCAGGTACGAACATTTTGTACCTCCAGGCTCAGGGATTTGAGTAAGGAAGCTACTACGCACACTCTGGATGAGGTCATAGGTCCAACAACTGGGCGGGCGACCATTTCAGGAATGTATAGAGCATTGAGAGAGGGTTTTGTTCGTCCGCAATTAAGGATTAGTTTTAAAAGCTGGGAACGGTGGACTCAGGATCCAGATATAGGAGAGACCATACTGGGGGGTTGGGAGACGGTACGGAAGAGTGTGATAAATGAGAGCTGGAGGGAAACCTATTTCAAGTTGATGCATGCAGCTATATATGGCTTTAATATCTTGCCCTCACAATCTTTCCCTGATCGCATTACAAGTTGTCCCAAGTGCAATACACCACTGACGAATTTGTGGCATGGAGTGTGGGGGTGTGTACATACGAAACGATTTTGGGGGATGGTCCAGAAATATATTAAGGACCATTGGAAAACGAATCTCCCAATGACGCCTCAAGCGCTACTATTCCATCAGGCGCGGCCGCCAGAGGAAGAGGGTGCTCGAGGAGTAAGATCACCTCCCGTGTTGGTGCACACAATTTTACTGGTAGCGTTGAGATGCCTCCTGAGTCACTGGTTAGAGGCAGACACGCCGGGGTTAGAATTGATTGTGTCACGGCTGAAACAGTTATTGGTTCTTGAGAGGGTGGAGGTGGAAAGGCGGAAGGAAACGGGAACCAAGAAGCTATTTGATAAGTGGCAAGTATTTATAGAAACGCAATGTACAGCAGCCGAAATAGCGGAAATTGTTAGGCCTTTCCAGTACACAAAGTGGAACTGCACGCAGCTCTTGGCAGGCGTTTTAGGGAGGATGCAACTGTGAACCAGCTGGGGGAGAAAGGATGAGTGGAAACTCATTGATGATCTAGGTGGTGTTGGAGTTGGGGGAGTCATGTTTGTTTGGTCCATCTGAAGATCGACAATTATGCCATGTTTCTATGTTGGTGTGTTTATATGTTATGTTGAATTTAATTTAAAAGTTAATCCCATGACAGTTGAGTGCTGCGCACTCATGATGTAACTCTTACGTGAAATGTTTGTAAGAAAATGTGAAAACTGACAATAAAAAGGATATTTAAAAAAAAAAAAAAAAAAAAAAAGATCATTTGAACCCACAAAGCTGCACGCAAACTGCAAATTCGATAAGGGAATTTACAAAACACTGACGTTTCATATGTCAGTCTTAAACTTAAGCGCACTGGAGAGCAATGCAGCAAATTTATTAAGAGGCGCCTACATCTATATACATTTTGCACGCATTTGGATGTCTGAGAAACAGAAATTTAAATCTACGCCTGCTCAGCCGACCCCTTTGTGCCATAATTTACGCTAATTTGTAGCGTAAGTGATGGTAAACGTTGGTCCGCGAGAAGCCACTTTAAAAAAAAAAAGTCGCCAATTATAGCATGCATCATAATAGGAGACTTTGTAAGCCATAAAAGTGTCGTAACAGCACGGTCTCGCAGATATGCACGAAGCAGAAAGTGTTTTGAAGATATCTGATGTTATCACTGGAGGCTTCTCGTCCCTTCTGTCTGGCGGACTGTTTACATGCAGCAAGCAATGGCATCCATACAATAACCACCTACCTACTAAATATTGTGTGCTTCCCGAGCTTTGAACTGATGGTGTTCGCTTCCTGAATCATCACAGAAAGTTTTAAAGCATTCCAAGTGGGCTGAACTAGAAGAGCAAACATTTATAACATTAGGATTGCACTTTACCATACAGGATAAGAATATTTCAGAAACTCTATAAACTATATATTCCCTCTGCAAATCCCTCACCTAGCTCCTTTCATGATTGGAGTAGGTTTCTATATGATCTAACTATAGCAGGCCTACTACCCTCCTTAACTTAGTGACCAGCCCATTTTAGGCCTTAATGACCAAGCTATTTTATTCGTTTTTCTATAGTCGCATTCAAAGAGCTATAACGTTTTTATTTTTTCGTCTACATAGCTGTATGAGGACTTGTTTTTTGCGGGATTAGTTGTGCTTTTTAATAGCACCATTTTTGGGTACATATAATTTTTATATTAACTTTTATTAACCTTTTTGGGGGGGGGATTATAAAAAAAAAACTGAAATTCCGCCATTGTTCTATGCGTTTTTAAATTGACGCCGTTCACTATGCAACGTAAATAACATGTTACCTTTATTCTATGGGTCGGTACGATTACGGTGATACCACATATGTGGAGGTTTTTTTATGTTTTACGACTTTTGCACAATAAAAACACTTTTGAACTAAAATTATTTGTTTTTGCATCGTCGCTTTCCAAGAGCCGTAATTTTTTTATTTTTCCATCAATGTAGTGATTTTTTGGGCTTGTTTTCTGCGGGACAAGACATAGTTTTGAATGGTACTGTTTTGGGGTGCATGGGACTTATTGATTCATTTTTATGACTTTTTTGGGGGGCAATGGAAAAAAATTGCAATTTCGCCATAGTTTTTTGCGTTTTTTTTTACGGTGTTCACTTTGTGGTTTAAATTACATATTAACTTTATTAATGGAGTCATTACGGTCGCGGCGATACCACATATGTGTACTTTTTTTTTTTTTTTTACACATTAAATAAAACCACTTTTTATGGAAAAAAATGGTTTTATTTATTTTTTTACTGTACTTTTTATTAATAATCTTTATTTCACTTTGATGACTGATTTTATTAGTCCCACTAGGGACTTCGTATACCAGAGCATTATTGCCTGTCAGTGTAAATCTGACAGGCAATCTGTTAGGACGTGCCTCCGGCGCGTCCTAACAGGCATATGTCCAGGGCAGACCTGGGGGCTTTTATCAGTCCCCCGGCTGCCATGACACCCCATCGGAGACGCGCGATTGCATTTGCGGGCCGCCGATGGGTGACAGAGGGAGCGCACTCCCTCTGTAAACAAAGTTAAATGCCGTGGTCGCTATTGACGGCGGCATTTAACGGGTTAAACGGCCGCGATCGAAGTAAACTTCGATCGCGGGCGTTGGAGCAGGAGCTCAGCTGTCATCAGACAGCAGAGCCCCGG
The DNA here is from genome assembly GCF_050947455.1 of Rhinoderma darwinii. Lineage (NCBI taxonomy): Eukaryota > Metazoa > Chordata > Amphibia > Anura > Rhinodermatidae > Rhinoderma > Rhinoderma darwinii. Next base: position 55,777,346 of record NC_134693.1, read on the forward strand.
CTCCTGCCTGCACGGGAGACCCGTGCAGGACTTAAACTAGGCTGACGTGAAAAGGCGTCAGCCTAGCCTAAAGCCCATTAGTGAATCACGTAAAAAGGCGTATTAGTGGTCACTAAGGGGTTAAACAACTTAACCCAATAGGGTCAGCACAATATAGTGCTGTGTCGTATAGACGGTTTTAACCGCACACGAAGCGTGTTACGAGCGGATTTTCGTGAGGCAAATCCGTAGCATAACGCTACCAGCAAAGTAAACAAGATTTCAAGAAATCTCATCTACACATTGCAGATTTTTTTCTGCACGTAAGTGGACCTGCGGTGTGTATTGTAAAATCCGCAGAAAGTCCATTTATCTTGTGTTTCCGCTTCCGAATTCTATCGAACTGGTTAAATAAAATAAACATGCAGCAAAATATACATTTTACTTTTACCTGCGGTTTTGATGCAGATTTTCTGCACCAAATTCCGCAACATGTGCATGTAGCTTTACAAATGTCCACCATTACATGTCTTTTTAGAGGGAGAGCCCAGCCCTATAAAACTCAAGAAGAGGGAGAACCTGCAGCTGATACAGAGTGTGAGGATAAGAATGAAGAGCTCAACGCGGTGTAAGAAGTGGTGTATGCATGCTCTCCCTATCCTGCGTGTTTCAAACGGTGTGAGAGTCTCCGTCCACACTGCAAACTGGGTTTCTGAATAAAAGCTTCTTCTTTACTGACAAGAGCAGGCATTTTCTATTGGCTGGTGGCAGTTGGAGAGTGGAACGGAAGATGTGTGTCCTCCCTCATTTAAAAAGCACTCCCATGAAATTTTTTTATTGTGGTTTATGTGTATATGCTATTTGCTCACCGTTCGGCTCCCCGGTGCGATCACGGGATCTCCAATCTGGAGAGAGCCTGTGTTTTGAAAACTAGATGCTCGGTGAGCAAACAAACAGCATATACAAAACTACTTAATGGTTTAATGCTAAAATTATATTGCAACAACATTTAATACTGGGACAACCCCTTTAATGGAGTAGAGAGGAGTGCAAGACGATTTAAAAAAAAAAAAAATAAAAAAAAAAAGTGTTACAATATAGTGGCACGGTGACATTAACATGTGTGGGCTCTGTTATAGCACTAAATATTCTGGGGGAACTGCTATGTGATTATTGTATGGGAACTTCTATGAGACTAGCAATATTTTATTTTAAAATTCTTTTACAGACATTGACATTTCAGTGTAGTTTACTGTACTTGCACTTCTATTTGGCCTACACTACTGTATGGTCATTAGAGTGTGGAAGATCTTCAAAAAAGGAACACTGTTTAGTACTATGTGGCCCTAATATGAAGACAGTCTGCTGCGAGCAATACAATTTTGCACAATTCAGGGGCATCGTAATTGCTTATAGATCCCATGTTAAAGGTATTTGCCCATCAGCGACATTTATGGCATATCCACAGGACAGATGCGGGTCCCACAGCAAGCTCCGCTGTTTTCATAATTTCCGACCATGTAATCAGAAAGTGGCCGGGAGGCCGCAGGAGCCGAGAAAGGTAGTACGGGGTTTAGGGGGCCACGTTCTAGAGGTAGGTGTGGGTCCTAGTGGTGTCTGACATTTATGGTACATACTACGGATATGCCATAAATATCCATGATGGGAAAACCCCTTTAAAAACTTTTTCTTTAATATATCCAAGGCTGCCTAACAAGGAACACCATTTTTATATATTCATATACCTCTTTCTCTATTGTTTTTCTCCTGCTGAAGCATCTCCACTTCTTTACCAATTTTCTGCTTCTCCGTCTCCAGTGCTTGCAGGATTTTGGCATGCCGGATTGTATGGTCTTCTAAAGCCTACACAAAAGACAAAGAAATCCATGAACGAGGTTTTGAACAAGTAGATATCTTTTCAATTGAATAAATGCTTTGAACTCCCAGGATCAGCTATACAACCCTGCTCCAATGAAGATGGAGCATCGCATGGCACCCACTGAGTGTAATGGGTGTCTACAAGTTTCATTCGGTACGAACAGGGTACAGGGCCAAGTCTCTGACTTGATAAGGCCCTGGGGATTTAGCGAATAGTTGCATAAGCCAGAATAGATCCTAGATAAAATATTCTATTGTTCCCTAGCTCCCTTTTGAAAAAGTTTAGAAAGATAGATCTACCTGTTTGGTGGCGGTCGTCTCCATTTCAAGTCTCTTCTTGTTAAGTTGCACTTCCTGCTGTAGATACATCTTCGCTTCTTCCAGCTTCTGGATTTTGCTAGCAGCTTTTTGGCTGCTCATCTCCTGCTGTTGTTTCTTCAGTGTCTCCTCTTTCTAGTTATATAATAAAATTATTCATGGAGTTCAATAGAGGACTTGGATACAGCTTTATAAATAATTAAGCGGAAGATGAAACTCACCAGCTCTGCTTCTAAAGCTTGGATTCTGTTTTCATAAGCCGACCTCTGGGAGTCGAGCTCCTGTTGTGCCATCTCTTTTGCAATCTGAATTCCATGAATCATTTCCTCTTTTGCGCTCAATCGAGCTTCCTCGATCTCTTCTTCCAGCCTAAAATGCAAAGTTCATAGGTGTATTTTTAGGGCAAAATGAACAGGTCATTGGTCAATTTTGAATAGCTTCTTCAATGGCCATAATGAATTAGAAAGTTTTTACTGACTTAGATCTCTGTGCATGCAGGAGTTCATTCTTAGCAAATTCAAAGTCCTTGGGCCGTTCTGATGACCGCGCTGAAACTCTAGAGGGTCCTTTTATTTGCTGGACCTCAACAGGGTGATTAAATCTGAAGTAATGATCACCTCCCAGAATAACACGATCACCCTAAAAAAAATAAGAAAAAAAAACGGAAAAAAGAAGAAGAGCATGTATCAGTATTAGAATCCACACTACAAACGCACACAAATATATGCGATTTTTAATGTAGCAGACCTACGTGTATCCAGTTACACATGCCTCCAAACACCTGATCTTCCAGTCATACGTTACTACAGTCCCTTAACAGACCTTAGGATAGCAAGAATAGGGGACAATTGGAAAGGAGTTCCATATAACTGCAGGATCTGTTTGTTTTTAGCCTGTCCCATCAGGATACATAGGTCTGCATAGGAATTTTCTATAATGGTTAAACCACTAAGCTTTGTTATTTTAACAGAAAAGACAAGCGTAGAATGCTCAAATGCTGGATCCTAGCTCTGGCCATTTCATTTTTATTGGTATCAAGGGTGCATATAACAGCTAAGCCAATCACTTGTCCAATAATACGAGTTACAACTACTCCCCCGGAACTATCAGCATGAAAAAAAAACAAAAAAACTGAACGTACATGATGCAGAACAGTAGCAGATGAAACCTGAATCCCGTTAACATATGCCCTTGCATCTCCTGAAGGGGTAATAGTCACAGTGTTGTGAAGGTTTGTGATAATGCTAGGAGAAAAAATAAATAAAATTAGAAAGGTTACAACGAGCATGACTGGTGTGTTAATATACAGTGATCCATGTCCAAAGTAATTAATATTAACAACCCATAACTTACCAGTGGTTTTCGGCTATAAGTGCTCCAGACAGCTGGATGTCATGAGATGAACCAGCTTGATATTTTCCTACTGTGGTCTTCCCTTCTTTTATCATGTAAAGCAACATCTCAGACAACTGAGGATCTTCATTAAGGTTCACAAAGTTTGGTAAACGATTGTCCATTTTAAAGGTAATACCGGCTTTCTAGAAGACGACATATGGACACCGTGTTACACAGTAGAAATCGCAAAAAAAACCTCATACATTTCACATAATACATACGCAATGTTAAATACCTTTGTGTCAAAAAAGACAAAAGTATAGAAGGTATGATACATACAAAATACATACTGCACTATCTGAACAGCTTAAGAGCAGGAAAAGGCTACCGACTACTCTACTTCCCAACATAGTCAAAGTGCATCCATGTAAGAACACAACCCAATACAGAGGATTCCATTGTATTCATTATTTAGGAAGCTCTTTCGGCTGACTAAAGATTTACATAGTAGCAGTTTAAATACAGTGTACCTATGTTCCTGCAATGCTGATCCAGACCAAGACTGGGAAGGCTTTCCACAAGATTGACATTTCTGCCCATTCAGCCAAAACACTTGTCTGAAATGTCTTTGTATGTTGAAGCAGACCTTTATCCCTACTCCACCAAATTTTACTATGCAGTAGGCACCAAGCAGTCAGGTGGGTAGCTTTCTCCTGGCATCCGCCAAACCAGTTCATCAGACTGCTAGATATTGAAGCGTGTTTCATCACTCTAGAGAACGGTGCCGCTACTCCAGTCTAGTGGCGGTATGCTTTACACCACCCCAGCCGACACCTGGCATTGAGCATGGTGATTTTACACTTGTGTGCAGCTGCTCGGACATGGAAACCCAGATTTCAGCTCAGATGTCAGCAAGTAAAACCAACCTGTAATTCTTTTGTTTCCTCTTTCTTCCTTTGTTCGGCTTGCTCCAGTTTTTCTTTCCAAGCCCTTGATACGAACCCATAAAAGATTAAACAGATAAAACTTTTCTCCCACAATAAAGGATTTACATTAAAGGTATGAGCACTATTAACCATCTTCTCACATTGCAATCCCATTTGAATTGAAATAATCTTGTTGACCTCCAAAAATAATATTTCAGAATATATTCGAAAAAAGTGCACATAGACTATTACCATTGGCAAAATAAAGAAAAAGGAATATAAGAAATGGCTGGTTCATCTTGATAAGTTTACAGGAGTTTATTAATTTATGTATTTTATCAATGGATGTGCGAACCCTAAGAAACGTTATAGCGGTGCAAATAATTTGTTTGTACAATAAAAGTGGGCCAGGGTGAGAGCAATCCGTCTTGAGAACGCTCTTCCTTAAAAGAAACACAAGCAAAGCTTATTTTACCTGAACGGTGCTGTTACAGAGATCCCCTACTATAGCCTGGGCTACCATAACAGAGCAGCGTGGTCCTGAGCCACGGATATCCAGACATCACATCATTTTACAATGACGACTACCCGCAGCAAGATACTAATAGGACACCAGTGATGATGGGGCTTGTATAAAGGGCTACATTTTCTGCAGTCAGGCTCCATGACGCATTCTTGTCTAACTGCCAGTTTAACATTTTGCCAGCCTCGGAGGGGCTTAGTTGTGTGCACCTCCCACTGTTATCCATGTAAGGAGAGGTAACTAACATATGACTGGCAATTACTGGCCTTAAAAAACGCAGTCATAGAGAACGCAGCCACTTGATGCTGTAATGTAGAAAATACACAAAAATACTTTGATGTAAAAGTAAAGAACACATGTAAACCCATGTAACGGCAGATTTTTTATTTTCGACCGGGGTGTTCCTTTAAAAATAAGGGTTGTCCAGGATTAGAAGGGGAAAAAAAAAAAAACAGGTTCTGCTTTTTTTTTTTTTTTTTCCAGGACCATCACCATGCCAGTCTATGGAATGAGCTGCAATGCCAGACAGCGCCCACGGTCAGTGTAATTTTTACTGGAAAGACTAAAATAAAAAATACTTTTTCCATTCCTAAACCACCATTTTAATAGGCACTTGACCACAGAGAGGTCTCCCTGTTTGTAGTTGTGTGCCTTTTAATGAAGCCAATTTCCACACAACCACTTCCCTGTATGTCTTTGCAGCGTAGTGGATGCCTAAGAGAATCTGAACATGATCAAGAAAACTTTGTGAGTTATGAACAAGATAACTTACTTAAAGGCTATGTATATCTTTGAAAACGTTTTTTTAATAAAAATGTGTATCAGTGTGTTTGGTGCAACATTTTAATAACTTTTTATTCAAAATAATTTTTCTTTTTTGAGATACAGCTGAAAAAAGAAGAAGAATAGCAGCACATAAACACGCAAAGTATGCGTAGTTGTGTGTGCACAAGCCTTACGACCTCAGACTCCAGTCCCACATATGTATTTCCAAACAAATAGGCAGCACAACACCGGTTCCAATTCAGTGAAAAAAGGTTTATTCACTCATACGTCAGTGCAACGTTTCAGCCCACATGGGCCCTTCTCAAGCATTCTTGAGAAAGGCCCATGTGGGCTGAAACGTTGCACTGACGTATGGGTGAATAAACCTTTTTTCACTGAATTGGAACCGGTGTTGTGCTGCCTATTCGTTTGGAAATGCTTTATATTCCTGTATACAGAGCAGCTAGATCGTGTGCTGAGACCTGAATCCGTCCGTTAAATGTGATCCACCTGTTATCAAATCACATCTTAGTTCGTAACTTAAATGTGATCGATAACAGCTCGATCCCGCTGTCACTGAACCAGTCAGTGCTGCTGACCTGACCGTTACAGATTTAAAGAGGCTCTGTCACCAGATTTTGCAACCCCTATCTGCTATTGCAGCAGATCGGCGCTGCAATGTAGATTACAGTAACGTTTTTATTTTTAAAAAAGGAGCATTTTTGGCCAAGTTATGACCATTTTTGTAGTTATGCAAATGAGGCTTGCAAAAGTCCAAGTGGGCGTGTTTAATGTAAAAGTCCAAGTGGGCGTGTATTATGTGCGTACATCGGGGCGTTTTTACTACTTTTACTAGCTGGGCGTTCTGATGAGAATCATCATCCACTTCTCTTCAGAACGCCCAGCTTCTGCCAGATCACGCTGTGACGTCACTCACAGGTCCTGCATCGTGTCAGACGAGCGAGGACACATCGGCACCAGAGGCTACAGTTGATTCTGCAGCAGCATCAGCGTTTGCAGGTAAGTAGCTACATCGACTTACCTGCAAACGCCGATGCTGCTGCAGAATCATTTCTAAAAGGTGTACAAAGTCTTTAAATGTGTATATAAAGTATATCAATACTAAGTTTCAAGCTTCATTTACCTGTGCAATTCTGACATCTCCTTCTCTTGTTGGTTAAGTTTGAGCTTGAGAGATGTAATTTCATGCTGACAGTGACGATACTTTTCAGAATCTATGCTCCTTGCGGACGACTGAGATGCTTTTAATTTTTCAATTTCAGATTTGAGTTCTAAATTACAAAATGTGAACATTACTAGACAAAGCAACAAAAAGAGAGAGTGGGGGAAAAAAAAAAAAAAGGGACAGTGGCAGAAATACACAAAGCAAATATGCCTGGGTGGAGATTTTATAGTCTGGTATCGAAGTTTTTTTTTATTTACTACAGTCTCTATGCCCTTTTTAAAACACGTGGCGAATTTCACACAAAAAGAAAAATGTAATATAAGTGGTCTTGAGAGAAATTAATATTTTATTGAGCTTTTTTTTCTATAGCAGTTTCGAATAGCTTTAACAGAAGGAAACCAGTCTATTACAGATTGTGTAGAGGTCACCAATCTTCCTCAGCCTCCACGCTGACAAATCTACCTCATCATGCAGCAATTCTGGTTAGGTCAGGATCACACACAGTTTTTAGACAGTTTTTTTTTTTGCCAAACACTAGTGGATACAAAAAAAAAAAAAAAAAGAGGGAGATGCATCAGTCTACTTTGTAACGGTTTTTCCTTATGGATCCACTACTGGCTTTGGCTCCAAAAAACCTGAGCCAAAAACTGTGTGTGTGATTCTGGCCTTAAGGTCTGGTGCCCAAGGGTCAGATACACTGCGTAAAAACTGCGCAGCATATTCGACCTGGAACCCGCAGCACGTCCCGTCCAAAGTGCAGTCGACTGAGCTATTGATTCCGCAAAAAAAAAAAAAGAAACCTTACGGAACAGAGACGGACTGAACTATTTGCAACGGAAGAATTACCATTGACTATGGTTTGCCTTTCCATCTATGGGTTCCCCCACCGGAAAGGCCTGCGGAACCCATCAACTGAAACCGAACGCTGATTTTTATTCCCTTTTTGTAAAGCAAGTGCAATTTATTTATTAGAATGACCGGTTTTAATACTCGTAGAATTCTTATTGGTTGCTGCAATGAAGAAGCTGAAAGTCTATAAATTATGGTATATTTCCAGAAAAATTCAAGTCAGAACTTTAGAAATCAGCCTGCAGCCAGGGCATTGTAGCTCTTTACAGAAGCAGAGAATTGCAGGCAACGTAGGTATATTGTAGACATATAATTGGGTATGCCCGGCTGCTGATGTAACCGGTCTCACAGAAAAAGAATTGGTTATTTAGAACACATTTCACTTACCTCGGATGAGTTTGGCATTCATGTCCTCATTGACCTTGGCGAGGTTTATGATGAGACGGGCCTGTTTTGCATATCTCAATGTGCCGAGAGTCTCCTCGACATTACTGATGGCAGGGCTGACTGTAGCAATCATTGCAGTTTTTGAGTTGCCTCCTAGACTCTCTTTCAACAACCTTTGTGGAATCAGAAAGATACATTTACGCATAGTATAATTATAATCCCCTAATGTCATTTAGAGATACTTAGGGAAGCAAAATTGGGATGGGGTGTATATTAGAAGGCTGCACCCCAATACAAATTGCTGCATATGGCGCAGCAATTTTTCATAGCACAGAACTCCTTTAAACGGTGTACAGTTAAAAATGAGCATTCCCAAATTGCTGCATGTGGGGCACAATTTGATTAAAGGGGTTGCCCAGTCCCTAAAAATTGATGGCCAATCCTCAGGATAGGCCATCAATATCTGATCGGTCGGGGTCCGACCGACAGGACCCCCGATAAGCTGTTAAAAGTGCTGCTTCCTTCATTTCCTGTACTGCTCACACTGTGAATCGGCGACACACTTGTAGCAGCGGTTCACGGTATTACATCCTTCTCCCATTCACTTCAATGGGAGAAGGTGAAACGCTGCTACTGCGGTGTCGGCAATTAACAATGCGAGCAGTGACCGGAATAAAGGGGAAGCAGCGATCGTACGAGCACTGCTGCAACTTCAAACCAGCTGATCGGCGGGGGTCACGGCATTCAGACCCTGACAGATCAGATATTGATGGCCTATCCTGAGGATAGGCCAGCAATTTTTAGGGACTGGATAACCGTTAAAGTATAGGACCACTTTAAAATGATGCTCCTAAAGTAAGGGGACCTGTTCAAATAAAGTCTGATCTTACAGTAGTGTTCCTCAACTCTGTCCCTTGCTAACCTAAAGACACTAGAAGAGGGGGCAAAGAGTATGGGTATGTGCACACGAGAACTGTCTTTTACATCTGAAAAGACACTGTTTTCAGGAGAAAACAGCTGCGTCCTTTCAGATGTAAAAGCTCCTCCTCGCATTTTGCGAGGCGTCTTTGACGCCCGTAATCTTGAGCTGCTCTTCATTGACTTCAATGACGAACCGCTCAAATTACGTTGCAAAGAAGTGTCCTGCACTTCTTTGACGAGGCAGTCATTTTACGAGTCATCGTTTGACAGCTGTCAAACGACGACGCGTAAATGACAGGTCTTCGGCACAGTACGTCGGCAAACCCATTCAAATGAATGGGCAGATGTTTGCCGACGTATTGTAGCCGTATTTTCAGGCGTAAATCGAGGCATAATACGCCTCGTTTACGCCTGAAAATAGGTCGTGTGAACCCAGCCTAACTCGCCTACATCTGTCTTGCTTCTTTCTAATCAAATGTTTAGAAGTAAAGGAGGGGACAGATGGAAGATGAAACCACCAATGCTACATTTTTATCAAGTCTTTTCAGCTGTTTGATACTGCCAGACTGAAAAGAATCACATATTTCTTCCAAAACGACAGCACTCACGTCCAGGATAAAATGCAAATATTTTTTATTGCACCATTCTAAAGGCAGCTCTGGATGAGAATAGGCTAATAAATGTTGTAAATTGGGCTACGATAAGTAATACAATATATTTACAAAGTTACTCTAAAGGGGAGTTCACATAACGTATTTTGGTCAGGCAGAAAATATCTGCCTCAAAGTTCCTTCATGAACTTTGAATTGCCAGCGTTTTTTTTACGCTTTTTTTTTTTCCTCGCCAAAAATGTTGCAAATGTGCGGCGTGGGTTATTTTTGCCTCCCATTTATTTCAAATGGGAGGTCAGAGGAATTTGCCAAATGCCACCCAGGAAAGAAAAAAGCCTCTGCCTCCAATTGAAATCAATGGGTGGTAATATTAGGCGTTTCTTGGAGCGGATTCCGACATGGCTTCCGCATCAAAATCAGAGCCATAAAGTGCTGTGTGAACTACCCCTAATGCAGATTATAGCTATATATAAATATTGTTAAATAGTGTTCAAACTTACAACTTTGTTGGGTGATTCAGTCAGCTGGTAAAAAACCTTTTGTGTGTGATATTTTTATAAAAAAAATTAAATTCTATACATTACCATGGACCAACTAAATGTATACATCAATGTAGTGATTATGAGGTATGTTGCCATAACAAGTCTTTTAACCCCTTAATGAACGGGCATGTTTGTACCTTAATGACCAAGCCAGATTTGTCAAATCTGGTATGTCTGACTTTATCAGAGAATAACTCTGTGAAAGTTTTGAATATCCAAGTAATTCTGACATTGTTTTTTCATCACATGTTGTACTTTATTTTAGTGGTAAGAGTAGACTGATACGATTTGCGGAAATTAATTAAAAAATAGAAAAATGGAAGAAATTTTGGAAAAATTACCTTTTTCCCCTATTTTTAACTGCAATTGGTCACATATGTACACATACTGTACAATTTTTTTAATATATATTTCTATCTCTTTACTCTATTTTGGCAGCACTTTTGAAAAAATAAAATAAATTTTCAGCAATTTAGAGGACTTACAAATTGAATAATAATTTTATAAATTTTGAAGTACATTTTGTTTTCCTGCACCAAGCCAGGTTTTCAGAGGCTCATAGGTCTCAGAGTGATGGAAACCCCCACAAATGACCCCATTTAGAAAACTAGACCCCTTAAGGTATTTACCTAAGGGTATAGTAAGTATTTTGACCCCACAGTTCTTTGCTAAATTTAATGCATATCAGGTGAAAAAAAATAAAATTTCACTTTTTTCATAAAAGTATTTGTTTGAAGACAGATTTCTTTGTAAAGCGAACATGAAAATGAAGAAACACACCCCAAAATCTATCACCCTCTTTCTCCGGTTTTCAAAAATACCCACATTGTGGCCCTAATGCGTTGTTTGGACACACGGCAGGGTCCCAAAGGAAGGGAGCACCCGGAGGCTTTCAGGACTCATATTTTGCTTGAAAATGTTTTAGGCCCCACTGTACATTTGGAGAAGCTTTGAGCTGCCAGAACGATAGAAACTCCCCATAAACTACCCCATTTCGAAAACTAGACCCCTTAAGGTATTTATCTAGGGGTATAGTTAGCATTTTGACCACACAGGTTTTTCGCTAAATATATTGGAATTAGTCTGTAAAAATTAAAATGTACTTTTTTTCTGAAACATAGAAATTTTTATTATTTACAAGGAATAACGAAGAAAATGCACCCCAACATTTGTAAAGCAATGTCTCCCGATTACGACAATACCCCATATGTGGTAATGAACTGCTGTTTGGACCCACAGCAGGGCTCAGAAGGGGAAGGGAAGGAGCGCCATTTGGATTTATGATTTTGCTGGAATGGTTTTCGGTGCCATGTCGCATTTGCAATGCACTGGACTGACCAAAACAGTGGAAACCCACCAAAAGTGACCCCATTTTGGAAAAACCTTCAAGGAATTTTTCTAGGGGTATAGCGAGCATTTACACCCCACGGGTCTTTTGCAGAGTTTATTGGAATTAGGGCGCGAAAATTAATATCAACATTTTTTCCACTAAAATGTTGCATTCTCATTTTCACAAGGGATAAAGGAGGAAAAAAACCACCATTTTTTATAAAGCAATTTCTCCCGAGTACGGAAATACCCCTCATGTGGTCAAAAGTTTTTTCATTAGAAATGAATTAACCCTTTCAGGACTGATCCATTTTTTGCTTTCATATTTTAGATTTTCACTCCCCGCTTTACAAGAGCCATAACTTTTTTATTTTTCCATCAATAGAGCGGTGTGAGGGCTTATTTCTTGCGGGAGGAGCTGCAGTTTTTATTGGTACCATTTTTTGGTATATAAAAAGTGATTCAAAAGTTGTGTTACATTTATTTTTTTTTAGAGCGAAGGTGACAAAAAAAAAAAAAAAAACAGCGATTTTGGCGGTTTCAATTATTAATTTTTTTTAAGGTGTGCACTGTGCAAATTAAATAATGGTATATTGTAATAGTTCCGACTTTTACGGACGTAGCGATACCAATTTTGTTAATTTTTTTACATTACTTCAGAAGAAAAATGCGAAAAAGGTGTTTTGTTTTTTTAACTTTAAAAAAAAAAAAATTCTCACTACTAATAACTATAATTCTTCTACACATTTTATTAATCAATCCCCTTAGGGGACTTGATCCAGCGATCATTGGATCACTGGTACAATACACTGCAATACCAATGTATTGCAGTATATTGTTATTCTTACAGGCTTCTGTAACAGAGCGATCGCTGTACCTGTCCGTTAGTACCGAGGGGGCCTGCTGTAATACACAGCCGACACCCGCAGTGTATGGAGCGGGCTCCGCACGTGAGCCGGCTCCATACATCAACCGCCGCACCATGATGGGCAATTAAGTCATAGTGCGCAAAGGGGTTAATGCACAGCGGATGGTTCAAAGTGAAAATTGCAATTTTCCACTGATACGCCATTTTAGTGCATAATATGTTGTGACCAGTGTGTGCCACAGAAGACAAATACCTCATAAAACGTTAAGCGGGTTCTCTCGGGTATGGCGACGCCATATGTGTGGGCGCAAACTGCTGCTTGGGCACGCTGCAGACCTCAGAAGGGAGGGAGCGCCATTTTGCTTGGTAGGTTTCTGTTTTAGGTTTCGCTGGTATTTCAGTTTATAATGTGGGGGCATATGTAATCTGTGCGGAGATCATCAGGGCATAATAAGAGGGTATAATAATGGGGTAAATAAATAATAATTTGCAGATATGTGGCCGGTGTCGCACTGATAAATGGCGCCCGATCTTATCCACTTTTGGAACACTCTGCACATTTTGCATCGCCATATTCTGAAAGCCAAATTTTTTTTATTTTTTTCACCACCGGAGCCCTGTGAGGGCTTATTTGTTGCGGGACAATCTGTAGTTTTCATTGGTACCATTATGGGGTACATGCGATTTTTTTTTTAGCACTTTTTATTCCATTTTTTTGCAATCCTGAGCAAAAAACAGGAATTCTGACACTGTTTTTTAGGTTTTCTTTTTGCGGCGCTGACCATACGCTATAAATTACATTTTTACTTTATTCTGCGAGTTGGTACGGTTACGGCGATACCAGATGTATATAGGTTTGGTCCTTTTTTTTAGCGTTTGCACAATAAAATGACTTATTTATAAAAAAAAATTCTGTGTCACCATATTCTGAGAGACATAATTTTTTAGTCAAAAAAGCTGTGTAAGGGCTTGTTTTTTGCGGGACGGATAGAAGTTTTTATTGGTACTATTTTCGGGTACATGCGACTTTTTGATCACTTTTTATTCTTTATTTAGGGAGCGGTGGTGACCAAAAAAAATTGTGATTCTGTCGTAGTTTTTTATTGATTTTTTTTGGGGTGTTCATCGTGCGGGAAAAATAACATTATAGTTTGATAGTTGGGTTCGTTACGAACGCGGTGATACAAAATATGTGTACTTTAATGTGTTCATTTTTTTTCTATAATAAAAGTCTTACTATAGGAAAAAAAGCATTTAGTGTTTATAGAACTTATAACTTTTATTTTTACACTTTTTTGAAAACATTTTTATTACTTTTTTTTTTACTTGTCCCACTAGGGGACACTTAGACTTGCAGCTTTGATCGCTGCTAGAGTACATTACACTACACACGTAGTGTAGTGTAATGTACTCTAACTGTCATTGTGACGTGACTGTCACACTGACAGGAAGCAGAGGAGGAACGGCCGGAGGCTGTTCCTCCGAGGCTTCCGTACATGGCAACCCGGAGGTCATTATCTGAGCTCAGATTGCCGTGGCAAGCATCGGTAGCCCCCACGATCACTTGGTGGGGGCTGCCGATGTGCTTCAAACCACTTAAATGCGGCGACGGCAATCCGATGCCGCACTTAAGGGGTTAACCGCCGAAAGCAGCGGCGATAGTCCGCTGTCCGGCGAGACTGATGTCTCAGCGGTCTAGGACAACTGTCAGCGCGCGTCTGTCACTCAGTGTTTACACAGAGTGACAGTTTGAAATGCGGATGAAAATGAACGTCCTGGAGCGGGAACTAGCAGCCGACCATGACGTTCCTTTTCGTCCTTGGTCGTGAAAGGGTTAAAAAGGACCGGTCTTAAAAGTTAAACTGGTTAATTGACCTGAATAGCACTGGGTTTTTTCTTCCTAGACCCCTCCCCCCCCCCCACCCGATATGATCCACTGTTTTGTTGGCTCCCTCTATGCTAATTATCTGTAGTTAGCCAACAAGGTTAAACTATCCTCAAGCTGCCTCGCATGGATTGGTCAGCATCAGAGGCAGGGAAGCTGGCTCCACCCTGTTGGCTAACTACAACAAATTAGCATATAGGGAGCCAATACAACAGTGGACAATATCTCAGGAACCAGGAGGGTCTAGGGAGAAAAAAAATAAAATAAAATGCTGGAATCCGGGAGAAAACGATACAGGTCAGTTAACTAGTACAACTTATTTGACCTAGTGACAGGTCCTCTTTAAGACAGCCTACTCTTTCTGAAAATGGAGTCAGACAACTACCATCTGGACCCCTCGTTCAGTAATCATTTTAAGATTTTACTTACCAAGTGAGGACCGATTCTCTGTATGGAATGAAGACCTTCTTCGTCTGAGAGTTTTCAGATAAAGCAGAAATGACTTTTCCTAGGGTCAACAGGGATTTGTTGATACTAACTCCTTCCTGTGGGCATTAGAGAGTCATTTACTATGCTATATATGGCTAAATAACTTTGTATACCACTGTGTGCATCTGTAGGGTCACACCTTGAGGCGCTCTCCACTGGTCTTTGCAGTGTTACATCTCTCACTGCCTGCCAGGTCCACAAGGTTGATCAGACTGGTAACCCGGTGATCATGCTCTTCCCCATCCACAATCTCGGTCTGCAAGCAAATAAATCTTCAAGTAAAACTGCACAGAGATCGACTCCAATACCACTGCTCTATATAGTAGGACAATAATAAAAATAGCTGAGGAAGCTAAAGAAATGTATTTGGTCTTCTCTAGAGCATACAAAGAACTGTTATTCAGATTTTATGGTTTTACGTTAAAAAAAATAAAAATAAAAAATAGATGAGATGAGGAAACAATCATGATACATGGGCGGCTTGAGTGCTCGAGAGGAGTTGGGGGCGGAGGGAGGAGATGCATCCTGGCAGGGACTCTGAAGGGGTGGGGACACTAGGAGCAGGGCTCTGTGGGGGTAGGGAAGGGAAAGTGGTATTGGCGAGTCAGGGGGAATACGAATGAAGCAGGGGCACATAAAAAAAATAAAAGAAATTGCAGCCACTTTAGTTACCTCCCCAGCCTTCCTACCACAGTCACTCACGACTGGCTGGCTCTTCCGCAGCAAAGCTCTAGGATCTTCTGTCGCCACAGCTGGCATGGAAGAAAGCTCTGCCTCCTCCTCACATGCATATCAAGGCACTAAGAGGAGGAGCTGGGCTCTTTGCATATGGTTTGCTTTGTAGAAAAGAACAGGCCCTGTGATGTAATGGGCCTGTTCCTTTCCCCAAAGTAAGCTTTGAGCCCCATTGTAGCGGTCTAGCAGGCAGGCCCAAACTTGTGGTCAGGCTCCTAACGGCAGTATCGGCTATACTGCCCTGATGGTGACCCTGGGGTCATGTAAATAGACATAAATCCAAACACGTGTGATTGTGAAAGGGGGTTGTCCAGTATTTAAAATTGGATCTGCTCTTTCCAGAAACAGTGCCACATCTGTCCATGGGCTGTGACTGGTATTGTACTTTATTCTCAGTCACTTTAAAACGGTTGAGCTGCAATACCAGACGGTGCCCATGTACAGATGTTGCAGTCTCTGGGGAAAAAAAATCTGGACAACCACTTTAAAATTAAAAAAGTTTTACCTTTGTCTGGGTCATGATGAGAGTAAACACAGAGTGTGATCTGGAACTTTTATCATTCATTCCAGTCGCAGCAGTTGCCCTCTGCTTATTTCCCAGCTGCAGCCAACTCTAAAACACAGAAAAAAAGGTGAATTATAAACACCAATTAGATTAACAGAATAAATAAGATATGATGAAATGAAAAAAATAAAATAAAATTAAAAAAAACAGTCACAGAAGGAAATCCTTGGTCTATACAATAGGAAACTAAAAATATAGGAATGTCTATTACTGGCATTGTTCTTAGAGGTTGAAATTATATTTTACGGCTTGGTAATTGTTGTGTGCAGGTCCATGGCATAACTTACAGAAAATGTACTGCCCCATCAGTGTACATATTTATTATCTGCACTTGGCATAGTGTATATATTACACAAAAAGGTTACAATGTGTGTGCGCGCGCACACACACACACACACACACACGTGTCTTACTTGTTTTTGTACGCTGCTCGAGGAAGACACTAATTTGAAAACCTAATAAAAAAAAGTTACATTTGTTTGCCCATCCCATTGTCCTGGATGTCTGATGCGGGACAATTTCTCCAATGGTGCTGCACTGACCTCACCGAGACTTGTACAAATCCGGCAAAATTGTGGTAGTAACAACGCTACTATAAGGGGAACATGTTATCTTTTATGAATGACTCCATATCTGTACATTGAGGCGCTATGCTTTCTTTTTCTTTTTTTTTTATCACTTTAGAATGCCAATCATTTGATTGGGGCCTGTAGAAATACACATGCTGCATTCAAATGAATAAAACTGATTTTTAGGCACAGAAATTTCTGCCACTGTTGCATGATCTTCCAAGCCCTACTTAAAGTGAAGATCATCAATTCAAAAGCAGCATCTCTCACCTGGATGTCTTGAAAAGAAGATACAACATTTCTGAAAAATAAAATAAAGCAAATTCAGCATGTATAGTAAGAAAACCATGATTAATGCACTCAGGACATTACAACATCTGTGTCTTTATAACACCTACAAGTAAACAGACTGTTGCTGCTCTAGAAGCGTCTACTTACGTGGACAGATCTTCCACATATGGACCCATCAGTGGGTGTTCCCGAACTCTGAGCTGTCAATAGAAGACATTGGTTAAAGTAAAATGTTTGTTTTTAAGTGCCAATTTTTTTAATGTTTTGGAGCGCAGAGTCAAAGTCCTGACCCAATTCCCCTTTAGATGCTGTGGCAAGACCTTAAATAGGCAGTTCTTGCACGGAAAAAAAAAACAATTCCTCAGGGAGCAGTGGGACAAAATTCCCCCACAGTGATGTAAAAGACTCATCACAAGTTAATCGCAAACATTTAATTAGAGTTCTTACTGCCAATGGCTTCATAACCAGTTATTCAATCAAGGGGGCAATTACTTTTTCATACGGGTGATATAGGCTTTAATATATGGAATGATCATTTAAAAAGAGGCAATTTTGTATTCACTCGTTTTGGCTTCATCTTACATCAAAATTAGTTGGATGCTCTGAAAAATTTAAATGTGACGATATCAGCAAAAATAGAACCAAATAGAGTGAGGAGCAAATACTTTTTTACAGCAACGTACATAACAGGACTAAACTTAGTACATAAATACAGTACCAAAACCAGGCATAAAAAATACACAGTACTAGAAACCATGACGTTCAGTGACTCACGGGTGACACATTCTTTGGTTGAAGTAGTTTCCTTCACCTTTCTTCTCCATTCGGCCCAGAACCGTCATGAAAACTTCTACCAGCTACATTTCTTTTTTGAATCAAGTAATTTTTTTTATTCTCAGCAAAAAAGAAAAACAATTGTGATACAACATCACATCCAAAACAGCCACTCCCTCCTCCCCCAGCTTCCAGACTATGTACAAACACAATAGTAGCACATAAAACAGTACCGAATACATTACATAACATATGTAAATCTATGACATACATATAAATCACATGCATTCAAATCCCTAGGTCTATCAGGTTACCCTAAACAACACGTATTGCCCACAAGGCTAGGACGTTGCAGGATGCACCTCAGCTGCAGCATCAGTCGGCAAGTTCTGACCCCGTCTCTCCACCCATGAAGGCCATATTTTATCAAATGTGTGAATATATTTTTCCATTCGTGTCAGCCACGTTACAAAATTCATCCAACCAATGTTGTGCAAGTTTCCTAGCCACATATAACATACGGCAACATGTTCAGAAACAGAGATATCTTCCTCGTACCCCAAAACACATACAAATGGTGTAAAATCCACTGACACCTGATATACAGAAGAAAGTGTCCACTACCTCAGACCAAAACTGTCTCAGCTGCACACATTGCCACATCATATGTATCAACGTGCCAGGTTCCCCACCACACCTGGGACAGTCAGAAGAGTCCCTGAAGCCATTTTCAGTCAGAAACACTGGTGTTCGATAAACCCTATGTATCAGAAATAGAGATATACAATGTGCCTCATTCATAGATAATTTAGGAATCCGCAATCATATATCCCCCCACTGACTTTCTTCTATGGCCCAAGATCTTTCCCATTTACTCAGCAATATGGAAGGAAATTCGCCTAGAAACCTTGTCAACAAGCTTTTGTATAAAAGAGAAATAAGGCTAGATGTGACTGGCCTTGCTAATAACTCCTATCAGGACATGGTCTGTTACTGCGACTGCAGTGTTCCTACTCTCCATTCCGTACGCGTGACGGATCTGAAGAGAATTATAAAATAGAGTATGAGGGAGACCAAATTCTCATTGCAGACATGAGAACAACTTCAATTCCTGATTTTCCAACAACTGGCCCATTCTACGTACCCACTTTATTCTTCCACAGAGCAAAATCGGTTAAGGTAATCATAGGAGATAACCAAGGTGTATCCCAAACAGTCGTATATAGTGTACATCCCACAATACCTTGCATATCCCTAACACACCACCATAGTTTGTGCATCAAATAGAACATTGGAATTTTTTTCGTATGCTGTTGAAATTTATGAGCCTCAAGCGCCATACATCTAATTTAAAGTTTAAAGCGGGCCAAAAGGGGGGTCAAATACATTTTTCAAAGTCCTCCATTTTCATGGAGATTTCTACACCTAGATATTTAAAGGATGCAACACACTTCATAGGGAGATCTGCACCTGTCACCTGCTCGCTCGTATCATCCACCCGCATCGGAACAGACTTGGACCATTTAATGGTCAATCTGGAGAATCGACCAAACTCCCCAATAGAAGACATGGCTGCATCCAAGGAAGCAGCATCATCCTCTAAAAACAGTAGCATGTCATCAGCGTATAGTGCTAGTTTATCCTCTTGCTCTCCATGACGGAACCCGACAATAGCCACTGAACCCCTAATCAGAATTGCTAACGGCTCTATAGCTATGGCAAAAAGCAGTGGAGAAAGCAGACAACCCTGCCGTGTACCTCTCCCCAGTGGAAATGTGTCTGTCATAAAGTTATTCACGCTAAGTCTAGCCACAGGTCTATCATATAACATCTTAATCCATGAGATAAACAAATCCCCAAAGCCCATTCCACACTATCGAAGGCCTTTGCCGCATCCAAAGAACAAAGCACTCGTCTACCTGAGTGATCAGCTGGAAGTTGTAAATTTAAAAAAAAAACAAAAAAACAAAAAAAAACAGCTTTCTGAGATTTAGAGCTGTAGAGTTATTAGGCATAAAACCAGTTTGATCAGGGTGTATTACCGTCGTGATGACCTTAGAGGCGTGAATTGCTATGGCCTTAGCGATAATTTTGACGTCTACTGGCAGTAAAGATATCGGTCTAGAAGACTCCGCTAGCAAAGGATCCTTACCAGGTTTCAAAAGAGCCACCATCATAGCCTCTCTCCTAGTATCAAGTAGGTTCTGGTCTTTAACAGCAGATGTAAAAACATCCAGAAGATGCGTCAAAAGTACATCACCTAGTTTTTTTTTTTAAATTTCCACCGGAAGGCCATCCGATCCCGGAACCTTACCATTAGCTAGAAATGCTACCGCCTCCTGCAACTGCAATGGGGTCTCCAAAAAGTCCTTATCAATAGAGGATAAACATGGCAATGAAATACCTGACAAGCATGATTCCGCAGATACATGAACTATATAAAGAAGCATAGTAAGATTGAAATACATCTTCTATCTCTGCACTAGCAGACACCAAAACCCCCTCCATATTTCGTATAGATGCAATATACGTTTGACCATATTGTGCTCTCGCGACCATAGCAAGCATATGTCCCGCCTTCTCCCCTTCAGCATAAGAACGTGGTCTCTGAAACATCCTCTTATTTTCAGCTACTTCCATTAAATGCGTTTTCAGTAGGTCCCGAGTCTCACGCCAATCAGCTAAAGACGTAATGGTATTATTCAGAACATGAGTCGCCTCAGTCTGTTGCACCCTATCCCTAAGAGAATCACCCAACTTTCTAGTTTTCAATTTGACCCTACTTACCAACTGAATCAAACCCCATCTTAGTGTAGCCTTCATAGCATTCCAAACCATTCTTGCATATGCCGTGCCTACAGTTTCGGAAAAATAATCCTTCAGTATCTTAAGCACATCAGAAACATTTAACCAAAAGGCATTCAACCTACACAGTGTCCTATGTGTTCTAGTACCTTGAGCTAGAGAGATAACCAACAAGAAGGGAGAATGATCAGAGCGTGCCCTAGGTAGATATTCGACTGTTACAATCGCCCCGGCTACAGTCTCAGGGCCCAATCCAAGATCTATACGGGACAGGCTGTTATGTGAGCTAGAAAAACATGAATAGTGTTTATCGTGGGGCAGTTATAGGACCATCCACACTCGCTCCATCATTATTACATTTATCCCAATAGGGGTGTATGTAGTTATTAAAATCAGCTAGCAGAACAAACGGTATACCTGGTCTAGTGCCAGTAAAATGCAGAACCTTTCTAAGTACATCAGTTAAAGGGATGTGGAATATAAACTCCAATAATTATATATTGTTTAGAGTATATAGTGCAATGAAGACAAACATATCTCCCCTCGTCATCAATATCAACTTGAAGACACTGAAAGGGTATCAAATGATGTATCACCAGACTGACACCACTTGAGTAACTGGTGTGAACAGAATGATATTCATGACTCATCCACGCACGATGTATAGTTGCAATTCTATCCCTTGAGAGGTGAGTTTCTTGTAAACCTAGTATAGCTGGAAAATGAGACTTAACATATTCAAAGATAGCCATACGCTTAACAGGGTCTCCAAGGCCCCGAACATTCCAGGATATAGTCGTGACATTAAGAGAGCCATAAGCTTTATAGAAAGAAGCGAAACAGGAGAGATACAGTATATGTAAAACAAGTATGCATACTCTGGAAGAACCCCAAAAAATTACCCAGGACCCCCTCCCCCAAACCAAAACAACCCACATACGCCAAAAGACCTGCTTTAGCCAAAGCAAGTCAGGGCACCAGTCCTCCTTGAACCTGGACAACATGTTTCAGACAAATCAAACTTCAGCGTCCTGTAACCACTCCTAGATTCAAAGGAAAGTCTGTTAAATCAGCATCTAGTGTTTCGGAGCAACCGGCTCCCTGGAAAAAACTATTTTTGCAGATATGTCTAGGCCAATTTCACCATCTATCCATCTGCATCCCGAATACGACGTTCACTACGGTCAAGCCATCTCACAGCGTCCTTAGAGTTCTCAAAGAAATGCCTTTCCCCCAAGGCAACCACTCGAAGCTTTGCAGGATACACCACATAGGGGATCTGGAGAGCACGCAATCTCCTCTTTACCTCCAGGAATAAAAGACGTTTCTTTTGGATATCCGCTGAGAAGTCTGGAAAGCACGCTATACGATGGCCATCAACAGTAACATCTTTCATATCCCGGGCTGCTTTCAGAATGGCATCTCTGTCACCATAATGTAGGAGCTTAACAAACATGGTCCGCAGCTGTGACCCAGGCAGAAGTGGTCTCATGGGAACCCTGTGAGCACGTTCCACAGCATACATGGGCAACAAAATCGCATCACCAAAAGTAGATTTCAGCCACGTTTCAACGTATTCAGTCGGGGTATTACCCTCAGTGCGTTCAGGCAAAACCACCAATCGGACATTATTTTGTCGGAGTCTGTTCTCCAAATCATCCGCCTTAGCTTGCAGATTCCAAATGGCGCGGTCATGGTGCAAAACATCTTTGCATAGGTAAAATGGCGCCCTCGATATCACTAACGCGGCCCTCCACTGCCGCCATCCTGTCAGACTTTCTGCAAATCATGTCGGATAAGCCCCAAGTCCTCACGTACACCTCCCAACTGTAGCGCATGGAGGATAGCGTGGTATTGCATTTAATGATGGCCCAAAAAAATCTAATCATGGACGGCTCACCCTTACCCAACACAGGCAATTTATTAGGAGGTAATGATGGGCATGAGCCCTACGCAGGCTGAAAGTTCAGTAACTGTCCTTCACATACTTCATCAGCGCTCACCTCAGTGTTTACCTCCAGCGCTGGAACCTGTGCATGCTTAGGAGTCCCCACTAGCAGTGCAGGCTTACTTGGTGTAGCAGACGGGGTTTGTCACATATCCTGCCAGGTTAGAGGCCTGCAGCAGCCTGTGCAGCGAAGCAGTACAAGCGCCACCTTGGCTTTCCCGCTCCACCGCCACGTCCTTATTTTGGCAAGTCACGGCCACAAAATCAGCGATACCAGGCTGCAACCCAGCGGGGACGATCTCCCAGGTAAGTACCGGCAGGCTGTACAAAAAGTATACTTGAAAGAGCTCCGAAACAGGATAGTTTAAGGATCACTTGCAGGAGCTAACACACCGTGCGTCCTCTCACATCTCCAGTCAGGCCACGCCCTTACCAGCTACATTTCTTCTCTGCATAGTCCTCTCCCCAGACATCTTTGGCTCTGCACATTTTCAACACAAACTTCCCATCCTTCTGCCCACTTTAGCAGTGTAACCACCTTTAGTAGCCCTAGACTGCTGTCTCAATATTGTGTCTTGCTGCCGCAATACTTCTAGTATTGCCCCGCTGTCCCCAACAATAGTACCACATGCAGTGCCCCCTAAAATAGTGCTACACATCATATCACTTAAAATAGTGCCATAAGTAGTGTCCCCAAAATAGAGCCATATATAAGGTGTCCCTGAACCGCACATGTCCCCGTACCCACAATGAATCCAGCTGTGCAGGCCTATTCCGGCCTGTGCTCTGGGAAAAATAGAAGCAAGCATAGTGATGTTAACCCACAAATTTACAATAGAGGCCATTGTAGTTTGAGCAAATCACAGCAAAGCGAACTACAAGTGAAAATATGCAGGGGACAGCATATTTTTCTTAATTTGCTACCCTCTGAGGCCACCCGAGGTCCTCACGCTGCCTCATGGGCGGTGCAGCATTTAAATATACATTCCATCTGTATTTTCCAGTGGACCACAAGTAAATTTATCAAATCAAAATATTAGCAAAGTGCTTAAATGGCAATAACCCAGTAGAATACTTATCTATAGAGGTTTTCCAATGACATGTTCGTAAAGAATATTTGTATAACCAGAAGATTATACAGAGAGGACGGTCACAGGTTGCTTTTGCAGGAAGTTCCTTCTTCTGTGTCACCCCCCGATTCACTGACCAGAAGTGCTCCCTCGCCTTCTAAAGAGGTTCTTCAGCAGCTGTGTATGTCTTATCTTCTGCAGATCAGAACACACACCTCAATTGCTGCCGTGGGTAGGAATCCTCCAGAACTCTTAAAAAAAGATTCTGCAGCAACTCAATTATGTAGTATAAGAAATATGATGCCGATTACTAGACATTAAGAATAGTTGCATGACCAGTATGGTGTGGCCTCATGCTTTTATATGGTCATGTACCACCTTGGTGGCTCCCAATAGTCTTATACTTTACTGTAGGAAAGGCATGATCCTATAAACCCCTCATGTTATCTTTGGGAGGAATCTAAATGGATCATAGAGCTGATGTAGAAATTAAAATTCCCTACAGATGTGGATGGCTCTCACAACAGTGATACTGTGTAGTGAAATCCAAAAACCCAGTTGCTACCTGAGCAGTTTTATAATCTCGTTTGAGACGGCAACTCGAAAGCTAGAGCTACAATGGACGGAATCTTACTGGTTGTTTCTTCTGTCCGTTATCTGCCTTAAAAACCAGGAGATCATGTATCTTCTCATTGTACACTTCAAAATAGCTCATCTCCAAATGGAAGGAGACCTGTTCAGGAGACACAGATTACAACGATTTCAAAACAGGCTCAAAAATAATTAGCGCAAAACCTATGCCAGTGCATCCAAAATAGTATTTGGGGAGATGACAGGTCAAGAATTAGTAAGAAACCGTGAGGGCTCATTCACACGAACGTGAATCTCGTCTGTGTGAAGGCCATTAAAACAACGACAGTCACACGGACCCATGCATTTCAATGGGGCCGTTTACACGACCGTCGTTCCAACATCCGAGGCGGGCTACGTTAGTCATTCCTATAAATGATAGGAGATTCGCATTCGTGTGAATGAACCCTTCGTCCCAAAGAACAATAAAATCTAATGTCAAGCAATGGTGTCACCGGACATGGACAATAAGGCGGTTGTCCAAAAGTATATTATTTATATTAATAAGTTATAGAACTTGCCATAGTGTTAGTAAAGTAAATAATCCCACATAAATGTCTGTACCTTCTGCCTTACATTCTGAATCTGCGAAAATAAGTGCTCACAAAACCTTGGTGTAATTCCTAGTTCTTCACCAAAACCCATCATACTGCAATAAAAAAAGAAAATTGTTAGTTGTCAACCACAATTTTGTCTATCGTATTTTTGTAAATGGGTGTTAAAAAATAAAAAGAATGATCAATAATAGCCAATAAAGTATTTAAAATGTACCTCCTGTGCAAAACATTTTTCAAAAAGCAGCAGCATGACTTCTGAGCATTTTGTCAAAAATATTCTTCATAAGCCTACATTGCATCAGAGCTAAAGCGTAGGTCCGAATATTAAGCATGTGGCTCCCCCGACAGAAGTTTAAAACGGAGAGAGGCGGGATGGGGAGGTAACTAAGGAAGGCAACGATCAGACGTCGAAGGCTTCAGCATCCGATGGTTACCTTTGCAAACAGCCTTACTTTAGGAGCGGAGCTACGCTTTAAGATGCAATAAGAAATATTAAAAATCCTACTGTTAAATGTCCCTATTATTGTTAAGTTTATGGAACTTAAATGATTTGTTCTGAAATGTGTTCCATTGTTGCCAATTAGACACTACAATGGTATCACACCAGACAATATATGCAACTGCCGGAGTAAGTTTCCACATGGAATAATATTCTGTATATCTTGAAATATATAATGAGAGGCGTATAGAATAAAGGCATTAGCAGTGCCAACGTCTCAATTAGTATCACGTGATCGCCGAAATAAGAGTCACTTGATCAGCTGCTCTAACTAACCCCGATACAGCTATGGCTGTGATACTGGTCACCTGGCAGCTACTATAGCAGCTCCAATGACCAGGGAAACATGCAGTGTAAAACAAAAATAATAATTATGTCACTCTCCCGCAAAGGTCTTTTCTGACCTTTGGAGGGAAATTTAAAAAGGTGAGAGTATAACAAATAAATGTCAAAAGAATAGTAAATTTTAAAAAAAACAAAAAAACTACTTAAATTATGCCCCTCGCCAGCCATATTCAAAGCCCCAGCCCCGATGCAATTTGCCCAATTATGACATGTTATATATGAAAATTAACAGTAAGAAATAGCAAATACTAACAGTATTAAGCACTATGTATATCTTTGTATATCATTTTCTTATTAATTGAATGTACTGTTTTTAAAAAAAAATGTTACTTTTTTAGATGCAGCTTCTATGTATCATGTGTACATAGAAGCTGTATTATTCAGTCTGTCGAGTATGTCAGGTCAGCAGTACCGATGGCTAGGCTGGAAGCGGGTACTGTATGTCTAACATGCAGGATCCAGCTAATATCGATGTGATCCAGCCGAGTCATCAGTCTGAGACCGAACGATACAACTTCTATGTATACAGGATACATAGAAGCTGTATCTAAAAAAAAGTAACAGTTTTTTTTTAGATTGGTAAAACTGCCGCAAAATGTACGAATTTTACACATACGTATAGGACTTTCCAGATCCAGTCTGACCATAGGCAAACAAGCAGGTGTTGTATCCCAGGATTGACCATTCTAGCAAAGGTGCTGCCAGTTTCTCGTACACTTTTTCTTGACTTGCATAATTGGGATCAGATTTTTCAAAAGACGAAAAAGAAAAGTCATAGATAAAACTGTGGTTTTGCTTGGAGTCTAGGTGTTGTACGATGGTCTCGTGTCCATTCATAAAGACAACCTGTGTGGCATTCTCATTCATTTCCCTAAAACAGGAATTCACATTTAAGAAGATTAAAGAGTCTCAAAATAATACATTAAGTTTTCGTTTTACCAGATGGAAGGGTGAACTGAACCTAAATATTTTATGTCATTTGATGCTTCTGGTCTTCATGTAACTCAATGATAGCACAGGCATCTGTGTGTGGAAGGCCATCCTGCCTGGGGAATGGAAATGTCGTGAAGAAATATGGGGGAATATGGCAGCAAGTGTTCAATTCACCTGCAGCACCACCGCAGGGGAAATGCAGCATTACACAGTTCCCATTGGAATCTATTGGCTGCCTATGCAATGCAGTGACATGCCTAGTCCTCCAGAGCGAGAGACACTCTCCGTTATTGGTAATAGAGATTCCCCGCTCAGGTCTACTTTCTATTAACTCAGAAATAGGGTATTTGAAAATAGTTTTCTAAACCAGACAACCCCTTTTAGTTTGGGGGAAATTATTAATAACTTTATTGAGACTGTTCTTTTCTTTACATGTAGCCATCTACAGTGAAGGAAATAAGTATTAGATCCCTTGCTGATTTTGTAAGTTTGCCCACTGTCAAAGACATGAACAGTCTAGAATTTTTAGGCTAGGTTAATTTTACCAGTGAGAGATCGATTATATTTAAAAAAAAAAACAGAAAATCACATAGTCAAAATTATATATATTTATTTGCATTGTGCACAGAGAAATAAGTATTTGATCCCATACCAACCATTAAGAGTTCAGCCTCCTCCAGACCAGTTAGGGTATGTGCACACACACTAATTACGTCCGTAATTGACGGACGTATTTCGGCCGCAAGTCCCGGACCGAACACAGTGCAAGGAGCCGGGCTCCTAGCATAATACTTATGTACGACGCTAGGAGTCCCTGCCTTGCTGCAGGACAACTGTCCCGTAGTATAATCATGTTTACAGTACGGGACAGTTGTCCTGCAGCGAGGCAGGGACTTCTAGCATCGTACATAAGTATTATGCTAGGAGCCCGGCTCCTTGCACTGTGTTCGGTCCGGGACTTGCGGCCGAAATACGTCCGTCAATTACGGACGTAATTAGTGTGTGTGCACATACCCTTACACGCTCCAAATCAACTTGGTGCCTGCATTAAAGACAGCGGTCTTACATGGTCACCTGTATAAAAGACTCCTGTCCACAGACTCAATTAATCAGTCTGACTCTAACCTCTACAACATGGGCAAGACCAAAGAGCTTTCTAAGGACGTCAGGGACAAGATCATAGACCTGCACAAGGCTGGAATGGGCTACAAAACCATAAGTAAGACGCTGGGTGAGAAGGAGACAACTGTTGGTGCAATAGTAAGAAAATGGAAGACATACAAAATGACTGTCAATCGACATCGATCTGGGGCTCCATGCAAAATCTCACCTCGTGGGGTATCCTTGATCCTGAGGAAGGTCAGAGCTCAGCCGAAAACGACACGGGGGGAACTTGTTAATGATCTCAAGGCAGCTGGGACCACAGTCACCAAGAAAACCATTGGTAACACATTACGCCGTAATGGATTAAAATCCTGCAGTGCCCGCAAGGTCTCCCTGCTCAAGAAGGCACATGTACAGGCCCATCTGAAGCTTGCAAATGAACACGAAGGTGCTGTGGTCAGATGAGACTAAAATGGAGCTCTTTGGCATTAACTCAACTCGCCGTGTTTGGAGGAAGAGAAATGCTGCCTATGACCCAAAGAACACCGTCCCCACTGTCAAGCATGGTGGTGGAAACATTATGTTTTGGGGGTGTTTCTCTGCTAAGGGCACAGGACTACTTCACCGCATCAATGGGAGAATGGATGGAGCCATGTACCGTCAAATCCTGAGTGACAACCTCCTTCCCTCCACCAGGACATTAAAAATGGCTCGTGGCTGGGTCTTCCAGCACGACAATGACCCGAAACATACAGCCAAGGCAACAAAGGAGTGGCTCAAAAAGAAGCACATTAAGGTCATGGAGTGGCCTAGCCAGTCTCCAGACCTTAATCCCATCTAAAACTTATGGAGGGAGCTGAAGATCCGAGTTGCCAAGCGACAGCCTCGAAATCTTAATGATTTACCGATGATCTGCAAAGAGGAGTGGGCCAAAATTCCATCTAACATGTGTGCAAACCTCATCATCAACTACTAAAAATATCTGACTGCTGTGCTTGCCAACAAGGGTTTTGCCACCAAGTATTAAGTCTTGTTTGCCAAAGGGATCAAATACTTATTTCTCTGTGCACAAGGCAAATAAATATATATAATTTTGACAATGTGATTTTCTTTTTTTTTTTTATATAATCTATCTCTCACTGGTAAAATTAACCTAGCCTAAAAATTCTAGACTGTTCATGTCTTTGACAGTGGGCAAATTTACAAAATCAGCAAGGGATCAAATACTTATTTCCTTCACTGTATATTGCAGTCAATGTCACAGACAGTTTGTCTATGGGGTGGTCGTCACATTTAAAGTGATATTAAACTTTTTACAAATAAAGCGGTTTAATAATGAAATAAAAAATATCTAAATTAGAATATAAACCTTATTTCTATCGTGCACTATTTTGAAGTTCCCTGAGTGAAAGTTTTTTGGTGTAGTAATTTTTGCTCTGAAACCGATCCTAATCACCTGAAAAAGTGATGACATTAGTTCATATATTTTTTTTTTTCTCACTCATCAGTTTTAGGCCTCGTGCACATAACCGTAATTACGGATAAAATACTGACCCATTCATTTTAATCGGCCACAGACACCTTCCCGTATATTTATGGGTGTGTTCGGGCCGTAGAAACGGCCCACAAAAAATAGGATATGTCCTATTTTTCGCATTTTTTTTCCATCCCTGCAAATGTGGGTGACACTCTGTGGCCAGTCCATGCTCATCTCATTACTGAACGTAAATACTGCAGTCGTGTGCATGAGACCTTACAGAAAAAAAAGTTTAAAAAAAAAAAAAAAAAACACTATATAATCTATTTTTTTTAAAACATACTGCAACAAAAATGAAGGTGCAATGTGATTTATAATGCACAGCGCTTAAATATGAGGAGGGTGTTACTAACCTGGTACTAAATGGTCTGACTCTCACCGCTACGGTCACTGCACAATTTTCTGCCTTGTGACAGTCATCCATTGAGGTAGCAACATGACGACTACTTGCCTCAACCTTTTCTTCCAAAACTTCAGATGGAAAGCTCAATTCCCGAGTCTTTTCGGTCTGACCAACCATACAAGGGATCTTTCTGTTGACAGCAGGTAATGCTGGACGTTTTGGGGTTACTGCTGGGCTCTTTATTTCCCGAGTTGATGCTGATCTCATCAGACCAGAGGTCGCATTTTTGGGTGGTTTTTGGTTCCCCAAACCTCCATTTTTTAAACCTGGTGTCTTAGCAGCATTTTGGCTTGAACTGCTTAAGTTCTTGTCTGAACCATTTCCCTTTGTGTTCTTCCAGCTTTGAAACTTGACATAATCTGATGATCCATTCACGTGTGGATTTCCAGCTTTTTGACCCAACATAGATTTAGGATGGAGTGGTTTTCCATTTACATTGGTTAGTTTAGTCCTTAATTCAGTCTGAATAACAGAATCATTTCTGGTTGGGACTAGTTGTGTAGATTTGTCTTTGTCAGTTGACTTTGTATTCTTTTCAGCATCATCCTTTTCAATGGATCCAGTTCTAGGCCTCCTCTGCAAAGTCAGACGCTTTTCAGGTTCATCCCGCTGATTGACATCCTTCTCCTGAACTGGTTGCTCCACTTGGGGACAACTCTTCACTATAGTCTCCCTCCTCTGAAGCTTTAGGTTGGCAGATCCCGCATTTTTACATGCAGAAATGACATATGTTCTGTTTATTTCTTTGATATTAGCCGGATGGTGCGCTTTATGTGACATTTCTTTAAAATTTTAAGACCGCCTTGTAGAAAAAGTTTTAATGTAACTATTAATACTGAAATATAAATCACGGCTTCAAGAGGGTGAAAGTCCCTTCAAACTGGAATACGAACAGCAAAGAGAAATTTTCCATGAAAGCACCGGGGATACCATCATACTGAAATAAAAGACGAGTTACTTAAGATATCAAACAAGAATCTATGTCCACATAGGATATACATCTTAGTTTTCGAAGGACTTAACATAGGTAGTAGGTGATAGATGGTAGATTAGTGGAGGTCCAACCAATAGGACACCAACCAATTGATAGATTACATACCAGTTCCCCATTGCTGCCCATGGGCACGACGAGGAGTTGCAATTAGCGGTGGTCGGAGAGTGCGCGCTGCTCCACCGTACAACTCCATGGAAGTTAGAGGACTGCAGAAACATGGAGTATGGGAGAGTGTGGAGAGTGATTGAATTTTAAGCGCCGTCTTTGGACAGTGACGCGTAAAATGACAGCTCGTCTGCACAGAACATCGTAAGACCCATTGCAGGCAACGGGCAGATGTTTGCCGACGTATTGGAGCCGTCTTTTCAGGCGTAATTCGAGGCGTAACACGCCTCCATTATGTCTGAAAAGAGGTCGTGTGCACACCCTTACAAAACAGCAGAGTTCAGCGGTTTCTGGAAACCCGGCCATCTCTCCACTGATCCAAGTCTGGATACCACGGTTAGCAGCCGTCTCATGAGGCGGGGACGGAGGACCACCATTCTCTGGAATGGTGCAGATTCCAGAGCGGAGACCTGTGGACATGCCATAAATGTCTGAGATGGGAACGCCCTGTTCAACCCGTTCCCGCACCTTGATGTAACTGCACGGCCTGGCAAGAGGTTTCTTCCAGCACCAGGACATTCAAATACTGATCGGTTCGCAGTGCACACTGTCCTAATAGACAGTGTCCAGGAACCTGGGAGGGTCAGCTGTTCCTGAAAGCAGACACTCCACTGTTGCCTTCCAGCGATCCAACGCCACGGATTTAGGCAATTAACCCTTTAAATGCAGCAATCTATGGTGTCCGCCGCAATTAAAGGGTTTGTAGCACAATGCAATTGTGGAGGGTGTCGATGGTTGGCATGGCAAACAGAGACCAGACAATGGAGACCGGGTCTGCCATGTGTCAGCGTCACAATGACAGTTATAATACATTACACTAGCTTAGGTAGTGTAATGTATTATAGCAGCGATCAGTGCTGCAGGTCTTCAAGTCCCTTAGTGGGACCAAAAAACAGTTTATAAAACTGTTTTATAAAAAAGAAGTGTAAAAATAAAAATTATAGGAAAAAAAGCAGTTTTTTAAAAAGTATAAGTCTTTTATTATAGAAAAAATATAAACCGTTATAAAAAGTACACATATTTGGTATTACCGCATCCGTAACGACCCAACTTTAAAACTATAATGTTGTTTTTCCTGCACGGTCAACACCGCACAAAAACAATGCCAGAATCGCTATTTTTTGGTCACCACCCCTCCCAAAATGTAGAATAAAAAGTGATCAAAAAGTCGCAATGTACCCCAAAATAGTACCAATAAAAACTACAACCCGTCCTGCAAAAAACAAGACCTTACACAGCTTTTTTGACTGAAAAAAACAACAACTGATTTTATTGTGCAAACACTGCAAAACGTAAAGAAACTATATACATATGGTATCACCGTAATCGTATCGCTCCGCAGAAGTAAAATGTAATTTACAGCCCAGGGTAAACACTGTCCAAAAATAAAATAAAAAATGATAAAAAACCATGGTCAGAATTTATGGTTTTTGGTCACCTGGCTTGCCAATAAATTTAATTAAAAAAAGTGATCAAATAAAGTAAAATTCTATATAATCAAATGTACCCCAAAATGGTACCAATGAAAACTACAGATTTTTCCACAACAAATAAGCTCTCACACAGCTCTGGTGGAGAAAAAATGTAAAAAGTTCTGGCTCAGAATAGGACAATGCCCGCTCCATAAGCTGCGGGTGTCAGCTGTGTATTACAGCTGACACCTGGGACTAACGTAACTGACAGGAACAGTTACAGGAGGCTGTAAAAATTACAATACACTGCAATACATTATGATTGCAGTGTATCGTACAAGCAAGCTAACGATCACTTGCTCAAGTCAAACAAAATTGATATCGCTGTGTACGTAAAAGTCCAAACTATTGCAATATTCCATTTTTTTAACTCGCACGGTGAATGCTGTAAAAAATAAAAGTATTTAAAACGGCAAAAATAGTTTGTTTTTTTTTTTTTTACAAAGAATTGTACGTACGAAAATGGTACAAATAAAAACTACAGCTGGTCCCGCAAAAAAAAATAAGCCCTCACACCTCTCAAATCAACCAAAAAAAAAATAAAAAAAATAAAGGGTACATCTCTTGGAATGTGGTGAAACGAAAAAATAAATAAAAATCGTTCTTTAACAAATGAACAAGTAGTAAAACATAAAAATTAAAAAAACCTATATAAATTTGGTATCACCGTAATAGTATTGAGCCGCAGAATAAAGTTAAGTTGTTGTTTTTACCGCACGTTGAAAGCCGTAAAAAACAAAATCCAAAAACAGCAAAATCATAGTTTTTCCCAATTTCAACCCGCAAATAATTTTTCTTCAGTTTACCAGTATATTATATGTTACTTTAAACAGTGTCAATACAAACTGCAACTCATCCAGCAAAAAATAAGCCCTCACACCCCTATTGACGGAAACATTTTAAAAGAACACAAAAATAGTTAGGCGGGATTCACACGACCGGGTCGTTCCCGAGCCCGAGTGCCGGCCGGTAAAATCGGCCATTTTGCATTAAGTTTTGCATCCGTGCCCGGCCGGGCAGATCCGGACAGTGACATCAGCGGCAACTCCTGAAGGGGAATCCCCATGTGTTCGGGGATTCCGCTTCAGGAGTTTCCCCTGATGTCACTGCCCAGATATGGACAGAGACATCAAGCGCTCTGTCCAGGAGCAGAATCCCCGAAAACACGGGGATTCCGCTCCTTCAAGGAGCTAAATTGCGGCTAGCACATAGCAGAGCGGGGAGATACCTCCCTGCTCTGCTATAGTGGCGTCGCTACAGTAGTAGCAGCCGCAGCAGCAGCTGCTAGCGGCGCCATCGAAGGTGTCGCCGGGCCAGGGTGCTTTTCAAGCAGGGGAAGGGAGCCAGCGCAGCGCTCCCTTCCACCTGCTGTACACCCCGGCCCTGCCACACAGTGTACAGCGATGCCATTCGTCAGAATGGCATCAACTCCTCCTCCTCACATCCACTTTGCGCTGTGAGGAGGAGGAGGAGATAGAGCGCAAGCTCCGGAAAACCCGGCCATCACTCGGGACACATCCCGGTGATGGCCGTGTATTACCCGGCCCCATAGACTTCTATGGGAGCCGGGTGGTCGGGCGAAGATAGAGCATGTCCTATTTTTTGACGGCCGGTTTTTCCGGCCGTCAAAAAATCGGTCGTGTGAATAGCCCCATTAGGGGTCTATTATTCCTAATGCAGCCGGGTGCCGGCCGATTTATGAACGGCCGGCACCCGGCCGGGAAACCCTGCCGTGTGAATGAGGCCTTATGGATCTTTGAAGGCGGGGAGTGAAAAACGAAAAAGCAATGGATCAGTCCTGAAAGGTTTAAATAATTTCTAATGAACAAATATTTATGACCACATATGGGGTATTGCAGTACTCGGGAGAAATTGCTTTACAAATGTTGGGGTGCTATTTCTTCTCCTTGTGAAAATGAAAAAAAAATATATAATTTTAGTGGAAAAAAACGTGATAGTCGAAACATTTTACAGACTAAGGCCTTATTCACACGAACGTTGAATACATCCGTGTGACGGCTGTTAAAACAATAGCCTTTACACGGACGCATGTTTTTCAATGGGGCCATTCACACGGCCGTTGTTTCAACAGACCGTGTGAAGGGTCAATTGAAATATAGAACCTGTCCTATTTTGTTCCGTTTTCACAGATCCTTCCATAGGCTCAAGTCTATGGGGATCCATGAAAACAGGACCCACATGTGGGCAACACGAACGTGAAAATCATCAAGTTGTGAATCTAGCCGAATTCCAATAAATTATGCAAAAAGATTGTGGGGTCAAAATGCTAACAATACCCCAAGAAAAATTCCTTGAGGGCTGTAGTTTCCAAAATGGGGTCACTTGTGTGGGGTTTCCACTGTTTTTGTCCCTCCAGGGCGTTGCAAACACAACATGGCACTGAAAACCATTCCAGATTTTCATTTTCAGACTAATTCCCATAAATTTAGCTAAAAACCTATGGGGTCAAAATGCTAACTATAAACCTAGATAAATTCCTTTAGGGAGTAGTTTCCAAAATGGGGTCACTTTTGAGGGGTTCCCACGGTTTTGGCCCTACAAGACCTCTTCAAACCTAACATGGTGCCTAAAATGTATTCTAAAAACAAAAAGGTGGCCCCAAAATCTGGTGCTACTTTGCTTCTGAGGCCGGTGTTACAGTCCATTAGCACATTAGGGCTACATGTGGGACATTTCTAAAAACTGCAGACTGGGCAATAAATATTGAGTTGCGTTTTTCAGATAAAACCTTCTGTGGTACAAAAAAAAAAAAAATACGTATTAAAATGAAGTATTACATATGATTTTCGGCAAAAAAAAAGTTGAAATTTGTACATTTTATTTCTGCTTTGCTTTCATTCCTGTGAAACGCCTAAAGGGTTAAGAAACTTTCTGAATGCTGCGTCGAATACTTTGAGGGGTGCAGATTTTAAAATGGTGTAATTTATTGGGAATTTCTTATATACAAGGCCGCTAAAGCCACTTCAGAATTTTCTTGAAATGTGAGAAATTGCTGCTAAAGTTGGAATTTACAATTCCTAGAATAAAAAGGACGTTCAACAACAACACAAACATAAGACATATGGAATATGTGATACAGTAACTTTTTTGTAGGGTATTACTATCTGTCTTACAAGGAGCTACATATAAATTTAGAAAAATGCTAATCATTGCAAATTTTCTCTACATTTGTTTGTTTTTTTTACAAATAAATACTGAATGTATCGACCAAATTTTTCTACTAACATAAAGTACAATAGGTCACAAGAAAACAATCTCAGAATCGCTTGGATAGGTAAAAGCATTCCAAAGTTATTACCACATAAAGTGACACACGTCAGATCTGAAAAAATAAAAAAGGCTGTGTCCTCGAGGCCAAAACAGGTTTAGTCCTAAAGGGGTTAAGCAGGATGAGGGAAATTAAGCATGATATTGCGATAATCTTAAACAAATGGATAACCGCTTGTTTTTTTTGCAATTGTGAACTAACGTATGTCTACGGGGGCGCGTGACATTGCACGTGTACGTGTGTTTTACACACATGCAATGTCACGCGCCCTTATAAACTTATGTTCAAACGCAATTGTGTGTTTATCGCCCGCGATATGTTAGTTCTTAACCCCTTAATGACCGCCGATTAGCCTTTTCACGGCGGTCATTAATGGGCTTTATTCTACAGCGCCGCCATTCCACGGCGCTGCATTAGAATAAAGTAAACAGAGCAGGGAGCTGTGAAATCTCCCTGCTCTCAGCTGCCAGAGGCAGCTGAGGGCTGGGGGCGTCCCTGCTCTGCTGGGTGAGATCGATATTAGTATTGATCTAACCCGTTTAACCCCTCAGATGTGGTGCACAATAGCGAGCACCGCATCTGAGTGGTTTTGGAGAGAGGGAGGGAGCTCCCTCTCTCTCCCACCGACACCCGGCGATACGATCGCCCAGTGTCGGTGATGGCAGCCGGGGGCCTAATAAAGGCCCCCAGGTCTGCCTGTAATGAATGCCTGCTAGGTCATGACCTAGCAGATGCCTGTCCGTTTTAAACAGACAGGCAGTAATACACTGCAATACAAAAGTATTGCAGTGTATTATAAATGTGATCAGATGATCGCATATGAAAGTCCCCTAGTAGGACAAGTAAAAAAAAAAAAAGTTGAACAAAGTTAATTAAAAAAAAATGTGAAAAAAATAATGAAAAACCCACTTTTTCCCCTTACAAACTGCTTTATTATAAAAAAAACACAATAAAGCAAAAACGACCCCGACTATAAAGCTATTACATTACTTAACCCGCACGGTGAACGCTGTAAAAAATAAAATAAAAAACAATGGAAAAATTGTTGTTTTCTGTTAATCCTGGCGTAAAAAAAATTTGATAAAAAGTGATCAAAAAGTCGCATCTACTCCAAACTGGTACCAATGAAAACTACAAGTCGTCCCGCAATAAACAAGCCCTCATACAACTGCATCGGCTGAACAATAAAATAGTTCTAGCTCTTCGAATGTGACGATGGAAAAACTTAAAAAATGGCTTGGTTATTAGGGCCCAGAATGCAAGCAGGTGGAAGGGGTTAAACAGAAGTCCTGTGACCAAAAAGATGCGATGACGTTTTAACATGTCAGATTAGATTGGTGGGGGTCTGAGATCTAGGATCTCACAGACACCTGGTTTGGATTTGCTATGCTCATCGTTTCCATAACTGAAAGCATCAGATGCTGCTCTTCTTTAGAAAAGCCACTACTTTTAATACTACCAAATCCAGAGTTACTTTAGAGATTTGTCATTAGACACGTCCAAGCAGCACGTTTAGCGTTAATCCACCTATGGGACGTCTTTATTCCAAGTGTCAATGATGAAGCAAGTCACAGACCAAACTCCATGTTTTCTTTCCACTTGACAGATTCATTAGTTATTGCTGGAACAATCGTGATCAGCTGCGATCATTGGGCAAAGGACCAGCACACACAAGGGCAATGTATTATCTCACAGCACCTATTGAATGGGTGCCCATGTAATATATGGTCATGCCAAGTGCGCCAACCCTTTTAAAAGGTGTAATACCACTTTAAGAGAAACTAATAGAAAGTGGGAAATCCCCAAAGGTTACTACGTTACTTCTGTCATATAAAACGCAGTCCTGATTTGACATACACAAATTATACAATCCACAATACTAATAATAATTATTCATGACCGCAATGTATCAGGAAGCAGCAACACGTAATCCGCCCGC
Organism: Rhinoderma darwinii; assembly: GCF_050947455.1. Lineage (NCBI taxonomy): Eukaryota > Metazoa > Chordata > Amphibia > Anura > Rhinodermatidae > Rhinoderma > Rhinoderma darwinii. The sequence goes on from NC_134693.1 coordinate 55,814,761, forward strand.
AACCACAACCACACAATACAGACTGTAGCACCGGAGTGGTTACCTCTGTTTATCAGGCGCAGCATTCTACCTTCTTCCGTTTGCCAGCTAGCGATACATTTCGAATTCCGCTCCGTTCACCCCAATTGGTGGAATATATGTCACGTCTTGCTGGTGACATCACACGTTCCGTATTAGGAAGTAGAGCAAACGTCGGCCATTTTTGATGAGGGCATTCCGCCCAGAACCTAGAATGAATCTGTGTGACGTATTCATATGCTGCCGCTGGGGAGAGCTGCTCTATTCTAGACACGACCCTGACCTGCTGTCCACGAGCTCCCAGCTATGGCTGGCGTTGTTTCCTGTCAAGTATTACAGTACAGTGGGGGTGTTTTTGGTGTTATTTTGTAAAGTTGCTTTTAGAATGATCCACACGTGAAGTTGAGATATGTTACTGCAGCCAAAATACATATTACAGGAATGTAAGACTTGGGTTAATAAAATAACACTGTTTAGATGGGGCAGATTAGGCTACGCAGGTGACTGCGCTATTGATTCCGTCGTAAAAACGGAAACCTTCCGGAATGGTGACGAATGGAAACCATTAGCAATGTTTCCGTCACCATTGATATCAATGGGGACGGAAGCTGTGGTTTCAGTTTGACTTTCCGTTGCGGGGTTCACGAGACCGAAACCTCAGACGGAACCCCGGAACGGAAAGCCAACGCTGATGTGAACAGGCCCTAATACCTGACGAATCTACTATTGCATGGTCCGTCGTGGTGTCTGTTGTTTCTCCCTGTCAAACATGACGGAACTGCTAATGGTCTTCAATGGTTTCCGTTTGGCTTTCAGTTCATGGAAAAGATCGAACGGAACCGATGAACGGAAGCCTGACGCTGATGTGAACGGCCTATTCACATCAGCGTCGGGCTTCCGTTCAACCTTTCAATCGGAGGAACCGTTGAACGGAAACCATTGAATCCTCCTCATGCACACTATAGTGTGCGCCGGGTCGAGTCCCGTAAGTGATCTGTAAAAAGATAGGACATGTCCTATCTTTCCACGAAGCGAAGAATCGGTTCAGTTTTCACCTACCCTATTCACCCGCTAAAGTGTTAAAAACCGCCCGAGTGGCACATCGGTCATGTGCAACTGGCATTAGGCTGTGTTCACATCTGCGGTCCAGGTTCGATCATGAGTAGAACATTGGGAATAGCAGCAGCACCGAATCTGTCACATGTGACGGAAACCAACAGCGCCCGACTGAACCCATTGACTTTAATAGGTTCAGTCGGGTTTCCGCCATTTTGCCAGACAAAATAGAGCTGAATGCTGCGCTATTTTGTCCAGCAAAGACAACCAGATCTGCGAAGGAGGCCCCTGTTGGGATGCAAATTCTAGTCACACAGCAGTGTATGTTGGACATATACATCCTGGACTCCCACCACTCCAGACATTGTATATATCGCTACAAAATAATCATATGCTGCAGAGTATACATTTTTTTTTTTTTGCGGGAAGCCTCCGTATTTAGTCGCGTAGTTGACTATGCTTTTCAATAAAAATAAAAAAAAGGTATGCCAATGCATACTGCCATAAGTCGGAAGCATTTACCTGAGTATTCGTCCTGCATACACTGCAAACGCAATGTGAATAGGCCTTTTAATAATTATTGGTTTATTTCTTTGAGCTGTATTTTTCTCTGCAGTATGGGAGTAAATATAGACTGAAATATAGATAAACATTCGCCTTATAAAAAGCCCTTTATTTTTTCATATCTTCTATTTTGATATATAATCATTTGAAGTTACAGGCCCAAAGCCTGAAGCTGCATTAGGCCGGGTTCCCATGTAGTGTAAACGCTGCGGAATTTCCAGAACGTAATTTTGCGCAGAAATTTTGCAGCATTTAGTGGATGAGATTTTAAAAATCTTATACCCACGCTGCGGGAAAAAAAAATGCTGCAAAAACATTGACCTGCAGTGCGAAATTTAAATACACGTCAATTTATTCTGCGTTTTCATTGCTTTTTTGTTGCAGGTTTTCCCATGGAATACAACGGGGATGCAAAACCCGCAACGAATAGCCAAGTGTTGCGACTTTTGCAGCAGAATCGCGATGTGGTGCGGTTTTCCAGAATGGAATGTGCTGTGGGTTCATGGTCGGATATGCAGCGTATCCGACCCGTGGGAACCCGGCCCAACTGCCTGGATCTGATGTTAACATTTCTTGTCTGGTGCCAGGTGAAGGGTTGTCGTGGAGAATTATATTGAAGGATGTAGATATTGATTCAGATGGTGTTCTTAAAGAGGTTTTCCGAAGCTCTAAGGAGTCTGTATCTCCCCGCTCAGCCCCACCGACATCCTGCCCCATCCAGTGACTCCATAATGCATCCCATAATGCCCCCTATTTTCTATTTTCCAAGCGCAACAGAATGAATTCAGCCACTTTAGGTAATGTAAGTAAATTAGATGTTTGCTGTGGAAGAGAGTGTATAATCAGGGACATCAAAGATTTTACTCGGACAATCCCTTTAACCCGTTAGTGACCGGCCCATAGTCTTTTTACGTCGGTCACTAACGGGCCTTATTCCGATGCCAAAGACTTTTTACGTTGCGGCATCGGAATAAGTAAACAGAGCAGGGAACTGTCACATCTCCCTGCTCTCAGCTGCCAGAGGCAGCTGAGGGCTGGGAGCGTCCCTGCTCTGCCGTGTGAGATCGATATAAGTATTTCTGTTTTCATTCATCCTTTTGACAGCTGTTGCACGAATCACTCTGTTCGCACGGAAGTGCTTCCGTGCGACATGCGTGGTTTTCACACACCCATTGACTTCAATGGGTGCGTGATTCACGCAAAACGCCCAAAGAACGGACATGTCGTGACTTTTTTTCAGCGGACTCACGCTGAGTAAAAATCACGAACATGTCTGCACTGCCCCATAGACTAATATAGGTCCGTGCAACGCGCGTGCAAATCACGCGCGTTGCACGGACGTTTTTCCCGTTTGTCTGAATAAAGCCTTAGGGTAGTTTAAAATGGGCAGATATTCGCCTGTGTTTACCACCTATTAACGAGCACCGATCGACACTACAGCTTGTCGATCAATGCTCCTTTGCTCCATTCAATCATCGGGAGTATGGGGATGAACAATTGTTACTACGATCGCTCGTCCCCATACATTTGCATTCGGTCAGCAGCATATCCCGTGAACACAGGGCGATATGCTGCCAACTAGTGACCATTTTTATGGGCGCATAAAAATTATATTTAGCTGTTCATTGGCTGATTGTTCCTCTCATTACACAGGGCAATGAGCAGGAACCAGCGTTTGTATAAACGCTTGTTCACCCGAACATTGGCCTGCGTAAAAGGAACTTTACGGATGAAAAAATTGGTCTGACTTGGTCGTTTACATACACATCTGTCGTTAAGTTAGAACCAGATCTCAACTTCCTCATCTTTTGATCAATAAAACCTTTCTATTCTCTATAATGGAGTTGCCTTTCAATTTCATACACATGCTAATTACTCGCTACAATTATTGTGATTGTCAGACAAATTTTCATGACGGTCAGATCAGTTTTCTGGCAGATGAGACAGATTTCAATCAGATCAATTGGCCATTTACAGCAATTTAGACTGAAATTGGACAAATTGGTCAGATATCTGTACCTGTAAGGGTAAGTCCACATGAAGCAGCACTGACCCGTGAAATTGCCTGTAAATGGTCACGCGTTGTTGCTGGTAAAACGTCTGTTTACCTTCAAAACCGTGCCGTCATTAATGACCTTTTATGGCCATACGATTTTGCAGGTAAAGCGGCGTTTTACCCATAACAATGTGCGGCCATTAATAGGCAATTTGACAGCCACGTCGAACATGGTGCCGGCGCGACTGTCGGCCGTATCGCGGTCGGGTGTGTGCCGCTTTGTGTGGCCTTACAGGTACAGATATCTGACCAATTTGTCCAATCAGACCAATTTCAGTCTAAATTGTTGTGTGTAAGTGGCCAATTGATCTAAATTTATTTACAGGTGAGAATGTCAACAATAGCGGCAGCAGTGATGTTATGTAATAAATACATCCATGGCATCCCGTCTGCCTGTGTGCACACTTACACAAGCTGCTACTTGTACGCCACAGATCAGACAGTGGAAGCAGAACTTATGAGTAAGGGGATGTTTACACGACCTATTTTCAGATGTTTTTTAACGCCCCAAAAAACGGTTAAAGATGCGGGGCCTGAACGGCTCAAAACATCTGCCCGTTGGTTTCAAAGGAAAAGCGGCATTCCGTTCCCACATGGCGTTTCTTATGAGGGCGTTTTTAAAAATGGCCGCGTAAAAAAAAGCCTCGTAAAAAGAAGTGCATGTCACTTCTTGAGCCGTTTTTGGAGCAGTTTTTCATTGACTCAATAGAAATACAGCTCCAAAAACGACCGTAAAAACCACAAGTTGCTTAAAAAACGGCTGAAAATCAGAGGCCGTTTTCCCCTGGAACCAGCTCCGTATTTTCAGCCGTTTTTTGTTAAACGTTTTGTTAAACTTTGACTATAACATATGCCAAGTATGTCTACAAAGTGGCCAAACCCTTTATCCCCTTAGTGACCATTAATATGCCTTTTCACGGCGGTCACTAAGGGGCCTTAGGCTAGGCCGTCGCCTTTTCACGGTGGCCCAGTCTAAGTCCTGCATGGGTGTCCCGTGCAGGCAGGAGCCAGGACTCGGCTTTCTGATGACAACCGGGCTCCTGCTCTAATGGCCACAATTGAAGTTTACGTCAATCGCAGCCATTTAAACTGTTAAATGCCACGGTCAATAGCGTCCGTGGCATTTAACTTGTTTACAGAGGGAGGGAGCTCCCTCTCTAACCCATCAGTGGCCCACAAATGCAATCGCGGGCCTCCGGTGGGGTGTCATGGCAGCCAGGGGCCTTATAAAAGCCCCCAGGTCTGCCCTGGGCATATACCTATTAGGACGTACTAGAGGCACATCCTAATAGATTGCCTGTCAGTTTTACATGGACAGGCAATAATGCTTTGGTATACCAAAGCATCATAGCATTGATCTCAAGATCGCATAGTAAAGTCCCCTCAAGGGACTAAAAATATAATAAATAAAAATATATTCTTATTATTTCACTGCAAACTTGAGTGGCGCGTTCTTGTGCATTTAAAAAAATAAGTAATGTGAAATAACAATTAATAAAAATTGCAGTAGGAAAAATGAATATAACCATTTTTTCACATAAAAAGTGGTTTTATTTAGTAAAAGTGTAAAAAATAAATAAAAGTACACATATATGGTATCGCTGTGACCGTAATGACCCAAACAATAAAGTTCATATGTGATTTAAACCACAAGGTGAACACTGGGAAAAACCAATATCGAACTTGCTATTTTTTTCCATTGCCCCCCAAAAACGTCATAATAAAAGTTAATCAATAAGTCCCATGTACCCCAAAACAGTACCAATCAAAACTAAGTCTTGTCCCAAAAAATACAAGCACTCATATCACTACGTTGACGGAAAAATAAAAAAATTACAGCTCTTGGAATGCGGCCATGCAAAAACAAATAATTTTAGTTCAAAAGTGTTATATACGTGTTATCACCGCATTTGTACCGACCCATAGAATAAAGGCAAGGTGTTATTTACACCACACAGTGAACGGCATGAATTTAAAGGGAACCTGTCACCGGCATTTCACCTATTAAACCAGCAATACCAGGAGGTGGGTGAAAAATCATTTCTATATAACCTATAATTATCTTCTTAGGCCTCATTTACACGAGCGTGGGCGTTTTGCGCACGCAAAAAAACGCAGCGTTTTGCGTGCGCAAAAGGCACTTGACAGCTCCGTGTGTCATCAGTGTATGATGCGCGGCTGCGTGATTTTCGCGCAGCCGCCATCATAGAGATGAGGCTAGTCGACGTCAGTCACTGTCCAGGGTGCTGAAAGAGTTAACTGATCAGCAGTAACTCTTTCAGCACCCTCGACAGTGAATTCCGATCACAATATACAGCAACCTGTGAATAAAAAAAAGACGTTCATACTTACTAAGAACTTCCTGCTTCCTCCAGTCCGGTCTCCCGGCCGTTGCCTTAGTGACGCGTCCCTCTCTTGACATCCGGCCCCACCTCCCTGGATGACGCGGCAGTCCATGTGACCGCTGCAGCCTGTGCTTGGCCTGTGATTGGCTGCAGCTGTCATTGGACTGAATTGTCATCCCGGGAGGTCAGACTGGAGGAAGAAGCCGGGAGTTATCGGTAAGTCAGAACTTCTTTTTTTTTTACACATGTATATTGTGATCGGAAGTCACTGTCCAGGGTGCTGAACCAGTTTAATTTTCAGCACCCTGGACAGTGACTGTCTCCTGACGTCGCGTACCGGAAATTTTTTTGCCGGGTTCGGTCAAAACGAGTTCAGCCGAACCCGGTGAAGTTCGGTTCGCTCATCTCTAAGACACTCCGTTTGGATGTTTGTAAACAGAAAAGCACGTGGTGCTTTTCTGTTTACATTCAGTTTGACAGCTCTTGCGCGAATCACCCGGAAGTGCGACCTTCGTGGTTTTCACGCACCCATTGACTTCAATGGGTGCGTGATGCGCGAAAAACGCAGAAATTTAGAACATGTCGTGAGTTTTTTTCAGCGCACTCACGCTGAGCAAAACTCACGGACTGTCTGCATGCCCCCATAGACTTGTATAGGTCCGTGCGACCCGCGTGAAAAGCACACGCGTCGCACGGACGTATATCACGTTCGTGTAAATGAGGCCTTAGTCGGCTCTGTAGCTTTAGTGTTCAGCTTTTTAGTGTTCCAGCACCGTTTGCTAATGAGCATAAAAGAGTCAAATCTTCGTTTGAAAAGAGTCAAATCTCCATTCCTCAAGTCTTTCTGAGTTTACCCCGCCTCCTTACTTTTGATTGACAGCTCGTCGCCTTCCCCCAGCACACAAATACCGCGCTTAAAGAGGCTCTGTCACCAGATTTTGCAACCCCTATCTGCTATTGCAGCAGATAGGCGCTGCAATGTAGATTACAGTAACGTTTTTATTTTTTAAAAACGAGCATTTTTGGCCAAGTTATGACCATTTTTGTAGTTATGCAAATGAGGCTTGCAAAAGTCCAAGTGGGCGTGTATTAGGTGCGTACATCGGGGCGTTTTTAATACTTTTACTAGCTGGGCGCTTTGAAGAGAAGTAACATCCTCTTCTCTTCATAACGCCCAGCTTCTGACAGTGCAGATCTGTGACGTCACTCACAGGTCCTGCATCGTGACGGCCACATCGGCACCAGAGGCTACAGTTGATTCTGCAGCAGCATCAGCGTTTGCAGGTAAGTCGATCTTACCTGCAAACGCTGATGCTGCTGCAGAATCAACTGTAGCCTCTGGTGCCGATGTGGCCGTCACGATGCAGGACCTGTGAGTGACGTCACAGATCTGCACTGTCAGAAGCTGGGCGTTCTGAAGAGAAGAGGATGTTACTTCTCTTCAGAGCGCCCAGCTAGTAAAAGTATTAAAAACGCCCCGATGTACGCACCTAATACACGCCCACTTGGACTTTTACTTTTAAACACACCCACTTGGACTTTTGCAAGCCTCATTTGCATAACTACAAAAATGGTCATAACTTGGCCAAAAATGCTCGTTTTTTTAAAATAAAAACGTTACTGTAATCTACATTGCAGCGCCTATCTGCTGCAATAGCAGATAGGGGTTGCAAAATCTGGTGACAGAGCCTCTTTAAGCATTGATGTCCTCTTCTGGTGTGTGCGCACATAGGGACACCGGATTATTATGATAAAAAGCGCAAAATGTTTGCAGACCGTTTTTTACAGTAGGAGGATGAGTTTAGGAGAGGGGATAACGGTAATGAACTTATTATAGCAGCGGCCAGTGAGGGATATGTAAAGTTCAATAGGTGAAATGCTGGTGACAGGTTCCCTTTAAAACACATAAAATAATGTCGGAATTTCAGGGTTTTTTTCTATCCCCCCCCCCCAAAAAAGTTAATCAAAGCTAATCAAAAAATGATAAGTACCCCAAAATGGTGCCATTAAAAAGTACAACTAATCCTGCAAAAAACAAGACCTCATACAGCTAGGTGAACTGAAAAATAAAAAAAAGTTATAGCTCTTTGAATGCGACTATAGAAAAAATAAAAAAAAAAAATAAAAATAGCTCGGTCATTAGGGCCTAAAATAGGCTGGTCACTAAGGGGGTAATTGCATGGACCAACTAACCAATATTTCGAAAGATTTACATAATCGCAAATAACTTTTCACACAAGAAATTCACAAAAAATTTATTTAATTATCAGCGAGGCAACTCTCAATAACGAGAGAAAAATACTGTTCGTGAGAAAGCAAAAATTACCCAAGAACTAAAAAAAAACAAAAAACATAAAATGTTCCTTCTATACAACTCGCCTATGTGTTCCGGATTGTGAGCAGTGTAGTCACTTGTGTGCTTTTTGTTTGTCGTGTTTTCGGATGAGATCAAGGATCTGATCTCCTGTGACCAACTTGTTTCGGTCACGATGCTTTTTCTGTTCTACTCGCTTCTGCTCCAGAACATATGGCGAATGGAGGAGCTGTGGGGGGAGCAGTGAACCTGTCGGCTGCACTCTCTTCACCAGATCCCAGAAGAGGTTTTTGTTGTTCTTGTTGATAAATGTAATAGCCGTTCCTCTGTGACCCAGTCTTCCTGCTCTTCCGATCTTGAAAGAAACATCAGTAAGAAATTACATAAACATATGACAAATTTGTGCTAATTACTTCTTACTTCTACTGTTGCTCTGCTAAAATACCTAATATATGTCTTTTAAAAATGTTTTGTCCATGAGTACACGATAAGACCGCATCCATAGTGATGTCACGTGAGCACTCTATCTAATAGAGCCATCGGATGATGTGGTCACATGACTGTCACAAGTTTGATGGACATGACGTCATTATGGTTGACACATTATTTTTTTCCCATTACGCCAAGACCGTTATGTAATTAGTAGAAAAATACTAGAATCCCGGAAAATCCTTTTTAATAATTTTATAAATAAGATATTTTCAATTAGGTTACATTAAAAAAATAAATGTAAAAAAAACTAAAATAAAGAATACGTCTAATAGACCTGTCCAAATTCTGCTCCAGTCCCACCCAGCCACCCTTCAGACCAGCACATGGACTAGGTCACAGGGACATAACGTTACGTGCCCACAATATCCAATCATTATCCACGCAAGGGAACATAAAGCCCTGTACTGGGACATCATTTTGACGTTCAATTATAATCACGCACTTATTATTTTACTATTTTTACGCATGTCTGGCCTATGTCATGGTTTTGTCTTACTCTTTGTAGCCCGTAAAATATTGCTGCCCATATCTTCTCAACAATTACCGTAATTGTTATCATGTTAGACAGGAATTGCATTATTCTATAGACGCCATTTGTATTCGGATGGCGCCTGGAGAGCAACTATGGAATCACTCTTCATTGTACAGAGCAATCCTGGTAAGAAATACATATTAAAATTGCTTAGTGTCATTTTTAATGGTGCACCTTGGTGGAAATTCACTTGTTCACACACACTGTGCAAGCAAAAATGTATAATTCCTTGGCTCTGTAAGGACTGCACTTGGGCTCGATGTTTGTCACATACATTGGAAAGGGCTCCGGAAATCCCATAGTCTACCATCGTCCAAGCATATGCCAAGAGTATCCATTTCACACACGTTTGGCCGGTATACATTGGTATTATTTAATTAAAAAAATTAACTGTATTGAAAAGCGCAGTCTACTAGGGTTTTCAACAAACTGGATCCCCACAGTAATGGAAACTAAAACAATTTATAGGTCATTTGTTTGGATTTGATATAGCATATATCCTGTGATATAGATGCATTATTATATGGGTCCATGAAGTCATGTAAGATACATCAATGTCACAGAGGATGGTCCCTAGCGGTGCAGGTAGGTTGAAGAATAGGTTTCACATAGTTTATTTTATTTTTTTATAATTATTATTGTTGCTTCTTACTTTTTACTTACTTACTTTTACTGGAGCAAATTGGGAAAACATATACTGTGTTATCCCGGAATTCCTCTGTACGCAGATCACAGATAATATTGATCCTATGCCTGCTGGCCAATAAATCTAAACTATTACCAGTGATCTGCACAAAAGGGAATTCTGGAAGGACACAGATCATGTACTCCCAGCATGCTTCTCTGCCCTATGTGAGAGTTGGAGGCCCTCGACATTATTGCAACATCATGGGCTTCCATGGCAACGGCCCGAACGCAGGAGGGACGCTTTTTACATTCAGGTCCGACTGCTAAACACCACTCACTTTTAGCACTGTGTTTAGCATTTTTTGTGACAGGGATCTGATCATTTCCACTCCCTGTCACTTCAGAAGATACTGTTTCAGCCCAATCTCATGACACATTGGACTTTATGTTACTGGCAAAGTTTGCTCGATACATTCAGTATTTAATTGTGAAAAACACCAAAATGTAGCGAAAAATTGCAAAATCTTGCATTTTTTAAAATTTAAATGTATCTGTTTGTAAGACCGGCAGTTATACCACACAATTTGTTGCTAATTAACGTCCCCCATACGTCTACTTTAGATCGGCATAGTTTTTTGACCATCCTTTTATTTTTTTAGGCCGTTCCAAACTTAGAACTTTAGCAGCAATTTCTCACATTTTCAAGAATATTTCAAAAGGCTATTGTTTCAGGGACCAGTTCAGTTGTGAATTGGCTTTGAGGGCCTTATATATTAGAAACCCCCAATAAGTCACCCCATTTTAAAAACGGCCCCTCTCAAAGTATTCAAAACAGCATTTAGAACGTTTCTTAAACCTTTAGGCGTTTCACAAGAATTAAAGCAAAGTAGAGGTGAAATTTACAAACTTGATTTTTTTTTGCAGAAATTCATTTTTAATCCTTTTTTTTTTTTATAACACAGAAGGTTTTACCAGATAAACGCAACTCAATATTTATTGCCCAGATTTCAGTTTTAGGAAATATCCCACATGTGGCCCTAATGTGCTACTGGTCTAAAACACAGGCCTCAGAAGCAAAAGAGCACCTAGTAGATTTTGGGGCCTCCTTTTTATTAAAATTTATTATTTTAGGCACCATGTCAGGTTTGAAGAGGTCTTGCGGTGCCAAAACAGTGGAAACCCCCCCAACAAGTGACCCCATTTTGGAAACTACACCCCTTGAGGAAATTATCTAGGGCTATAGTGGGCAATTAGACCCCACAGGTGTTTTGCAGAAATTATTGGAATTAGGTCGTGAAAATAAAAATCTAAATTTTTTTCAAAGAAAATGTAGGTTTAGCTAATTTTTTTTTCATTTCCACAAGGACTTAAGGACAAAAAGCACCACAACATTTGTAAAGCAATTTCTCCCAAGTAAAACAATACTCCATATGTGGTCCTAAACGGCCGTTTTGACACACGGTAGGGCTCAGAAGGGAAGGAGCACCATTTGGATTTTGGAATGGTTTCTCAGCGCCTTGTCTCATTTGCTGAGCCCCTGTAGTACTAGTTTAGTGGAAACACCCCAAAAGTGAATCCATTTGAGAAACTACACCCCTTGATGGCTTCCGTAGAAGGCAGACACGGAGGCCATTATTTGTCCTCCGATTGCCATAGCAACCCAGCAGATGCATCGCTGGGTTGCCGTTCGGGTTAAAACCCCTCATGCTGCGTGCTCTATTGAGAAAAGCTCCGGTCCTGGCGGTTACAGGAGGGTGCCAGCTGTATAATACAGTTGTCACCCTTCAGTGATGGTGCAGGCTCGGCTTCTGAGCCAGCACCATCACCTCATAGTAATGGTACTGCGTATATATACGGCGGATGTCCGGAAGGGGTTAAAAAAGACAGGGCAGCTGTACAGGGCATCAGCAGCTGGAATGTAAATAGAAGTATTGTCATCTAGGAGTTAAACAGCAAGCAAATGTATTAATCATGTGATACCTCCTCACCTGGTGGACATATTCATCCATGCTTGATGGCATGTCAAAATTCACAACTAACTTCACATGTACTAAATCCAAACCTCTGCCTAGGACACCAGTGCTAACAACAACATCATACTCCCCTTGTAGTAATCCCTGTAAAAATAGAAATACATGCGTTATTCCAAGAAACAATTTTCCAACATTCCATACCTGGCTTGCAAAGATTAAAGGATTATTCCCAATTTAGACATTTATTGTCTTTGTTATCCACAGATATGCCAAAAATATCTGACAGCACTGGGACCCGCACCTACATCAAGGTGCTGCTGACCGGCTCACCAGACGGGGACTAAGTGGTGAGGGGGCATGCTTGCTTGGCTGTTTCTGTAACTCCCATAGAACATAAGGGAGAGAGCCATATGCAAACGTGGCCTCCTCTCCACTTAGTCCTGACCTGGAATCACGTGGATATGCCATAAATGTCTAATTTGGTAATAACACATTAAAGCGGCTTTTCGAGTCCAACATTCATCAGCCTAATACGGAAACGACTAAAACACCCCACATCAGAAAGAAGACTATTATAACAACTGTGCGCGCTTAAAGCAGGGATAAAGGTAAAAAACAAAAACATTTTTAAAACTTACTGTTTTAAAGGCTATGTAAACCTTTGAAAGCGAAAATTTAACTAATATATATATATTAGGTCAATCAGTGTGTTTTGTGCAAGTTTAGAATTAGTTTTTATGAAAAATTACTTTTACTTTTTGAGATATAGCTGCTTTGTATACTGTATCTCACGCTGAATCCTCTACGCGTCAGGTCTGCGGGGCTAACTGATTCAGTGTCGGCGGCTCTGACACGCAGGATCAAGCTGCTATCGATCACCTCTAAGTTCATAACTTAGATAAGATCGATTACAGGTGGATCCTGCATGTCAGAGACACACAGGACCCGCTGACACTGAACCTGTCAGTCCCGTGGACCTGACGGATTAAAGTCTTCGCGCACGATACAGCTGCTCTGCATACAGGATACAAAGCAGCTTTATCTCAAAGTAAAAATATTTTTTAATAAAAACGAATTATAAACTTGCACAAAACACACTGATTGATAAAAACGGTTTCAAAGGTTTACATAGCCTTTAACCCGTTAGTGACCGGCCCATAGTCTTTTTACGTCGGTCACTAACGGGCCTTATTCCGATGCCATAGACTTTTTACGTCGCGGCATCAGAATAAGTAAACAGAGCAGGAAGCTGTCACATCTCCCTGCTCTCAGCTGCCAGAGGTAGCTGAGGGCTGGGAGCGTCCCTGCTCTGCCGTGTGAGATCGATATTAGTATCGATCTCACCCGTTTAACCCCTCAGATGCGGTGCTCAATAGTGAGCACCGCATCTGAGTGGTTTTGGAGAGAGGGAGGGAGCTCCCTCTCTCTCCCACCGACACCCGGCGATACGATCGCCGAGTGTCAGTGTCTCCCATGGCAGCCGGGGGCCTAATAAAGGCCCCCAGGTCTGCCTGTAATGAATGCCTGCTAGATCATGCCGCAGGCATGACCTAGCAGATGCCTGTCCGTTTTAAACGGACAGGCATAATACACTGCAATACAGAAGTATTGCAGTGTATTATAATAGCGATCGCAGAATCGCATATTAAAGTCCCCTAATTTAAAAAAAATGTGAAAAAAAAATGAAAAACCCACTTTTTCCCCTTACAAACTGCTTTAGTATTAAAAAAACCAAAATAAAAGTAAAAAAGTTACACATATTTGATATCGCCGCGTCCGTAACGACCCCAACTATAAATCTATTACATTACTTAACCCGCACGGTTAACGCCGTAAAAAATTAAATAAAAAAAGATGGAAAAATTGCTGTTTTCTGTGAATCCTGACTTTAAAAAAATTTGATTAAAAAGTGATCAAAAAGTCGCATCTACTCCAAAATGGTACCAAATAAAAACTACAAGTCGTCCCGCAAAAAAAAAGCCCTCATACAACTGCATCGGCGAAAAAATAAAAACGTTACGGCTCTTCAAATATGGAGACACAAAAACAAATAATTTTGAAAAAAAAAGCGTTTTTACTGTGTAAAAGTAGTAAAACATACAAAAACTATACAAATTTGGTATCGTTGCAATCGTAACAACCCGCTGAATAAAGTTATTGTGTTATTTATACCACACGGTAAACGGCGTAGATTTAGGATGCAAAAAAAGAGTGGCGAAATTTCAGATTTTTTCTATTCCCCCCCCAAAAAAAGTTAAGAAAAGTTAATCAATAAATAATATGTACCTCAAAATGGTGCTATTAAAAAATACAACTTGTCCCGCAAAAAACAAGACCTTATACCGCTATGTCGACGCAAAAATAAAAAAGTTATAGCTCTTGGAATGCGACGATGGAAAAACTTAAAAAATAGCTTGGTCATTAACGTCTAAAATAGGCTGGTCATTAAGGGGTTAAGTATGTTAACCATGTTTTGGAGGGAACTTTTTTTTCTGCTTTCTTTTTTGAGAATCGGAAAACCCCTTTAAAGAGGCTCTGTCACCAGATTTTGCAACCCCTATCTGCTATTGCAGCAGATAGGCGCTGCAATGTAGATTACAGTAACGTTTTTATTTTTAAAAAACGAGCATTTTTGGCCAAGTTATGACCATTTTTGTATTTATGCAAATGAGGCTTGCAAAAGTACAACTGGGCGTGTTGAAAAGTAAAAGTACAACTGGGCGTGTATTATGTGCGTACATCGGGGCGTGTTTACTACTTTTACTAGCTGGGCGTTGTGTATAGAAGTATCATCCACTTCTCTTCAGAACACCCAGCTTCTGGCAGTGCAGACACAGCCGTGTTCTCCAGAGATCACGCTGTGACGTCACTCACTTCCTGCCCCAGGTCCTGCATCGTGTCGGACGAGCGAGGACACATCGGCACCAGAGGCTACAGATGATTCTGCAGCAGCATCGGCGTTTGCAGGTAAGTCGATGTAGCTACTTACCTGCAAACGCTGATGCTGCTGCAGAATCAACTGTAGCCTCTGGTGCCGATGTGGCCGACACGATGCAGGACCTGTGAGTGACGGCACAGATCTGCACTGCCAGAAGCTGGGCGTTGTGAAGAGAAGTGGATGATACTTCTCATCAGAGCGCCCAGCTAGTAAAAGTAGTAAACACGCCCCGATGTACGCACATAATACACGCCCAGTTGTACTTTTACTTTTCAACACGCCCAGTTGTACTTTTGCAAGCCTCATTTGCATAAATACGAAAATGGTCATAACTTGGCCAAAAATGCTCGTTTTTAAAAAATAAAAAACGTTACTGTAATCTACATTGCAGCGCCGATCTGCTGCAATAGCAGATAGGGGTGGCAAAATCTGGTGACAGAGCCTCTTTAAATGGGTTATGTGGGGACCAACAATTATTAGCAGAGTACTCACTGCAGTATGTGAGTACATCGCACTGATTCAGAGATTTTCATAGATTTTTATAGCACTGCCGGGGGACCGGAAGTCTAGTTGCACAGCTTTCATCACGTAACCGGCCCCGCTGTACTCTGTGTACTCGCTGTACTACTGCTTGTAGATAGAGTACAGCGGGGTCGGTCATGTTACGAGGAGTCGAATTTCCATCAAATGAAGCTGTGGAACTACACCTCCGGTTCCCCGGCAGCACTATAAAAATCTCAGAATCAGCGCGTCGGGGACCGGAGTGTATATTAGCGAGTGTACTCACATACTGCAGTGTGTACACTGTTAATAATGTTTGGTCCCCCCCATTACCCTGTAAGTATCCATCACAAACGATTTTACCTGTAATATCTTAGTCCTTTCTGACTGGGGTTTTTCGGAATGTATTGCAACACATTCTAATTCGGTAATCTTACGGACAGCTTCACTGAGCAGATCTGCTCCCAGCCGGCAATCCACAAACACCAGTACAGGAGGCTGGAAAAGCTTTGAGTCCTATTGAGAGAAAGGCTTGATGTGAGGCCACTTTCACACGAGCGTATTCTTTAGTTCATATCAGCAGTTTTTATTTTCAATGCTCTGTTCCGTCATAGGAGAACAACGAAAACGTTCCGTCATTTTCCTCGACAAAATAGCGCTGCATGCTGCGCTATTTTTCCCTAGATTTTTTGCAGAATCTGACAGAGGTTCCTATTGAACATGTAATACAGACCAAAATACTGCCATGTGAATGATGCCGAATACGTAACTAATGTTAATCTATGAGGCTATATACATGAGCGTATAAAATGTGCGTATTTCAAAAGCCAAACATGTACTATTTCATCCATTCGCAAATGAGAAACCCCCATTAAAGGCTATGAAGAGTGTTTAACCCCTTAATACACCGTGACGTAACTGAATGTCATGGATTGCCTTGGTCAACAGCAGGAGACCGGCTGTGATTGACAGCTGGGCTTATGCTGTACGGGCCGGGTTCAGAGAAGCTTCTGGTCACGACATTTAACTCTGTCAGCCCATCCGTGCCTCGCGATGAGATTGCAATTCTACCAGCAATATATGTATACAGGGAATGGAAAAATGAATGAATGCCCGCTGGAAGAATTGGGTATCAGTGGCGGGCTAGTGAGCATTGAAAATGGTCATATCGGCTACGCCACAATCCTGCCAAGCTGACAGTTGTGTAACATTCAAAAACGTTTGTGAATTGGCTGTACGAACTAAACTACTTACTTTTTAAATAGAAAAACTTGTCCACTTGCGTGAACTTTTACGTTTTTGGAGTTTTATCTGTTTCTTGCAAAAGCTGGGTAATAACCGATATGGCTACCATAAGGCTATGTTCACACAGGGCAGATACACTGGGTAAAAGTACTCAGCATATCCGCCCTGGAACCCGCAGGGAACTCCGTCTGAGAAACCTGCACCAAATTGTGGTGCAGATTTTCGGGTGAAAACTCCACTGCGGAAAGACTGCTCGAAAAAAAAAAAAAGTTAATACTAACCCCGTTCTCCGTTGTGATAGCGACACTTTCTTCTGTTCTCCGTGCAGCCCGTCCTCCTGGGATAACGCTGCGGCAGTCACAAGATGAAAAGTTATCCCAGAAGACCGGCCTACAGCGGAATCGTTACTTTTCCACCGTAAAAATCGAAATACTTGCTATGTATTGCAGGTTTTACCTTCCCATTGAATTCAATAGTGAAAAACTGCAACGGAAGAGCAGCGATTCCGAAAAATAAATTGGCATGCTGCGGATTAAAACAAAACGCATCGCAGGTCAATTTATGAACGGGTTTTCGGCTGATTTTTTCCAAAGTGTGTTGATGAGATTTGTTCGCTGCTACTGTAATACGCTGCGGGTTTTCTGCAATTAAATCGGTTGCGAACGTACCCTGACAGTGTCCACACGGGTTGTTAACCTGATTTTCTAGACACAGATAGAACTAAGAAATGGCTAAACATTATGATAAAATTATCTAGTACTGCTTCAACGAGGACGCTGTATGAAATGCTTACATTCAGTACTTCAAACAGCTTTTTTTTCTTGGAAGGCTCTTCCACCCAGAGTACAATCTGACGAACATTAGCGCATGGCTGGTTCTTCTCGCCAACAGTTATCCGCACTGGATCCCTCAAAAGCTGCTGCGCAAACTTTTCAATGCTGTCAGGAATGGTGGCCGACACCAGGACTGTCTGGCGATCTAGGGGGGTGTTCTCCAAAACCTCCAGCACTTGCTGCTGGAACCCCATCTTTAGCATAGTATCTGCCTGCAAAATGAAAATATATTCCAGACGGTTATCCTGTTGCTTCATTTTGGATCAATAAAACATTAAGAAGGGTAACTGGTTTAGCACAGACGCTCGCTGCATTTTATTAAGAAACTGCCTACAATATTTTACATATTAAAGGACAGTAAATATGGAATATCACAGCAATGCCAGTATTCAAATTCACATACCTCATCCAGTATCAGGATCTTCAGCTCTTCAAGGTTTACAGACTGTTGATTGAGGATTTCGAGAAGTCTTCCAGGAGTTGCAATAATAACCTAAGAAAATTGTGAGCAAAATTTACTTATTTTTGAATTCAAAGAGCTGTAACTTTTTTATTCTTCCTTCGACATAGGCTGTATGAGGACTTGTTTTCTGCCGGATTAGTTTTGCTTTTTAATGGCACCATTTTGGGGTACATATCGTATTTTGATTAACTTTTCTTAACTGTTTTTTTTGGGGGAGTGGGGAATAGAAAAAAAACCCTGAAATTCTGCCATAGTTCTCTGAGTTTTAAATTCACGCCATTCACTGTGCGGCGTAAATAACACATTACCTTTATTCTATGGGTTGGTACGATTACGACGATACCACATATGCATAGGTTTTTTTTATGTTTTACGACTTTTGCACAATAAAAACTCTTTTGAACTAAAAACTAAAATTATTTGCTTTTTGCTCTTTACAAGAGCCGTCATTTTTTTATTTTTCCGTCAATGTAGTGACATGAGGGCGTGTTTTTTGCAGGACGAGACTTACTTCTGATGGCTACTGTTTGGGGTGCATGGGACTTGTTTTTTATGGAAAAAAAATTATATTTTTTTTACTGTAATTTTTATTTCACATTTATTACTTCTTTTATTAGCCCCATTAGGGGACTTTACTATGCGATCTTTAGATTGCTGCTATAATGCTGTGGTATACTTAGTATACCAGGGCATTATTGCCTTTTAGCACCGCACATCCTAATAGGAATATGCCCTGAGCAGACCTGGGAGCCTTTATCAGGCCCCCGGCTGCCATGGCACCCCATCGGAGGCCCGCGATTGCATTTGCGGGCCACCGATGGATGAGAGAGGGTGCTCCCTCCCTCTGTAAATTATTTAAATGCCGCGGTCTATATCAACCGCGGCATTTAACGGGTTAAACTTCGATCGCGTCCCTTGCAGGTGAAGCAGACCCTGCTCCAGCCTGCATGGGACTTGCAGGACTTAGACTAGACCGCCGTAAAAAAGGCGTATTGGTGGTCACTAAGGGGTTAAGGTACTTTTGGCAGTGCAGGGAGCGACGATCAATGAGAGCTCATTGATCGACGCTCGTTTGCTCCTCTCACAAGGATCTAGTATGGGGCCGAGCACTTGTTTATTCCGATCTCTCATCCCCATACATTTGTATTGTATCGGCAGCACGTCTCCCTGTTTACACAGGGAGATGTGCTGCCGACAACGATAATATTTTACACATTTAAAACGATACGATCAGCTGATGAACGACCGTTTGCACGTTCATCTGTTGATCGCTGCCGTGTTTACACAGGGAAATTATCGGCAACTAGCGTTTTTTGAATGCTTACTTGCCCGATAATTGGCATGTGTAAAAGGGCCTTTAGGCTGGGTTCCCACAAAGCGTGTATGCTGCAGAATTTTCACAATGGAATTCTGTGTGGAAATTCCGCAGCATTTACACTAGAAGCAAAGTGAATGAGATTTAGGAGCCTCAAACACGACTGTGTTCGGTCCGTATGTTGGCTGCCTTTCCCGGACCGAACACACTGCAGGGAGCAGGGAAATGCAGCCATAGTTATGTACGATGCCAGGTGTCACTGCTTTGCTGCAGGACAACTGTCCCGTACTGTAATCCTGTTTTCAATACGGGACAGTAGTTCCGCGGGGAGGCAGGGACACCTAGCGTCATACATAACTATGATGCTAGGAGCCCGGCTCCCTGCAGTGTGTTCGGTCCAGTAAATGCGGCCGACTTACGGACCCAATATCTCGGACCGATCACGCTCGTGTGTGAGGCTCCTTAGTCGTTTCTTCTATCTTAGATCTTAGCGATAGGTAGCATGGAAAACCTGACAGTTTTGGAAAGCAGACTCAGAAATTGATGCATTTACTGTACATATTTTGTAGAAGAAAAAACATGTTCCCCCAAAACTACTAAACGAAGACCGTGAGCAGAAAACATGAATAAACCAACTGCATTATCAGTAGCGGAAATTGAGACATGTTCAATTACCTGCACATTTTGCCTCAGTCGGTGCAGTTGGGGTGGTAATGGCATCCCACCGACAAGTAAAGCGGTCTTCATTTGTGGAAGTTTAAACATCAGCTCTTGGGCCTGTTTCTCTATCTGCACAGCAAGCTCTCTCGTGGGTGTAAGGATTAGCGCAGCTGGAGCGTCCTTCTAAACAGAAGACACACAAAAGGTTCATGAAACTCCTTCCCGGTATCTATATTTATCCTCCTAGACTTTACACTAGTGTCCCTTTCCCCACCGCCTCAAATAGTGGCCCACCAGCTGTTGAAAACTCTCAGGCGTCAGGGCCTCCTTGTGACAACGGGAGAGCCACAGGTTAGAGATTACCGCTATACAACATGTCTTCCTTCTATCTTTTAAACAGACCATCTATAAACATGCACTAAGCAGCTGTATTGTCAGAGAAGATCATAACTGGACAATCATTAAACCGGTCAAACGTAAAAGGCAATAAAGGCGTAATTGACAACAGGGTGTTACCAATCCCCTTGTCAATGAGGCGTGTCCCTACCAGACTGTATAGGGACATGCCCTATACACAAGGGGATTGGTAACACCCAATTGTCAATTTATTCATACATATCCAGGAGGAATAACAGAGGAATGACACAATGCAGAATTCTAAGAAAAGGTGCTGCGGAATTGTTATTTAATCAACTACAATCCCCAACAATCCTAAAAACAAGGGGTTAAGTTCCCGGTCATTCTCCAGATATATGACTAGGGAGAACTTTAAGGTTTTATTTAAATGTAGAGCGACCGGGAATATAGATAGGAGTCCCATTGATCGGACTATTGTAACATGTCTGAATAATGTCAATAAAGAAGATTTCTCATCACATTTTATATATATATATATATATATATATATATATATGTGCGCTTGATAGGTGAGGGTTGGACCTCTGGGACCCTCATAATCCCAAGAACGGGGGTTCTCATTCCTGGCAGAGGTAGCACTCAGCCTCTTCAGTATCTCCTATCCATTACTATGGAGATTGACCTGCATACAGGGCGATGATCGGGCAGACAAGTGTTCATAGAACGCTCTTGCCGATAATTGCCCTGTGTAAGAGCGATCAGCAGATGAACGCACAAACGCTCAATCATCAGCTGATCGTATAGTTTTAAAAAAGTAAAATATTATCGTTGTCGGCAGCACATCTCCCTGTGTAAACAGGGTGACGCGCTGCCGACATGACAACGTATCTGGATGAGAGATCGGAGTAACAACCGCTCGTCCCCATCCATAGCTCAGTGTGACAGGAGCAAGCGAGCGCCGATCGACGATCTCTTGTTGATCAGTGCTCGCTGCACCAGCCGATTATTGGCCGGTGTAAAAGGGCCTTTAGTCTACCTATAAGAACAATCACATGAGTTTTTACTTGAACCCCAGAGAATACCTGTTCCATACATCTGACAACTGCTGGAAGAAGGAAAGCAGCAGTTTTTCCGGATCCTGTGTCAGCACTTGCCAGTATATCTCTTCCCATCAGGCCGACAGGGACCATCTGCATCTGGATGGGAGTAGGCGCATCATAGCCAGCCCGTTTCAGGTTTGTGCAAAGTGTGGGAGGAAAGTTACAATGCTCAAACTCTAGAATTGGCCTGCACACCTCTTTTCCTTGTACAGATAAGCCAAGCTTCTGTCTTAAATTGTCTATCTGATCCTGGCCCAGTTGGGTGATAAACTCGTGCTCTTTGTAGGTGTAGGTTGAATTGTTTGATTGGGAAGATTCTGCTTCCATGGATTGATGCCCAGGGGGTAATAAAGCCAAAATGTCATCTGGATTAGAGAAAGGTAAATGTTCCACAACAGCATTTTCTATGGTTACATTATTAACGAAGGATAAAGGCTGATGAGTGAACGTCGGGTCTTCAGAATAGGACTTCCCTGTACATTGCAGTAAGTCCTTGGCTTTACACTCCAGACTACACACATCATGCTCAGTCTGGTCACAGATGTACTCTCCATATCTTCCACATACAACACATACAGGTTCTCCCTGGAGAGGCCAGCGCTGAAGTTTGCTGTATGATTTGATGGGTTCATCCTCTGCATCAGGGGTAGATAATAAGGATGAGGTAAGAGCAGTAGATGCTGGAAGAAGAGCAGGATGAGGCACAGGAGATAGAGGCGCAGAAGAGGTTGGGTGCTGTGAAGATGAAGAATCATGTGCTGCTGCAGGTGGCGCATGTGCTGCCACATCAGGTGGCGGCGCATGTGCTGCAACAGGGACAGATGGCGGTGCATGTTTTGCAGAAGCAGAGCCTGATGGCAGTGAATGTGCAGCGGCAGAGACCAATGGCGGTGCATTTGCTGCAGCAGATAGTAGTTCATGTTTCGCTGCAGATGGTAATGCATGTGGTGTTGCAGCAGAGTCAGATGGGGAGACATGCATTGCAGCATCATCATCATCAGTTGGTGCTGCATGTGTTGCAGCAGCAGGAGACCGAGTCTGAGGTGAGAGAGGAACATCACAGGAGGTGGATAAGGAGGCTGCAGTATAGTTGGGGCGGAAGGTATTATCAGGGGAAGTGACAGCAAGTTGTGAAGCCAAACAGGGAGCAGCAGATAATAGATCTGGACCTGAATCAGAGGAAATAGTGTTAATTATAGATGACTGGTATTTCAGTTCTCCCGCCCCCCTCTTCTTCTTCCCGCCGGCTCCCTCGGTCTCCTGCCGCCGTTTCACTGCTCTCGGCACAAACATTATCAGCTGAATATTTTGCTCGGTAATAAACCGTCATTCCGTACAAAGTAATTCTAGTTCCGGTCAGCAGAGGTCGCTGTGCGGAAAAGAGATCACTAGGTGAAATCCAACGTTGTAGACGCACGGCCAGCAGTCCTTCCGTCTCACATTGATGACGTCATGTCTCATCCCTAGGTTACAGAAGCGTGTCTGGGTTTGCAGTTCTATCCATGCTCTGACCAGTCACGGTATCGGCTGCTGGGTGTCATTCAGCTTCATGTACATTAATAACAGAAGGAAATCTAAGCAGAAGACTAACATCTACAGATAACTATTCACCAAGTCGGTGTATGAAGAACACTGGACCATCGCACCTATATGAGCTTGTTGCACATTTCCATTCCAAAATCATGGGAGTTGATATGCAGTGGATCCCCCTCCTTTTGCAGCTATAACAGCCTCCACTCTTCTGGGAAGGACTTCTACAACATTTGAAATGCGTCTTGGAATTTGTACCCATTTACCCAAAGAAGTATTCGTGAGGTCGGGCACCATGCCTTCCAACATTTAAATAATTTGCGGGACATTTTAAGCCCTGCCCCCGATCCACATGGGAATTCCCACAAAACATCCCATAAATGCCCATTTTGGGAGGTTATTTGCATAAGCACCTCCTGTTTTGTGAGACACCCCTGCGAAAAATTAGATGGTTAGGAGGAATGAGAGGCTGATGTTAAAATGTCAGTTGAGTTATATTGCCCTGTCCAGATTAACATCGGGTGTGGAGAGACGCTCTTGCATGCTGGGTGACAATGTTGCATGACCCCAATTAATAAAAATTTGGCCCGATCACGATACTCCAGGCGTCATACGGTGCTAAAGGTCTTGCTTGTAATCGTTCCATCTCATCTCAAAGGTCTTCTATAGGGTTAAGGCCAGGGCTCTGTGCAGCCATTCCAGTTCCATATTTGCCAAATATTCAGAGACAAATTTTTTTCTCAGCGTGTGCTGGTGACTCCGCCCTCTGTGACACCGCTGCCCGCCAGTGTAAACTCTCCATATACTTATCCTCCCCGGTCCTCTTTACCTCGGGTGCAGCGCTGGGTCCTGACGCCATTCAGTGTCAGGGTGTTGTATGCGCGGCACAGGTAATGCCCTGATGCTGAATGGCGTCAGGACCCAGCGCTGCACCTGAGATAAAGCAGACCCAACTCAGGAGCGTAAGTATATGAATGGATTCTGTCTGTTGGGCCCTGTATCGAAGCCTATCATGTAGAATACTTTCTGCTGGGCCCTGTATTTAAAGAGGCTCTGTCACCACATTATAAGAGGCCTATATTGTACATGATGTGATCGGCGCTGTAATGTAGATTACAGCAGTATTTTTTTATTTAGAAAAACTATTCTTTTTGACGGAGTTATGACCTATATTCGCCTTGTGCTAATGAGTTTCTTAATAGACAACTGGGCGTGTTTAACTTTTTGACCAAGTGGGCGTTGTGGAGAGAAGTGTATGACGCTGACCAATCAGTGACCAATCAGCGTCATACACTTCTCTCCATTCATGTACTTAGCACATAGTGATCTTCCTAGATCATGATGTGCATTCACATGCTCACACATTAACGTTACAGAAGTGTCTTGACAGTAAATAGACATCGCTTCCAGCCAGGACGAGATGTCTATTCACAATCCCGACACTTCAGTAACGTTTGTGTGTCACTTACAGCACAGCAAGCGTAATCTCGCTGTAAACTGTCATTAATTTCTCATGGCACAACGCCCTTAAAGGACAAATATTGCTCAATTAACAGTTTATCCACATTCCTTTGGATTATTCCCATACCCAAACCCTTCTGACTAAATGGCAAACTGATGACTATATTCACTTACGCAACTATTCAAGCGGCCTTGGAACAGGCACATAAATTTCTCCCGTCAGCACGTTTCCTGGAGATGAGATTGAAGGTTGCTCATAGGTCTTACCTAACCCCATGTTTAGACCACAAAAGTGGTATCTATCCTACCTCACACTGCTTGAAATGGCAGGCACTAGAAGTCAATCTTTACCATTTACTCACTTGGCCTGATGAAGACGCTGGTTCAGTGTTGAAACGCGTAGTCTTTTACAATAAATTGTTTCTTTTTGTATTTCAAAACAATGGAACTGCTTCTACCTTTATTACCAGCAGCGCCGTTGATGGTCCAGCAATTTTTTCTCCCTGCAAATCTTTACCAATGTCTATGGTCCTGCCCCAATATTCAGACTTTATGGTCCAGAATACGGCTATTTACCTCTAAACATCTCACAAATTATGTTCCCGACACAGCTTTATGGGCAATCTTTGGTTATTTAGATCCTGAGGTGCATAGGTGTTACCCCGGAGCTCATAGACTATTGCATTAGGTAGTAGAATCAGGGGTAAAGGCTATCATGCAAACCTGGCTTCACGAGCAGGCTCCGCCTTTCAAAATGTTTCTCCATAAACTCTCTTACCTGTTAACCCCTTCCCGCCGCAGTCCTTTTTCAGATTTTCATTTTGTTTTTTTCCTCCCCACATTCCAAAGGCCATAACTTTTTTATGTTTCCGTCGATCTAGTCCTATGAGGGCTTGATTTTTGCAGGACGAGTTTTATTTTTTCGTAGCACCATTTATTGTGCCATATAATGTACTAGGATACGGGGAAAAAATTACTTGTGGGGTAGAAAATAAAAAAAAACGATTCCTCCATTGGTTTTTGCGCATCATTTTTACGGAATTCACGGTGCAATTAAAACAACATGTTAACTTTATTTTGTGGGTCAATACGATTACGGCGATACCAAATATATATAGTTTTTTCTATGTTTTACTGCTTTTACAAGTAAAAACCTAAGTGTAAAAAATAAAATGTATTTTGTGTCGCCAAATTCCGAGAGCCATAACTTTTTTATCGTTCCGTCGATTAAGTGGTATGAGGGCTTATTTTTTGCGGGATAAGCTGTAGTTTTTAATGATACCATTTTGGGGTACATGCAACATTTTGATCACTTTTTATTTCATTTTTTTGCGGCAGATGAGATGACCAAAATATAGAGATTCTGGCGTTTACAATTTTTTTTTTGACGGCGTTCACCGTGCAGGTTAAATAATGATATATTGTAATAGTTCAGACTTTTACGGATGTGGCGATACCAATTATGTTTATTAATTTTTTTACTATGCTCTAGGGGGAAAATGGGAAAAGGTTTTTTTTTTGAACTTTTAATTTTTTTACATAAAAAAACCTATTTATTTTACTCATTTTTTCTATTTTTTATTAGTCCCCCTAGGGGACTTCAACCAGCGATCATTAGATCGCTTGCACGATATACTGCAATACTAATGTATAAATGACACCTGTCTCTAGAACGGGGCCCCAAAACCCTGTTCTACCTCTTTGTGTGTCAGCTGATTTCTGACCATGAAGGTGAAAACAGCGTAGCTCGCTAAGCTACGCTGTTTTCGTAAGCTCCATAGAACTGAATGTTCGTTACAGAAACAGCGTAGCTCACATGCTGCGCTGCTTCCGTATCTGCTATTCACTACTATGGTAGTTACGGAAACAGCGTAGCTCAGCTATTTTCGTAACTCCCGACCATAAAGTCAGGAAGTGGCCGGGAGTCAGTGATAGCAGACAAAGATAGAACAGGGTTTAGGGGGCCCCGTTCTAGAGATAGGTGCGGGTCACAGAGGTGGGACCCGCATCTATCTGACATTTATGACATATCCTCTGGATATGTCATAAATGTCCCTCGTGGGAAAACCCCTTTAATAGTTATGACTGTCGTATTTATTTTTTCCACTTTTACCGTTATAATAACGTTAGAAACGCTTGGTGTTTTAAATTGTATTTATAAGTGCATTTTTATTTGGTAATGGCCTGATGGAGACGCCGATTCGACGTTGAAATGCGTAGCCGCAATAAATATTTACGTTTCTGGATTTGTTGTTTTGGGTGTTGGCATCTCTTTCAAGTTTTCGCATTTTAGAAAACATTTAGCCGACAAGTACAGCGGTGGTAAAATCGCACCGACCAGTAAGGAACTGCTGCATCTCGCGAGATTACGAGGTAAACGAGATTTCGTTTCCCTTGCTGGAAATCTCACAGAAAAGATTCAGAAGTGTCCGGATTCTGAATACACATGGCGTCCTGGCTGGAGGTCATATATATTCATTATCAGGACACGTGATTAACGTTAATGTCTGTGTATGTGGCTGCACATCGCGTTCTAGTAAGAACGCGATGCTGCTGTGTAAATGCATGGAGAGGGGTGCATGAGGCTGATTGGTCAGCGTCATACACTCCTCTGTACAACGCCCACTTGATCGAAAGTAAAAACACGCCCACTTGGGCATTAAGAAACTCATTAGCATAAACCAAAATCGCTAATAAAGTGGTAAAAATAGTTTGTTTTTTTAAAATAAAAAACATTACTGTTACCTACATTATAGCGCCCATCTCCTTATATAGGAGATAGGGCACTTATAATGTGTTGACAGTCTCTTTAATACCTGCTGCTTTTTTCTACTCTTATTACCATTGAACATTCTGCACGATGAGACACCCTGTGCCCGTTTTTTCTTTTATATGTTTATCCTTTAAATCTAACCGTCCAGATCTGAGTCTTGGAAGTCTGTCACATGCAACCCACCAGTGGTAAGTACAGTGGCTGTCCTCTGTGAAAATTGTAATGTGTCATTAACCAGGTAGGATTTTCTGCATCAAAGGTTAGTTGAAACATAGTTCCATTCTTTACCCAAAACAGTTAGAGGGCTGCTTTCTTCCAGATCTGTCAACAGATTGCCTGTGGTATTTCAAATCTTGTATAACACCTTAATCTCACCCATTTGGGAAATGTTTCCTTATTCTCCTACCCTATGAGTTATAGAAATGTAAAAACTTCATACAGAACAGTTTTTATTATTTTCTCATTTGTGGGGGTCCTGACAAGTGAATAGGGCTGTGCTGCAGGTAGCTGGGGTTGCCGCAGTGCAGGGAACAACTTTACAGTGGCTGCAGTCCTTATACAGTTCTGTCGCCTCTTCATTTTTGTGTTTGGTGGGTCGAGGGACCCTTTTTATTTAGCCCTATGTATTATTTTATATCAATCCCTTAGATCGAACAAATCAGCATTTGCTAATAGTGTTTTTGAGGTTTTTCCAAAATTGTTTGTGTATACAAAAATGTAAGAAAGCTACGCCCCCTTCTTGAGACGCGCCCCAATTTGTCTGGAAAACCAAAGTGTCCCTGGAAAACATTTTCTAATGTTGTTTGGAACTGTGGAGTTCCTCCACATCAAACTCGTCAAATCATGTGTTTCTGGACCTCGCTTTGTTCACATGGGCAAAGTCATGCTGGAACAGGAAAGGGCCTTCCCCAAACAGTTGCCACAAGGCCGGCAATTTTACAAATGTCTAAAATGTCTTTGTATGCTGCAGCAATAACATTATCCTTCACTGGAGATAAAGGGTCTAGTCAAAACCCTGGAGTAAGTGAAAACAGAATTTTAGAATTTTTGGCAAATTTATTAAAAATGAAAAACTGAAATTTCGCATGAACATAAGTATTCAGACCCTTTGCTATGTTACTTGAAATTTGGTTTTAGGTGCCTCCCATTTCTCTAGATCATCTTTGAAATGTTTCTATATCTTGATTGGAATCCACCTGTGGTCAATTCATTTGATTGGACATGATTTAGAAAGACACACCCCTGTCTATATAAGGTCTCACAGCTGACCAATATATATCAGAGCAAAAAACAAGCCATGAGGAGGAAAGAACTGCCTGTAGAGCGCAGAGACAGGATTGTGTGGAGGCACAGGATGTGGAGAAGGGTACAACAAAAATTCTGCACTGAAAGTTCCCGAGAGCACAGTGGCCTCCATAATTCTTAAATGGAAGAAGTTTGGAACTACCCGCAGTCTTCCTAGAGCTGGCCGTCCCACCAAACTAAGTAATCGGGGGAGAAGGGACTTAGTAAGAGAGGTGACCAAGAACCCAATGGTCACTCTGGCTGAGCTCCAAAGATCCTGCGTGCAAATGGGAGAAACTTCCAGGAGACCAACCATCACTGCAGCGCTCCACCAATCTGAGCTTTATGGCAGAGTGGCCAGAAAGAAGCCTCTCCTCAGTAAAAGACATGTGAATGCCCGACTGGAGTTTGCAAAAAAGCACCTAAAGGACTCTCAGACTGAGAACCAAGATTCTGTGGTCTGATGAAACCAAGATTGAACTTTTTGGCCTCTGTTCTAAGCTTCATGTCTAGAGGAAACCAGGCACTGCTCATCACCTGCCCAATACCATCCCTACAGTGAAGCATGGTAGTGGCAGCATCATGCTGTGTGTGGGGGGGTTTCAGTGGCCGGGACAGGGAGACTGGTCAGGATTGAGGGAAACATGAATGGAGCAAAGTACAGAGACTCTTAATGAAAACCTGATCCAGAGTGCTCTAAACCTCAGACTGAGCCGAAGGTTCACCTTCCAACAAGACAATGACCCTAAGCACACAGCCAAGACAACACAGGAGTGGCCTAGGGACAACTCTGTGAATGTCCTTGAGTGGCCCAGTCAGAGCCCTGATATGAACCCAATCGAACATATTTGGAGAGAACTGAAAATGGCTGTCCACCGATGGTTCCCATCCAACCTGAGAGGATTTGCAGAGAAGAATGGCAGAAAATCTCCAAATCCAGGTGTGCACACCTTGTGGCATCATACCCAAGAAGACTGGAGGCTGGTATCACTGCCTAAGGTGCTTCAACTAAGTACTGAGCAAAGAGTCTGAATACTTATGTCAATGCAATATTTTAGTTTTTCCTTTTCAATAAATTAGCAAATATTATTAACATTCTGTTTTCACTTTGTCATTATGGGGTGTTGAGTGCAGAATGATGGGGGAAAAACTTGTAGTTTTTATTTTAGCACAAGGCCTCAACATAACAAAATATGACAAAATTGAAAGGGTCTGAAGACTTTCCGAATGCATTATAAGCAATATGACACGCTTCAACACTCAGCGGCCACGGTCTGTGAGTTTGCGTGGTCTACAGCTACGTGCCTGAGCTGTTCCTTTTAGACACCCAATTCATAATAATAGCACTTACTGGGGCTGATCTAGAAGATCAAAATTTCACAAGCTGTTTTGTAGTAAAGGTGGCATTACAGTGCCATGTTCAAAGTCACAGATCTTCAGTACGACTCATACTACTACCAATGTTTGTCTATGGAGATTGCATAGCTGTGTGCTTGATTTTATGCACCTGTTGGCAATGGGTGTGTCTGAAACAGATTCAATTAGTAGGGGTTTCCATATACTGCTGGCCATATGGTGCATTCCTCATGTATAACCAATCTGTATAATACAATTACAAATATACAAGGTTATCTGCTAAGAATATGAATAGCAAACTCTGCAATGGCAACATTCAAATATCATACCCAATATATCTTTAATAATATCCATCAGTTAAAGAGCTATAATTAAGATATTCCATAACATTATGATCGATGGCGGTCGACCTTTGGGACAAGAACCGTCCAAAATATGTGATGGAGGAGCAGCATTTAACCAGCGCTGCTGCTCTTTTGTTCTGAGAGTCAATACGGGGTCACAATAGTCAAACCCCCACCAGTCAGTTAGTGATGGCATAATTTACTATAGTGGGAAAACTTCTTTAAATAGGTTTTCCTATAGTTGATTTGGTGATAAATATGGATTATGGGTAAACTGCTTTATATACTAATCTCTATCTCTAAAGGTGGCCGTACACATTAGATGTATGGTGGCTGAACCTCCTGATTTTGGCTGGAATGGCCAACCATCGAATGTGTATGGCGGTTTTCCGACTCTCCATGTCAGGGGGAAGAGAAGGATGAGGCTGTTGAATCTCAACATGCAGACCCTTTTGTATGCAAGCAGATAAGCCGCTGCCAGAGGAGTCTGGCAGCGGCTTTCTCCCTCTTCCCCATTGAAAAACACATGCAAGCTCGGCCGAGCGTGTATGTGTATGGGGCAGTCGTTAGGAATAGTTGTCGGCCAACGATCGTTATCTAATTACATCTAAAGCTGACCATAGACCTAAGAATGTCCCCCAAAATCTGAAAATCGTTCTGATTGATCTCTTGTTGCTTATATAGCGCCAGCATATTCCAGAGTTGTGCAGAGATTGTCCTCTTTGTCATTGGTCCCTGTCCCCAATAGCGTTCCAATACTTTTTGCTGCTTAGGAAAAAGATATACATGTAGAGATATTTACTAAGATACGAATAATGTACAAGGACACAATTACTTTAGCGTGTATACTGACCAGGAGTAACGCCTAACCCCAACATGAAATTCTCCCTCGCTTCATTTATTAGCTGTATTCTATAGAGTATTTATATGTTTGATATTGAAAACAAATATGTAATCTGTACTCTAGTATATTGTTGTTGTTGTTGTTGTTTGATAGGTATTTGTAATTTTCTTTGCACTAATATAACAAATTTTGCATTATTCACAGCACGTAATTTTTTCCATCTGAAAATATTTAATTAAAGAGGACCTGTCACCAGTTCAGCAAAGCCCAATTTCCTACCTCATGTCATAGGTGCTGTCACGCTGATGATGTCAGTATAGTTTATATCACAATCCGTTTTTACTTTCCGAGTTATGAACCATTTTGCTAATTAGGCTATACTAGCCAAGGGGCAGTAACGCTAAAATTTCACTGGGGGCCATGTCTGTGTGGACTGTATGACGCTGTCCCTGCACAGCATGATCTCAGCTTCTATCATGAAGGTGGGAGAAGCTGTATGACGCTGGTAGGACAGCCAATACAGACACCGAAGCCAGTGAAACCTCAGCATTTCCGCCTCCTTGGCTAGTATAGCCTAATTAGCATAATAAGAAAATGCCTCATAACTTGGAAAGTAAAAAATGGATTTGGATACAAGTGACATGAGGTAGGAAGTTGGGCTTTACTGAACTTGTGACAGGTCCTTTTTTAAAAATCTCGCTTTGCCGAGCATTTAGTGCCAATCCCGTCCTACAAAATCAGGAGAACCTTTCCTAAACATTGAAGTCATAGAGAAGTGTCCTGATTAGGCACAGTGGGGGATTAGATTAGCTGCTCATTTTTTTCTTTCCCCTATTATTAGAAAACAAATATCCCTAGTGTGTGAAAAGTTCATGTATCACACCCCTGGGGTCACTGGAAGGCTGTACAGGAGAAGAGATCACAATGACAGGCAGTGACAACTGATCTTTTTCACTGCTCTCACTTTCAGCTCCCCAATACCACCTCCCCTCCTCCCCTACACAAACACAGAACCAGGAAGTAAAAAATGTAATCCTGCTCCCCGACTTAAAGGGAATGTGTCGCTAGAAAAACGTTTTTTTTTTTTTAGTTAAGCAGTTCGTGTATAGGTGATTAAACATTGTTCTAATTTTTTAATTTTTTTCACGAGTCAGGAAATATTATAAATTAGATTGTAATTTATAATATTTCCCAGCGCTGGTCACTAGATGGAGCAATTCCCAAAATTGCAGCATTGCATGTGGTAAAGCAACCACATTGCTTTATGCTGCAAAATTTGAGAAAACTCACTCGCTCTAGTGAGCTCTCAGAATCCCCCCTCCTTTATCCTGGCTAGTGCCGGGAGAAACGAGGGGATTGAACGGTCAAACCTCCTACACTGTGTGTCGCCATTTTTTGAGCTAACACACAGTGTAGTAGGTTAACATACAGTAGTAAACACACAGTAAAACACGTACATACACAGACCTAACTTACCTGCTCCTGCCGCCGCCGCTCCCTCCGGTCCGTCCGCTACCTCCGCTCCAAGTGCACAAGTCCGGAAGCCGCGACCGGAAGTAGTAATCTTACTGTCCGGCCGCGACTTCCGGTCCACAAGAAAATGGCGCCGGACGTCGCACAGTTCTATTTGGACTGTGTGGGAGCGGCGCATGCGCCGTTCCCACACAGACGGCGTACAGCATAGTGGATGGAACGGGCCCCGTTCGCATTCACTATGGGACTGTATGTGCCGTATTCCATGTCTGTATGTGTCGTTAATCGACACATACAGAGATGGAAAAAGAAATGGTAGCCCCCATGGACAAGAAAAAGTGAAAAAATAAAAAAAAGTAAAACACAAACACACAAATAAATAAAAAAATGTTTAATAAAACACTAAAAAAAAATTTTTTTTTCGTGACACTGGTCCTTTAAAAGGTATGCTGCTGCAAGCTTTGATCCTGGCTTGATCTGGGCTCTAGCCCTAATATTCTAGCAGCAAAACTGATCTATTACATCTGTCCTTAGCAGTGAAGGGGTAAAAGGAAAACTCTGATAAACTATAGTTTCACTTGTAAATTCTCAGTATAATCATGATGTCGGGTGCCACTGCTGTCTGGTTTTTGAGCAATAAAACGTAATAATGTCACAATATTGTGATGTCACCATAATAATTATTTCTAGGGTTTGCTCTATTTTGATTGTCACAATAATGTATCTATTTCTAGGCTGTATATTACTGTTATATCACAATAGTGTCTGCTATCTTTTGCACACGACAGGTACCATATACAGCAGAAGGGGATGTATGGACAGAAGAATATATTGTGGTATAGATCAGGTTTAATGTGTTATTCCAGATCTCCCCCCCCCCCCTTTTTTTTTTTAATGGAAACTAGTAAAAGCGAGCGTTCCACTACCCGATCATCGGTACGTGTAAAAGGGGCTTTGTACCTGCATCTTTATCTCTTGATTATCCTGATCGCAATGTAGAATGATCTATATAACTATAGAATCTGAGAGCTGTCATCTGGCCACACCTTCCTTTTTGATGCATGGGCACGGAATCATGGGACATGTAGAGATATGATATGTAGACATAGAGCTACTTCATGCTGATGATTCCTGCAATGAAAATGACAGGGGCTGGACTATTATTTTCTAAAAAGCAAGTAGCATGGAGAGTTATTGAAGAACACAGCTATAAGAGGTTCGATAGGGGGTTGTGGGAATGATTTCATCTTCCTGCTAGAGTTTCCCTTTAACATGAGTATTTTGGTAAATTAGCATTCAGTGGGAAACAGTGCTATTGTTAGGTAAGCAGTATCAGCTTGGGAGATTTGTTCTGCAGTGTTTAGCACACAAAAGATTATATGCAATGTTACCCTATAATAACGTCATGAACTATAAGAGCAGAACTAGGCCAAGACAAGTTTTCAGCCTATGAATATAAATAAATGTTTTTGGTCTCTGACAGCAAGCAGAGATCTTGTAGGGAGGGTTATAAAAATTCGCACAAGTGAAAAGTGGAGGAGTTCCCAATAAATACCATACATGTTATTGCTTTTATTTTTTAAAGGGTCTTTGAGAAATGAGCTTAAATCCGAGTGATTCTGCCACGTGGCCGCTCTGATCCCTAAGGCCCCATGCACACGACTGTATAAAATCGCCGTAATTGCGGACCGTAATACGTTCCGCAATTTCGGACCCATTCAGTTCTATTGGCCGCGGACACCTTTCCGTATCGCTATAGTTTTCCCCTCTCTCTGCAAGCTCTCTAATTTTCAATTATCTCTGAATTAGTGGGTTGAGCTTAAAGAGGCTCTGTCACCAGATTTTGCAACCCCTATCTGCTATTGCAGCAGATCGGCGCTGCAATGTAGATTACAGTAACGTTTTTATTTTAAAAAAACGAGCATTTTTGGCCAAGTTATGACCATTTTCGTATTTATGCAAATGAGGCTTGCAAAAGTACAACTGGGCGTGTATTATGTGCGTACATCGGGGCGTGTTTACTACTTTTACTAGCTGGGCGTTGTGCATAGAAGTATCATCCACTTCTCTTCACAACGCCCAGCTTCTGGCAGTGCAGACACAGCCGTGTTCTCCAGAGATCACGCTGTGTCGTCACTCACTTCCTGCCCCAGGTCCTGCATCGTGTCAGACGAGCGAGGACACATCGGCACCAGAGGCTACAGATGATTCTGCAGCAGCATCGGCGTTTGCAGGTAAGTCGATGTAGCTACTTACCTGCAAATGCTGATGCTGCTGCAGAATCAACTGTAGCCTCTGGTGCCGACACGATGCAGGACCTGTGAGTGACGTCACAGATCTGCACTGCCAGAAGCTGGGCGTTCTGAAGAGAAGTGGATGATACTTCTCATCAGAAAGCCCAGCTAGTAAAAGTAGTAAACACGCCCCGATGTACGCACATAATACACGCCCAGTTGTACTTTTACTTTTCAACACGCCCAGTTGTACTTTTGCAAGCCTCATTTGCATAAATACGAAAATGGTCATAACTTGGCCAAAAATGCTCGTTTTTTAAAAATAAAAACGTTACTGTAATCTACATTGCAGCGCCGATCTGCTGCAATAGCAGATAGGGGTTGCAAAATCTGGTGACAGAGCCTCTTTAACTGCTATCCGGTTTCCCATACACAACACACACAGAGCAGAGAACATGCTGCTCTCCTATCTCTAACATATATATATATATATATATATATATATATATATATATATATATAATTACACACACACACACACACACACACACACAAACACGCTCCTCAACATTGAAATTGCAACACCAAGAAGGACAAGCCGTAAGGTTATTCAAATCGAGGAAGTAGCAGGTTTTGCTAAGATCTGCAAATGTTATGGCAGGAAGGAGGTGATGGGAACAAGTGAGCCCTAATCTACCCACCGCCCTGTCCCTGCCTACTTGCAACGACCCGCCCTAGGCGACGGGGTACAACTTGGCGGCGGTCCCTACGCTGACTAAGTGCAAGGGGATACAAACAGGGAACAAGCAAAGGAAGGGGCAGTAGCCCACGGAACACCGTGAGGAAACGGAGTGGTGAACGAGCCAGTCAGGATCAGGATGTAGTGGAGTATACAAATGCAGAGCACGGAGCAGGAAGCAAGCCAGGGGCAGAGCGAAGCAGGATAAGCGGGAACTGAAGCAAGGCAGAAGCAGGCTGGAGCAAGGCAGCAGTGGGGCCAGGAATCCAAGAAGAATAACAAGCAATGAGGAAGAGAAAACGGCAGGTATAGATGGACAGGGGGTGGAGCTAACTCCGACTGACCAGGCCGTGATAGGCTCTCCCACTCCTGAGCCTGCCACCGTGATTGGTGGGAGCCGGTGTCAGTATAAGAGGTCTGGCCTCAGGTGTCGACTGATTAATCCTGGGAGTATCCACAGACGTAGTGCCTGGCAGATCCTTTACAGCAAAAGATCACATTTTCAAGCACCGAGCCCCAATCCGTGGCATGTGGGAGGGGCTTTTATGCCCCTCCCACATGCCACAGATTGGAGCTCGTGCTTAAAAATTTGATCTTTTGCATGCTTGAAAAGGGTCCGACTAGACTGAAACGTCACACTGGTGGGTGAATAAATCCCTTTGTATTTTGGAAGTGCTGCCTCGTCTCTATTTGGTTTGTGGATATCTGTTGTGGGACTTTGGATTGGGTCCCTCTGAGGCTTGTACCCAGCATTTTTACATCTTTCTCCGGTGCTGTGACAACCACATTTTTGTTCACAAGGAAACGTCCCACCGGTCCTACTCCCAGGATTATGGTGTGGGTGGCATAATGTAAGGCAGCCGGACCCCTCGAGTCTTAATTTCAGGTACACTAACAGCTTGGCGTTACATTGATTGATTTGATCGTGGAACCAGTGATTCGGCCATTTCTCCAGTGTCCTAGAAACTGTTTTTCAACAGCACACCAGGCCGCATGTTGCTCGTGCTACTGTGAGCAGCCTGCGTAGCCTAAACGTACTGCAGCTTCTCCAGACTTGTCTTGCATCGAGCACATCTAGGATGTCATTGGTCGGCAATTGCAAAGGGAGCTTCCAGCAGTCAATCTTGATGATTTGCGTGCCCAAGTGCATTCAGCGTGGCATAACATTCCTCAGACAACCATTAATAGCATGCCAAGGCGTGCAAGTGCGTGTATTTCTGCGCGTGGCGCTCATACTCTATACTACATATATTAAGAATATTTTGTATCCATTTTTTTATGATTTGCATATCATTAACATGCCTATCGATCCTGTGATTTTGACAATTCCAAAACTTTTACGCAATTTCAATATTGAGGTGTGTGTGTCTGTGTGTAAAAATATATATATACACTACCGTTCAAAAGTTTGGGGTCACCCAGACAATTTTGTGTTTTCCATGAAAACTCACACTTCTATTTATCAAATGAGTTGCAAAATGACTAGAAAATATAGTCAAGACATTGACAAGGTTAGAAATAATGATTTTTATTTGAAATAATAATTTTCTCCTTCAAACTTTGCTTTCGTCAAAGAATGCTCCATTTGCAGCAATTACAGCATTGCAGACCTTTGGCATTCTAGCTGTTAATTTGCTGAGGTAATCGGGAGAAATTTCACCCCATGCTTCCAGAAGCTCCTCCCACAAGTTGGATTGGCTTGATGGGCACTTCTTGCGTACCATACGGTCAAGCTGCTCCCACAACAGCTCTATGGGGTTGAGATCTGGTGACTGCGCTGGCCACTCCATTACAGATAGAATACCAGCTGCCTGCTTCTTCCCTAAACAGTTCTTGCATAATTTGGAGGTGTGCTTTGGGTCATTGTCCTGTTGTAGGATGAAATTGGCTCCAATCAAGCGCTGTCCACAGGGTATGGCATGGAGTTGCAAAATGGAGTGATAGCCTTCCTTATTCAAAATCCCTTTTACCTTGTACAAATCTCCCACTTTACCAGCACCAAAGCAACCCCAGACCATCACATTACCTCCACCATGCTTGACAGATGGCGTCAGGCACTCTTCCATCATCTTTTCAGTTGTTCTGCGTCTCACAAATGTTCTTCTGTGTGATCCAAACACCTCAAACTTCGATTCGTCTGTCCATAACACTTTTTTCCAATCTTCCTCTGTCCAATGTCTGTGTGCTTTTGCCCATATTAATCTTTTCCTTTTATTAGCCAGTCTCAGATATGGCTTTTTCTTTGCCACTCTGCCCTGAAGGCCAGCATCCCGGATTTGCCTCTTCACTGTAGACGTTGACACTGGCGGTTTGCGGGTACTATTTAATGAAGCTGCCAGTTGAGGACCTGTGAGGCGTCTATTTCTCAAACTAGAGACTCTAATGTACTTGTCTTGTTGCTCAGTTGTGCAGCGGGGCCTCCCACTTGTCTTTCTACTCTGGTTAGAGCCTGTTTGTGCTGTCCTCTGAAAAGAGTAGTACACACCGTTGTAAGAAATCTTCAGTTTCTTGGCAATTTCTCGCATGGAATAGCCTTCATTTCTAAGAACAAGAATAGACTGTCGAGTTTCACATGAAAGCTCTCTTTTTCTAGCCATTTTGAGAGTTTAATCGAACCCACAAATGTAATGCTCCAGATTCTCAACTAGCTCAAAGGAAGATCAGTTTTATAGCTCCTCTAAACAGCAAAACTGTTTACAGCGGTGCTAACATAATTGTACATGGGTTTTCAAGTGTTTTTTAATCATCCATTAGCCTTCTAACACAGTTAGCAAACACAATGTACCATTAGAACACTGGAGTGATGGTTGCTGGAAATGGGCCTCTATACACCTATGTCGATATTGCATTAAAAACCAGACGTTTGCAGCTAGAATAGTCATTTAGCACATTAACAATGTATAGAGTGTATTTCTGATTAATTTAATGTTATCTTCATTGAAAAAAAACGGTGCTTTTCTTCCTAAAATAAGGAAATTTCTAAGTGACCCTAAACTTTTGAACGGTAGTGTATATGCAGAAACATGGAGGACATCATATAGCAGCAACAAGCAGTGTAGCTGTGAATCCAGCACTGGGTTGAGAAATAACTCTTATTAAGATCAGCTGCAGTGTCTGTGTCTTTCTCGTTTGTTTCTCTCCCTCTGCTCCTGCTCTGATCTCCATAGACTTCTACAGGCAGCAGTAACCTGATCCCGCAGTAAGCTGATAGTCCTTCTTTTCTTGAGATGGATTTAGCCCTATTGCAATTTAGTGAAGCTAATCCACAACTTTTCAGCGTGGAATTTGCTGCAATAATGAACAGGCTATGGATTTTAATATCCGCTTTTATTATTAGGCATGGATATTTTCTTGAGCGTGTAACTGGGGGATATTCACATGTATTGTCGGTGGAATGTTTGCGGATTCTGTTAAATTCATCACATCTCCATAAAAATAAAAAACAAAGCAAATAAATCCTAATTTACTGGATAAGGCTCTGTTCACGTCTGCGTTAGAGGCTCTGTTAGGGGGCTCCCTTGCAGATCCATCAGAGATTACCGGAAACCATAGCATGGTGCGCTATTGTTTCCGCTAAAACCATGGATACTCCAACGGAACCCATTAAAGTCAATGGGTTCCGTCAGCCGCCAATGGTGCAACGGAACCATTGCTTCTGGTATTTCCTTGTTCTACTCCTCTGACGGAACAGAATAACTGAATGGCCTGACAAAGATGTGAACAGTGCCTTAAAGTAACCAGTGAAGAATTTTTAATAAAAAAAAAAGTATTGGGGATGTTGTACTTTAAATGATGTTTTATTTTTGAAATGTTAACTAAACGTTCAACAAACTTCTGACAAGTCACTATGACATGTCAGAAGTTTGTTGAACGGTGGGGGTCTGAGTACTGAGACACCCACCAATCGCTAAAACAAAGCTTAATCCTTGTTTGGCTTTTCCCGGAAAGCCAATGCAGCGGTGTACGGGCTCAATAGAAAGTCTATGAGCCTGTACACAGCTTGGACAAATGTCATCCACACGGCGGTTTTTTAATCCACATCATGTCGATTTATGCTTTGGAATCATAGCAGACGTTCCTATCAGCGTGAGGCTGCTTAAAACACACACTGTCTTAGGGCAGCGTGATCTAGCGCGACCAAACTGAGTGTAAAGTGTGTGTAAAGCAGCCTCATGCTGATAGGACAGCGTCAGAGGCGGTGATGTAGCTCCACCTCAGGAGAATCGCTGGTGTTGACACTCTCTTGGCTAGCCAGCGATTCACTCGCATATATGCACCGAAAAAACAGCCGGGAGACATATCTCAGGAACGGGGGGGGGGGGGGGGGAGGGGGTGTCTATCTAGAAATAAAACAAAAGCACCGCTGGAGTCCATGAGACAGCAGTAATAATGGGAGACTGATGGTTCACTTTTTAGGACCTAATGACTGGTCCCCTTTAAGGCCTAAAATAGACTGGTCACTAAGGGGTTAAAATACATGGAAGTCTTTTATTGTTATTTACTGAACTGTGTAACCGATATCTCCGTTGATGTCCACTTTTCAATACACTTAATTGTATGCCAGGGAAAATCTTAGAGGCACTGAGGAGGCTAAAAATCAGGGACTAATCTAATTTAATTAAACTTTTTAATCTTTAACAATTTGATGAGAAGTGCTGGGAAAGCATGATGGATCTCATTTCAGGGTGACGCCAGGCGAAGCATTTTGCCAGATTCTACAATTTACCAGGACTGTACAAGTCTTGTTCTTTTCCTCTTTGATGCTTATGCAATGCTCTATTTTGGCTGTAATGTACAATGGAGGCTCTAAACCTTGTTGTTCATGATGTTTACATTTATTTTTTTTTTGCTTATGCCCCTCTTGTGTGGAATTTTTTCTTCAAATTGGAAAAGCATTAATAAAGTTTTTTGCAAAAATCAAAAGTGATAAAAAAAATTGTGTGTATTTAAAATGGTACCAATGAAAACTACAACTTAATAAGAAACCCTCATAGAACTCCTTTGAGAGAAACATATAAATATTAAGGGTCTTTGAAGCAACACAAAAAAAAAAAATGTGCTAAAAAAATTATTGTTTTTACTATTTTTTATATACTTTTAGATTTTTATATAATATTTTTGTTATTTCAGTAATTATAGCGACCCACAGAATACATTTAATTGTGTTATTTTATCTGCACGGTGAATTTCGTAAAAACAATAAGCCTAGTAAACAATGGCGGATTTGCTGCTTTTTTTTTCTATCTCCCCCAAAAAAGTTAATAAAAGTTATACAATACATTATATGTACGCCAAAATAGTGTCATTAAAAAAAAAAAATCTTGTCACGCAAAAAAAACAAGCTCTTATATAGCTACTTTGACAGAAAAATAAAAAAGTTATGTGGAGATGACAAAAAAAAGTAAATCACTGCGTCCTTTGGTCCAAGAGGTCACGATCTTATGGTGTTAAAATAAGTTTGCCACCATCCGCACAGTCCCATGGTCAGATAACAACCACGTCTTACCTGGTTTTCCTTCCTCTTGCACCCCCATACTACCATGTGCAATGAATGATTTTCTCTCTACCACCCCATTGCCACCCTTGTCCAATGGGTTAGTTGACCTTTTGGGTCGAGAGATCTACCCTGAAGAAGTGGAGGCTGCCAATAAAATGTTGAAGCTCAATAAACAGCCAGGCCCTGACGGCTTCACTGCTTTATATTATAAAAAATATGCCTCTGTTTTGAGTATACCCCTTTCTAAATCCTT
This sequence comes from Rhinoderma darwinii, assembly GCF_050947455.1. Lineage (NCBI taxonomy): Eukaryota > Metazoa > Chordata > Amphibia > Anura > Rhinodermatidae > Rhinoderma > Rhinoderma darwinii. The sequence goes on from NC_134693.1 coordinate 55,855,938, forward strand.
TAACCCCTTCCCGCCGGATCACGTACAGTAACATCAAGAAAACTGGTGTCTTACCGCATTTTCACGTTACTGTACGTCATGGAGATGAAGCTGGCTCAGGAGCTGAGCCAAAGACATCACCGCCGGGTGACAGCTGTATGTTACAGCTGGCACCATGAGGTATCGGCCAGGACCGGAGCTAGCCTCCGATCCGACCGATTAACCCCTCACATGCTGCGTTCAATAGAGATCGTAGCATGTGAGGTGTTTATAGCCACCGGCACCCCAGCAACTTGATCGCTGGGTTGCCGGTGGCTGCAAAGGCGATCGGAGGGCTAATGCTTACCTCCCGGTCCGCCAGTAACGGAATCCTCCTATGCCCCGTCGTCGGCGGGGCCCAGGAGGCTTCCGGTACCATCGGCAAGATGGCGCCGGCTCAGCTTCCGGCTCAGAAGCTGAGCCGGCGTCATCAGCAGTGGGTGTCCGCTGTATGTTACAGCGGACATGCCGATCTATCGCCAGGAACCCCGAGCTAGCTCCGATTCCTGGCATTAACCCCTTCGATGCAGCGATCCATTGTGATCGCTGCATCCTAGAGGTTTGTAGAAAATCGGCAGCCTTGCCATGCGATGGCAAGGCTGGCGACTGTTACTATGGCAACAGGAGCCCTAACAATGGACTCCTGTCTGCCATTACGTAAGCTGATTAGGCCCCGCCCAGAGGCGGAGCCTGATCGGCTTGCTGTCAGTGAACAACTGACAGTTCCAATACATTGCACTACATAGGTAGTGCAATGTATTAGAACATCAAACAAACAGTTGGACATTCAAGTCCCCTAGTGGGACTAAAGAAAAGTGTAAAAAAAGTAAAAATAAAAGTTGTAAAACATACAATAAAAGTTTCAAATAATAACACAAAACACAATCGCCCTTTTTCACTTATCAAGTCATTTATTATAGAAAAAAATAATAAAGCCATACATATTTGGTATCGCAGCGACCGTAACGACCTGAACTATAAAAATATTATGTTATTTATCCAGCGCAGTGAACGCCGTAAAAAAAAAACTCAAAAACACTGCCATAATTACTGTTTTTTTGGTCTTCCAAAAATTGAAATAAAAAGTGATCAAAAAGTCGCATGTATCCAAAAATGGTACCAAAAAAATCTATACCTCGTCTCGCAAAAAACAAACCCTCACACCGCTCCATCGACGAAAAAATTTAAGTTATGGCTCTCACAACATGGCGACAGAAAAAATACATTCTCTTTCCAAAAGTAATTTTATTGTGCAAAAAGTTATAAAAAAGTTCTATAAATTTGGTATCGCCGGAATCGTACTGACCCGCAGAATAAAGGTAACATGTAGTTTATAACGTACGGTGAACGCTGTATATAAAAAAAAAAGTGGCACAAGCTGGGCACGACATATTTGACGCTGAATTGGCATATCTAGGGAAAAATTTTCATTTGTACCTTCCGCAGCGCAATCATTTATGGAAAAGACACGTGGGGTGAAAATGCTCACTACACCTCTTAATAAATGCCTTGAGGGGTGCAGTTTCCAAAATGGGGTCACTTCTCAGGGGTTTCTTTTATTATTTCACATCAAAGCCTCTGCAATTGTGAACCAATACTTTATATGTCGCCAAATTAGGCCTCAATTTTACACGGTACTCTTTCACTCCTGAGCCCTGTCGAATGTCCAGGCAAAAGATTAGGGCCACATGTAGGGTGATTCTAAAACAGGGAAACACCGCATAATAATTGAGAGCTGTCTTGTTATGGTGGCACAAGCTGGGCACCACATATTGGCGTATCTAAGGAAAAATTCCCATTTTCATTCTCCCACATCATGTGCACACGAATTTCTGCAAAACACCTGTGGGGTTAACATGCTCACTACACCCCTAGGTGAATACCTTGAGGGTGTTGTTTCCAAAATGGGGTCACTTCTGGGGGGGATCCACTGTTTTGGTTCCACAGGGACTTTGCAAATGCAACATAGCGACCAGAAACCAAATGCAGCAAAATCTGTACACCAAAAGCAAATGGCGCTCCTTCCCTTCTGAGCCCTGCCGTGTGCCCAAACAGCATTTTATGACCACATGTGGGGTATTGCCGTACTCCAGAGAAGTTGCTTTACAAATGTTGGGGTTCTTTTTTTTCTTTATTTGTTGAGAAAATTAAAAATTTGGAGCTAAAGCTACGTCTTATTGAAGAAAAAGGATTTTTTTTATTTTCACTGCCCAATTCTAATAAAATCTATGAAACACCTGTGGGGGCGAAATGCTCACTACACCCCTAGATGGATTCCTCAAGGGGTGTAGTTTTCTGAATGGAGTAACTTTTTTGGCGTTTTTACTGTTTTGGTCCCTCAGGGGCTTTGCAAATGCGACATGGCCTCCGCAAATCATTCCTGCTAAATTTGAGCTCCAAAAGCCAAATAGCGCTCTTTCCCTTCTAAGCTCCGCCGTGTGTCCAAACATCCGTTTATAACCACATGTGGGATATTGTTTTACTCGGAAGAAATTGGTTTACAAATGTTGTGGTGCTTTTTCTCCTTTAGTCCTCGTGGAAATTAGAAAAAATTAGCTAAACCTACATTATCTTTGAAAGAATGACAATTTTCATTTTCTCGGCCTACTTCCAATAATTTCTGCAAAAGACCTGCGGGGTCAAAATGCTCACTATACCCCTAGATAATTTCCTCAAGGGGTGTAGTTTCCCAAATGGGGTCACTTTTGGTGGATTTCCACTGTTTTGGCACCGAAAGAGCCCTTGAAACCTGACATGTTGCCTAAAATATTTTCTAATAAAAAGGAGGCCCAAAATCCACAAGGTGCTCCTTTGCTTCCGAGGCCGGTGCTTCAGTCCATTACCGCACTAGGGCCACATGTGGGATATTTCTAAAAACTGCAGAATCTGGGCAATAAATATTGAGTTGCATTTCTCTGGTAAAAACTTCTGTGTTACAAAAAAAATAGATGAAAAATGAATTTCTGCAAAAAAAAATGAAATTTGTAAATTTCACCTCTACTTTGCTTTAATTCCTGTGAAACGTTTAAAGGGTTAAGAAACTTTCTAAATGCTGTTTTGAATACTTTGAGGGGTGAAGTTTTTAAAACGGGGTGACTTTTTAGGGGTTTCTAATATATAAGGCCCTAAAAGCCGCTTCACAACTGAACTGGCCCCTGTAAAAATAGCCTTTTGAAATTTTCTTGAAAATGTGTCGAAATTGCTGCTAAAGTTCTAAGCCTTGTGACGACATAGAAAAATAAAAGGACGTTTAAAAAACGATGCCAATCTAAAGTAGACATATGGAGGATATTAATTAGCAACAATTTTGAGTGGTATAACTGCCTGTCTTACAAGCAGATACATTTACATTTAGAAAAATGCTAATTTTTGCAATTTTTCACCAAATTTTGGTGTTTTTCACTGGTAAATATTGAATTTATCGACCAAATTTTTCCACTATCATAAAGTCCAATGTGTCACGAGAAAACAATCTCAGAATCGCTTTGATAGGTAAAAGCATTCCGGAGTTATTACCACATAAAGTGAAATATGTCAGATTTGAAAAAATGGGTCTGGTCCTGAAGGCCAAAATGAGCTTGGTCCTCAAGGGGTTAACTCTCACAAGAATGGTGAGATCTCCAACTCCACCATGATGACTATCTATCTCTAGGTTTCCAAAACCTAAAACTGATCACTTGAGTTGGTCCAACTATCGCGTAATTTCCTTAATAAACATAGATGTTAAATTGCTAGCGAAGATCCCGTCCCTGCGTTTAAACACTGGCTTAGGTGCTTTGCTACACAGGGATCATGTTGGCTTTTCTCAGTGCCGGTAGGCCTTGTATAATATACGACGGTTCTACCAATAGCCAGCTCCAGGTTTATGTGGGCCCTTAAGCGACACAGACTTAGTAGGCCCCTTTGCGGGGGAACTCACGGTGGCAGTAAAATGGAAGAAAACATCACTTTGTGCCCCCATATAGAGGAAGAAGAGTGTTTGGATCCAGCGCTGTATGCAGTTTAAAACGGAAGCAAGTTCCAAGTTTAATAGTCCTTGGTTTAAGACACTACAGCCAAGACTAAGGACGCAGAAGCGTCCGAAACGCGTAGGCTCTGAGGACACCACTGCCCGCTTATTTCCACACCTGGACTCCATACCTCTGGACTAATTTTTAAACCAAGGACTATTAAACTTGGAACTTGCTTCCGTTTTAAACTGCATACAGCGCAGGATCCAAACACTCTTCTTCTTCCCTGCTTCAGACCGTGTGCCGACACGAGGATCCGGGCGCTATTTGTGACACAACCCACAGTGTCAGGTGAGCTGGAGGATTCCTCCCCCCTCTTTTTCTATTTTTGCCCCCATATAGACCTTAGGCCCTGTTTATGCCCCGACATAGAAGTTAACCCCCAGTTTGAACCTCCATAAATGTAGTGCCCTCTGTAGATAGTGCCATACAACCCCCCTCCCTGGTAGTGCCACACAACCCCCCCTCCCTGGTAGTGCCACACAGCCCCCCCCCCACCCTGTAGGTAGTGCCTTTGGGGTTGCCTCTAAAGTGGAATTCCCAGCAAGAGCATTGCCGATGCTCTGGCTGGGGATTCCGCATCAGGAGAAGCCCCTGACGTCACTGTCCAGATATGGACAGTGTTGTCAGGGGCAACCCCAGAGCCATAGTCCTGGGCAGAGTACTACTAGCACTCTGCTTGGGACCAGGGATGTAGCTAAAGGCTCATGGACCCTGGTGCAAGAATTTAGCTTGGGCCCCCCTACCCCTCCCCAACACCACCAGACCCCGTGCATGCCTAAGCCCAGCTGCCTTGCCCGACAGACCCCATGAATGCCCCCACAGTATAATGCCTCCGTAGCTGCCTCCACAGTATAATGACACCACACAGTATAATACTCCCCATAGCTGACCACCACAGTATAAAGCTCCCCATAGCTGCCCCCGGACAGTATAATGTCCCCCCATAGCTGACCACCACAGTATAATGTCCCCATAGCTGCCCCTACAGTATAATTCTCCCATAGCTGCCCCCACAGTATAATGCTCCCATAGCTGCCACCACAGTATAATGCCCCCATAGCTGCCCCTCCCACAGTACAATGCCCCCCATAGCTGCCCCCACAGTATAATGCCCCTATTTTTGCCCCCACAGTACAGGGTGGGCCATTTATATGGATACACCTAAATAAAATGGGAATGGTTGGTGATATTAACTTCCTGTTTGTGGCACATTAGTATATGGGAGGGGGGAAAGTTTTCAAGCTGGGTGTTGACCTTGGCGGTCATTTTGAAGTCGGCCATTTTGTATCCAACTTTAGTTTTTTCAATGGGAAGAGGGTCATGTGACACATCAAACTTATCGAGAATTTCACAAGAAAAACAATGGGGTGCTTGGTTTTAACGTTACTTTATTCTTTCATGAGTTATTTACAAGTTTCTGACCACTTATAAAATGTGTTCAAAGTGCTGCCCATTGTGTTGGATTGTCAATGCAACCCTCTTCTCCCACTCTTCACACACTGATAGCAACACCGCAGAAGAAATGCCTCCCGATCTGACCCCCTTAGACTTTTATCTTTGGCGTCATCTGAAGGCAATTGTCTATGCTGTGAAGATACGAGATGTGCAGCAACAGAAACTACGGATACTGGAAGCCTGTGCTAGCATTTCTTCTGCGGTGTTGCTATCAGTGTGTGAAGAGTGGGAGAAGAGGGTTGCATTGACAATCCAACACAATGGGCAGCACTTTGAACACATTTTATAAGTGGTCAGAAACTTGTAAATAACTCATGAAAGAATAAAGTAACGTTAAAACCAAGCACACCATTGTTTTTCTTGTGAAATTCTCGATAAGTTTGATGTGTCACATGACCCTCTTCCCATTGAAAAAACTAAAGTTGGATACAAAATGGCCGACTTCAAAATCGCCGCCATGGTCAACACCCAGCTTGAAAAGTTCCCCCCTCCCATATACTAATGTGCCACAAACAGGAAGTTAATATCACCAACCATTCCCATTTTATTTAGGTGTATCCATATAAATGGCCCACCCTGTATATTGCCTACCCATAGTTGCCACATACAGTATAATGCCCCCATACAGTATAATGCCCTCCATAGCTGCCACATACAGTATAATGCCCCCTGTAGCTGTCCAATACAGTATAATGCCCCCATACAGTATAATGCCCCCTCAGCAGCTACCATATGAGCCCCCCCTCCCATACCCAGTATAATGCCCCCATATGTATGTACCCTTTAGAAAAATAATAACAATTACCTATCCCCGTTCCCACAACGGGTGGAGGATCCCTCTCCTCCTCTGCACTGTGCTGTGAGTGACTCGGTGCAGAGAGGTTCGACCACGTCACTACATCGCGCCTGCCAGCGCCGAGCCGTTCGCTGCACAGTGAATGCTGGAGCAAGGCTCCAGCATTGAACCCAACTGAATGTGCATCCTGCAGAGTCAGTTGGAAGCGGGACCAGTGCGATCAGCGCGGTGTGGCGACCCCACAGGCTTAAGGGCCCGGTCGCAGTTGCAACCTCTATAGCTATGCCACTGCCTGGGACACTGCTCTGCTCCTGACAACACTGTCCATATATGGACAGTGATGTCTGGGGCTTCCCCAGAGACACAGTCCAGGAGCAGAGCCGCTAGCGCTCTGCCTGGGACTCCTTCTCTGCTCCTTACATCACTGTCCATATATATTGAGTCTATGTTCTTTTCCTTGATATTAGGAAGCCATTGGATATTATTTCCTTGACATAGCTCTTTGTGGTACTGAGCCTGTGGGGATTCCCCTCCTTTTTTATCACTTCACTTGAAACCCTTTATAGCACTCCCAAGGTCTTTGTTAGATACAATGTTATCGCACTACTGCAGGAACACCCCTATGGCTGGAGCTTGTAGCACCCGAATGCCACCCGATCCCATTAGATGGGCTCTTATAGTTTCTTCCATCTCAGCTGTCTTTCATTACCAACCCCATCTTGACTCACTCCCTGCGATTTTGGAACTCAGTTAAGTACTCGGCTAAATTAATTTCTCCTTTCCTACTGCTGGCTCCACTCTGTGGCAATGCACTTTTTCCCTTGGGACTAGAGTCCCCTAATTTCTTTCGGGCTTGGTCTGTAGCAGACCGGAAACTATCAAAAGAAAGGGAGTATCCGGTTCACCACTTCCATCAAGAATGACGTACCCGTACATTGAGCCAGCCGGAAAACGGAACTCAGATCATGGACGGGCTAGCGCCGGAAGTAAGGATTTTGCTGCTGGAGACTCTTCACGTGACCAGCTCTAGAATCGGGTGTTAGAAGATAAAATCAAAACATAAGTATATTAAAAATTACATTATTTTTATATGTGCAGTGAAATAGAAATTAATTAACTGGTTCCAGAAAACCCCTTTAAAGCAGATCTGTCATTATTCTATGCTGTCTGGTTTAAGGTCAGAATAGTATGAAGCCAGGTCTGTTGCACTATTAGACCAAACGGCATAAAAAACAATGGGACAAATATACTATTGTTGTCGCACCAGAATTTTGAACGAAGTTAACCCCTTAGTGACCAACAATACGCCTTTTCACGGTCGTCACTAAGGGGCCTTAGGCTAGGCTGACGCCTTTTCACGTTAGCCTAGTCTAAGTCCTAAGCAGGTCTCCCGAGCAGGCTGGAGCCGGGGCTCTGCTGTCTGATGACAGCTGAGCTCCTGCTCCAACGCCCGCGATCGAAGTTTACTTAGATCGTGGCCGTTTAACCCGTTTTTTAAATGCCGCCGTCAATAGCGACCGCGGCATTTAACTTGTTTACAGAGGGAGTGAGCTCCCTCTGTCACCCATCGGCGGCCCGCAAATGCAATCGCGTGTCTCCGATGGGTTGTCATGGCAGCCGGGGGCTTGATAAAAGCCCCCAGGTCTGTCCTGGACATATGCCTATTAGGACGCGCCGGAGGCACGTCCTAACAGATTGCCTGTCAGATTTACACTGACAGGCAATAATGCTCTGGTTTACAAAGTATACCAGAGCATTATAGCAGCGATCTGAAGATCGCACAGTAAAGTCCCTTAGTGGGACTAATGAAATAAATAATAAATGTGAAATAAAGATTATTAATAAAAATTACAGTAAAAAAAAAAAATGAAACCATTTTTTTCCATAAAAAGTGGTTTTATAAAAGTGTAAAAAATAAATAAAAGTACACATATATGGTATCGTCGCTACTGTAATGACTCCATTAATAAAGTTAATATGTAATTTAAACCGCAAGGTGAACACCGTAAAAAAAAAACGCAAAAAACAATGGCGAAATTGCATTTTTTTTCCATTGCCCCCCAAAAATTAATAATAAAAATGAATCAATAAGTCCCATGCACCCCAAAACAGTACCAATCAAAACTAGGTTTCGTCCCGCAGAAAACAAGCCCAAAAAATCACTACATTGATGGAAAAATAAAAAAGTTACGGCTCTTGGAAAGCGACGATGCAAAAACAAATAATTTTAGTTCAAAAGTGTTTTTATTGTGCAAAAGTCGTAAAACATAAAAAACCTCTACATATGTGGTATCGCCGTAATCGTACCGTCCCATAGAATAAAGGTAACATGTTATTTACGCCGCACAGTGAACGGCGTCAATTTAAAAACGCATAGAACAATGGTGGAATTTCAGTTTTTTTTTATAATCCCCCCAAAAAAAGTTAATAAAAGTTAATAAAAAAATTATATGTACCCTAAAATGGTACAACTAATCCCGCAAAAAAACAAGTCCTCATACAGCTATGTAGACAGAAAAATAAAAAAGTTATAGCTCTTTGAATGCGACTATAGAAAAACGAATAAAATAGCTTGGTCATTAGGGCCTAAAATGGGCTGGTCACTAAGGGGTAGAGATGAGCGAACTTTTCAAAAGTTCGGTTCGGCTAGTTCGCCGAATTTCACAAAAAAGTTTGATTCGGACCGAACCTGTCACTTACGTGCGCCGAGCATGCTACTGTCTCGGGTGCTGATAGAGTTAATGGGCTGCACTAACTCTTTCAGCAACCTTGACAGTACCATGCTCGGCGCGCGGAAAATACAATTTAAATGTAATAAAAAAATAAAAATTATACGTTCGTACTTACTTTCCTCCTGTCCGGCCTCCAGCGATGACGTTTCATCCCTTTCGCCGCTGCAGCCAATCACAGGCTGTAGTGGCGGTCACGCACGTCAGGATGACGCTTCATCCCACGTGACCGCCTCTGCAGCCAATCACAGGCTGCAGCGGCAACATGGATGAAACGTCATCGCTGGAGGCCGGACAGGAGGAAAGTAAGTATGAACGTATTATTATTTTTTTTGGCATGTATGTATGTATGTTGTATGTTGTCATGTATGTATGTATATATGTGCATGTATGTTTGCATGTATGTTGGCATGTATGTATATATGTGCATGTGTGTATGTATATTTGCATGTATATATTTGCATGTATGTATGCATGTTTGCATGTATGTATGTTTGCATGAATGTATGTTTGTATGTATGTATGTATGTTTGCATGAATGTATGTTTGCATGAGTGTATGTTTGCATGTATGTATGTTGTCATGTATGTATGTATGTATATATGTGCATGTATGTTTGTATGTATATTTGCATGTATGTATGTTTGCATGTGTGTATGTTTGCATGTATGTATGTATGTTGGCATGTATGTATATATGTGCATGTATATTTGCATGTATATATTTGCATGTATGTATGTATGTTTGCATGTATGTATGTATGTTTGCATTTTATGTATGTTTGCATGTATGTATGTATGTATGTTTGCATGTATGTATGTATGTCGTCATGTATGTATGTTGTCATGTATGTATATATGTGCATGTTTGTATGTATATTTGCATGTATATATTTGCATGTATGTATGTATGTATGTATGTTTGCATTTATGTATGTTTGCATGAATGTATATTTGCATGTATGTATGTATGTTTTCATGTATGTTGGCATGTATGTATACATGTTTGTATGTATGTATGTATGTTTGTATGTATGTATGTTGTCATGTATGTTTGCATGTTTTTATTTTTGCATGTATGTTTGCATGTATGTTTATATATATGTGCATGTATGTAATTATGTTTGCATGTATTTATGTTTGCATGTATATTTGTGCATGCTTGTATATATGTATGTATGTATCTTTGCATGTTTGTATGTATGGTTTCATGTGTGTGTGTATGCATGTATGTATGATAGTTTGCATGTATGTATGTGTGTATGTTTGTATATATGTATGTATGTATGTTTGCATGTATGTTTGTTTGTATATATGTCTGTATGGCCATGTATGATACTGTCTGCTGGCGCCCTGTATCTAAGTCAACTTCGTGGCAGGCTTCTATACATGGTATAACAGTCAGTATCACACATTAAACTGAATCTAAGCCTACGACATGTTTTATTTCATTTTTTTTTTTTTTACAGGTTTGGTGTTTGGACTACGTCGGTTTCGAGGACTACTTCGATGACGGTTTTTTTTTCTACAATAAAATGGTTAATGAGGGTTGTGTTGGGGGTGCTTTATTTCAATAAAATATTTTATCTATATCTTTGTCTTTTTCTTTTCAAATTTTATTACTACCACTTTAGTAATGGCCGCTGTCTGAGTGACAACATCCATTACTAAGGCGAGGCTTAGTGTTAGCCGGTGCAAAGGCTAACACTAACCACCATTATTACCCCGGTACCCATTAAAACTGACCATGATATACGATCAACAATCAATCCCATTCTTGGATGTGAGGATTTTTGTAAATGAACATGGAACCATTGAGACTGACCTTTTCCGTAAAGACACGGCCACAAATAGCCTTCTAGATGCCACGAGTGCTCATTCTATCAATACTATCAAAGGGATCCCTAAGGGGGAATTTTTGCGTCTTAGACGGAATTGCTCAACTTTTCAGCTCTTTAAAACAAGGGCAGCTGAATTGAAAAACAGACTGTCAGTTAGAAATTATTCTAAAAAAAGCATTAAGAGGGCATACAATTGGGCTTTGAGAACAGATCGTCAAACGCTGTTGGTCCCAAAGGTGAAAGTAGATACAGGACGAGAACAACCACGTTTCATTACCGATTTTCATGAAAACTGGGATGAAATGAATAACGTCCTTAATCGCCATTGGAAAATTTTGCTCAGTGATCCGACACTGAGAAACCTTTTGGACAACAGAGTCTCTTTGGGCTATAGAAAGGGTCAGACTATTTCAAACGTGCTAGTACGTAGCCATTTTTCAAGGGCGAATAGTGTCAAGACTACTTTGAATCCTGGATTTTATCCTTGCAAAATGTGCAGGGCTTGTAGAATCCTGGTACAGAAAAGACACTTTATAGACGCATATGGAAACAAGCATAACATCAGGGACCACATCAGGTGTGACACACCTGGGGTGATTTATTGCCTTGAATGCCCTTGTGGCCTTAAATACATTGGCAAAACAGTGAGAGAATTACGTATCCGTATCAGGGAACATATCAACTCCATCATCAATTACGATAAAAATCTGAGTGATTGTCAGTCTAGAAATAGACCATTCTGCCCTACCCCAATAGCCAGACACTTTAAAATTAAACACAATCTGAATTGGACTACTCTTAAAGGCTGGGCTATATGCCAAGTACGATTGGGCATTAGAAGGGGAGATTTAGATCTGGCACTCCTCAAAAAAGAAAGTGAATGGATATTTAATCTCAATACAGTCAATCCATCTGGACTGAATGAGAACTTTGGGTTCGGTAGTTTTCTTTGATACTGGTTTTGCTCTGAATATGTTATTTTTTCATAGGACCTTCTGATAATTTGAGAAACACATATACATAACTCTTGCGATAAATGTGACAATTTGGTAATTTCTAAATATAGAGAATTATTCTGTGCTGGATATCTTGACAATGAATTTTTAATTTGTTGGAATAATTCTTCCCTTACTATTTACTATTGTTGCTGATAATAAGAATTATTTTCTTTTAGTTAATCATTTCTTCTATTGCAAGGAGATTCTCTCCGGTAGAGATTTTTTCTGGCCCCTTTAAATCTATTTTACTCCTATTTGGATAATTGACATTGATACTATTGTCTGAGAATTGTGAGCATTTATAATCCACTGCTCCTTATTCAAGTGGTTATTTAGTTAACATCACTATTGCATTCTTTCCCAGGCTCAGGATTGGCTGGCCTGGATGTCAATCAATTTCAGTCCTATTAATAGGACGGTTTAATGGCGGTCCCCCACCCCTAGAAGAAGCCAGAATGCTGGCGAAACGCGCGTCGGGTGCTCAATCCTTTTAATCCTTCCCTGGTGTAACACATGGCCATATATGCCTGACAGGCTAATGAATTATCAATGCTTCCTACCTGGTTGACAGCAGTTTATTCAGCCGACAGTTAACAGTGCGGCTGTGCTATTCAGCCTAGCGTATCCTGCTGTCATATACGAGCGGCTGGTTGTACGCTTCTTCCAGCCGCCGTTCTAATCTGACCGCCGGTGCAATTGCCGTGCGGCTCTCTCATCACTGCTTACCCCGGTCACCCACGGGGACAGGGCTGCACACATAGCTCAGGTCCACTCACAGTGGATCTGCGCCTTGGCACATTATCTGTGCCGCGTCTGAGCTCACACTGGGCGCGAGCACAGCAAGGGAGATACAGCTGGTCTCCACGCTACTGCTCTGATCCACAGAGCGGCGGCGTGAGAGTGCAGCTGCTTGCTCAATACTCACACCTTCTGCGGCAATTGTGCTTGTAGGTACGGCAGGATTTCACCCTGAATCAGCCGTGTCCTACAGCAACATCACGGGGATGAGTGGTTTTCACTACTCTGACCCGTGTGCTTTAGTGACAGTGCTGCTCAGCACAGCGCAATCTGCTGTCACACATGAGCGGCTGGCTACACGCGTCTTAGTTCGGCACAGCAGGGGATATAGAGCTTATCTCCAGGCTACTGCTCTGGCACACAGAGCGAAGGCATGACAGCGTAGCTGTCTGCTTACTATTCACACCCTCTGCGGCAATTGTGTGTATGGGTGCAGTAGGACATTCATCCTGAACCAGGAACATCACGGGCATGAGTGGCTCCCACTACTCTGACCCGTTTGCTTCAATTCTTATAAGGTTGCCGGCATCCCTACTGAAACCGACTAATTCAGTTCATAATAAATAATTCATTTACTACACGGTTTCTTATATAACAAGGATACACACAAGGTCTTTGCATATCACAGCAGCACAGCCTGAGTGGCTGTTTGTGCTCCTGGTCTGGCACACATCATACCTATGAGAGGGTTAGTCTCTAGACCCATGTTCACACTTTGCTGTAGTGCAGCTGCATGGTGGTGACACTAGCTACCCTGCTTTAACACTGCACTACCGCAGACCTGAGAATACAATTGCTGGTTTGGAAGCATAGTCACACGTGTTCCTTTTTGAACACTTTGTCATGAATCACTAACAATGACATCTTCAATATATATGGCCTAGGTATGTGAGTTTGGGGGTCACTCACACATACCTTTTACACCATCGGATATTTTACTGTTTATTTTCATTTCATTTAATGCATATCAATAAAAGTTACATATTAATTTCAGATCACATACTTCTTCTTCTTCCTTCCCCAAATACATAGTTACTACAGGTGGTGCACACCAATGTGATCTGTTTACAACATTGTGAGATAGGTGGTCTTCCACTAGTTGCCTTACCCCGGTACCCACCACCACCAGGGGTGCCGGGAAGAGCCAGATACGATCCAGTACCCGACCATCTGTTGTGATGGTCGGGCTCTGGGGCGGCCGCAGGCTGGTATTATGAGGCTGGGAAGGGCCAAAAACAGTGGACCTTCCCACCCTTGTAATGCTAGGCTGCTGCTGCTGTGTTGTATCTGGCTGGTTATAAAAGTGGGGGGGACCCCCACGTCATTTTTTTAAAATTATTATTTTTTTTTTATTATTTTTATTTTTTTTAAAAGACATGGGGTTCCACCCAATTTATCATAACCAGCCACATACAACACAGTGTTATTAGCCTGGGAATGGACAAAACCAGTGGCCCTTCCCACCCATGTAATGCCAGACTGCTGCGGCCTTGTATATGGCTGGTTATTAAAAATGTGGGGGACCCAACGTCTATTGTTAAATTTGTTAAATTCAAAAAAAAAAATGACGTGGGGTGCCCCCCATTTTTATAACCAGCCCGATACAACACAGCAGCAGCAGCCTAGCATTACAAGGGTGGGAAGGTCCACTGTTTTTGGCCCTTCCCAGCCTCATAATACCAGCCTACGGCCGCCCCAGTACCCGACCATCACAACAGATGGTCGGGTACTGGATCGTACCAAGCTCTTCCCGGCACCCCTGGTGGTGGTGGGTACCGGGGTAATAATGGGTGGTTAGTGTTAGCCTCTGCACCGGCTAACACTAAGTACCGCCTTAATAATGGACGCTGTCAATCAGCCAACTGCCATTATCTAGGCACTAATAAAGTTAAAAAAAAACCACAAAGACAATTCTTTTTTTATTGAAATAAGAAATCCCCAACAAAACCCTCGTTAACCATTTTATTAAAATTTGAAAAAACGTAGATCTACGCAGTAGTCCAACGAATCGAAGATGTAGTCCAATTGGTACATCAAAATCTGCAACAACATAAAAAAACAGTTATCAATGTGAACAATAACAATACTTCTACTCACCTACACACATATATACACGCACACAAACAACCATACACAAACACACACATATACACAAACACACATATACACACATATAAACAAACACACCCATATATACACAAACACACACATAAATACACACCCATATACACAAACACATATATACAAAAACACAAACACACACAAACATCTACACACAAACATATATACAAATACACCCATATATATACACAAACACACCCATATACACACATATACACAAACACACACATATACAAAAACACACACACAAACATCTACACACAAACATACACATACACCCATATATACACACACATATATACACAAACACATATACACAAACACACCCATATATACACAAACACACATATAAAAACAAAAACAGACAAAGACACATACCCAAACACACACACTGTTTCTTTTAAATGCTGCTGGGGAACCCGCTCGATCCACTATATAAGGCTGCGCTATAGTGCAGGATTTAAAAGAAACAGGATCCTGACCTGTCCATAGAGTTTAAGGCAGCACAGAGTATTTCAGGAGATGATTGGCAAGTCACCACGTAATGGTAAGAGCAGAGTTCACAGCAGCACAGAGTATTTCAGGAGATGAGCGTGCGGATCTTGTGCGGGGTGGTGACTTGCCAATCATGTGAAGGTGTTATTGAGGACAGGAGTGGAGGAGAGGTAACAGACTGAGCTACGTAATGGTAAGAGCAAAGTTCACAACAGCACAGAATCTGCACGCTCCTCTCCTGAAATATTCTGTGCTGCTGTGAACTCTGCTCTTACCATTACGTAGCTCTCAGTCTGTTACCTCTCCTCCACTCCTGTCCTCAAGAACACCTTCACATGATTGGCAAGTCACCACTGCGCACAAGATCCGCACCCTCATCTCCTGAAATACTCTGTGCTGCTGTGAACTCTGCTCTTACCGTTACGTGGTGACTTGCCAATCATGAAGGTGTTATTGAGGACAGTAGTGGAGGAGAGGTAACAGACTGAGAGCTACGTAATGGTAAGAGCAGAGTTCACAGCAGCACTGAATCTGCACGCTCATCTCCTGAAATACTCTGTGCTGCCTTAAACTCTGTGGACAGGTCAGGATCCTGTTTCTTTTAAATGCTGCACTCTAGCGCAGCCTTATATAGTGGATCGAGCGGGTTCCCTAGCAGCATTTAAAAGAAACAGGATCCTGACCTGTCCACAGAGTTTAATGCAGCACAGAGTATTTCAGGAGAGGAGCACGGCTGGCCACAGGCAGCCGGTCGTTTTTCCAAGCCGTGCTCCCATTATGCACACGACCGTAAAAACACCCGTTATTGCGGGTCGTAATTACGACCCGCAATAACGGGCTCATAGACTTCTGTTACCCATGGGTACCTTCCCGTTTTCTCACGGGAAGGTACCGTGCCGTTAAAAAAATAGAACATGTTCTATTTTTCTATTTTACGGGCCGTGCTGCTATAAAATTTAGGGTATGTTCACACGACAGCGTCCGTAACGGCTGAAATTACGGGGATGTTTCCGCCTGGAGTCAATGAATAACGGCTCCAATTACGGCCAAAGAAGTGACAGGTCACTTCTTTGACGCGGGTGTCTATTTATGTAAATATACGCCTCGTGTGAACAGACAAACGTCTGCCCATTGCTTTCAATGGGCAGATGTTTGTCAGCACTATCGAGGCGCTATTTTCGGGCGTAATTCGGGCCAAAAAATTGCGAATTACATCCGTAATTAGTGCGTGTGAACACAGGGTATGTTCACACGCACTAATTACGGACGTAATTCGGGCGTTTTTGCCCCGAATTACGTCCAAAAATAGCGCCTCGATAGCGCTGACAAACATCTGCCCATTGAAAGCAATGGGCAGACGTTTGTCTGTTCACACGAGGCGTATATTTACGCGCCGCTGTCAAATGACGGCGCGTAAATAGACGCCCGCGTCAAAGAAGTGACCTGTCACTTCTTTGGCCGTAATTGGAGCCGTTATTCATTGACTCCAATGAATAGCAGCGCCAATTACGTCCGTAATGGGCGCGGCGTTCAAGCGCCTGCATATGCCGTAACGGCTGAAATTACGGGGATGTTTTCAGGCGGAAACATCCCCGGAATTTCAGCCGTAACGGACGCTGTCGTGTGAACATACCCTTATAATGACAGCACGGCTCGTAAAAGCGGCCGGCTGCCCGTGGCCGGCCGTGCTCGTAATTACGAGTCGTAATTACGAGCACGACCCGTAAAATAAAAAAATAGAACATGTTCTATCTTTTTAACGGCACAGGCACCTTCCCGTGAGAAAACGGGAAGGTCCACGTGGCTAACAGAAGTCTATGGGCCCGCTATTTCGGGTCGTAATTACGACCCCTAATAACGGGTGTTTTTACGGTCGTGTGCATGAGGCCCCGTAATGACGTGTGGCTACATGTGTGCACCCGTCATTACGGCAGCGTTGCTAGGCGACGTCAGTAAATAGTCACTCTTCAGGGTGCTGAAAGAGTTAACTGATCGGCAGTAACTGTTTCAGCACTCTGGACAGTGATTACCGATCACAATATAGAGTACCTGTAAAAAAAAAAGACGTTCATACTTACCGGGAACTCCCTGCTTCCTCCAGTCCGGTCTCCTGGCCGTTGCCTTGGTGACGCGTCCCTCGCGACATCCGGCCCGACATTCCTTGATGACGATGCAGCCCATGTGAGCGCTGCAGCCAATCACGGGCTGCAGAGGCCTCTGCAGCCAATCACGGGCTGCAGAGGCCTCTGCAGCCAATCACAGGCTGCAGAGGCCTCTGCAGCCAATCACAGGCTGCCGCGTCAGAAAAGAAGGTCGGACTGGAGGAAGAAGAGGGACTCGTCCGCAAGACAACGACCAGGTACGTATGAAATGCTTTTTATTTTATTTTTAATCAGCAGCCTCTTTTCTCTATCAGTGATTGATAGAGACAAGTGGCTGCCGATTTGTATAATATTTTTGACCGGGTTCGGTCAAAACGGGTTCGGCCGAACCCGGTGAAGTTCGGATTCGCTGCGAACCGAACTTTTCCGGAAGTTCGGACCGAAACCGGGTTCGGTTGTCCCGGTTCGCTCATCCCTACTAAGGGGTTAAGCTTTTTTTTGGGCAAAAATAGATTTAAACAAACTTACGCCAAAAAGAAAAAAAAAAAAAAAAAAGATGTTTGCACCTTAGTTTTTTCAAAAGTGCCTAGACTATGGGGTGAATCTGAAAATGCACCAAAATGTTGCAGAAAAGACTGGCGCAAACTAAGCCAACCAAGAGGTGGTATAAGGAAGAGAAACATGCCTAGCAAGATGCGCCATATTTAACATACAGCATGCTCCACTGTGATAAATTTGGCGCATCTTCTGACTTCCTACTCTAAGTTTACGCTGTCTAAATATTACACAGCATTAGTAGATCTTTGCCGTTGTCTTCTCTCTTGCAGCCAAGTTTGACAGTCCAGACCTCTGTTCTCTCTATTAGCATGGGTCTCAGATGTGGGATCCTCACCTATCAGACATATGTCTTTTGAATACCGTGTGTTTGTGTTTGACATTTGGATTCACCGAGTTGACGTTATACATGCACATGGTACTCTAATCCTTAAAGAGGCTCTGTCACCACATTATAAGTGGCCCATATTGTACATGATGTGATCGGCGCTGTAATATAGATTACAGCAGTGTTTTTTATTTAGAAAAACGATAATTTGACGGATTTATGACCTATATTAGCTTTATGCTAATGAGTTTTCTCAATGGGCAACTGGGCGTGTTTTACTATATGACCAAGTGGGCGTTGTACAGAGGAGTATATGACGCTGACCAATCAGTGACCAATCAGCGTCATACACTTCTCTCCATTCATTTACACTGCAGATAGCGATATATCTATATTGCTATTTGCAGTCACATAAA
The DNA here is from genome assembly GCF_050947455.1 of Rhinoderma darwinii. NCBI lineage: Eukaryota > Metazoa > Chordata > Amphibia > Anura > Rhinodermatidae > Rhinoderma > Rhinoderma darwinii. Next base: position 55,874,602 of record NC_134693.1, read on the forward strand.
CACACTACACCGCATTCCAAATTATTATGCAAATGTTATTTTTCTCTGATTTTTCTAAATAGTCGATGCAAATGACAGTCAGTATAATCTTCAAGCCATCAACCGTTGGAGTATAATGCAAATTTTATTGAACAAATCTCTTAATGATAACAGATTTTTTTTAGAAGTAAAAAAACTCAAAATGCACTGTTTTATATTATTATGCACAACAGAGATCAAAACATTTTAAGGTTGTAAAGAGAACTAAAATGGTAATTTGTTGAATTTGCCGCATCAGGAGGTCATATTTACAGAAATCAAAAGCTCTTTCAATCAAAAAAAACTTAACAGGCCAAGTTACATGTTAACATAGGACCCCTTCTTTGATATCACCTTCACAATTCTTGCATCCATTGAATTTGTGAGTATTTGGACAGTTTCTGCATGAAAATATCTTTGCAGGATGTCAGAATAGCCTCCCAGAGCTTCTGTTTTGATGTGAACTGTCTCACACCCTCATAGATATTTTGCTTGAGGATGCTCCAAAGGTTCTCAATAGGGTTGAGGTCAGGGGAACATGGGGGCCACAGCATGAGTTTCTCTCCTTTTATGCCCATAGCAGCCAATGACACAGAGGTATTCTTTGCAGCATGAGATGGTGCATTGTCATGCATGAAGAGAATTTTGCTACGGAAGGCACGGTTGTTGTTTTTGTACCACGGAAGAAAGTGGTCAGTCATAAACTCTACGTACTTTACAGAGGTCATTTTCACACCGTCAGGGACCCTAAATGGGCCTACCAGCTCTCTCCCCATGATTCCAGCCCAAAACATTACTCCGCCACCTCCTTGCTGACGTCACAGCCTTGTTGGGACATGGTGGCCATTCACCAACCATCCACTACTCCATCCATCCTGACCATCCAGCGTTGCACGGCACTCATCAGTAAACAACACGGTTTGAAAATTAGTCTTCATGTATTTCCGAGCCCACTGCAACCGTTTCTGCTTGTGAGCATTGTTTAGGGGTGGCCGAATAATAGCTTTATGCACACTTGCAAACCTCTGGAGGATCCTACACCTTGAGGTTCGCGGGACTCCAGAGGCACCAGCGGCTTCAAATACCTGTTTGCTGCTTTGCAATGGCATTTTAGCAGCTGCTCTCCTAATCCTATTAATTTGTCTGGCAGAAACCTTCCTCATTATGCCTTTATCTGAACGAACCCGTCTGTGCTCTGAATCAGCCACAAATCTTTTCACAGTACGATGATCACGCTTAAGTTTTCTTGAAATATCCAATGTTTTCATACCTTGTCCAAGGTATTGCACTATTTCACGCTTTTCGGCAGCAGAGATATCCTTTTTCTTTCCCATATTGCTTGAAACCTGTGGCCTGCTTAATAATGTGGAATGTCCTTCTTAAGTAGTTTTCCTTTGATTGGGCGCACCTGGCAAACTAATTATCACAGGTGTCTGAGATTGATTACAATGATCCAAAGAGCCCTCAGGGTATGTTCACACGGCCAAATTTCAGACGTATACGAGGCGTATTATGCCTCGTTTTACGTCTGAAAATACGGCTCCAATACGTCGGCAAACATCTGCCCATTCATTTGAATGGGTTTGCCGACGTACTGTGCAGACGACCTGTTATTTACGCATCGTCGTTTGACAGCTGTCAAACGACGACGCGTAAAAATACAGCCTCGTCAAAAGAAGTGCAGGACACTTCTTTGGACGTTTTTGGAGCTGTTTTCTCATAGACTCCAATGAAAACAGCTCCAAAAACGGACGTAAAAAACGCCGCGAAAACGGCGTGAAAACGCCGCGAAAAATGCGAGTTGGTAAAAAAACTTCTGAAAAGCAGGGTCTGTTTTCCCTTGAAAACAGCTCTGGATTTTCAGACGTTTTTGTTGACTACGTGTGAACATACCCTAAGACACAATACCATCCATGAGTTTAATTGAAAAACTAATAATTAAATGTTCATGACACTTAAATCCAATGTGCATAATAATTTGGAACACAGTGTATAACGCTACTCATGTATCATGACAATGAATATACATTACTTCCAGCCAGGACGTGACGTGTATTCATTCTCCTGACCACTTCTGTAGCATCTCTGTGATTTACAACACAGCAGGCCAGGGGCATAACTAGGAAAGATTGGGCCCCATAGCAAACTTTTGCGGGGGCCCCCCATCACCTGGGTGTCACACAACCCCCCCCCTTGTAGATAGTGCCTCCCTGTAGATTCCGCTGCACAGCGCCCCCCTGTAGATAGCGCCATACAGCCCCCTGTAAATAGCGACATACAGCCCCTCTGTAAATAGCGCCATACAGCCTCCTCCCTGTATAAAGCGCCATACAGCCCCCCTGTAGATAGCACCATACAGCCTCCCCTGTAGATAGCGCCACACAGCCCCCTCCCTGTAGATAGCGCCATACAGCCCCCTCCCTGTAGATAGCGCCATACAGCCCCCTGTAAATTGCATCATACAGCCCCTGTAGATAACACCATACAGCCCACCTTGTAGATAACGCCATACAGCCCACCTTGTAGATAGCGCCATACAACCCACCCTGTAGATAGCGCCATACAGACCCCCCTGTAGATAATGCCATACAGCCCCCTGTAGATAACGCCATACAGCACCCCTGTAGATAACGCCATACAGTGCACCCCTGTAGGTAACGCCATACAGCCCCAACCCCCCCCCCCAAATCCCCAAAAATTTACAGGAGGGCTGTAAAAAGCTATATACTGCCCCTGTAGATAACGCCATACAGACCCCCCCTGTAGATAACGCCATACAGCCCAACCTTGTAGATAACGCCATACAGCCCCCTGTAGATAACGCCATACAGCCCCCCCTGTAGATAACGCCATTCAGCTCCCCCTGTAGATAACGCCATACAGCCCCATCCCCCCCCCAAAAAAAAATCCAGCCTATAGTTTGTCCTACAAAAGGGGTCTGCGCAGCTCAATAAAAATGAAAGGAGCGCAGGTCACGCATGCGCACAAGCACGACCGGCGCTCCATTCATTTCTACGGAGCTGCCGACACAGACCCCGGAAGTCCGAGGTTTCTCATGAACAACTTAGGGGGACTTTCGGTCCCCCGTTCTCCTTATCGCTTAGGTGTAGTCTTAGGCGTAGTCTTGCGAGATTACGCTGTAAATGGTCATTCACAGCGAGATCTCTCTGTGCTGTGCTGTAAATCACAGAGACGCTACAGAAGTGGTCAGGAGAATGAATACATGTCATGTCCTGGCTGGAGGTAATGTATATTTATTGCCATGAAACATGAGTAGCGTTATAGTGTGTTTATGTGGCTGCACATAGCGATATACCTATATTGCTATCTGCAGTGTCAATTAATGGAGAGAAGTCTATGACGCTGATTGGTCAGAGTCATACACTTCTCTCCACAACACGCACTTGGTCATATAGTAAAACACGCCCAGTTGTCCATTGAGAAACTCATTAGCATAAAGCTAATATAGGTCATAACTCCGTCAAAAATGATTGTTTTTCTAAATAAAAAACTGCTGTAATCTACATTACAGCGCCGATCACATCATGTACAATATAAGCCACTTATAATGTGGTGACAGAGCCTCTTTAAATGTGATTAGTCGGAATAACCCTTTAACCCCTTAAGGACGCAGCCTAGTTTTGGCCTTAAGGCTCAGAGCCCATTTTTCAAATCTGACATATTTCACTTTATGTGGTAATAACGTCGGAATGCTTAAACCTACCCAAGCGATTCTGAGATTGTTTTCTCGTGACACATTGGGCTTCATGTTCGTGGTAAAATTTGGTCGATATATTCAGTGTTTATTGGTGAAAAATTGCAAAATTTAGAGAAAATTTTGAAAAAATTGCATTTTTCAGAATTTAAATGCATCTGCTTGTAAAACAGACGGTTATACCACCCCAAATAGTTACTAGTTCACATTTCCCATATGTCTACTTTAGATTGGCATCGTTTTTTGAACATTCTTTTATTTTTCTTGGACGTTACAAGGCTTAGAACATAAACAGCAATTTCTCATATTTTTAAGAAAATTTCAAAAGCCTTTTTTTTAAGGTACCTCTTGAGATCTGAAGTGGCTTTGTGGGGCCTATGTATTAGAAACCCTGATAAAACACCCCATTTTAAAAACTAGACCCCTCAAAGTATTCAAAACAGCAGTTAGAAAGTTTTTTAACCCTTCAGGCATTTCACAGGAATTAAAGCAAAGTGGAGGTGAAATTTGCAAATTTCATTTTTTTTGCTGAATTTCAATTTTATTCATTTTTTTTTCTGTAACAAAGAAGGTTTTACCAGAGAAACACTACTATATATGTATTGTCCAGATTCTGCCGTTTTTAGAAATGTCCCACATGTGGCCCTACTGCGCTCGTGGACTAAAAGACAAGCCCTAGAAGCAAAGAAGCACCTAGTGCATTTTGAGTCCTCTTTTTTATTAGAATATATTTTAGGCAGCATGCCAGGTTTGAAGAGGTGTTGAGGTGTCAAAACAGTAGGAATCCCCCAATAGTGACCACATTTTGTAAACTACACCCCTCAAGGAAATCATTTAGGGTTGTTGTTACCATTTTGACCGCACATTTTTTTCACAGCACGTATTTGAATTGGGCTCTGAAATGAAAAAAATGTCATTTTTTCCAATAAAATGTCATTTGTGATCAAAATTTCTTATTTTCACAGGGAACAAAATACCCCATTTTGTTGCCCAATTTGTCCTTAGTGTGGCAGTACCCCATTTGTGGTGATAAACTGCCGTTTGGGCCCATGGGAGGGCTCAGAAGGAAAGGAGCGCTATATGTTTGTTGGAGTCCAGATTTTGTTGGATTGGTTTTCGGGTGCCATGTCGCATTTGCAGAGCCTCAGAGGTATCAAAGCAATGGAAACCCACCAAAAGTGACCCCATTTTGGAAACTACACCCCTCAAGGAATTCATTTATGGTTGTTGTTAGCATTTTGACCGCACAGTTTTTTCACAGCACCTATTTCAATTGGGCTGTGACATTAAAAAAATGTCATTTTTTCCAATAAGATGTAATTTTTTACCAAAATTTCTTATTTTCACAGGGAACAAAATACTCAATTTTGTTGCCCAATTTCTCCTGAGTGCATCAATACCCCATTTGTGGCAATAAACTGCCGTTTGGGCCCATGGGAGGCCTCAGAAGGGAAGGAGCGCTGTGTGTTCTTTGGAGTACAGATTTTGCTGGTTTGGTTTTCGTGTGCCATGTCGCATTTGCAGAGCCCCAGAGGTATCAAAGCAATGGAAACCCACCAGAAGTGACCCCATTTTGGAAACTACACCCCTCAAGGAATTCATTTATGGGTAATGTGACCATTTAGACACCATAGTTTCTTCACAGAACTTATTTGAATTGGGCTGGGAATTTAAAAAAAATATATTTTTTCCAATAATATGTCATTTTAGCTCAAAAATTCTTATTTTCACAAGAAATAAAATACTCAATTTTGTTGCCCAATTTGTCCTGAGTGCGGCAATACCCCATTTGTGGTGATAAACTGCCGTTTGGGCCCATGGGAGGGCTCAGAAGGGAAGGAGCGCTGTGTGTTCTTTGGAGTACAGATTTTGTTGGATTGGTTTTCGTGTGCCATGTCACATTTGCAGAGCCCCAGAGGTATCAAAGCAATGGAAACCCACCAGAAGTGACCCCATTTTGGAAACTACACCCCTCAAGGAATTCATTTATGGGTAATGTGACCATTTAGACCCCATAGTTTCTTCACAGAACTTATTTGAATTGGTCTGGGAATGAAAACAAAATTATTTTTGTCAAATAATATGTAGTTTTGGCTGAAAATTTCTTATTTTCACAAGAAACAAAATACCCCATTCTGTTGCGCAATTTGTTCTGAGTGCCGCAATACCCCATTTGTTGTGATAAACTGCCGTTTGGGCCCATGGGAGGGCTCAGAAGGAAAGGACCACCATTTGGCCTACTCGGGATTTTCTAGTGCGAAGTCATGTATGCAGAAGCCCCTGAGGTACCAGTACAGTTGAAACCCGCAAGAAGTGACCCCGTTTTAAAAACTACACCCTTAAGGCATTCATCTAGAGGTGTAGTGGCCATTTTGACCGGAGACCTACACCCCATAAACTGTAATGTGGGTTCTCCCGGGTATGGCAATACCCTACATGTGGCTGTTATCAGCTGCCTGGACACACAGCAGGGCCCAGAGGGGAAAGACTAGGGGGGATAAGCTGTGCGGAGTGCATCAGGGTAAGTAAAATTGGGGTAAATTATAAACCAAGGGATGTATGATAAATTTTAAAACACTTTCATACAGAGCTCTGGTTATTCGGGACACGTGTCACATTGATATATTGTGTCCTCCCTTATCCCCCTCTTATAGCAGACTTTGCACCTCTTTTGACTTTTTCCCTTCTTGCCAGTTTGGGGAACTTCCCCTGGAAAGTGTTGCCCTGGTACGATGCGTGTGGGCTCGCTTCCAGAAGTACTGGGTGCCCCCCCTTCTTGGTCCCTAAAGATTAGGTTCTTGATAATCACCTCTTGAAATTCCAGGAAAGTTCCCGTCTGGCCTGCACATCGACGTAGCACGTACGCATTGTACAAAGCCATCTATATGATGTTCCCAGCCAGCTTCTTATACCACACCGCATGGCGCTGTAGGGCTTCAGGGCTTGATCTTACAAGTCCATCCCTCCCATGTACCTATTGTAGTCCAGGATGCAGTCTGGTTTGGGGGTGGCCTTTCCTTCATATATCCTAAACCTGTAGGTATACCCTGATGCACTCTCACAGCTTATACATCTTCACGCCATACCTTGCCCTCTTACCCGGCAGGTACTCGCGGAATTGAACCCTCCCTTTAAAATGTACCAGGGACTCATCAATAGAAATACACTTCTCGGGGGTGTATGCTTGGGAAAACCGGGCACTGGAACGGTCTAATAAGGGTCTCCGTTTAGACAAACGGTCAAAACTGGGGTAATCTCGGGGTGGGCACGGCTCATTATCAGTATAATGTAAGAAGCGAAGTATTGCCTCATTTATTTATTTTTTTAGGTTCCAGTTCAGTTCTGAAGTTGCTTTGAGGGGCCCATATATTAGAAACCCCTATCAAATACCCCATTTTAGAAACTAGACCCCTCAAAGTATTCACAACAGCATGTAGAAAGTTTATGAACCCTTTAGGTGTTTCACAAAAATTTAGAGCAAAGTAGAGGTGAAATTTACATTTTTTTTTTGTCAGAAAATCCTCTTTATACCATTTTTTTTATAACACAAAAGGATTTATCACAGAAACGCAACTTAATACGTATTGCCCAGATTCTGCAGTTTAGAGAAATATCCCACATGTGGCCCTTGGGCGGTAATGGACTGAAGCACCGGCCTCCGAAGCAAAGGAGCACCCAGTGGATTTTGAGGCCTCTTTTTTATTAGGCACCATGTCCGGTTTGAAGAGGTCTTGTGGTGCCAAAACATTGGGAACCCCCCAAAAGTGACCCCAATTTGGAAACTAGACCCCTTGAGGAATCCATTGTAGTTTTCTTGGGGTGCATGCGGCTTTTTGATCAGTTTTTATTCTATTTTTAGGTGGCGTGGTGACTAAAAAACAGCAATTCTACTATTGTTTTTTTTTCGTTTTTTTTTACAGCGTTCACCGTGCGCTATAAATGACATATTCACTTTATTCTGCGGGGCGATACGATTACGGCGATACCAGATGTTTATAGTTTTTTTTTTATGTCTTATGGCGTTTGCACAATAAAATACGTTTTGTAAACAATCATTCACTTTTTGTGTTACCTTATTCTAAGAGCCATAACGTTTTTATTTTTCAATCAATAAAGCCGTGCGAGGACTTATTTTTTGCGTAACGAACTGTAGTTTTGATCAGTACCATTTTTAGGTACATGCGACTTTTTGATCTCTTTTTATTCCATTTTTTGGGAGGTGAAGTGACCAAAGAATTGTGATTGTGGTTCGGTTTATTATTATTTTATTTTACGGCGTTCACCGTGCGGGATAAATAATGAAATAATTTTGTAGTTCAGGCCGTTACGGACGCGGCGATACCAATTATGTATAGTTTATTTGTTTGTTTATATATTTTTATTAATAATAAAGGACTGATAAGGGAAAAGGGGGGATTTTTACTTTTAAATCTTTTATTTTCTAATTTTTACACATCTTTTTTTAACTTTTTTTTCACTTTATTACTTTGTCCCACTAGGGGACAAGAGGGCAGGAGGCTCTGATCGCTATTCTAATACACTGCACTACATGCGTAGTGCAGTGTATTAGAACTGTCAGCTACTCACTGACAGCAAGCATAGTGGGTCCTGACGTTGTCAGGACCCACTAGGCTTCCGTCTATGGCATAGCCGGACGCCATTGTTTGGTGTCCGGTTGCCATAGTCACCATCGCCGGCCGCTATCGCGTAGCAGGCCGGCGATGGCAGCTTAACCCCTAAAAAGCCGCGATCTCTATAGAACGCGGCTTTTAAGGGGTTAATCAGCGGGGACACAGCGATCGGTCCCCGCTGTAGGAGCTGTGACAGCTGCTGAACAAGACAGCAGCGTCACAGCTCCTGTATGTGTCGGGAGGACGGCCGAAACGGCCGTTACTCCCGAGACGTACTATTACGGCATGGAGCGCGAACTATACAGCTGCCATGACGTAATAGTACGTCAAGGAGCGGGAAGGGGTTAAGTTTGCCGCATACACTTTTTCCACGATGATCAGACCAATAACTGCGTTTATACTGTGCTGTTAATTGAGGCTTTTGATGATCAAAAGTGTTCATTATTTAACTCCTTGCAGTCACAGCCATTTTTTGTTTTTTCGTTTTTCACTCCCCGCCTTCCAGGAGCCATAACTTTTTTATTTTTCCCCCACTGGAGTGGTGTGAAGGTTTGTTTTTTTGCGGAAGGAGTTGTAGTTTCTATTGCCACTATTTAAAGTACCATATAATATACTGGGAAACTTCTGTGTGGTGTGGAATTGGAAAAAACTGAGATTCCTTCATTTTTTTGGGGGTTTTCATTTTACGTCTTTCACCGTGAGGTAAAAACAACACATTAACTTTATTCTGCTGGTTAATACTATTACGGCGATACCAAATTTGTGTCGTTTTTTAAAAATGTTTTATCACTTTTTCAAAGAAAAAACGATTTGCTGAAAGAAAAAAAATTGTATCGCCATATTTTGAAAGCCCTAACTTTGCAAGACTAAGGCCTCATGCACACGACCGTGGTGTTATTCTGGTCCGCAAATTCCAGGACCGTGTTCCGTGGAATGTCATCCGCAGTTCATCCGTATGTAATCCGCAGTTCATCCGTATGTAATCCGCAAAAATGCGGATGAAAAAAAAAAAGCCTAGGTAAAACATGATGACGACAGAACTCATTCCCGGTCGTCGCCTAGCAACACTTCCGCAAATCCGCAAAACTGCGGATGACACACGGAGGTGTATCCGCAATTTCCACGGGCCCATTGACTTCTATTGGCATGTCCGCACCGCATTTGCGGCCCATAATAAGACATGTCCGGAATTTCTGCGGCACGGATGTGCGGACATGCGGAGACCCGTGAAAACACGGATAGTGTGTATGGGCCCATAGAAATGAATGGGTCCGCAATTCTCCCGTGGATTTGCGGGGGAATTGCGGACGCAAAAACACGGTCGTGTGCATGAGGCCTACCTGTCGTTATTGGTACATACGACTTTTAGATCACTTTTTATGATTTTTTTTTAGTGCTGAGTTGCCCCAAAAATAAAAACAGCGATTCTGGCGGTTTCCTTTTTTTTTTTCCGGCGTTCACCGTGTGAGTTAAATAACGTTATATTGTAATAGTTTTGACTTTTACGGATGCGTCGATACCATTTTTTTTTTTTTGTTTTTTTACATTACTTTAGATGGAAAAGTTTTGTTCTTTTTAACTTTTAGGGCATGTTCACACGCAGTGACCAAAAACATCAGAGAGGTTTTCAGTGCGTGTGAACATACCCTTAATATTTGTTTTTCATTACTTAAAACAAACTTTTTTTTTATACACTTTTTATTAGTCCTCCTAAGGGATTTGAACCAGCGATCGTCAGAACACAGATTTTTAAGAGACATATCCAAATGTACTGACATGCCCACATTATATTACAGATTCAAGATCTGCAGCAATTCCGCTATATTCCCCATATATTCCATTCCCCATATATTACAGCCATGCACACTGCCAATATTAAAGGTATATTACTTTAGAACACTGTGGTTGCCTCATAATGAATGAGCCAAACAACTGTAGTAACCAGGACAAATGTGCTGGTGTTAAACGCATATGTTTGGAACATAAAGAACTCATAAAAGAAGATTCCATATAAAGAGCATACTGCCATGTTTGATGCAACAGAGAACTTTCAGCTTGACTATCCTACAAAATGCCTACCTGGATGAATTTTGGAGGCTCATGCAGAGAAGACCATTCACCCAAGATCACTACATCTTCAGTGGACAGCCATCTTTAAAGGAATTATCCTTCCTTTCCATATGCCTTGTTAGGGCATAGAAGTTTTATAAATGGGGGTCCCCAGGGAGAAAAATTATATCTGGACTTCTAAGAAGTAGAGGCCGTTACCCCCTTGTCCCATGGGGCCATTAGTAAAGCAGCAGCTTGGTGGGGGGTGGCAGAGAGCACATGAGAGAGCAGCTAGAGGGTAGGGGGCAAAAAACAGATGAGAGCAACTAGAGGGGGAAGCAGAGGACAGGAGAGAGCAGCTGTGAAATGGAAATAGACAGGAGAGAGTAGCTAGGGGCTGGCAGAGGACAGGAGAGAGCACCTGGGGAGGCAGACAACAAGAGAGAACAGATAGAGGAGGGCAAAAGACAGGAGAAGTCAGCTAGAGGGGACAGAGGACAGGAGAGATAGGCTAGAGGGGGGAAGAGGACAGAAGAGAGAAACTAGAGGGGGAAGCAGAGGACAGGAGAGAGCAGCTATGAAATGGAAATAGACAGGAGAGAGCAGCTAGAGTGGGGCAGAGGACAGGTGAGAGCAACTAGAGTGGGCAGAGGACAGGAGAGAGCAGCTAGAGGGGCAGAGGAGAGGAAGGAGCAACTAGAATGGGGCAGAGGACAAGTGAGAGCAGCTAGATAGGGGGCAGAGGATGCAGATGACAGGAGAGAGCAGCTAGAGAGGATGCAGTGGACAGGAGGGAGCAGCTAGACAGGTGGCGGAGGACAGGAAAGAGCAGCTAGAGAGGCGGGGCAGAGGACAGGAGAGAGCAGCTAGAGGAGGCAGAGGACAGAAGAGAGCAGCTAGAGAGGGGGCAGGACAGGAGAGATCAGTTAGAGGGGACAGAGGACAGGAGAGATCAGCTAGAGGGGACAGAGGACAGGAGAGATCAGCTAGAGGGGACAGAGGACAGGAGAGATCAGCTAGAGGGGACAGAGGACAGGAGAGATCAGCTAGAGGGGGCATAGGACAGGAGAGCTCAGCTAGAGGGGGGCAGAGGAAAGGAGAGAGCAGTTAGAAGGGAGCAGATGACAGGAGAAAGCAGCTAGAGTTGACAGAGGACAGGAGAAATCAGCTAGAGGGGGCAGAGGAAAGGAGAGAGCAGTTAGAAGGGGGCAGAGGACAGGAGAAATCAGCTAGAGGTGACAGAGGACAGGAGAAATAAGCTAGAGGGGGGGCAGAGGACAGGAGAGAGCAGCTAGAGGGGGCAGAGGACAGCAGACAGCAGCTAGAGGGGGCAGAGGACAGGAGTGAGAAGCCAGAGGTGAACAGAGGACAGGAGAGAGCAGCTAGAGGGGGGCAGAGGACAGGAGAGAGCAGCTACAGAGGGCAAAGGACAGGAGAGAGCAGCTAGTGGGGGCAGAGGACAGGAGAGAGCAGCTAGAGGGGGCAGAGGACAGGAGTGAGAAGCCAGAGGTGAACAGAGGACAGGAGAGAGCAGCTAGAGGGGGCAGAAGACGGGAGAGAGCAGCTAGAGGAGGCAGAGGACAGGAGAGAGCAGCTAGAGGGGGCAGAGGACAGGAGAGAGCAGCTAGAGGGGGCAGAAGACTGGAGAGAGCAGCTAGAGGGGGCAAAGGACTGGAGAGAGCAGCTAGAGGGGGCAGAGGACAGGAGAGAGCAGCTAGAGGGAGCAGAGGACAGGAGAGAGCAGCTAGAGGGGGCAGAAGGCTGGAGAGAGCAGCTAGTGGGGGCAAAGGACTGGAGAGAGAAGCTAGAGGGTAGAGGACTGGAGAAAGCAGCTAGAGTGGGCAGAGGACAGGAGAGAGCAGCTAGGGGGCGGCAAAGGACAGTAGAGAGCAGCTAGAGTGGGGCAGAGGACAGGTGAGAGCAACTAGAGTGGACAGAGGACGAGAGAGCAGCTAGAGGGGCAGAGGAGAGGACGGAGCAACTAGAATGGGGCAGAGAGCAGGTAGAGGGGGCAAAGGACTGGAGAGAGCAGCTAGAGGGGGCAGAGGACAGGAGAGAGTAGCTAGAGGGGGCAGAAGACTGGAGAGAGCAGCTAGAGGGCAGAGGACAGGAGAAAGCAGCTAGAGTGGGCAGAGGACAGGAGAGAGCAGCTAGGGGGCGGCAAAGGACAGTAGAGAGCAGCTAGAGTGGGACAGAGGACAGGTGAGAGCAACTAGAGTGGGCAGAGGACAGGAGAGAGCAGCTAGAGGGGCAGAGGAGAGGAAGGAGCAACTAGAATGGGGCAGAGGACAAATGAGAGCAGCTAGATAGGGGGCAGAGGATGCAGATGACAGGAGAGAGCAGCTAGAGAGGATGCAGATGACAGGAGAGAGCAGCTAGAGAGGATGCAGTGGACAGGAGGGAGCAGCTAGAGAGGTGGCGGAGGACAGGAGAGAGCAGCTAGAGAGGGGGCCGAGGACAGGAGAGAGCAGCTAGAGAGGGGGCAGAGGACAGGAGAGAGCAGCTAGAGAGGCGAGGCAGAGGACAGGAGAGAGCAGCTAGAGAGGGGGCAGAGGACAGAAGAGAGCAGCTAGAGAGGGGGCAGGACAGGAGAGATCAGTTAGAGGGGACAGAGGACAGGAGAGATCAGCTAGAGGGGACAGAGGACAGGAGAGATCAGCTAGAGGGGACAGAGGACAGGAGAGATCAGCTAGAGGGGGCATAGGACAGGAGAGATCAGCTAGAGGGGGGCAGAGGACAGGAGAGAGCAGGTAGAGGGGGCAGAAGACAGGAGAGAGCAGATAGAGGGGGCAGAGGAAAAGAGAGAGCAGCTAGAGGGGGCAGAGGAAAGGAGAGAGCAGCCAGAGGAGGCAGAGGACAGGAGAGAGCAGCTAGAGGGGGAAGACGACAGGAGAGAGCAGCTAGAGGGGGCAGAAGACTGGAGAGAGCAGCTAGAGGGGGCAGAGGACAGGAGAGAGCAGCTAGAGGGGGCAGAGGACAGGAGAGAGCAGCTAGAGGGGGCAGAAGACTGGAGAGAGCAGCTAGAGGGGGCAAAGGACTGGAGAGAGCAGCTAGAGGTGGCAGAGGACAGGAGAGAGCAGCTAGAGGGGGCAGAGGACAGGAGAGAGCAGCTAGAGGGGGCAGAAGGCTGGAGAGAGCAGCTAGTGGGGGCAAAGGACTGGAGAGAGAAGCTAGAGGGTAGAGGACTGGAGAAAGCAGCTAGAGTGGGCAGAGGACAGGAGAGAGCAGCTAGGGGGCGGCAAAGGACAGTAGAGAGCAGCTAGAGTGGGGCAGAGGACAGGTGAGAGCAACTAGAGTGGACAGAGGACGAGAGAGCAGCTAGAGGGGCAGAGGAGAGGACGGAGCAACTAGAATGGGGCAGAGAGCAGGTAGAGGGGGCAAAGGACTGGAGAGAGCAGCTAGAGGGGGCAGAGGACAGGAGAGAGTAGCTAGAGGGGGCAGAAGACTGGAGAGAGCAGCTAGAGGGGGCAAAGGACTGGAGAGAGCAGCTAGAGGGCAGAGGACTGGAGAAAGCAGCTAGAGTGGGCAGAGGACAGGAGAGAGCAGCTAGGGGGCGGCAAAGGACAGTAGAGAGCAGCTAGAGTGGGACAGAGGACAGGTGAGAGCAACTAGAGTGGGCAGAGGACAGGAGAGAGCAGCTAGAGGGGCAGAGGAGAGGAAGGAGCAACTAGAATGGGGCAGAGGACAAATGAGAGCAGCTAGATAGGGGGCAGAGGATGCAGATGACAGGAGAGAGCAGCTAGAGAGGATGCAGTGGACAGGAGGGAGCAGCTAGAGAGGTGGCGGAGGACAGGAGAGAGCAGCTAGAGAGGGGGCCGAGGACAGGAGAGAGCAGCAAGAGAGGGGGCAGAGGACAGGAGAGAGCAGCTAGAGAGGCGGGGCAGAGGACAGGAGAGAGCAGCTAGAGAGGGGGCAGAGGACAGAAGAGAGCAGCTAGAGAGGGGGCAGGACAGGAGAGATCAGTTAGAGGGGACAGAGGACAGGAGAGATCAGCTAGAGGGGACAGAGGACAGGAGAGATCAGCTAGAGGGGACAGAGGACAGGAGAGATCAGCTAGAGGGGGCATAGGACAGGAGAGATCAGCTAGAGGGGGGCAGAGGACAGGAGAGAGCAGGTAGAGGGGGCAGAAGACAGGAGAGAGCAGATAGAGGGGGCAGAGGAAAAGAGAGAGCAGCTAGAGGGGGCAGAGGAAAGGAGAGAGCAGCCAGAGGAGGCAGAGGACAGGAGAGAGCAGCTAGAGGGGGAAGACGACAGGAGAGAGCAGCTAGAGGGGGCAGAAGACTGGAGAGAGCAGCTAGAGGGGGCAGAGGACAGGAGAGAGCAGCTAGAGGGGGCAGAGGACAGGAGAGAGCAGCTAGAGGGGGCAGAAGACTGGAGAGAGCAGCTAGAGGGCAGAGGACTGGAGAAAGCAGCTAGAGTGGGCAGAGGACAGGAGAGAGCAGCTAGAGTGGGGCAGAGGACAGGTGAGAGCAACTAGAGTGGACAGAGGACAGGAGAGAGCAGCTAGAGGGGCAGAGGAGAGGAAGGAGCAACTAGAATGGGGCAGAGAGCAGGTAGAGGGGGCAAAGGACTGGAGAGAGCAGCTAGAGGGGGCAGAGCACAGGAGAGAGTAGCTAGAGGGGGCAGAAGACTGGAGAGAGCAGCTAGAGGGGGCAGAAGACTGGAGAGAGCAGCTAGAGGGCAGAGGACTGGAGAAAGCAGCTAGAGTGGGCAGAGGACAGGAGAGAGCAGCTAGGGGGCGGCAAAGGACAGTAGAGAGCAGTTAGAGTGGGACAGAGGACAGGTGAGAGCAACTAGAGTGGGCAGAGGACAGGAGAGAGCAGCTAGAGGGGCAGAGGAGAGGAAGGAGCAACTAGAATGGGGCAGAGGACAAATGAGAGCAGCTAGATAGGGGGCAGAGGATGAGGATGACAGGAGAGAGCAGCTAGAGAGGATGCAGATGACAGGAGAGAGCAGCTAGAAAGGATGCAGTGGACAGGAGGGAGCAGCTAGAGAGGGAGCGGAGGACAGGATAGAGCAGCTGGAGAGGGGGCAGAGGACAGGAGAGAGCAGCTAGAGAGGGGGCAGAGGACAGGAGAGAGCAGCTAGAGAGGGGGGGCAGAGGACAGGAGAGAGCAGCTAGAGAGGGGGGCAGAGGACAGGAGAGAGCAGGTAGAGGGGGCAGAGGACAGGAGAGAGCAGTTAGAGAGGGGACAGGACAGGAGAGAGCAGCTAGAGGGGACAGAGGACAGGAGAGATCAGCTAGAGGGGACGAGAAGGGAACGCTTTGACGCCTTACATAAGGCTTTACTGACCGCTCAGCGCACATATGCAGCAGATTCCTCTGCGTATAACCAAACTGTTTATCAGACGGCCAGGCATCTACTAGACACATTTGTCCACGATGAATCCCATTGGCAGGTAAAAAACACAGACAATAAATTTTATAGATGGGGGAATAGAACTGGAAAATTACTCGCCACAGTAACTAAGCAAAAACGTCCATTCAAACCCATTTTATCCCTGCGGCACCCTACCACCGGCTCCCTTGTCACCGACGCTTCTGATATAGCGCAGATTTTCTCAGAGTATTACGAAGACCTTTATAGAGCGGCCCCAGCATCCCTCCCAGATATCAATACCTTTCTGGACACCGTAAATCTGCCCTCCATATCTGAAGATCAGCAATCTTTGCTGAATTCGGACATACAGGAGGAGGAAGTGAGACGGGCCATCTCTCTGACCTCCAACGGCAAAACACCGGGTCCGGACGGATTCCCGGCGGAATATTATAAAATACTGGCTCCCCAAATAATCCCCACTCTCACTAATTTATTTAACGATGCCTTTATACGCCAAATGCCCATTGACCGATTCACAGAGTCTCGCACAGTTCTCTTACCAAAGCCAAATAAAGACCCGTCTCTGGCCCAATCCTATCGGCCAATTTCACTACTCAATCAAGACTACAAATTATTGGCAAGGATAATGGCTGACAGACTCCAGGTTGTTCTCCCCGACCTTTTATGCAAAGCTCAAATGGGTTTCACACAAGGCAGGACTAGTATCAAGAATATAAGATCAGCTGTTGCTGCCACAGTCATGGCGCAGGAGCAGGATCAACCGGTTAATATGCTGATGAGCCTTGACACTGAGAAGGCCTTGGACACTGTCGCTTGGCCTTTTCTCGATGAGGTGATGGAGCGAACAAACCTTGGATCGACTGTCACTCAGTTCCTACAGTCCCTTCGTGTTGGGTGTGCGACTAGTGTGACGGTCAATGGGCATAACACGGCTCCGATAGATATTTTCAGAGGCACCAAGCAGGGTTGTCCCCTATCCCCCCTCCTTTTTAATCTCGCCTTAGACCCCCTCTTGCGTCATCTTTCCCAGACATCTACTTTTCAGGGCATTAAACTACGTAATATAGAAATAAAAGTGGCCGCTTTTGCAGACGACATTTTACTAGCAGTATCTAACCCCAAACAGGTACTAGACCCTCTTTTGAGTGAATTGGAGGGGGTGGGACGACTGTCCGGTTACACCCTGAACCTAGATAAGACAGAAGCGATGTTGCTGAAAGGCCCCTCCACGCCCCTGTGGTCACGCAAATTCCCATTTAAATGGAACTCTCAGGCCCTCACATATCTAGGAGTCCGAATCACGAAACGCCCGTCCGCACTTTATAGCACCAACATATCGCACTATATAACGGAACTGGAGAAGACGCTCCTCTCCTGGAAACACTTTATACTCTCTTATCTGGGCAGAGCTAATCTACTCAAAATGACAGAATTCCCACGCCTCCTGTACCTCTTCCACACTCTCCCAATTTACCTCACACCCAAAGACGAGCGCAGAATCAACTATCTGTATAGAACCTTTATCTGGGGCGGGAAAAGATCCAGAATAGCCTATATCATCCTGCAGCAGCCCAGGGGTAATGGGGGTATTAACTTTCCCAATATTAAGCACTACAATTTGGCAGCTCTATATAAGTATATCTCTGACTGGACCCACAACACCTCCGTATACACCTCCTCACCTCTAGACTCGGCATTGTTCATGGGGAACGCTTTATCAGGACTCTTGCATCTTCCTTATGGGAGCTTGACGAGGGAAACAAGGGCCAACCCCTTACTATTTACTACATGGAAGGCATGGCAGAAGATAAGATCTCTCTTTCATCTTTCTCCTCTGCTATCTCTTCATATGCCCTTGGTATGTAACCCTGACTTTCAGGATGGTAACCCTGCTGCCGTCTTTCACAGGTGGTACAGGCTGGGGCTCACTTCTGTGGGACAATTTGTGAACATAGAAGAGCGTAGGATGTTCTCCTTTACGGAGTTATGTTCTAAGTTTCCGGATCACCAGATTGATCTCTTTATCTATCTGCAAGTCAAAAGCTACTTAACAAAGATACTACCACTGCTGCCTGATCAAGAATGGAACCCATACTTACGACATAACTTCTCAAAACAAAATTACCTCAGGGGTCAAATCACTCGTAATTACCAATTTATCCACGTTCCCTTAGATTATTCTCAAACCCAAACCCCCCTAACCAAATGGCAAACAGACGACCACACGCTCACCTACACAACCATTTTAGCGGCCCTGACGCAGGCACATAGGTTTCTCCCTTCGGCTCGTTTCCTGGAGATGAGATTGAAAGTCTCCCATAGGTCATACCTAACACCGCATATAGGGCACAAAATAGGCGTCTATCCCACCTCGCATTGCTTCAAATGCCATACACCGGAAGCTAACCTATATCACTGCCTATGGTCCTGCCCAAGTATCCAAACTTTCTGGTCCAGAATACAAGTATTCACCTCTGAACACCTCACAAACTTTGTTCCTAACACAGCGTTATGGGCAATCTTTGGGTACCTGGACCCTGATACTCACCACTGTTCCCCCGGGGCGCACAGACTATTGCACTACGTGGCGGCAGCGGGGGTAAAGGCTATCCTACAAACCTGGCTTCACGATCAGGCCCCACCTTTCAAAATGTTTCTTGACAAACTCTCCTATCTGATGAAGATGGATTGGATGGAGGCATCTCTCCACAAAGAGCAAAAGTTCAAGCAATTTTTCAATACTTGGGAATCCTTTATCTCACGGAATGTGCAAATGAAAATAAAACACTGCTTTGACTCCACTATATGGTTTAACGAGCAGCTACTTATGGGGGACGCACCTATATTGTAACGAGTGTTCACTGCGAGTTGATGAGTTGTCGGGGATTCGGATTCTTATGATGCCTGCGGGGGTCACGCCTCTGATCTGCTTAAAGGCGATCTCCTTTCTCTGAGACAAAATTCTGGATAACATATCGGTGGGACTGGCACAGGGTATTTGGCTGGTTCCATGCCCATGCTATCGTCACACTGGGGTTGAAAGCCAGACGAGGAGGGGAGAGCCTGCACTTGTCTAATATGTAGATCCCCCCACCTGACTTATTGGATCTATGGATATAATGAGCCTAATAGTAATGTTATGTTTTTGTTCCCCTCCTCCCCCCCCCCTATTTTATTTAATTCCCCTTTATTTTATTTTATTTATTTTCATAATTTTTTATTTTTATTTTATTTTTGTGTTTTTTTTTTTGCTTTATTCCATTATGTGATCTTTCTTGACGTCATGGATATTTCTCATCCCCCCCCCTTTTTTTACTTTATGTACCCCTTATTGGAAAATGTTAATAAAAACTATTTTGAAAAAAAAATAACCCCCCTCCCAAGTATATACTATAGACATTTAAAATATAATTAAAATATATATGCCAGGTGTTATATGATAAGTTTCAAAAGTAGATATGATAATATCAATGTTAGGTCCTCATACAGCAAAGCATGCACCCTAAAGATAGATTAGAGAACATGTATATACATGCAATGGCAAAATCAGAACACTAAGGAACTGATGTAAATAACGCTACACTGACAGGTCACTCCAGTCACAAGAGTATGGTGATAATAATAAAGCATGGAGCAAAAAAATTAACTACCAAAGGTGATAGAGATAGACTATACCTGCAGAGGACATGATAAATGTGAGATAAACACCTGGACACCGAGCACCTCGACGCGCGTTTCGCAACCTTCGTCAGGAGGTGTGCTAACTACTCTAACAACCTGAGTTTAAATACTATGTGCACAAAAGCCAATGACCAATGATGTGCAGCGAATCACCCACTCCCACCAACGTCACCAGCGTCGCGCCGTCAGTATCATGACACGCAACGATGCGTGTCAGCCATGGGAATAATGCGTGTCAACCATGAGAATGATGCGTGTCACGCCCATCAGTCGTACAAGTGACCATCCAAACCAATCCTGGCCCCGGACAGGTAGGCATAACAACGCCCAAACGCATCATCGCCGGAGTAGACCTGTATATAGATTTTATCAGTAAGATAAATCATTAAACCAGACCGGAAACCACCATGTCATACATAGATTTAAAAGGGACTCACCCCGAACGCAGAACTATTAATGCAAAACCTAAGTACGTGGTTATAGTAAATACCCTATACGTCCTATAGGATACACCAGAGGGTAATTCAATAAGAATAAATATAAATAACGATACATATAAACATCCAATGGTATTACTCACTCCACATATAAGACTGTCCATAACACACACATATATATCACAAAATATAAGTCATGTATATAACATACAAAGGTTTTTATATTATAAAGAATAACATTATTCATTCAAATACATATACATATATACACAGAAAAAAACAGATCAAACACCACATGTGAAATAAATAAGGAAAAATCTTTAGAATAAATTAATACATATATTCAAACACCCATTACACAAATTCATTATGTGATGTATAGAATAAAATTATATAAATATAATTATGTGTAAAAAAAATTTCATCAATACAAGAATAATAAATATGAAAATTATATGATAAGCTAGTGAATGTCAAAGCCAGAGCACGCGAAAGCCTAGCGCGGGGCGGACGCCTGGTGCACCATATGAGCGGGGGCCCTCCACTCAAAAAAGTACACCGGGTCCAACCCACACGCCAGACCAACCATGCAATCGCCAAAACAGTCACCCGCAAACCAAAAAGATTGTGTTATAAATATATAGTGTAAAAATGTATATTAATATTATATAGGTATCAGTAGAATAAAATTATACTGTATCTAATGTGTTATTAAATGTGTTCCCACCTTAAAATAAAAATATAAAATATTAAAAATAATTATAAAAAGATATAAATAATGCCAAAACCAAAAAGAAGTATACACATGTATACATACATACATACACATCCATATATACACATAGTCTAGATGAAATATCAACACTAAAATTAGGACATACATAAATCACAATTATAATTACATAACCATCACAGTATACAATTTATCGGTTTTTACAACATTTTGAAGATATTACAAAGTGGGTATAAACCCCTCATATCAACAAATATCATACACATATAAATTCATAATGGTAATTCTTCTCATCATCTCCAATATCCTTGGACGTATAGTCGCGTGGTCATTCAGGTCATCAAAGGCTCAATTCAGGTCAAAAGTAGTCATATTGGATCTAATTAAAGTAGTAGCAAAATATAAAAAGTTATTAAAAACATAGAACAATACTTACAAGAAGGATGCAAAGCTTTGAGATTCATTCAAGCCTCTTGGAGACATAGTGTCCAAGATAACAATCCATTTAGTCTCCTTCCGCAAGAGCTCCCTGAAGTTATCACCACCACGATTCCCCTGATAGATCCTATCAATCCCCTTAACTTTGAGTAACCTCCAGGCCGAGTGACATGTATGAACAAGAAGCAAGGAGACAGCTAAATGATGCACAAACTTACAGGGTCCTTGATCATAACCCCACTTCTCTATTTAAGAGTAAACTTGAAGAAATCTTAGAGAGGGCCTTTTAAAATGGAATTATTACCAAGGATGTATATGAGGGATTGATGGTGAATGAACCAAAAATCCCTACTTTATACCTTCTACCTAAAGTCCATAAGGATGTCCAATGTCCTCCAGGTCGACCGATTATTTCCGGGATGGGAAGCCTATGCGAATTTTCGTGTAGATTTATAGACTTCTATCTCAGACCACATGTCGAGACCCTTCCCTCCTATACCCGTGATTCCAATGATATTTTGCTATCCCTTGAGGGCTTGAAATTTGAACATGATATGTATATGGTCACAAGTGATGTCGAGTCCCTGTACACTTGTATTCATCACAGCCACGGCCTGCGGGCATGCAGATTCTTTTTACAGACTGGGAATCTGGCACCTGATCTTGTGGAACTTGTCCTTGAGCTATTGGAGTTTGTGCTTTGTCACAATTTCTTTGTCTTTAAGGATAGGTACTATCTCCAGAACCGCGGTACAGCTATGGGGGCTACCTGTGCCCCGTCGTATGCTAACCTTTTTATGGGTTTCTGGGAACGACAAATGATTTTGGATGAACAGAACCGATATGAACTCTCTGTTATTTCATGGAGGCGGTTTATAGATGATGTGCTGTTCGTATGGCAGGGCTGTGAACGGGACTTGACATTATTTCTTGATTACTTAAATAATAATGACATGAATGTCAAACTTATCAGCAAATATAGTCAATCAGAGATAGAATTTTTGGATCTTAAAATTTCTATTTCATCACATGGTCGAGTGGTTACTGATATTTTTAGGAAAGATACCTCCGTAAATTCCTATTTGAAGGCTGACTCCTCACATCCTAGACATGTGATCAAGGCTAATTCCGCGGGGACAATTTATACGTGCAAGACGTATTTGTTCCTCTGACACATGCTTTGAAAATAGATCCAAAGACTTAACTGAAAGATTTATTAGGAGGGGCTATGACAATTTCCATGTGAAAAAGGAATATGAGTATGTAAGGACCCTGAAAAGAAATGATCTTCTCAAACCAAAAATAAAACAACAACCAAAAAATACCACTGTGAGATTTATCTCCAGATACAATAAGAATTGGAACTCTATTCGTGATATCTTTCAGAAACATTGGTCTGTGTTATATACAGACAAACGATTGAACAAAATACTGACCGATACTCCAGCTATGACTCCGCGCCGTAGTCCCAATCTACAGGACATGCTAGTTCAGAGTCATTATGTTCATCCAATGAACAGGTACATATTTGGTTCCAGGGGACCCAGATGGGGCAATGTGCCCTGTGGATCCTGTGGTGCCTGTCCAGTAATGGAAAGAACCAAGTCCTTTTTGGGGTCAGATTTGGCTAGATCGTACAATATAGTACACTTTGTAAATGGCAATGTCCGAAATGTGATCTATCACGCACAATGTCCCTGCAATAAGATCTATGTGGCAATGACCACAAGGGAGTTGAAAGTACGCGTGATGGAACACATTCGTGACATAAAAGGGATCACGAATGGGGATTACGAAGAAAATTTTGGGGATCGAAATAAACCGTTGGCTAGGCATTTTAGGGACCACCATGACAAAAACTGGAGGTTACTCAAAGTTAAGGGGATTGATAGGATCTATCAGGGGAATCGTGGTGGTGATACCTTCAGGGAGCTCTTGCGGAAGGAGACTAAATGGATTGTTATCTTGGACACTATGTCTCCAAGAGGCTTGAATGAATCTCAAAGCTTTGCATCCTTCTTGTAAGTATTGTTCTATGTTTTTAATAACTTTTTATATTTTGCTACTACTTTAATTAGATCCAATATGACTACTTTTGACCTGAATTGAGCCTTTGATGACCTGAATGACCACGCAACTATACGTCCAAGGATATTGGAGATGATGAGAAGAATTACCATTATGAATTTATATGTGTATGATATTTGTTGATATGTGGGGTTGATACCCGTTTTGTAATATCTTCAAAATGTTGTAAAAAGCGATAAATTGTATACTGTGATGGTTATGTAATTATAATTGTGATTTATGTATGTCCTAAATTTAGTGTTGATATTTCATCTAGACTATGTGTATATATGGATGTGTATGTATGTATACATGTGTATACTTCTTTTTGGTTTTGGCATTATTTATATCTTTTTCTAATTATTTTTTATATTTTATATTTTTATTTTAAGGTGGGAACACATTTAATAACACATTAGATACAGTATAATTTTATTCTACTGATACCTATATAATATTAATATAAATTTTTACACTATATATTTATAACACAATCTTTTTGGTTTGCGGGTGACTGTTTTGGCGATTGCATGGTTGGTCTGGCGTGTGGGTTGGACCCGGTGTACTTTTTTGAGTGGAGGGCCCCCGCTCATATGGTGCACCGGGTGTCCGCCCCGCGCTAGGCTTTCGCGTGCTCTGGCTTTGACATTCACTAGCTTATCATATAATTTTCATATTTATTATTCTTGTATTGATGACATTTTTTTTACACATAATTATATTTATATAATTTTATTCTATACATCACATAATGAATTTGTGTAATGGGTGTTTGAATATATGTATTAATTTATTCTAAAGATTTTTCCTTATTTATTTCACATGTGGTGTTTGATCTGTTTTTTTCTGTGTATATATGTATATGTATTTGAATGAATAATGTTATTCTTTATAATATAAAAACCTTTGTATGTTATATACATGACTTATATTTTGTGATATATATGTGTGTGTTATGGACAGTCTTATACAGTGAAGGAAATAAGTATTTGATCCCTTGCTGATTTTGTAAGTTTGCCCACTGTCAAAGACATGAACAGTCTAGAATTTTTAGGCTAGGTTACTTTTACCAGTGAGAGATAGATTATCTAAAAAAAACAAAAAACATAAAATCACATAGTCAAAATTATATATATTTACTTGCATTGTGCACAGAGAAATAAGTATTTGATCCCCTACCAACCATTAAGAGTTCAGCCTCCTCCAGACCAGTTACACGCTCCAAATCAACTTGGTGCCTGCATTAAAGACAGCTGTCTTAAAGAGGCTCTGTCACCAGATTTTGCAACCCCTATCTCCTATTGCAGCAGATCGGCGCTGCAATGTAGATTACAGTAACGTTTTTATTTTTAAAAAACGAGCATTTTTGGCCAAGTTATGACCATTTTTGTATTTATGCAAATGAGGCTTGCAAAAGTCCAAGTGGGCGTGTTTAAAGTAAAAGTCCAACTGGGCGTGTATTATGTGCGTACATCGGGGCGTTTTTACTACTTTTACTAGCTGGGCGTTCTGACGAGAAGTATCATCCACTTCTCTTCAGAACGCCCAGCTTCTGGCAGTGCAGACACAGAGCGTGTTCTCGAGAGATCACGCTGTGACGTCACTCACAGGTCCTGCATCATGTCGGACGAGCGAGGACACATCGGCACCAGAGGCTACAGTTGATTCTGCAGCAGCATCAGCAGGTAAGTAGCTACATCGACTTACCTGCAAACGCCGATGCTGCTGCAGAATCAACTGTAGCCTCTGGTGCCGATGTGTCCTCGCTCGTCCGACACGATGCAGGACCTGGGGCAGGAAGTGAGTGACGTCACAGCGTGATCTCTCGAGAACAGGCTCTGTGTCTGCACTGCCAGAGGCTGGGCGTTCTGAAGAGAAGTGGATGATACTTCTCGTCAGAACGCCCAGCTAGTAAAAGTAGTAAAAACGCCCCGATGTAACACACATAATACACGCCCAGTTGGACTTTTACTTTAAACACGCCCAGTTGGACTTTTGCAAGCCTCATTTGCATAAATACAAAAATGGTCATAACTTGGCCAAAAATGCTCGTTTTTTAAAAATAAAAACGTTACTGTAATCTACATTGCAGCGCCTATCTGCTGCAATAGCAGATAGGGGTTGCAAAATCTGGTGACAGAGCCTCTTTAAATGGTCACCTGTATAAAAGACTCCTGTCCACAGACTCAATTAATCAGTCTGATCCTAACCTCTACAACATGGGCAAGACCAAAGAGCTTTCTAAGGATGTCAGGGACAAGATCATAGACCTGCACAAGGATGGAATGGGCTACAAAACCATAAGTAAGACGCTGGGTGAGAAGGAGACAACTGTTGGTGCAATAGTAAGAAAATAGAAGACATACAAAATGACTGTCAATCGACATCGATCTGGGGCTCCATGCAAAATCTCACCTCGTGGGGTATCCTTGATCCTGAGGAAGGTGAGAGCTCAGCCGAAAACTACACGGGGGGAACTTGTTAATGATCTCAAGGCAGCTGGAACCACAGTCACCAAGAAAACCATTGGTAACACATTACGCCGTAATGGAATAAAATCCTGCAGTGCCCGCAAGGTCCCCCTGCTCAAGAAGGCACATGTACAGGCCCGTCTGAAATTTGCAAATGAACATCTGGATGATTCTGAGAGTGATTGGGAGAAGGTGCTGTGGTCAGATGAGACTAAAATTGAGCTCTTTGGCATTAACTCAACTCGCCGTGTTTGGAGGAAGAGAAATGCTGCCTATGACCCAAAGAACACCGTCCCCACTGTCAAGCATGGAGGTGGAAACATTATGTTTTGGGGGTGTTTCTCTGCTAAGGGCACAGGACTACTTCACCGCATCAATGGGAGAATAGATGGAGCCATGTACCGTCAAATCCTGAGTGACAACCTGCTTCCCTCCACAGGACATTAAAAATGGCTCATGGCTGGGTCTTCCAGCACGACAATGACCGGAAACATACAGCCAAGGCAACAAAGGAGTGGCTCAAAAAGAAGCACATTAAGGTCATGGAGTGGCCTAGCCAGTCTCCAGACCTTAATCCCATCGAAAACTTATGGAGGAAGCTGAAGATCCGAGTTGCCAAGCGTCAACCTCGAAATTTTAATGATTTACAGATGATCTGCAAAGAGGAGTGGGCCAAAATTCCATCTAACATGTGTGCAAACCTCATCATCAACTACAAAAAATGTCTGACTGCTGTGCTTGCCAACAAGGGTTTTGCCACCAAGTATTATGTCTTGTTTGCCAAAGGGATCAAATACTTATTTCTCTGTGCACAATGCAAATAAATATATATAATTTTGACATTTTTATATAATCTATCTCTCACTGGTAAAATTAACCTAGCCTAAAAATTCTAGACTGTTCATGTCTTTGACAGTGGGCAAACTTACAAAATCAGCAAGGGATCAAATACTTATTTCCTTCACTGTATGTGGAGTGAGTGATACCATTGGATGTTTATATGTATCGTTATTTATATTTATTCTTATTGAATTACCCTCTGGTGTATCCTATAGGACATATAGGGTATTTACTATAACCACGTACTTAGGTTTTGCATTAATAGTTCTGCGTTCGGGGTGAGTCCCTTTTAAATCTATGTATGACATGGTGGTTTCCGGTCTGGTTTAATGATTTATCTTACTGATAAAATCTATATACAGGTCTACTCCGACGATGATGTGTTTGGGCGTTGTTATGCCTACCTGTCCGGGGCCAGGATTGGTTTGGATGGTCACTTGTACGACTGATGGGCGTGACGCGCATCATTCTCATGGTTGACATGCATTATTCCCACGGCTGACACGCATCGTTGCGTGTCATGATACTGACGGCGCGACGCTGGTGACGTTGGTGGGAGTGGGTGATTCGCTGCACATCATTGGTCATTGGCTTTTGTGCACATAGTATTTAAACTCGGGTTGTTAGAGTAGTTAGCACACCTCCTGACGAAGGTTGCGAAACGCGCGTCGATGTGCTCGGTGTCCAGGTGTTTATCTCACATTTATCATGTCCTCTGCAGGTATAGTCTATCTCTATCACCTTTGGTAGTTAATTTTTTTGCTCCATGCTTTATTATTATCACCATACTTTTGTGACTGGAGTGACCTGTCAGTGTAGCGTTATTCACATCAGTTCCTTAGTGTTCTGATTTTGCCATTGCATGTATATACATGTTCTCTAATCTATCTTTAGGGTGCATGCTTTGCTGTATGAGGACCTAACATTGATATTATCATATCTACTTTTGAAACTTATCATATAACACCTACATTGTACATTTTATGTACAAAATAAAAACAATTTTATCTGGATACGGCTGCGCCCTTGGATTTCCCCGATTTTTTTCCCTACACTGGATTTATTCAGCGGATATTGAACCTCAAATCTCCGGACTGGGAACTGCGGCTGCAACCGACTCTGACAGAGCTACCTCTGAATGCACGTGTGGGATGTTGTGCTCCTAGCATAACATCACCAGGTCAGTACCCTTGACCATATACATTTTTTTCGTTATACATACAAATTCAGGCACGATGTGCGCTTTGTTTTTATCTTTATTTCTATAGCGTGATACATCATATAACACCTGGCATATATATTTTAATTTATATTTTAAATGTCTATAGTATATACTTGGGAGGGGGGTTATTTTTGTATTTGTATTTTTTGTATTTATGTGTAATAAATTACTAATAATAAAAATATTTTGATTAAATAATATTATATCAAGATTTTTCTTTTTGGTTTAATAGGTTCCATGATTCCCCGCGGAACTACTGTCCCGTACTGAAAACATGATTACAGTACGGGACAGTTTTCCCGCAGTGACACCTAGCGTCATAAATAACTATGATTCTAGTAGCGTTCCTCCCTGCACTGTGTTCGGTGCAGGAAATACTGCCGACATGTGGACCGTATATCACAGACCAAACACGGTCATGGTATGTTCACACGGCTTATTTTCAGATGTTTTTCGGGCCATAAGCGGCCGAAAAATCGGAAGCAGAGCACCTTCAAATATCTGCCCATTGATTTCAATGGGAAAAAACGGCGATCTGTTCCGACGGGCCGTTTTTTTTACGCGGCTGTTTTGAAAAACGGCCGGGTTAAAAAACGCCTGGTGAAAAAGTAGTACATGTCACTTCTTGAGCTGTTTTTGGAGCCGTTTGTCATTGACTCTATAGAAAAACAGCCGTAAAAAAACACGAGTTTGAGTAAAAAACGGCTGAAAATCAGGAGCTGTTTTCCTTTGAAAACACCTCCGTATTTTCAGACGTTTTTTATTGAACATACCCTTAGGCCTCATGCACACGACCGTATTTTTCTCCTCCCGTAAATACTGGCGTAAATACGGGTCCTTGGTCACACGTATTCGACCCGTATTGCACCAGTATTTACAGACCCGTGCCCGTAAATACGGGTCCGGTGTCACCAGTATTCCCGTATTTACGGGCACGTTTTCGCTGCAAAATTGCACTGCACTAATCGGCAGCCCCTTCTATCTATCAGTGCAGGATAAAGAGAAGGGGCAGCCCTTTCTGCAGAAAAAGTAAAAGAAATTCATACTTACCCGGCCGTTGCCTTGGTGACGAGTCCCTCTCTTGACATCCAGCCCGACCTCCCTGGATGACGCAGCAGTCCATGTGACCGCTGCAGCCTGTGATTGGCTGCAGTGGTCACATGGGCTGAAACGTCATCCCGGGAGGCCGGACTGGAGGAAGAAGCAGGGAGTTCCGGGTAAGTATGAACTTCTATTTTTTTTACAGGTTGATCTATATTGTGATCGGAAGTCACTGTCCAGGGTGCTGAAAGAGTTACTGCCGATCAGTTAACTCTTTCAGCACCCTGGACAGTGACTATTCACTGACGTCGCCTAGCAACGCTCCCGTAATTACGGGTGCACACACGTAGTCACCCGTAATTACGGGAGCCCCATAGACTTCTATGGGCCTGCCCATGCCGTAATTACGGCCTGAAATAGGACATGTTCTATATTTCTCAACGGCACGGGCACCTTCCTGTAAGCATACGGGGAGGTACCCGTGGCCAGTAGAAGTCTATGGGATCGTAATTACGGGCGTTTTTACGCTCGTGTGCATGGGGCCTTAGGCTGTGTTCACACTGTGTTTTTGTTGCTCTTTAACCCCTTGATGCACAAGGAGGTGCCGTTACGTCATGGTGCGGGGGTTGAAGTTTGGAGCGGGCTCACGTTCTGAGCCCGCTCCATAAGCTGCGGGTGTCAGCTGTGTATTACAGATGACACCTCGCTCTAACGGCCAATTACAATACACTGCAATAGGCCTGCATTATTCCAGTAGGCCTGCAGTGCATTGAACCAGCAATCTAAGGGTATGTTCACACGGCGGGGGTCCGTAACGGCTGAAATTACGGGGATGTTTCAGCCTGAAAACATCCCCGTAATTTCAGCCGTACCGGCATGTGCAGGCACATGAACGCCGCGTCAATTACGGCCGTAATTAGCGCTGCTATTCATTGGAGTCAATGAATAGCGGCTCCAATTACGGCCAAAGAAGTGACAGGTCACTTCTTCTACGCGGGCGTCTATTTACGCGCCGTCATTTGACAGCGGCGCGTAAATATACGCCTCGTGTGAACAGACAAACGTCTGCCCATTGCTTTCAATGGGCAGATGTTTGTCAGCGCTATTGAGGCGCTATTTTCAGACGTAATTCGGGGCAAAAACGCCCGAATTACGTCCGTAAATAGGCCGTGTGAACATACCCTAACGATCGCTGGTTCAAATCCCCTAAGGGGACTAATAAAAAGTGTAAAAAATAATGAATTTTTTTTTTCATTAGTGTACAATAAATAAAAAATTAAGAAAGCTACAAAAAACTGGTATCGCCGCATCCGTAAAAGTCTGAACTATTACAATATAACATTATTTAACCCACACGGTGAACGCCATAAAAAAATAATAATAAATAAAACGCCAGAATTGCTGTTTCTTGGTTATTTTAGAACTAAAAAAAGTCATAAAAGCGATCAAAAAAAGTTGTATGTACCAAAAAAAAGCCCTCATACTGCTCAATCGACAAAAAAAATAAAAGTTATGGCTCTCGGAATTTGACGACACAAAGCAAATTTTTTTTGTATATGTAGTAAAGGATTTAAAAAAAACTATATACGTTTTGTATCGCTGTAATCGTATTGACCAGCAGAATAAAGTTAAATTGACGGTGAAAGACGTAAAAACGAAACCCAAAACGAATTAGAGGAATCACATTTTCTTCCAATTCCAACCGACAAAGAATTTCTTTTTCAGTTTCCCAGTACATGATATGGTACTTTAAGGGTATGTGCACACACACTAATTACGTCCGTAATTGACGGACGTATTTCGGCCGCAAGTCCCGGACCGAACACAGTGCAGGGAGCCGGGCTCCTAGCATCATACTTATGTACGATGCTAGGAGTCCCTGCCTCGCTGCAGGACAACTGTCCCGTACTGTAATCATGTTTTCAGCACGGGACAGTAGTTCCACGGAGAGGCAGGGACTCCTAGCATCGTACATAACTATGATGCTAGGAGCCCGGCTCCCTGCACTGTGTTCGGTCCGGGACTTGCGGCCGAAATACGTCCGTCAATTACGGACGTAATTAGTGTGTGTGCACATACCCTAAGTAGTACCAATGAAAACTAAAACTCCTCCCACAAAAAAAAAAATTTACACCACTCCATTGACGGAAAAATATAAAAGTTATGGCTCTTGGAAGGCGGAGAGTGAAAAACGAAAAAAAATCGCTGTGACTGCAAGGGGTTAAGCATGCGTTTTTTTTAGAGAAATAGTTCATCTACCAAACAAAAAATAAAAATGTGTGCTAAAAACCCAACAAAAAACACCCAGCTTAGTTAATGCAGAAAATATAGACGTACTATAAAACTGCCACCAATAGAGCATACTGCGATTTACAACCAATCGATGCACACAATGCGTATTATGTGCGGTTTTGCCAAGCAAATTTTAGTGCGGCAAAACCGCAGCAAAATACAGTACCAGCATAGACAAGATGATTCCAGGGAATCTCATGTCCGCGCTGCTGTATTTTTCGGGACATAAATTGACCCGCGGTTCGTATTTTTGAAACCGCAGCATGTCAATTTTTTTGTGCGATTCTGCATGCAAATTCTATCACTGTAGTTGTACAGAAATACGCAGCAAAGCCCGCAGCATGAAAACGCAACGATTTATGCCGCAAAATGTAAAAACCGCACTAAAATACGTGTGCAACGTGTGCATGTAGCCTTAGGATTGCAAAAAAAAATAATTTAAAAAAAATTGTTTGTATGGGGGGATAATCTTTACATTTTTGGTTAGCTTTACTGGTGGAATACAATTTGAGATTGTTAGGGTATGTTCACACGGCCTATTTACGGACGTAATTCGGGCGTTTTGGCCCCGAATTACGTCTGAAAATAGCGCCTCAATAGCGCTGACAAACATCTGCCCATTGAAAGCAATGGGCAGACGTTTGTCTGTTCACACGAGGCGTATATTTACGCGCCGCTGTCAAATGACGGCGCGTAACTAGACGCCCGCGTCAAAGAAGTGACCTGTCACTTCTTTGGCCGTAATTGGAGCCGCTATTCATTGACTCCAATGAATAGCAGCGCTAATTACGGCCGTAATTGACGCGGCGTTCAAGCGCCTGCACATGCCGGTACGGCTGAATTTACGGGGATGTTTTCAGGCTGAAACATCCCCGTAATTTCAGCCGTTACGGACCCCCGCCGTGTGAACATACCCTCACTTCTTTGACGCGGGCGTCTATTTACGCGCCGTCATTTGACAGCGGCGCGTAAATATACGCCTCGTGTGAACAGACAAACGTCTGCCCATTGCTTTCAATGGGCAGATGTTTGTCAGCGCTATTGAGGCGCTATTTTCGGGCGTAATTCGGGGCAAAAACGCCCGATTTACGTCCGTAAATAGGCCGTGTGAACATACCCTTAGGGTATGTTCACACGGCGGGGGTCCGTAACGGCTGAAATTACGGGGATGTTTCAGCCTGAAAACATCCCCGTAATTTCAGCCGTACCGGCATGTGCAGGCGCTTGAACGCCGCGTCAATTACGGCCGTAATTAACGCTGCTATTCATTGGAGTCAATGAATAGCGGCTCCAATTACGGCCAAAGAAGTGACAGGTCACTTCTTTGACGCGGGCGTCTAGTTACGCGCCGTCATTTGACAGCGGCGCGTAAATATACGCCTCGTGTGAACAGACAAACGTCTGCCCATTGCTTTCAATGGGCAGATGTTTGTCAGCGCTATTGAGGCGCTATTTTCAGACGTAATTCGGGGCCAAAACGCCCGAATTACGTCCGTAAATAGGCCGTGTGAACATACCCTTAGGGTATGTTCACACGGCGGGGGTCCGTAACGGCTGAATTTACGGGGATGTTTCAGCCTGAAAACATCCCCGTAATTTCAGCCGTACCGGCATGTGCAGGCGCTTGAACGCCGCGTCAATTACGGCCGTAATTAGCGCTGCTATTCATTGGAGTCAATGAATAGCGGCTCCAATTACGGCCAAAGAAGTGACAGGTCACTTCTTCTACGCGGGCGTCTATTTACGCGCCGTCATTTGACAGCGGCGCGTAAATTTACGCCTCGTGTGAACAGACAAACGTCTGCCCATTGCTTTCAATGGGCAGATGTTTGTCAGCGCTATTGAGGCGCTATTTTCGGGCGTAATTCGGGGCAATAACGCCCGATTTACGTCCGTAAATAGGCTGTGTGAACATACCCTTAAACTTAAAAAACAACAACACCCGGCATCTGCACTGACAGGGAATATCACAGGAATCATCGCACAAATATCAGCGTCCACTACCAAGACGCGCGGACTACAAACCCAGCCGCGCATGCGTAGAAGTAGCCTGCGTACCTCCCGCCTACTACAGCCGAGGCGCATGCGCTCTCCTGACGACTGTGTCTCCCTATCCAGTGCGGCAGGAAAACCCGCAGCGGCGGCGGGCGGGGAGGAAAGGAAACGGGGGAGGGAGACAGGGAAGAGGGTGGAGGGGGATAGAGAAAGGCGATAGAAATAAACGGGCAGGAGGAGGATATAAAAATGTATTGAAGCGTAATTAATTTTAACGCTACCCGGGCCTGGACACCAGTTATATCTACAACAATCTTATCCAAAACAGCGGATCCCGATCTATGGGGAAATAACGGAGCCGCTTTTACTACAGATGACCGGTTGTAATGGAGGATATGGCAGCTGTCAGCTGGGAATGTGTTCTCATTGAATGGGCTGTATCCCACCGGAGCCCCTGTCACGTATGAAGCTGAGTCATCAATCAGTGTGTGTACCTGAAGGATCACAGGGGATCTGCTGCCCACAGGATCACCACCAGTGCATCCAGACGTGAGCAATCCACAGACGATCTGACAGATTGACTCCGCTGCCAGGATCTATATATTAGCAGATTGTGAAGCCCTCCCTGTCATCAGTGGGATTGTTCCTGCTGCTTTTCACCATGACCGCAGAGCAGTGACATCTTACTGATCATGTCCATCCTGGGAGAAATAATCACTGCACAACTGGGTCCCTTACAGGATCTAAGCTGACGATCACAGGACACGAGGGATCCAGTTTACATGTAGTCATCATCACCTTGAAGAAATGGTCACATGTAAACACTAAATAATACATACACTAAATGATATTAGAGGATTGTAGCTTAACACTACATTGTGTATATAGGATCACCGCATGCTGCGGTTAAAGGAATATAGCAGGCCAGGTACATTGATGACATGAAATAATATCTGTAAACCTGTCCAGTGTTTGGAAGTCATTGGATCAGGAAGGTTTGCCGGCACATCACTACATACAGTGTGGAGAAGCTGTAATAGTACAGGATTTATCCGTATACTCCGCTTCTTGGTGATCACATCTATTGATTGGAGTTATTCTTCAAATCATGTAAGTTGCAAAGCCTGAAGATATCAACCATGGTGGATACAGCAGAAAGTGGACAGGAGGTGAAGAAGACCTTCATTGTTCCGGCCATCAAACCCTTTGATCATTATGACTTCAACAGGGCCAAGGTGGCCAGTAATTTGGCCTGGTTAGTTGCCAAAGCCTTTGGTGCAGGTAAGTTTTTTTTCTCCCAGTATTTCTTGCCTGTAGGATCCTATAAATGCATCAATGGGGTTTTTCTAAGGTCAGGAATTTCTGACATTTCATTGTGTCACAGGGTAATATTGGCGTACGCTAGGGCCTCCACCAAAAGGAGCCCTAGAACCCAATGAATGGTTACAGGTATAATCCTAAAAAGCTCCAAGTAAAAGCCCATTTATATCACTCAGAACCACCAATCAAAGCCAAAGGTGTTAATCCACTTAGCCAATGCCATGGTCTCTTTACTGAGTGGGCGCCCCGGCTCCTGGATACCAGTATAACTATGCCTGAATCACGTCACAATATTATGGACTTGGGAAACCCCATTTATCACTTGTGGGGTTGACATTTTTTTAATGGCTTGTCATTTTGCTTGCTCTGATCGTGTCCTAGGACCCAGTTAGAAATGGTCTTTGATGTTCAGAGGCCACATAATGAAGAATAATAAATAATATGTATCAAATAAAAAGCTACTTCAGATTCAATACAAGACATTATGTTTTTTTTTAACTTTATTACCTGTGCATACCATCGTCCATATGTTGTGGTGTTTTACTATTTTCCAAAATTTATGGTTTCTCGTGCCTCAACATGAAACCCAACATTGTTCGATTTTGGTGTTCTCCATAAAACTGTAAACGATCACAGGAATGTTTTATGTAATCCAATCCCATTCTGCCTGGGGAAAGTGTTTATTGCGGAATCCAACAGATGACGGGCTACTCCCTTACCATAGAAGATGCTGTGGTTATGTGGCAGCCTTTGGCCGGATTCACACACAGGGTTTTTCTGCGTTATTGTTGGCGTTTTTTCACAGCGTTCCTTTTTAGGTAAAAAATGCTGAGGCCAAATGTTATTTTAAAGTTTATAGTGAAATATTGAAAATTCTACATACACAGCGTTTTGGTTTGCGGTGGTTTTGGGATCAGTGGTGCTTTTCTTCACACGCAGCATGCTCTGGGTATGAATTGTAAAAACGCCATGAAAAATGCTTGAAATTCATGACGTGTTTTTTTTACAAGCGTCTAAAAACATTGGAAAAATAGTGTGTGAAGGAGACCTTAAAATGAACCCTACAACTGGAATCCTCTAGTAACAATGTGGGAACTCCAAGTTCCTAGAGTTTTCCGGTGTAACCTGGAAATAAACTGGCGCGATATTCAAGAACTTATTGTTTTACCCAGTGCCACGAGTTCAGTTTCCATGGGTTAATAGCACTATAGAGTCAAAGGTGGTAAGTCCGGTCTGAGTGTCTGTTGAGGATACGGAATAAAGTCTAGAAATAAATCTTGTTCTAAGGGCGCTATTACGCGTTTGCAAGTGGCAGGTAACCGCTTATTGCCCTGCTACACCTGTTCTTGTCGTGGTGTCACGTGGCAAGTATGGGTTCAGCAAGGCGGTTAGTGGTAATCCACATGGCTCAGGCGCCTGTGTAATGGCACCCTATGGGTGCATTTACATGAGATGTTTTTGGCCACAACAGGAAAAACTGCATCAAAAATTGCTGCAAAACCAGAGATTTTACTGCAAAATGTTGCGGTTTTTGACCGTGTGGTTTTTACAGGTGAAAGACATTTATTTTCTGTTTTACCTGAAATAAACTGCATTGCAAATCCGCAGCAATTCACATTAAAACTGTATACAGTTTTGCCGTGAATTTGATGTGGTTTTTACCGCACGGCCAAAAATTCTCCTGTAGATGCATTCTAAGAATTCTTATTCTTATGTAGGTTGTGCGCTCATTGCTACATTTAGATATTATCAAGTGAAGAAAATATACGGGTAGAACGCATGTAGAAGGTGCCACGTGGATTTCTTCTTAAACCGGTCCTCCGGGCATTTCATCCTTTGGATAGGCAATCAATATCAGATTGTCGGGGGTCCAACTCCCGGACCCCCGCCGATCATCTGACTGAAGGGGCCACAACTACGAGTGCAGTTTACAGGCGCAGCGTCGTACACTTCCATTGTGGCTGGGACTGCAATCCCAGGGACGGCTGCTACGTGGGGCGGCTGTGTGATGTGGAGCACTTTCCGTACACACCTGAATTGAGTTTAAAAAAAGAAAACACTATTTGGATATGCACAAAAGTGACAGATTTGTTGCAGAAATTTCTGTGTCCCATACATCTGAATGGGGGTTGTAAATATCCATGCACATACTACAGAAACAACCCCGTTAGATGATTTGCAGTCACAGAAATCTTCAACAAATCTGCCAAGTGTGAACATACAGTCAACTGCAAATTACAGAATGGGAACCCCTCTCACTCATGCCACAGGACTGGTAAATGCAGCTAGGAGAGAGCAGGCTAGAAGTCTATGGGAATTCCAGAAATAACCAAGTCTCTGTGCTTTAATGGAGAAAACATTCGGAATATGTTTTCTTACAATTCTACATTGTGCCATTCCTCTGTTATTCTTCATTGAAATTTATGAATGAATTGACAATTGGGTGTTACTATTCTACTTGTCAAAAGGGTGTGTCCCTACACAGTCTCACTATGTCAGCACTGATTGGTCACTGTCAGTCTGTGTAGGGACACACCCCCAACTGATAACACTCAGCTGTCAATTTATTCATAAATTTCTATGTAGAATAACAGAGGAACAGCACAATGCAGAGTTCTAAGAAAATATGATCTGGAATTATTTCATGGGGGGAGTACAAGTATTTACTAAAACAGACATGTCAGGAGAGGTGACAGGTCGTCTTTTAAACACTTAGGCCGGATTCACATGAGCGTGTTCGGTCCGTTATATATGGTCTGTATGTTGGCCGCATTTCCCGGACTGAACGCACTTCAGGGAGCCGGGCTCCTAGCATCATAGTTATCTATGACGCTAGGAGTCACTGCCTCTCTGCGGGAAACTGTCCCGTACTGTAATCATGTTTTTAGTACGGGACAGTAGTTCCGCGGAGAGGCAGGGACTCCTAGGGTATGTTCACACGGCCTGTTTTCAGACGTAATTCAAACGTTTTACGCCTTAAAAGACGCCTCCATTACATCTGCAAACATCTGGCCATTGCTTGCAATGGGTTCCACGATGTTCTGTTCAGACGAGGTGTAATTTTACGCGTCGCTGTCAAAAGACGGCGCGTAAAAAGAGGCCCGCGTCAAAGTAGTGCATGTCACTTCTTGGGACGTTTTTGGAGCCGTTTTTCATTGACTCCATTGAAAAACAGCTCCAATAACGTCTGTAAAAGACGCCGCGAAAAACGTGAGTACTTGCAAAAACGTCTGAAATTCAGGAGCTGTTTTCGCCTGAAAACAGCTCCGTAATTTAGGATGTATTTTGCTACTGCGTGTGAACATACCCTTAGCGTCATAGATAACTATGATGCTAGGAGCCTTGCTCCCTTCAGTGTGTTCGGTCCCGGAAATGCTGCCGACATATGGACCATAAATCACGGACCGAACACGCTCGTGTGAATCCGGCCATGACTTGCGACTTTTCAAATCCAAAAAAATGGTTCAAAGATATTGATAAATTCCCCTCCCTGAACCAATGATGAGACAGGAGGTGGATTTCAGACTACTCCACACTCCCTGTAGACACCGCAGCTAAGCTGGAGCCACATATCACAGCTGTGTCCTTATGGAGCTGAGCTAAGAAAGCAGCCAAGCAGAATAAAATGATGGGAAAAAAATAAAAGGTAAACTTCACCCATAGGAAGTGACTTACATATCATGTTAAGCTCATGACGGGACTGTCACTTTAATATTAGTCAGTTGATTTAGTTATTTTCACTAAATCAATAATTGGCACATTTTTTATATGAAAAATCTTGATGACATGTATGGGTTAAATGAGGATTGTATTGGGACACACTGCATTGCTATATACAATTTCCATCAACACCAATTATAGCAAAGCTGCATCCCCAGGGATAGTTTATGTGGTCTGCATTTGTAGTGCTCCCAGCTGTAGAATTATTGATGAAAAGCGCATTTTAAATGGATGTTTATATGGCGTCGATAATTAACTCCGTAGGTTTGTTAGGCTGGGTTCACACGAGCGTGGCGTTTTTGCGTGCGCAAAAAACACTTAACAGCTCCGTGGGGCATCAGCATATGATGCGCGGCTGCGTGCTTTTCGCGCAGCCGCCATCATTATGACACTCCATTTGGATGTTTGTAAACAGAAAAGCACGTGGTACTTTTCTGTTTACATTCATCCTTTTGACAGCTGTTGCGGGAATCACGCAGTTCGCACGGAAGTGCTTCCGTGCGGCATGCATGGTTTTCACGCACCCATTGACTTCAATGGGTGGGTGATAAGCGTAAAACGTCGAAAGAACAGACATGTCGTGACTTTTTTTCAGCGGACTCACGCTGAGTAAAAATCACGCACATGTCCGCACGGCCCCATAGACTAATATAGGTCCATGCGACGGGAATTACGTCCGTGCAACGCGCGTGATTTTCACGCGCGTTGCACGGACGTAATTCCCGTTCGTCTGAATGAAGCCTTACAGTGATTTCATAATGGATAATTGGATAAAAAAGGAATCCTATTCATTCCGCATTAAAGGGGTTTTCCCATCAGAGACATTTATGACATATCCACAGGATATGCCATAAATATCAGACAGATACGAGTCCCACCCCTGGGACTCACACCTATCTCTAGAACGAGGCCCCCTAAACTCCATTCTACCTCTGTGCTGCAGCTCACTCATGTCATTCCCGACCATGAGGAAGAAAACAGCGTAGCTCGCCGAGCTGCGCTGTTTCCGTAAGTCCCATAGAACTGAATTTTTAGTTAGGTAAACAGTGTAGCTCCCATGCTACGCTGTTTCCGTAACTGCCATTCACTACTATGAGGGTTAGAGAAACAGTGTAGCTCAGCAATTCACACGCTTCAGCCGCAACACAGAGCGGTAGAACCGGGTTTAGGGGGCTCCGTTCTAGAGATCGAGGTGGGACATGTCAAATCCCGTGGACATGTCATAAATGTCCCTGATGGGAAAACCCCTTTAAGCCTCTGGAAAACAGTATGTTATAGTATAGCTATGGCAATAAAGTTTATCTATCGCTCAGGCCATATTCACACTTGTATATTCCGCCTCAATGAGGGCGCTTTCACTGAACTGTAATACCAGTGCTTTTATGTGCCCGTATTATAAACGCAACTCCCGGACCTCCTGTGGTTTATCAGAACAGGAGTTAGAGCACCATAGAAGCCTATATTGCTCTTACCCCCGCTCTAATCACTGCAGAAGGTCCTGGTATTGTGTCCATAATACGGGTATTACACTCATGGGAAAGCGGCCTATTTGTAAACCAAAGCCAGGAATGGGTCCAAAACACGGAAGAAGTCTACTTTTTCTCTGTGTAGGTTAGGTTTTAGGCTTACAAATTCTTATGCGAAATACTTATCAAAATATTGCCGTGTGGTAAAGGTCGTAGGCTCTGTTGACATTTGTGCCATGTGCTTGTTCGGGTTTCCTCATGGTGTCTGCCATTTTGATGGGAATAATAGTGCTGCATGCAGCGCTATTTTTCCAGTCCAATCTGATGGGATCTGTGACTGAGCCTCCAATGCAGATGTGAACAGAGCATTAGACATATCAAAATTTTATAGTAGGGAGTCTGGTAGCTCCGAACCCCCACTAAATCATCATGCATATGGCGGTATTTGGGATCTGTAGCTTTATTGCATGAGGATAGGGTTAAGAGACTGTAGCTGTTGTTGCTCTCCCAGGGTAACAAAGGTTTGTGCATGTTAGACTCCAACTTGTCCAATCCTTCATCCGCCAAAATACATCAAAAGTGTTTAGCCCGTTTTAAGTGATTATAAGGTGATGGCATGTCGCTAGGATATGCCATCACTTTGTGATCTGTGGGGGTCCAACACCCTACATAGAGTGGACGGGAGCACTGCAGTGCAAGGACAAACTGTAAAGGGGTCACAGCGCTAAACCAGCCCGGTAGGCTCTTCATTCTTAGGATTGGTGGGAATCCACTAAGTTGGACTCCCACCGATCAGATAGTGATGGCATATTCTAGCGATATGCCATCACTTTCTGTCATGGGAATAATCCTTTAAACATGGGCTGGCAAAATGACAACCACTGCTAGGTACCAGTAGTCTGTTCTATATCCCACCAACACAGCGGTTGGTGGTGGGACAAGTGACTTTCTCTACAAGTTGTAGATGGCTTACAGATTTTACTGGTAGACTTCTTAATTGCACATTTTTTCCAACTCTACACTCTTCCCATCATTGACATGCTTTCAGCGCTGCAAGGAATTTTGTAGGTGTGTAAGGAATTTCAAATACTGAAGACCTGCCAAGTCAATGGAGACAAACACTTTAGAAATCTCCAAACATTAAAGGCTATGTAAAGTTTTTAAGGCTGGGTTCACACGGAGTATTGCAGGAGGAAAATCTGCCTTAAAATTCCGTTTGGAATTTTGAGTTCGATTTTCCTCGGCCTGCACGCCATTGAACGCTGCAGGCATGAAACGCCGCGAAATACGCTTTCCCTGCCTCCCATTGATGTCAGAGGCGTAAACGCCCGAAGATAGGGCATTGTCCCGTCTTTTTCCCGCGAAGGTGTTTCCGCTCGCGGGAAAAAAACGCCTCCGGCTCCCATTGAAATCAATGGGTGGCATTTTCGGCCGTTGTTTTCCGCGTCAAAAAACTCTGTGTGAACTGGCCCTAAGGCAATTTTAAATCAATGTTTTATTTAATTTTGAACAACTTTTTAATATTTTTATTTAAAAAAATGTTTACCTTTCGAGATACAGCTGTTATTTATCCTGTATGTAAAGAAGCGGTGTCTTGCGGTCAAAGCAGAATCCACCAGGTCTGCAGGACTGACTGCTTCGGTGAACGCTGGTCCACGCAGGATCCAGCTATTATTGATCACATAGATGTGATCGATAATATCTGGATCCTGCGCATCACAGGACCTGCGTTCACCAAAGCCGTCAGACCTGGTGGATTTGGCTTTGTCCACAAGACCCAGCTTCTATTCGTACAGGATACATAGAAGCTGTATCTCAAAAAGTAAAATTTTGCTTTGATAAAAAACACTTAAAAAGTTGATCAAAATTAGATCACTGGTTTATTAAAAAACAAATATTAATAAATGGTCTACAACAGTGTACATAGCCTTTAAGTCTACCATAAATTCAAATTGCCTAAGGGCTTATTTAGACAAACGTGATATACGTCTGTGCAACGCGTGTGGTTTTTACGCGCCTCGCACGGACCTATGTTAGTCAATGGGGCCGTGCAGACTTTCCGTGAGTTTCACGCAGTGCTTGTCCGCTGCGTAAAACTCACGACATGTCCTTTTTTTGTGCGTTGTTCGCGCATCACGCACCCATTGAAGTCAATGGGTGCGTGAAAATCACGCGCAGCACACGGAAGCACTTCATACGCAGCTGACACACTGAGCTGTTAAGTACCTTTTGCGCGCGCAAAACGCACACGCTCATGTAAATTCGGCCTCAAACCTATTTGACATTGTCCAAATACGAACACAATTTCTATTTAGGTTTTGCTATTCGGGTATATAAGAAAACCACACGCAAGCTCAGTGGTATGGAATTGATGACTAGTCATTTCTCCGCCTCACTCATTGCCCTTGAGAAATATTCTCTTTGTGAAATCATTCAGTCTAACGATGGAAAGAACATAATATAATTCCAGCGTACCCTGACACGACTTACACGATCAGCAGCAGCTTCTAGAAGCAATGCTGATTTAGAATCTCTTTGCGATATTTGTGTTGTGTATGGCTGATGTATGTGAGGGTCTGTCATGAGAGAAGAATATAATTTACTGTTTGCTCCAGTGGCCTGACTATCTCAGTTCCACTGCTGATATTGGCTCTAGAGTAGGGGAAATCATGTCCAGACCTGTTGATGCCAAGGCGCACAAACAGGAAGGCCAATTTAAAGTATTATACCCGTACAGACATTTGGTGGGCATCGGGGGGGGGATAACATGGTCACTGTGCAGCCTAAAGATAATGGGGGAATTTCAAACGTCATTCCTAAACTGTGTCGGTGTGGAATGCATCTTTTGGCTGCCCGTGCGCAGAAATGCCAATACGCTTGCGATGAGCAGGGATAGATTTGCGCCATAAATTAAGCCAGTTTCTGGCATAAGATATGGTAAATCTAAATCCGCAGGAAGTCCTACCCCTCCCACCATTTTCAAAAAGTGCTGAGAGAAGTAAAAAGTCGCAGATATTGCCCTACTGGTATTCCTGTGCACAACTGACGAGGAGAACGCTTACATCTTACTAGCCTCATGCACACGGCCGTGCCCATCACTACCGGTGCTTGCGGGCCCGGCCGACAGCTGCGGTCAGCCATCCGCATTTTCGGCCCATGCTCCCATACAAAGTATGGGAGCATGGACTGTAAAAAGCAAAAGATAGGACATGTCCTATCTTTTGTGGAGGCTTTCTACGGCCCAGACACCTTCCCGCAAATAAACGGGAAGGTGTCCGTAGTCAATAGAAGTGAATTGGTCCGTAATTGTGGACAAATTCTATGGCCCTGTGCATGAGGCCTTGAGCTGGTCATTTGCTGTCTAAGGCTGGGTTCACACGACCTATTTTCAGACGTAATGGAGGCATTTTACGCCCCGAATTACGTCTGAAAAAACGGCTCCAATACATCGGCAAAGATCTGCCCATTACTTTCAATGGGCTTTACGATGTACGGTGCCGACGACGTGTCATCTTACGTGTCGCTGTCAAAAGACGGCACGTAAAATTACAGCCTCGTCAAAAGAAGTGCAGGACACTTCTTGGGTCATTTTTGGAGCTGTTTTCTCATAGACTCCAATGAAAACAGCTCCAAAAACGGCCGTAAAAAACGCTGCGAAAACGCAGGGAAAAACGTGAGTAGCTCAAAAAACGTCTGAAAATCAGGGGCTGTTTTCCCTTGAAAACAGCTCCGTATTTTCAGACGTTTTTTGTTAAGCGTGTGAACATACCCTAACAATCTAGAGATTTTTCTCTGGTCTGGGGCTAGTATCAACAGCAGGGGCTGAGGTTTCTGAATCACTGGAGAATATACTATACTTTTGTCCTTCTATGACAATTTCTCTTAAAAAAAAAAAAAAAGAGCCGCTAATACACAGATGCCAACACATGTTAGAAACGTTTAGTGCAATGCTGAAATTCCATATATATATATGCTGTATAAGAGACTGGTGCCTCCTGACAGAGTATGTTCAGAGTTATTTCATTGTCAGGGTCTCCTGCACCACGATGACTCCTAGGCCTTATTACATGGTCTCGAAGCTGCTTTTAGGTCTGGACTACGTGGTGACTGGAGGTGAGTGGACCATCTGTAGAAGTGCTGATTAAAAATCAATTATCCACCATCTTTCCAGTCATGAACGTGTTTAGTGGTTGGAATTGAATGTTCTTATGGCACACTAAAGTTTGAGTCCTGAAGCACAGGTTAGGATCCCATGTTGTAACATGTCCTCAGTCAGTCCTGACCGCTCAGACATGAACATGGAATATGCACCGTAGAGCGAAATATGTGCTGAAATTCTTCTCAGTGAATGAGTCAGATAAGTTCTTAGCAGCCAGGAGCCGTGTAATGCCATCTAATCTGCAGTGACAGATATGTGGAATTACTGTAAAAGCCTCTATGCAAATCACACTTACTCCTTGATAGAGAAAAAAATGGCGGTATTTTAAGATTTTGTCCAAAAAAGTTAATCCGGAATTATTTATCCACTTAATTCAATTTCTTCTAAAGAGAAATGACTAATTTATGAAGAGAGAATAAGGTATTTTTCTGAAGGTTAATAGGACACAGGATGTACATGTTCCTCCTCATCAAATCGTGTGTGTCTGTAATAAATAAGAGGTATATGATGGTGTAAAGATAGAAATATACAAATTCCACTTTCTTAAAGTGTAGCTAAACGTTTGACAAACTTCTGACTTGTCATAGTGACATGTCAAAAGTTTGTATTGGTGGGGTCTGAGCACTGAGACCCCCACCAATCGCTAGAACGAAGCCGCTAAAGTGCTTGTGTGAGCGCTCAGCTGCTTCGTTTCTGTTCGGCTTTTTCCGGAAAGCCAATGTATCGGAGTACGGGCTCATAGACTTTGTATTGAGTCCGTACACCGATACATTTATTTCCAGAAAAAGCCGAACAGACACAAAGCGGCTGAGCACTCACACGAGCACTTCATCTTCTTCATTCTAGCGATTGGTGGGGGTCTCAGTGCTCGGACCCCCACCAATCCAAACTTCTGACATGTCA
This sequence comes from Rhinoderma darwinii, assembly GCF_050947455.1. Taxonomy (NCBI): domain Eukaryota; kingdom Metazoa; phylum Chordata; class Amphibia; order Anura; family Rhinodermatidae; genus Rhinoderma; species Rhinoderma darwinii. Next base: position 55,919,142 of record NC_134693.1, read on the forward strand.
GAAGTTTGTCAAACGTTTAGCTACACTTTAAGGCTGTAAATAAATAACACTGGCCTTGTAGCCATTAATCTTGCTCTCTGGACCAAAGTTGCTTGACCTAAAAAATAAAAATGGCTCTACCACAACATACAAGGGTGGAAGAAGCTGAGATCTGGGGAGTTGTTTGGGGATATGGGGAGTTGTACATGTCACACAGAACACCATAGTCGCCTGTGATTTTCCTTTCCTGACCAATAACATATCTAGTTTGCTGGACCAAAAAAATAAATCTCTATTTTTACTCACCACAGAACTATTTTGCTAGTCTGAAAAAAGTCACAGTATTCTTTGTCTGAGGCGGGAATAGGTAAAGCCGCTATCTACCTTGAGTACCTCATCAAACCCTCATTATCTCAGCTACCGGGACCCCCGTATGGGGAAGTTAACTGCAGCCACAACTGCATTTTTAAGGTTAGTGTGGAGTTGGGTTTTAACTTAAAGAGGATCTGTCACCGATCTGATATTGATGACCTATCCTAAGATTAGGCCATCATTATAAAATGCTCGGAGAACCATGTGGATTATCACTTTGACACATTGCCTTAGGCTAAGTTCACACTTATGACACTCTGATCCGTTTTTAGATCAGAATAAGGATGTAGCATTATCTTTAGGCTAAAAATATTCTATCATTTTTTTTTTGTGTATACAGCTACTATGTAAACCTATGCGTCTCCATGGTTATAGATGACAAACCTGCTGTGGTGTTGCCACACTCTTTTTGCCAACCCAAAGACGAGATATTTTTTATTTTGAGTATCAAAATATGTATTATATTGTTTAATGGCTTGTCGAATTCTGGTATCATTATCAAAGGGGTATTAATTTTTTAGTTTATGATGTTTTGGCGAATCGCTAGGATATAAAGCAAAATACAAAGCTAGTCAGGACCTCCTTACACAGTGAAATAAAATCTGCTGTGACTGCAATGCAACAGCAAACAAACCCAAAGATGCAGCAGCGCCCGGCGGGGTCCCCCGTCCCCCTGCTGTGCTGGGATTTGCAACACGGCTTTATTCAACTTAACTAGAGCTGCAGCCCCTTTATTCTAAGTAGTGGTTATGGTCCCAGGGAGTCGGACCCCCACCCATCAGGAAATGATGGCATATCCTAATGATATGCCATCACTTGTAATGATAGGAACATTTCTTTAAGATTGGATCATTAAACATGAACTAAAATGTGATTATTTGAAGAACGATCCCTTGCATCTTGCTTGGAATCCTTATGAGGGAGACATTTTGCGTTATTGCTATTGGCAGAATGACATTTATGCACGCAGAGGTTGAAAAATGGCCGTTTACAATTCGCAGAGCGTTTTGCCCTGATGTGTTGTGTTCCACTGTCCATTTATTGCATATTCTATTTTGCTATTACATCGGTAAAGCTAAAAAAAAATTTCAAGAGTCCAGTATAGTTATTTCTGCCTTAATTTTTCTGCATTTTTAGGCATGTGTAATGGGAATATAAGTGACAACCTTTGTGGGAGCTGTAATGGTGGCCGTGATGGCTGTCGTCCAGTTTTCCCATAAGCAAATATAACCAATAATTGTCTTAGTTGAATATAATTTAAGAATGTATATATTGTTCTGGGACAAAAGTGATTTTAAAATGGAATTATTTCTATATATTATGAACATTCAGAATGTCTTGTCTGTTTTTATTTTATTTTATATTTTTCTTTATTTTAAATGACTCTTATGTCTGACCAGTACTTGTTTTGTCTAAGCTAAAGATCTTCCTTCTTTTTTTTTTTTCCGATTATCTTCAGAAAATATCCCAGAGGAGCTTCAGGAGCCTTTCTATACAGATCAGTATGACCAGGAGCACATGAAGCCGCCCGTGGTGAACCTTCTTCTTTCTGCAGACCTGTACTGTCGAGCAGGGAGCCTTATTCTTAAGAGCGACACAGCCAAACCTCTTCTGGGGCATGATGCTGTCGTCCAAGCCTTGGCACAGCGTGGGCTCTATGTGACGGACCATGAAAAGTTGGTGACTGAGAGAGACTTGAGGAAGAAGCCTATTCAGATGGTAAGGAACATAAGTGTGTATAAGAAAATACTCTGATATTGAGTAGTTGTGTGCACTGCGAATATGAATATGATTAATAGATTTAAAATCGAGCATTGTTTACTTTTGCTACAATTAATTCTCCTCAAAAATTAAATTTTGGTTCCCCGCTCTTTTAATCCTGTCCCATGGCAGCCGGTGAACATAACCACCTTGGAGCCTTAGGCCTCATGCACACGACAGTATTTTTATCTATCCCGAAATACTGTCCGTAAATATGGTCCGTATTGCATCTGTATTCCATCAGTATATACGGATCCGTACAAAAGGGAGGTTGCAAATGATGTCATCAACATGTTGCCTAGCATTGCTCCCGTAAATACGGACGGTTTACAGATGCACATCAGTATCCGTCCGTATTTACGGAAGCTCCCATAGACTTCTATGGGACAGTCCTTGCCGTAATTACTGACAAGAATAAGACAGGTTCTATCATTTTTTCAGCACGGACACCCATCAGTAGAAATACTGAAAGGTGTCCGTGGCCGATAGAAATGAATGGGTCCGTAATTACTGATGAAAAATACTGTCGTGTGCATGGGGCCTTAATACGTTGTACTCTTTGGACCCTATGATGACTCTTCCTGCCTGTAGTCTTGCCATGTTCAGCTTTGTGTGGATTCAGATTACAATCACATTAATGTGCACATATATACCCGCATAACTGCCACCGTTCAAGCCAGTAGGGATGTTCTGTAGACATTGATGTAGATGGTGATTTGGCTCCATCTAGTCGTGTTTCCTGTGTCAAGGCTGAATGGTACCAGAGCTCAGCCAAGAGGTGTTATTTTGTGAATATTCGAGTAGAGCAACTAAGGCTTAATTCACATCTGCTTTAGCCTCCGTTAGCGGCCTCCATCACAAATCCGGCCAAAATGGTGTAGCATACTGCGCTATTTTGTCTGATAAAACAACGGACACCATGGCGGAAACCTGAAGGAACCAATTGAAGTCATTGGGTTCAGTCGGGGGCCGATTGTGTCCATCATGCAACAGATCCTGGGCTTCCTGTATTTTTGTAGCTCTGGTTCTATGATGGAGCAGAGCACTGGAAATACTGAATGCAGATGTAAACGAGGCCTGTTTAAACAATGTTGCCGTTGCTGTTTTTTTTTTTTTTAAATGGCTGCCACCACAAACGATATATAAGAGGGAATAGAGGCGCATGGGATGGTTTCTGTGTAAGATTTGTTAAAGAAATTCTGCAACTGAATATCCTTTACATACATCTGAATGGGATTGTTCCTGCATCATGTGTGTGATTTTTGCAAACCCCATTCGGATTTATGGAACAGACAAAATTTCAAACCAACACGTGCCATACTGTAACTGGGGGGTGTTCTATTCAATGGATGAGTTGTGAGAACTGTGAATGTGGGGAAGTATTTAAATACTAAGATCTATAACTGGTGTGCACTTTGGGTTTTTTAGTTGTCTTAAGGGGAACCTGACCTGTTTAAAATGCAGTCCTATATGCGGGAAGCTTGTTAGAGCAGGAGGAGTTGAGCAAAAGATTCAGTATAACTTGTAATTTACTGATGTAAATCCCTGCTCTACTTAGGCTTAGGACTCCAGTGGGTGGTCCCAATCGCCAATTGACAACGGTTTCTATCTATACACACACACACTCATACAGTAAAGGCTGTCAATCACTGAGTAGGACCAACCACTGGACTCCTAAGCATAGGTAGAGCAGGAATTTAGATCAGTAAATTACAATGCATTCCGGAAAGTCTTCAGGCTCTTTAAATTTTTTCACATTTTGTTATGTTGAGGCCTGGTGCAAAAAAAATAAAAATAAAGTTTTTCCCCTTTATTCTGCACTCAATACCCTATAATGATGAAGTCAAAACAAAAGGTTAGTAATTTTGGCTAATTTATTGAAACAGAGAAGCTAACATATTGCACTGACATAAGTATTCAGACTCTTTACTCAGTACTTAGTTGAAGCACATTTGGCAGTGATAACAGCCTCCAGTCTTGTTAAGTATGATGCCGCAAGGTTTGCACACCTGGATTTGGGGATTCTCTGCCATTCTTCTCTGCAGATCCAAAGTCTGAGTTCCAGAGCATTCTGGATTAGGTTTTCATTAAGAATATCTCTGTACTTTGCTTCATTCATCTTTCGCTCAACCCTGACCAGTCTCCCTGTCCCAGCCGCTGAAAAACACCTCCACAGCATGATGCTGCCACCATCATACTTCACTGTAGGGATGATATTGGGCAGGTGATGGATATTGACTGGTTTTCTCCAGACATGATGCTTAGAACTGAGGCCAAAATGTTCAATCTATTATCAGACCACAGAATCTTGGTTCTCAGTCTGAGAGTCCTTTAGGTGCTTTTTGCAAACTCCAGTCGGGCATTCACATGTCTTTTACTGAGGAGAGGCTTCTTTCATGCCACTCTGCCAGAAAGCCCAGATTGGTGGAGTGCTGCAGTGATGGTTGACCTTCTGGAAGTTTCTCCCATCTGCACAAAGAATCTTTAGAGCTAAGCTAGAGTGACCATTGGGTTCTTGGTCACCTCTCTTACCAAGGTCCTTCTCCCCCGATTACTTAGTTTGGTGGGGCGGCCAGCTCTAGGAAGAGTCCCGGTTGTTGCAAACTTCTTCCATTTAAGAATTATGGAGGCCACTGTGGTCTTGGGAACTTTCAGTGCAGAATTTTTTTTAGTACCCTTCTCCACATCCTGTGCCTCCACACAATCCTGTCTCTGAACTCTACAGGCAGTTCTTTCCTCCTCATGGCTTGGTTTTTGCTCTGATATATATTGTCAGCTGTGAGTCCTTATATGGACGGGGGTGTGTCTTCCTAAATCATGTCCAATCAAATGAATGGACCACAGGTGGACACCAATTAAAGTGTAGCAACATTTCCAAGATAATCTAGAGAAATGGGAGGCCCCAGAGCTACATTTCATTATAAAGGGTCTGATTACATGGTCATTCAAAGGGTCTGAGTCCATGCAAAATTTGAGTTGTCATTTTTAATTGCAAAAATGTCTAACATTCTGTTTTCACTTTGTCATTATGGTGTGTTGAGTGCAGAATGATGGGGGAAAAGCTTGAATTTGTTTTTATTTTAGCACAAGGCCTCAACATAACAAAATGTGAAAAAAGTGAAAGGGTCTGAAAACTTTCCGAATGCACTGTACAAGTTATACTAATTATTTTCCTACAAAACTATACATCAATTTGCTCAGCTCCTCCTCTATAACATGCTTCCCGCAGATGGGACTGCATTTTCAACGTGTCAGGTTCCATTTACTAATGATCAGTTACCAAAAATAAGTATAGATACGTTATTTTTTTTATGCCATTTTCATTGCTTTGACCTGAGTTGTTGGAATTAGTTGTGTAGGGGAGAGAACATACTGTTTTTGCGAATAGTAATGACGTTTAGAAACACATTTAACAAAACCTAAATTAGGAGCTACAATGGAGGCTAAATTCACACTTGTGTTGTATAATCCGTTGATCTGATCCGTTTTTACATCAGAATAATGGATAAAAACAGATTTTTTTAGCCTTCGTTCTGGTCTCTTATTTTAGTCATCCGTTTTTTGACGGAGATAAAGGTGCAGAGTACAGGACATTTTTTTTTTCTGTTCTAAAAAATGTAATTCTACCGGATGGGTTATTTTTATCATTGGTGTGATTGTAATCTGTTTGCATCCGTTATTTTGCTGATCTAAAAACGGATCAGAGTAACACATTTTACAAAGCAAGTGTGAACGTAGCCTTGTAGGATGTAACAAATAATGTTCATTTATAACTTGTAGAATAAACAATAGGTATTGGCAGCGCTCGGGCATAGGTCTCAAATGGACATGACAGCGTCTGTTGTTTTGCTGAGGGACTGCGGTAAATAATGGACAGTCTGTTATCTGGACGTCTTTTCTGATGCTCTGCTGAATATACTTCTTCAATGCCAGACCTTCATAAATGAGCGGATTATCTTGTGTAGACCGTGACTGCCAATGTGGATGCTGCAAGAATCCTCTCTTTATTTTCAGCTGGTGTCTTGTCTATGATCTGTTACAAGTAGACTTCATAAGGACTCTACGGTGTTGCATAATTATTTTTTAGGCTGTATTCACACATAAAGTTTTTGATGCAGTTTTTTTAGCCAATCTTCAGCAGCGGTTTTGATAGAGAAGAGAAGTATCGGTTTTCCATTATACTTTTTCTTCTCTTTTGAATTCACTCCTGACTTTGGCTTAAAGGTCTAATAGGGTTATTGTAAAGGACCTCGTGTATAATACAAGTACAGACAAAAGGTGATCATGTTCGGTCCAGAGCATTTTTTTTATATTTTCAGGTGCGCTCTGGTAGTAATACAATATTGTATCTTCTTGGTTACTATGGGTCGATATACATGAGGCGCACAATAGGGAGTCTGCTGACTTCCAAGTCTCAATATTATAAAATAGAGTGCTAGGTTAATTTAAATATTGAAGAACATTATCCGTAGTTCTTGCGCTGACGAGTGTGTGGTTACCATGGAAACCCTCGTACTGATCGCCTGTCCTGATCTCACATTCTCCCGTGGGACGTTTACAGGCTGTTATTTATTGGATGGATTCGTGCATCACTGTCTGAATACCAGGGACCAGAGTTTATGTTTTAGGCTATGTTTATACAGGGTGGATATGCTGCGTTATAATACACAGTACATCCAACCTGGAACCCACAGGGAATTCCGTTTGAAAAAACGGACCAAAACGTGGTGCAGTTTTTCGGGCGCAATCTCAAGTGCGGAAAGCAGTGGTTGAAAAACAAATACTAACCCCGTTTTTTCGTTGTCGTAGCGACGCGTCCTTCTGATCTTTGTGCAGCTCGGCCTCCTGGGATGACGCTGCAGTCCATGTGACCGCTGTAGCCCGTGATCGGCTGCAGCAGTCACATGAGGTGAAAGGTCATCCCAGGAGGCCAGCCTAGACGGAAAAACCGAAGAAGGCGTCTGTGACAACACTCGGGGATAAGTATTAAAACTTTTTTTTTGGGGTTTAAAATAATAAAAAAGTTTTTTTGTTTTTTTTCTGATTTGCGATTTTTGCGGCGGAACCGCAGCTTTTGCACCACAGTAATACCAACATTTGCTATTTTGTTTCGGGTTTTACCTCCCCATTGAATTCAGTGAAACAGAAAAACAGCGATTCCAAAGCATAAATTGACATGTGAAATAAAAAAAAGGCGGAGGTCAATTTGTGAATTTTTATTGTCAATTTTTTTATTTTATTTTTTTGCAGTATGTAGGTGAGATTTGTTAATCTCATCCGCTCTGCTGCTACTGTACTACGCTGTGGATTTTCCGCAATGAAATCCGTTGCGTAAAATCTGCAGTGTATATGACCAGTGTGTTCTTACCCTTATACTGTTGAATATTAAAGGGGTTATGCGGGACCGAAAATGATTAGCAGTGTACTCACTGCACGCTGTACTCTATGTTGTAGCATTAGTACAGCAATTATATATCGTGCAGCGGGGCCGGTCACGTGACTACGAGTCGTGACGTCATGAAGGAAGCCTGTGCCACTAGACCGTGTTACGTAGACCGCTCCCGTATACAATCCGTAGGAGTGTCATGTACTTGCGGTGTCTATGCCCTCACAAGTCCACGTAGCCTATATGACTATGAGCTGTACATTTATCTTTATGCCCGCACTACGTCCACGTACACCGATATGTGCAAGTATGAAAAGGAGCCTCTAGCTGCAACTGCAGTTCTTGTGATCCACATAGGGACAGTCTTGATATACATTGTGAACTCCATTTGGTATTTGGAACCCTTTGGTTGTCTGCCCCATCCCCCCCCCTTCTTTTTTGTTATTACAGAACACAATTGAAAAATAAAAACATTGAATCTTATATTAAAGAAATCCTAAATTCTGTTTATGTTTAGTAAACATTTATCCAGATGTCTTGTTGGAGATGCGGATTAACAATCAATAGAACTTTTTTAGCATTATGATTAATACTTTCGGGATCTTTCACAAAGAAGCTGCTTAGTGGCTCCTGACCCCGTAAAGAGTCATTTCATGCAATCCCCTTCCATGTGACAGATTAGAGATGTAATGCGTTGCCCCCTGTTATCCATGGTTACCGTAGCAACCCCAGAGATGTAGAGTTATGGTCCTCTCGGTGTCAGCATTTAAGCCATCTGGACTCATCCTAGTGTGAGCAGAGCTTGTCCCTGCCACCCACTGCGGCACAATTAACCACCAGCGTGTGGCCTGGGCACAACCCCTCCCCCGTTCCTCTGCAATCTACTTACATATATCGGGTAAACGGGGATCAGAATACACAACAGAAGTGTTAGAGATGTGGCAACCCTCCTCTCAGTCAGGCAGACGTCCAGATTATACCTAGATGTTGGTATGAGCTCTGCATATAGAGATGTCGGCAGGAGAATTGTTCCTATCCTGCTATACAATTGGAATTGCATCTGATCGCTGTGTACACAATCCTAGTCTTCCTGATCTGTTCCTGAAATTTTTGTACAGGCAATGTCCAACATATTTGAAAAATGTTCTATTATGTCATGCTATAATAAAGGCAGCACATCTATGGTCCTGAAGTTATGCAATACTCACTTATTCTATACTGGGCACTGCTGTGTTCAGCAGATCAGCTGAGGTATGATTGACAGATCTGGTTTAAAGGGGTTGTCCGATTTCACCAAGTTAGTGTTCTTCTTTGTATAATTAAGTTATACAATTTTCCAACATACTTTTCGTATTAATTCCTCACAGTTTTTAAGATCTCTACTTGCTGTAGGAATATTCATTGTTTACTTCCATTGTATAAAATTCTGTACATGGTCATGTGATGGACACACAGGTGCTCGGCGCGTTAAAAGTTCCAGTATGTGTATCAGAGCTGTGTCTTCTAACGAGCCGTGCACCTGTGTGTCCATCACATGACCATGGACAGAATTGTATCCACTGGCAGTAAACAATGAATGTTGCTACTGAATAACAACAAGCCGAGATCAAAACTGTGAGGAATTAATACAGAATGTATATTGGATAACTTTTTTAGTTATACCAAAAAAAACAACACATTAATTTGCTGAAACCGGACAACCACTTTAAGGCCCTACTGCATAGTCCTGTGCTAGGAGAACACTGAGCAGAATGCTGGTTTATACTGTGTCAACCAAATACTGGTTGTCTGGTATTTTTTAACCACTGGCTGCCATGTTGATTGGTTATAAAGATACATCTAGTTATCCCTCTGCCATCACGGTAGAACCGCACATAGAGAAGTATGTTCTGGCTTTTCCTTCCTTCCTTTGTTTGTTGATGGTGAAGGTGTCAGATGAAGTTTTCTGCTCCTTACACTGCAGTCGACGTACGGAACATTCCAAGTGGATATGGGTGCTGCCGCCTCTTCTTTTGGAGAGGATATCCTGTGAGATGTCTGCAGTGACATCACAAGAACTCTACAGGCAGAGGGCCACCCCACAGCAGTACATTAGAGATCTGTTGTAAGGTCCTTCTGCCAGCAGTGCTGTATCTCCTGTCATACTGAAATATGTCATTTAGACCTGATGAGCTCCATACAACAGCCATGTGTATAGATCTCTGTAATGGCCTGTGTGCCTCACTGTCACCTTATACACTAGATCAGTGGTTCCCAAGCTTTCAGATGCCGGGACCCACTTTTAGCTGGGACTTTTGTTTGGGGCCCCCGCTACTGTACTTAGCCCCATTCTAACAGACGTATGTCAACATTATTCGTAGCTAGATGTGCCGGTACTTAGCTCTATTCGAAAAATAAGTCCTTGCAACATTGAAAACGACGATAATTGTGTGGGTCGGGGAGGGGGCACGCTCAAGGTATCCTGCTGAAGTGCGTTGCTGAGACCTGACTATGGCTGCTGATGGTGGCTCATGCGGACCGACCCGTCCATAAGTGACTATCAGAGGCTTAGCTAGGAGTTTAGTACAGGGGGGGGGGGGGTGAAAAACCCCTTAGGCCACCACACAGTACAATGCCCTTATAGCTGCCCTCACACAGTATAATGCCCCTATAGCTGCCCACACAGTATAATTCCTCTATAGTGCCTCTCTACACACAGTATAATGCACCTAAAGCTGCCCCTACATAGCTTAATGATCCTATAGTTCCTCCCTACACAGTATAGTGCCCATAAAGCTGCCCCCACAGGATAATGCCCATAAAGCTGCCCGCAGAGGATAATGCCCCCATGGCTACCCCCACACAGTATAATGCCCCCATAGCTACCCCCACACGGTATAACATAGCTGCCCCCATACAGTATATTGCCCCCAAACCGTATAGTGCCCCCACATGGTATAATGCCCACATAGCTTTCACCACACAGGATAATGCCCCCATAGCTGCCCCCACACATGATAATTCCCCCATAGCTGCCCCCACACATGATAATTCCCCCATATCTGCCCCCACACAGGATAATGCCCCTATAGTGCCTCCCCACACAGTATAAATACATGAATGTAGTTAGAGCGGGGCTGCGACTGTGTAATAAATGTGTAATACAGCCATTGCCCCAGTCCTGAGGAGTGAGCGCACGGTCAGCATGATGTGATGCGACCAGCGCTGCACTAATGATTGCCGACATTGAAGACAAAACATGGCGGGCGCACTGCAAAACACCCCCATATTCTGTCTTCAGTGCCCGCGCCGCCGCTCATTAGTGCAGTCCCGGCCGCATCTCCTCATCCTGACCGCGCACGCACTTCTTGTTTGGAGCGGGGCAATGGCTGTATTACACAGCCACAGCCCCGCTCTAAAGGGGGAGATCAGAGAAACTTCTCATCTCCGCCGCTATTACCTTGAATTCTGCGGTCAAAGCTGACTGCAGTATTCAGGGGAAAATGAGAAGGGGAATGCCCTTTGGATTGCATCACAGGGAATTCCTGTGACGCGATCGAGGGCCATACCATATATGGGCAGACAGCCCAGGGTCCATTGAAGGACCCCAGGGCTGTCTAACCATATTTCCTGTTATTGAATACTGTGGTATGTCCTAACAACTGCCTGTGTAATATTAGTACAAAGGCTAATGTACTGGCATATAGCTATATGCCAGTACATTGAAGTTTAAAAATAAAAAAAGACAAAAACTTAACAAGGTAATGTTAAATTAAGAAAAAACAAACACACACATTACAATAAACATTAAAATAAGTCTCAATACATAAAATATGCACATACTCGGTATCGTCGTGACCGTAATAACACATTTATAGCGTCATTCATGTTCACTCTTATAAAATTAAAAACTGCTGTCTTTCACTTATTAATGTGAGGCACGAGGTATTATGAATTTTGAACCTCCATGTGCCTCACATTAATAGTAATTAACCCCATCATGTACCTCACACATTAACCCAATGTTGTCCATTGTGACTGAGAAACATGATGGAATGAATTACTATTAATGTGAGGCACTTGGAGGTTCAAAATTCATCATACCACACGCCTCATTAGAAAATGGAAGAACTTTTTTCTATTATTATTTTTGTTGTCAAAAGTATAGTTTTGGTATCGAGTATCGCAATACTACACAAAGTATCTGTATCGAAGTCCAAATTCTGGTATCGTGACATCCCTAATTGTTACACATGAATCTAGTTAGAGTGGGGCTGCGGCTGTATAATACAGCAATTGCCCAGCTCATGACAAGTGTGCGCGCGCGGTCAGCATGATGTGATGCGGCCAGTGCTGTACTAATGAGCCAAGGCACTGAAGACCAAGAACATGGCGGGCACACTGCAAAACACCCCCATGTTCTTTTTTTTTTTTTCAGTGCCTCCGCCGCCGCTCATTAGTGCAGCGCTGGCCGCATCACCTCATGCTGACCATGCGAGCACGCTTGTTGTCAGGAGCGGGGCGATGGATGTATTACACAGCCACAGCACCACTCATATGGCGGAGATCAGAGAAACCTCTCATCGCCGCCGCTATTCCCTTGAATGCTGCGATCAAATCTGACCGCAGCATTCAAGGGAAAAATGGGAAGGAGGGATTCCCTTTAGATTGCGTCACAGGGAGTCCCGGGGACGCGATTGAGGGACATGCCATATATGGGCAGACAATCCAGGGTCCATTGAAGGAGCCCAGGGCTGTCTGACCATATTTCCTGTTGTTAGGGCATAATTAGGTATGTCCTAACAACTGCCTGTGTACAATCCGTACACAAGCTAATGTACTGGCATATAGATATATGCCAGTTCATTAAAGTTTAACCCCTTAAGGACGCAGCCTAGTTTGGGCCTTAAGGCTCAGAGCCCATTTTTCAAATCTGACATATTTCACTTTATGTGGTAATAACGTCGGATTGCTTAAACCTATCCAAGCGATTCTGAGATTGTTTTCTCGTGACACTTTGGGCTTCATGTTCGTGGTAAAATTTGGTCGATATATTCAGTCTTTATTTGTGAAAAATTGCAAAATTTAGAGAAAATTTACAAAAAATAGCATTTTTCAGAATTTAAATGCATCTGCTTGAAAACCAGACGGTTATACCACCCAAAATAGTTACTAGTTCACATTTCCCATATGTCTACTTTAGATTGGCATCGTTTTTTGAACATTATTTTATTTTTCTTGGACGTTACAAGGCTTAGAACATAAACAGCAATTTCTCATATTCTTAAGAAAATTTCAAAAGCCTTTTTTTCAAGGTACCTCTTGAGTTCTGAAGTGGCTTTGAGGGGCCTATGTATTAGAAACCCCCATAAAACACCCCATTTTAAAAACTAGACCCCTCAAAGTATTCAAAACAGCATATAGAAAGTTTTTTAACCCTTCAGGCATTTCATAGGAATTAAAGCAAAGTGGAAATGAAATTTGCAAATTTCATTTTTTCTGCTGAATTTCAATTTTATTCAATTTTTTTTCTGTAACAGAGAAGGTTTTACCAGAGAAATACTACTAAATATGTATTGTCCAGATTCTGCAGTTTTTAGAAATGTCCCACATGTGGCCCTACTGCGCTCGTGGACTAAAACACAAGCCCTAGAAGCAAAGAAGCACCTAGTGCATTTTGAGGCCTCTTTTTTATTAGAATATATTTTAGGCAGCATGCCAGGTTTGAAGAGGTGTTGAGGTATCAAAACAATGGAAACCCACCAGAAGTGACCCCATTTTGGAAATTACACCCCTCAAGGAATTAATTTATGGTTTTTGTTATCATTTTGACCGCACAGTTTTTTCACAGCACCTATTTGAATTGGGCTGTGAAATGAAAAAAATGATATTTTTTCCAATAAGATGTCATTTTTGATCAAAATTTCTTATTTTCACAGGGAACAACATACCCCATTTTGTTGCCCAATTTGTCCTTATTGCGGCAATACCCCATTTGTGGTGATAAACTGCCGTTTGGGCCCATGGGAGGGCTCAGACGGAAAGGAGCGCTGTGTGTTTGTTGGAGTCCAGATTTTGCTGGATTGGTTTTCGGGTGCCATGTCACATTTGCAGAGCCCCAGAGGTATCAAAGCAATGGAAACCTACCAGAAGTGACCCCATTTTGGAAACTACACCCCTCAAGGAATTCATTTATGGTTTTTGTTATCATTTTGACCGCACAGTTTTTTCACAGCACCTATTTGAATTGGGCTGTGAAATGAAAAAAATGATATTTTTTCCAATAAGATGTCATTTTTGATCAAAATTTCTTATTTTCACAGGGAACAACATACCCCATTTTGTTGCCCAATTTGTCCTTAGTGCGGCAATACCCCATTTGTGGTGATAAACTGCCGTTTGGGCCCATGGGAGGGCTCAGAAGGAAAGGACCACCATTTGGCCTACTGGAGCTTTTCTGGTGCTAAGTCATGTATGCAGAAGCCCCTGAGGTACCAGTACAGTTGAAACCCCCGAGAAGTGACCCCATTTTAAAAACTACACCCCTTAAGACATTCATCTAGAGGTGTAGGGAGCATTTTGACCCCACAGGTACTGTGTAAAAGATAATGCGCAGCAGATGGTGCAGTGTGAGATTTGCAATTTTATATATATATATATATATATGCCATTTCAGTGTCCAATATAGTGTGCCCAGCATGCACCACCGGAGATATACACCCCTTAAATTGTAATGTGGGTTCTCCTGGGTACGGCAATACCCTACATGTGGCTGTTATCAGCTGCCTGGGCATACGGCAGGGCTCAGAAGGGAAAGATGAGGGGGGTAAGCTGTGCGGAGTGCATCAGGGTAAATTAAAAATCAAGGGATGTATGATACATTTTAAAACAATCTTTCATACAGAGCCCTGGTTTTTCGGGACACGTGTCGCATTGGTATATTGTGTTCTTCCTTATCCCCCTCTTATAGCAGACTCTGCACCTCTTTTGACTCTTTCCCTTTCCACCGGTTTGGGGAACTTCTCCTGGAAAGTGTTGCCCTGGTATGATGCGTGTGGCCTCGCTTCCAGAAGTACTGGGTGCCCCCCCTTCCTGGTCCCTAAAGATTAGATCTTGAAATTCCAGGAAAGTTCCCCTCTGGCCTGCACATCGACGTAGCACGTACGCATTGTACAAAGCCATCTGTATGATATGCCCGGCCAGCTTCTTATACCACACCGCATGGCGCTGTAGGGCTTCAGGACTTGATTTGACAAGTCCACCCCTCCCATGTACCTATTGTAGTCCAGGATGCAGTCTGGTTTGGGGGTGGCCTTTCCTTCATATATCCTAAATCTGTAGGCACAGCTTATACATCTTCACGCCATACCTTGCCCTCTTACCCGGCAGGTACTGGCGGAATTGAACCCTCCCTTTAAAATGTACCAGAGACTCATCAATAGAAAAACACTTCTCGGGGGTGTATGCTTGGGAAAACCGGGCACTGGAACGGTCTAATAGGGGTCTCCGTTCATACAAACGGTCAAAACTGGGGTAATCTCGGGGTGGGCACGGCTCATTATCAGTATAATGTGAGAAGCGAAGTATTGCCTCATTTATTTATTTTTTTAGGTTCCAGTTCAGTTCTGAAGTTGCTTTGAGGGGACTATATATTAGAAACCCCCATCAAACACCCCATTTTAGAAACTAGACCCCTCAAAGTATTCACAACAGCATTTAGAAAGTTTATGAACCCTTTAGGTGTTTCACAAAAATTTAGAGCAAAGTAGAGGTGAAATTTACTTTTTTTTTTTTTGTCAGAAAATCCTCTTTATACCATTTTTTTTATAACACAAAAGGATTTATCAGAGAAACGCAACTTAATACGTATTGCCCAGATTCTGCAGTTTTGAGAAATATCCCACATGTGGCCCTACTGCGGTAATGGACTGAAGCACCGGCCTCCGAAGCAAAGGTGCACCTAGTGGATTTTGAGCCCTCTTTTTTATTAGGCACCATGTCCGGTTTGAAGAGGTCTTGTGGTGCCAAAACATTGGAAACCCCCCAAAAGTGACCCCATTTTGGAAACTAGACCCCTTGAGGAATCCATTGTAGTTTTCTTGGGGTGCATGCGGCTTTTTGATCAGTTTTTATTCTATTGTTAGGTGGCGTGGTGACTAAAAAACAGCAATTCTACTATTGTTTTTTTATTCTTTTTTTTTTACAGCGTTCACCGTGCGCTATAAATGACATATTCACTTTATTCTGCGGGGCGATACGATTACGGCGATACCAGATGTTTATAGTTTTTTTTTATGTCTTATGGCGTTTGCACAATAAAATACTTTTTGTAAACAATCATTCACTTTTTGTGTTACCTTATTCTAAGCGCCATAACGTTTTTATTTTTCAATCAATAAAGCCGTGCGAGGACTTATTTTTTGCGTACCGAACTGTAGTTTCGATCAGTACCATTTTTAGGTACATGCGACTTTTTGATCTCTTTTTATTCCATTTTTTGGGAGGTGAAGTGACCAAACAATTGTGATTGTGGTACGGTTTATTAATATTTTTTTTTACGGCGTTCACCGTGCGGGATAAATAACAAAATAATTTTGTAGTTCAGGCCGTTACGGACGCGGCGATACCAATTATGTATAGTTTATTTGTTTGTTTATATATTTTTAATAATAATAAATGACTGATAAGGGAAAAAGTGGGACTTTTACTTTTATTACTTTTAAAACTTTTATTTTCTTATTTTTACACATCTTTTTTTAACTTTTTTTTTACTTTATTACTTTGTCCCACTAGGGGACTTGAGGGCAGGAGGCCCTGATCGCTATTCTAATACACTGCACTACATGCGTAGTGCAGTGTATTAGAACTGTCAGCTACTCACTGACAGCAAGCATAGTGGGTCCTGACGTTGTCAGGACCCACTAGGCTTCCGTCTATGGCATAGCCGGACGCCATTGTTTGGTGTCCGGTTGCCATAGTCACCATCGCCGGCCGCTATCGTGTAGCAGGCCGGCGATGGCGGATTAACCCCTAAGAAGCCGCGATCGCTATTGAACGCGGCTTCTGAGGGGTTAATCGGCGGGGGAGCTCCGCGATCGGTCCCGGCACATTGAGCAGTGATAGTCTGCTGTCGGAAACAGCAGCTATCACAGCTCATGAACGCGCCCCGCGCGAACGGCGCCGTGTTTACTCCATGACCTACTATTAGGTCACTGAGCGCGAACGCTACAGTTAGCATGACCTAATAGTAGGTCATGGAGCGTTAAGGGGTTAAAAATAAAAAAGTTAAAAAAAGAGAGTAATGTTACATTTTTTTAAAAAAACATACATTTTTTTTACAATAAAAATTAAAATAAGTCTCAATACATAAAATATGCACGTATATTCTGTATCGTTGTGACCATAAATGATGCTATAAATTTGTTATTACGATGTTTACGCTGTTAAAAAATAAAATAAAAACTGCTTTCTTTCACTTCTTAATGTGAGGCACGAGGTGTTATGAATTTAGTACCTCCATGTGCCTCACATTAATAGTAATTAACCCCATCATGTACCTCACATTAACCCAATGTTGTCCATTGTGACTGAGGAACATGATGCGGTTAATTACTATTAATGTGAGGCACATGGAGGTTCAAAATTCATCACATCCTGTGCCTCACATCAGAAAATGGAAGAACTTTTTTTTCCTATTGTTGGCGAAGTATCGTTTTGTTATCGAGAATCGCAATACTACACAAAGTATCGGTATCGAAGTCCAAATTCTGGTATCCTGACATCCCTAGCCCCCTATGTAGTATAATGCCCCCATAGCTGCCCCGACACAGTATAATGCCCTCATAGCTGCCCCCACACAGTATAATGCCCTCATAGCTGCCCCCACACAGTATAATGCCACCATAGCTGCCCCTCTTCAGTATACTGGCCCATATCGGACCTCCTTCCCATACCCATTATAATAACCCCATAGTGCCTAATAGAAAGATAATAAAATAATTACTGGCCTATCCCCGTTCCCACTATGAGTGGCGATCCTTCTCCTCCTTTGGTCTGTACTATGAGTGACTCGGCACAGACAGGCGCGATTACATCGCGCCTGTCTGCGCCGAGCCGCTCACGGCTCAACTCATAGTGAAAGATGGAGCTAGGAGCCGTCCGCTCCCTGCACCAGCATTAAATTCAACTGGATCTGTGCACTGAGGAAGCAGATACAGTTGGAACCGGGACATCAGTGACTGGCTCGCGACAACCCAGAAGTCTGTACACGAACCCCCAGGGGGTCGCGACCCACAGTTTGGGAAATGCTGCACTAGATATATATATAAGCCATAATGGCCAATTTTAGTAGGACTGACATCTGATTGATATCTTCCATATCTGAAGTTTGATTTTTGACCAGTCCTCATTTATGATCATCCTCTATAACATTATATAGTTATGGGCCCATTGTCTGACTGTAATGGACAATTGTGTAGCAAAATGTTTTTGGGCTTCTAGTCCTAATGAATGATGTGACATGTGGCTGGTTTCTCATACACTGTCTGCCTTTTATCTAATATGTATTCTAATTGGGATTAGCAGAATCGTCTTTAGTTCTGTGGCAACCTTTAGGCCCCATGCACACGACCGTGTTTTTGCGTCCGCAATTCCCCCGCAAATCCACGGGAGAATTGCGGACCCATTCATTTCTATGGGCCCATACACACTATCCGTGTTTTCACGGGTCTCCGCATGTCCGCAAATCCGTGCCGCAGAAACTCAGGACATGTCTTATTACGGCCCGCAAATTCGATGCGGACATGCCAATAGAAGTCAATGGGCCCGTGGAAATTGCGGATACACCTCCGTGTGTCATCCGCAGTTTGCGGATTTGCGGAAATGTTGCTAGGCGACGACCGGGAATGAGTTCTGTCGTCATCCTGTTTTAGCTAGGCTTTTTTTTTTTCATCCGCATTTTGCGGATTACATACGGATGAACTGCGGATTACATACGGATGAACTGCGGATGACATTTCACGGAACACGGTCCTGGAATTTGCGGACCAGAAAAACACTACGGTCGTGTGCATGAGGCCTTAGCCTGTGAATTGCTGATAGTTCTACGTTCACGTCTTATGTAAGTTAAGCTTAATGCAGTGTTCCCCGCTCTATACTTATCTGGTCCGGCGGTCGCTGCTCCTCCTCTGGCCGACTCATACGCCGCCGAAACTTGCTTCTAGATCCTAGTGCGCGTATTAACCTTCGCTTTCTTAAAGGGCCAGCGGGCAACAAAATTATTGTTGAACCTTTCCCTGGCTATTAACGTCCTCCCCTTTTGTATTCACTTTGCCAGAGCAATTTGGTTCTTCTAGTGCTCCTGTGTTCCTAGAATTCCTCAAGCTATCTCGTTCCCATGTTTTGACCTCAGCCTGTACCTTTGACCATCCGTGCCTGCCGCCTCCCAACAGCGAAGCCTATATATAGGCTGTATAGGGGTTAAAGGGTAAAGACCAGGGGTTCCCTTAGACTCCGCTACCCGGTTTAGCCCCACGTCAAATCCCTCTGGGACAAAGTGGGTTCACACCACCCTCTTCTGGCCCTATGACAGAATCTCCACGGGCCTTGTGACACTGAAATATGTAGTGTTTTGACACATAAAGCTTTATTATACATTACAACCACAAGCATCTTCAGATTTGTTTTTTATCAATCTGCCTTTGGCATCACCCCATCAGATGTACGTCATAACTGGTGATCTCTTCAGCAATTTGTCTACTCTGAGTTGCTTTGTGACTGTTGAATTCTAAAGCAGTTCATATAATTACTTTCTTGTATGGTAGACAGTGTACCTAAAACATGACTTTAGTGTTTTTAACATTTTTGAAGACTTCAGTGAATGCCCATCCACTGCCACGAATGATAACTTTTTAAAGAGAACTGACAAAAGCATTACATAAAAGTCTCTTTTGCTGTACACAACCGTTCCAGATTCAGCAGAACAGTCCCGGATTCCGAGCGGTGTCTGGCTTTCCAGGGAGGCCGGTGGTATGTCCTGGTGTCAACTGTATCTGCATCCTCAGGACGCAGATACGGTTGAATCCAATTCTGAAGCAGGAAACAGTCAGCTGACTTCTCCAGCAGTCACTGTGTGAAGAGGTCGTGAGCCGCTCGGCACAGACGGGCATGATACAGTGACGTCATTGCGCCTTTGTCGCCAAGCCAGAGCGGAGGAGCAGAGGGATCTCCTCCACTCGTCGTGCTAATGGGGCTAGGTTAGTATTTATTTAATTATTTATTAAAAATTATTATTTATTTTTTTATTAGGCACAACGGGGACATTATACTGTATGGGGGCACCTGCTAAGGGGGCATTATACTGTAGGGGGGAATTATACTGTATGGGGCAACTATGCGACATTATACTGTATGGGGCAACTAAGGGGGCATTATACTGTATGGGGGCAGTTATGCGACATTATACTGTATGGGGGCAACTAAGGGGGAATTATACTGTATGGGGGCTGCTAAGGCGGCATTATTCTGTATGAGAGCAGCTTAGGGGACATTATACTGTATGGGGGCACCTGCTAAGGGGGCATTATACTGTAGGGGGGAATTATACTGTATGGGGCAGCTATGCGACATTATACTGTATGGGGCAACTAAGGGGGCATTATACTGTATGGGGCAGTTATGCGACATTATACTGTATGGGGGCATTATACTGTATGGGGGCAACTAAGGGAATTATACTGTATGGGGGCAGCTAAGGTGGCATTATACTGTATGGGGGCCGCTAAGGCGGCATTATTCTGTATGAGAGCAGCTAAGGGGACATTGTACTGTATGGGGGCAGCTAAGGGGGCATTTGTGTGGGCATTATGCTGTATGGGGGATCTTGTGTGGTCGTTATACTGTATGGGGGGCATATTTCTGTGCAGTTTACTGTATAGGGGCATCTGTGTGGGTTTTATACTGTATTGGTGCAGCTATGGGGCATTATACTGTGTGGGAGGCAGCTATAGGGGCATTATACTATGGGGGCGTCGTACTGTGGGGAGGCACTATGGGACATGATACTGTGTGGGCTGAACCAGGTGTGTATGGGCAGGGTTAGAGGTGTGGCTTAACAGGGAAAAATGTTGCCGCACTACGCGCGCCGCATCTGTTGTGCTTCTTTGCAATACTTGAAAGTTGGGAGGTATGCTGTACATTATTCCACATCAGAGTCCAGATGCTAACTAGGATTACTAGTATGTAGTAAGTAGGAGTTAGATACTGATGCCATTGCTGATTTCGACCCGCACAGCGTCCCTATGACAATGCTGAACTGCTAGTGCATGCAGGGAGACGTTGTTTTGGGGACACTGGGTCAGAGAGGCTCATATGGGATGCAATTGAAACAAATAACACTATATTATGGAATTGTTGTTTGAGCAATTTCCTAATACATTTTCGTAATTACACCAAAGATAAAGCTACACTTTTAAAAGGTGTTGTGAATTGTCTTGAAAATACCGAATTGTTCAATTCAGAATTTTTGGTTTCATCTGATCTTTTTATTTTTTGCTACTTTGAAGGATGAAAAACTTATTTTAGGCTGACTGCGCTAGTTCAACTGTGTGCTGCATGACTTTATTGGAAAAGGGTTTATGTAAATGTAGGGGTCTGCCCTTTAATTCTGACGAGAAGTCCATTCACTGTGAGGTTGGAAAATGTGAGCTGGGCCACAGTTACAAAGGCAGCTTTGAGCGCAGTGAGTAAGAGCTGGCATCCCGCCTTGTAACTGTTTACTGGGAATCCTCAGAATGTAGCCGCCTGCTGGCACAGTGATGGCAAGCTCTGTAACGGAGGATCCTGGAAAATAAATGCCATCTTTTCTTCTCCCTGTCTGGCATAGCAACACAAGCTGCAGTAAAATGAAGAAGTGGATGCGGGCATAAGGCGTACACACACATAGATCGTCTTGAAGATCTAAGATCCTGTAGTATATTTGGTGTAATCGGTGTATTATCTGTATACATACTTGCATTCAGTAATGCACAGTTTATATGTACAGAACTTCGTGACACTGAGCCCTGGCTGCCCATCACGCCAGCCGTGCTCAGGATTCCCTTTTCTACCCTGTTTCCATGGAAACTGGACTCCTCGTTCTGTTTTTCAATCCCCTAGTGTGGAGGGGGGGTGTAATTGTGAGTCAGTGCAGAGTTTCGGTTAGTTTTGCATTTTTCAGTGTTCCCTGCTTTGGATTTAATAGCTCTTTTGGAAACTTATTTCTATGGGCCCGTGCACACGACTGTGGTTTCCACGATCCGTGTATTGGCCGGGAGCCCGGACCGCAAAAAAATAGGATAAGTCTTTTTACGGTCCGGGCTCTTAAAAGTCATCGCACATCTTGTATGTGCACGTTCCATGATTGCGGACGGCCCACGGATGACACTACGTGGCCGTCCGTGCCTGTAATCACGGCTCGTGCACACGGCTACGGTCATGTGCGTAAGGCCAATGCTGAATTCAGACACGGCAGATTTGTTGCAGAAAACTGCCCCAATCATCTGAACATGCTGCATAAACTGCCCCATTCAGGTGTATGCCACATGTGAATTCACCCTAGGAAGAGACATGGCTTGTTAGCATATTAAAATCACCTTGTTGCATTTTTATGTGATATAAAATATAGAAAGGTCCAAAGCTAAATAAATTGGGCCCGACTCTGAGTGTATGCCTTCAATACCGAGCCCACCTCCAACATGACCTGAAACTGGCACCCCAAAACACAAAATCTATAGTCCTCCTTCTAAAAAAAACATTAGGATATCCAGTCAAGTGAAGGACTCTATAATATCCCTTTGACCAAATGTGTATGGTATGTCATACAAATTATAAGGCTCTATTCACACTGTACCGGTTCCGTTGTACAATGGTTCCAAAAGGTGACCACCGCCGACGGAGACTTTTAACGACAAATTATCAGAGCCTAAGTCTAGATTCACACAATTGAGTGCAAACTTAGACGTGAAAAACGGCAGTTGCACCTGTTTTCACGGATCCCTTATAGACTTTAGTCTATTGAGGGATCCGTGAAAACGGAAGAAAATAGGACATGTCCTATTTTACCACGGACCCTTCACACGGTCCATTAAAACAACGGCCATGTCAATGACCCCATTGAAATACATGCGTCCATGTGACAGCCGTTCTTTTAACGGCCGTCACACGGACGTTTACTTCGGTCGTGTGAATAAGCCCTAAGACTATTCATGTACAAAAAAACAAACGCTAATGATGATATTACCTTACCAATGAAAACAACTCCATCTTACCAATCAAAATAGCAAATTTGCGTTAAAGTAATTTTCCGTTATCTCTAACCCCAATAAGTATGTATTTTGAAGAATCTATTCAGAATTTTGGAGATAATAAGAAAAAAAAAACATTATGGGTACACTGGTTTGTTTCAAGTTTACTTAGGTCTTACTTACGAACTATAGCTTGCTGTCGCCGAATGTTCGTTTAGTCGATGGCTATTACTGCTGACACCCCCTATACACATGCACGCTGGGCTCAGCTGAGCGTGCATGCCTTCTCAATAGGAAAAAGGGAGTAATCTGCGATCAGACACCTCTGACAGATCCTTATCTCCTTACAAACAAAAGGATCGGGCATGTTGAAGTTGACTGTTATCTAATGTGTATGACCCTCAGTGATTTGTCTTTGTGAACATTTCCTTGCTTTGCTTCATCTCAGAAGATCACAGTGGTGTCAGCTGTATAATATCAGTTTAGGTAAATGTTCACTCCGGTGATTTTGAGTTAAGGCTAGGAGTTTTGCGGCGGATTCTGTCGCAAAATTCTGCCTGCCATTAATTTCAACGGGAGTGAGGCGCTTCTTTTTCCCGCTAGCTGATTATTTCAGCTAGCAGAAAACAGAAGCGTCCTCCTCGATCTTTGGGCAGATTCCGTCTGAACCTCCCATTGATGTCAATGGGAAGGCGGAATCTTCCTGCCATCGGCAGTAATAGTTCTGCGGCGGGACTCGCTATGCAAAATCCACCGTTTGGACTAGCCCTTACATGGGCCAGTGATTGGGCAAACGAGTGTTGATCGGCTCGTTTATGCGGCCATTAAAATGCTCGCTGGTCTGTACTGCCAACATGATGTAAATGTAATAGGACGAACAATCGTAGTAAAAATTGTTTATCCTCATACGTTACCGATAATTGTTCCCTTGTGAAAGGATCAGACGAGCGTCGGATGACAAGCTGTCTCATTGATCGGCACTCGTTTTAAGGTCCCATATTGGGTCATGTAAAAGGACCTTTAAGGTGATTCTGCAGATCTGGTAGTAATTTTCCTGTCTCTGGTGACCAGATATTTTTTCATAGTTTAAAGGGGTTTTCCAGTCCCTAAAAATTGATGGCCTATCCTCAGGATAGGCCATCAATAGCTGATCGCTCGGGCTCCAATGGCCGCGACCCCCGCCGATCAGCTGTTTTGAAGGGGCCTGCAGCGCACGAGCGCTGCTTCCCCTTCATTCCGGTCACTGCTCGTATTGTGAATTGCTGTCACAGATGTAGCAGCAGTTCACACTATTACAGCCTTCTCCCATTCACTTCAAGGAGGTTAGGCCATACATTTTTAGGGACTAGAAAACCCCTTTACGGAAATTTATCCAATTGATCTGAAAATGTATTAGACATTCCTAAAGCTTTTTTGCAATTACTATTTGTTATCACTACAATTGTAGCACTTAACAGTTGAATTAAGAATATTTTTTTATTTTATTTAGGACAATGCCAACATTATATTTTTATTTGCCAAATTTTCTTTGGAAAATTTATCTGTTGGAAAATGTTTTTTACTTACTTGTCATGGATGGACATGTTGGGAGGAATGAGGGATTTTATGTCTGATGCTGCTTATTTATATCTATAACAAATCTCTATTGCCTTGTTCCATTGAATAATTGTCGATTCGTGAATCTGCGGATGAGCTGGCCGGGCCGTGTATTTCCTGCCTGGTGTATATAGTCCATTGAACATAATGTACGTCAGGATTGCTGATCAAATGGAAACGCTGACCTGTTACAATGGAGAATGAGATAACCACTTTTATTTGCCCTGGGGGAGAACACTAACTGCAGCAAGCATATACAGGATTGTAGGACATGAATACACAGGATCAGGAGCCTAGAATTGCGCATTATTTCATTGCATTCATTGTATGATATCTATACGTAAGAAATATTTCGAGGGTAACCAAAGAACTGTTGTGGTCTAATTTTAGAAACGTGTACGTGAGTTACTCTCTCTTCACTTTATGTATCTTGTAGGGCACCAGTTATTGCGTCATTTCTGAAAAATGCTAATAATTTCCTGAGTCAGCAGGAGTGGGCTCCTTTGGCAGAAGCCCAGCAAAACTACTGTGGGTATTACAAAGCGAAAAGGAACAGGAGCCATAATAGGGTTAATGGAGACAAGGAGCAGCCGGAGGGGCTTGTGTTCGGATGTTGGGCAGGCGCACTGGTATGTTTGGAATGGTTGGTGACTCCCTGTAGTTTACATGGACGGGAACAAGCCGCTTCTGTTTGCACTTCTGGATCTACAGGCCCTTTGTTAACCCTTAATGAGTCTGTGTTTTTTCCCTATTTCGTCTCCCTGATCGGACACCACAATGACTACATTGACATTGGTCCAGAGAGATATTTTTATAACACTTTTTTTTTGTTCAGTACTTTGAAATGCATATGAAAAACGACATGCGTCTTCGAAGAAAAGCCTGTGGAAAATACACCAGAAAAAAAAGCCATACCTAGAGCATTCCGAGTTTTTTAAAAAAAACCTCATTGACGCAAAAAAACAAACAAACGCTGTATTTGTAGACTTTACAATACTTTGCTATAGACTGAAACCCCATGGCGACTTGCTATGTGGTAGCGCCAAGTGGCGTAAATGTATGGCGCATGAATGGGGCAGCTGACACTCTGCTGCAACAGGAGGAATCGAAGAAAACTCCAACTCCTGCCATTTAATACCTCAGATTTCGTGGTCAATAGCGACTTCGGCATCTATGTGATTGGACAGGAAAACTCTTTTTCGCCTTACAAAATACTTTATAGAGAAACATTTTAATACGAAAAAAAGTATACATAATTGGTAGTGCTGCAAATGTAGCAACCTATACTATGAAAGTAACACATTATAAATACTGTTTGGTGAAAACAAAAACAGTGGCGGAATTGCAATTTTCTGTTGACCCCTCCCCTCCCAAAAAAGGAATAAACGTTAATGGTACCAATGAAAACTACAACTACAAAGTTTTTATTGTGCAAAAGTAGTAAAACATAAAAAAAATTGTATACATTTGGTATGGCCATAATCGTGATGACCCGCAGAAAAAGGTAAGATTAAGGTCTTGTCGACACGTAACGGAATTGCTGCGTATTTTCCGTCCGTTATTGCGGACGGAAAATACGCAGCAGAATACAGTAGTAGCAAAGTGGGTGAGATTTCAACAAATCTCATCCACACACTGTCCAGAAATTCACCTGCGGTGCGTTTTTTTTCCGTACCGCAGCCTGTCCATTCCTGCTGCAGAAAGTGGACTGAATTGCTGCGTTTTTCCGACAAATTCATATAGGCAGGAATTTATACAGGGCTATATGCCAGCATTATAGTGTAATAAAGTGACAAACTAAGGTGCACGCCATATTTGCCAAATAATTTGCGACTTTTTGCCATTTTATGCTGTCTCTGCAACTTGTTATAGTAGGTGGGGCCTAACTTAATGGGGTGTGGCCACAAATTCACTATACTTTACACCAGACATTGGCTTAAATTATAGCCGAAATCTGTGCAGCTCGCTGCTGGCGTATATTTCCTTTTCTGTCGCACCGACAACCAGAGATGTGCCTAATACATTATAAGGTGTGCACGTCTTAATAAATCAAACGCATTTCACTCCTGCGCACTTTATATTAAAATTGGTATATGAAATGCCAGTCTTAATATATTCCCCCCCCCCCATAGTGTGTAAAAACTCCCTAAGATATAGCGGTCATTTGTTTTAGCATTGAAAGAGATAACATTTCTTAGTTTGCATTTACAGTGAGGCCTTCTTTCAGATGACCACCCAAAATTGCAGTAAAAACATAGTCTTCTGGGGCGGAAGAAGCTTATAAAGAATAGATATAAAAAAAACCTGTAGACCCTGGGAAATGACATGACTGATTCTCTGCCGTCAGTACAGTGCCGATCCAAATCTGAGATGAACAGCCGATTCATGGGAGACAGACTGGTGGATATCGATACAGGGCTTAACAGCTACAGCTTTTTTAATAAAGACCGGCCTATTTTGGAAATTAAAGGGATTGTACGGGCATGGGGCGACTTTTCATTCTGATGACCTATCCACAAAATAGGTCATCAGTATATGATCATGGCGGTTCAACATCCAGACCCCGCACTGATCAACTCTTCCGGCTGCTTCCAGGCACCGGATGTTATGCAGTGGCCGGTGTCGGAAGCAGATGTCTCCGTACACTGTGTAGTGGCCGTGCTGCAGTACTGCAACTCTGCTCCTGTTCACTTGACTAGGAGTACTGCAGCACGGCCGCTATACTCTGACTGAATCTGTCTGCTTCCGGCATGGACATCCAGTGTCCTAGGCAGCTGGAACAGCTGATCAGTGCGGGGGTCCGGGTGTCGGAGCCCCACCGATTTATATACTGATGACCTATTCCTATCCTTATGAAAAATCGCCCCATGCCCGGACAACCCTTTTTAAGTACTGAGCTGTTTATTTAGATTTTTCTTCCTTGCATTTCGAGAGCCACAACTTTTTGATTTTTCCATCTTCTTAGGCCGGATTCACACGAGCGTGTGCGTTTTGCGCGCGCAAAAAACGCGATGTTTTGCGCGCGTAAAAGGCACTTAACAGCTCCGTGTGTCATCACCATATGATGCACGGCTGTGTGATTTTAGCGCAGCCGCCATTATTATGACACTCTGTATGTTTGTAAACAGAAAAGCACGTGGTGCTTTTCTGTTTACATTCATACTTTTTACTGCTGTTGCGCGAATCACGCGCGTCCCACGTTAGTGCTTCCGTGTGCTGCGCGTGATTTTCACGCACCCATTGATTTCAATGGGTGCGTGATGCGCGAAAAACGCACAAATATAGGACATGTCGTGAGTTTTACGCAGCGGACACACGCTGCGCAAAAATCACTGACAGTCTGCACGGCGCCATAGACTAACATAGGTCCGTGCGACGCACGTGAATATCACGCGCGTTGCACGGACGTATATCACGTTCGTATATCACTTTTTTTTCCATTTTTTTGTGGGAGATGAAGTGGCCGAAAAACAGCGATTCTGGCAGTTACATTTTTTACGGCGTTCACTGTGCGGGCTAAATAATGATATATTGTAATAGTTCTGACTTTTACGGATGCAGCAATACCAGTTATGTTAATTTTTTATTTTTACATTGTGCTTGGGTGGGAATGGGAAAAGAGGGTTTTTTGTCATTATACTGACACTCTCCTATGAGATCGGGGCTGTGAATAGAACAACTTTTCTTGCTCTGCTCCTATAATGGAGCTTCATAGGAGTACAAAGATGGCAGACCTTGGGGCCTTCATCAGGCCCCCAGGCTGCCATGCCAACCAGTGGCACCCCATTTCTAACAATTTAAATGCCGTGGTTGTTATTGACCGCAGTATTTAATTAAACAAGCAGGAACACGCTTGAGTGGGATACTGCCCGTTACACAGCCAACACGCTTCTATGGAGCGTGCTCCGCCCCCCCCCCCATCTGAGGTGCGCTATATATATATACACTCCGGATGTCGGGATTAAAACCAGCAAACAAAGGGGTTAAACACCAGCAAACAAAATGGAAAACTCTATGGCTGGGTTTTCACCTCACAGTTAAAATAATTTTTTTTGTCCCGATTCACTGCAAAAACATGCTATTTTGCCGCAGTTTTTGCGCAAAACTCAATGCTTTTGTTGTGGTTCGTGCCGAAAACCGCATAGAGAGAACACCCTTTTGTATTCACTTGGATTTTTTTTATTTTGTATTCAATTTAAGGCCAAATTACACGAGCGGATTCGAACGCTAACGAGCAATTGTGCACGATATTCACTTAAGGGTGTATTCACACAATGCGGTTTTGTTGTGCAGCCGAAAATGGCGCTGAAAAACCGCATCCATTTTAGAGTAATTTGACGGAGGTTCCGTGCTGAGAGCAAAACTGCATGAATCGTTTTATTGATGGCCGATGTGACGTTGTTAAATAGCGACCAAACAATACATTTTTATCTATTGTTGAGATGATCATGTTGTGTGTAAATACGTCTCTAACTTCTATTCGATTTCTCAATCGTATCTAAGATCGCTTATCCAGATATCTGCTCGTGTAAATGTACGTTTTGGGGGTAATGTAAGTAAAAGGGAGTGAACTCATTTCCTATGTGTTCTGCAGAATGCAACTTTACGGCATCTGCCAGGGCAGCCGGCTGGTCGCAGTTCACATGAACAGAGCGGGTGGAGAACATCAGTCTTATCAAGAACTTACCGTTTTAGCGGTGTCTTACTTGAGACCTCTAATTGGATGTGTATTATTTCACGTAAATAAGCCATGTGGTTTTGTTCCTGGGCATGCCCTTTCCAAAGTGGCGGGGTCACTGCGACCCGACAGATTTATTATAATATACGCCTGTAAACATGAGTAAATTATAGTGAAAATCTATGCCAGCTCCAAGGTGGCATAGAATTCACTCTGGGTTATAGTAATTTAGTGGCCCGTGCTGTGCCCCTTACCTTGATAAATGTCATGGCACGGCAAAATGTATTTTGAACAAATCTCATTCACATTCTGCGAAAAAAACATCAGAAAAGCAGTACGGAAATTGATCTGCGGAGCAGATTCTCAATGTACAGCATGTCAATTTCTATTGCAAAAATGCTGCGGAATTTCCGCACAGAAAATCCAGTCAGAAATTCAGCAGTTTACACTACGTGTGGATGTATTCCGATAGTCCACTTTATTCCTTTTTTTCTACTTGTCTGGTCAGTCATGTGTCCTAGTAGGCAATCATGTAGCTCCAAAATTATATTCATGAACCAGAAAGCTCAGGATGAAAAAGTAATTGAAAGAATTCCTGCACATACACTTTTGTTGTGGCTTGTAAGAACAGCCGTGAATTGTATGCTTTTTTTTCATAAGCTTTTTTGGGGTGGCTTTTTTTGTAGTTACACATGCAAATTGTGACTATTGAGTAGTTTGCGACTTTTCCACGCCAGAAAACTGGCATAGAAAAGCTGACAACATTCCCCCATTGCGTTTGGGCCTTTGTTGTGCCTGCAGTTAGAAATAAATGTAACTTCTATGAACTCTCACAGGTTATACTTCTATTATGCAGGTGGACGCAAATCTGAGAGTAATGGCAGGCCTGAAAGTGGGAGGGAGAGATGTGCGCTGTTGCTAGGTGGCTGTCCTTTTCCTAGAGAAAATGTTGTGTGCAAGTTATAGATTCCTGCAAACCGCTACTTAGCAATAGCTGACAGGTAGAGTAGAACAGTGCGGTTTTCGGCTGTGTAACAAAAGACGCGGTCAAACCGCCCCGTGTGAATACACCCCAACACTAGTACTGAATAATATGTGTTAAAGAGAACATGTCATCTACCAAAAAAACTGCAGCTAGCATCTCCGTTAGATTGCAGGCGCCTCACAGATTCTGTAGCTTTTTATTTTTTTCTTCTAGCCCCCACCGCTTATGAGATATCAGTGGCACTAGTTTTGGTGCCCGATATGCAAATTCGTCCTTTGACTGTCAAGTGGGCGGGTAACACCTGTCACTTGATAAGGGGTAACTGCCCACTTGACAGTCAAAAGCCTCATTTGCATATCGGACACCAGAACTAATGGCTCCGATATCTCGGGAACAGTGGGGGCTAGAAGAAAAAAAGAAAAATCATCAGAATCTGTGAGGCGCCTAAGATGTGAACTGCAGTTTTTTGAGCAGGTGACAAGTCCTCTTCAATTGGGATATGTGCTTTAAGTTACTAGATGAATAAGGCTTGGTTCTCACGTCGCAGTTTAAATGCCTTTTTTTTTTTTTCTGCAAATCGTGGTAAAAGTGCGGTTTTACAAAAATTGCAGCAAAATGCCAGGGTTTCGCCACGATTCACAACCAAAAAAAATCCCTTTAAGTATGCTGTCTTCTATACCAGAACCGGTTATATTATAGTAATACTTTCTCCTGTACTAGAACCAATTATATTTATAGTAATACTCTCTCCTGTTATATTATAGTAATACTCTCTCCTATACCACAACCAGTTATATTATAGTAATACTCTCTCCTGTTATATTATAGTAATACTCTCTCCTATACCAGAACCAGTTATATTATAGTAATACTCTCCTATACCAGAACCAGTTATATTATAGTAATACTCTCTCCTATACCAGAACCAGTTATATTATAGTAATACTCTCTCCTGTTATATTATAGTAATACTCTCTCCTGTTATATTATAGAATACTCTCTCCTGTTATATTATAGTAATACTCTCTCCTGTTATATTATAGTAATACTCTCTCCTGTTATATTATAGTAATACTCTCTCCTGTTATATTATAGTAATACTCTCTCCTATACCAGAACCAGTTATATTATAGTAATACTCTCCTATACCAGAACCAGTTATATTATAGTAATACTCTCTCCTATACCAGAACCAGTTATATTATAGTAATACTCTCTCCTGTTATATTATAGTAATACTCTCTCCTGTTATATTATAGAATACTCTCTCCTGTTATATTATAGAATACTCTCTCCTGTTATATTATAGTAATACTCTCTCCTGTTATATTATAGTAATACTCTCTCCTGTTATATTATAGTAATACTCTCTCCTATACCACAACCAGTTATATTATAGTAATACTCTCTCCTGTACCAGAACCAGTTATATTATAGTAATACTCTCTCCTGTACCAGAACCAGTTATATTATAGTAATACTCTCTCCTATACCAGAACCAGTTATATTATAGTAATACTCTCTCCTGTTATATTATAGTAATACTCTCTCCTATACCACAACCAGTTATATTATAGTAATACTCTCTCCTATACCAGAACCAGTTATATTATAGTAATACTCTCCTATACCAGAACCAGTTATATTATAGTAATACTCTCTCCTGTTATATTATAGTAAAACTCTCTCCTGTTATATTATAGTAATCCTCTCTCCTGTTATATTATAGTAATACTCTCTCCTATACCACAACCAGTTATATTATAGTAATACTCTCTCCTATACCAGAACCAGTTATATTATAGTAATACTCTCTCCTGTACCAGAACCAGTTATATTATAGTAATACTCTCTCCTGTACCCGAACCAGTTATATTATAGTAATACTCTCTCCTGTTATATTATAGTAATACTCTCTCCTATACCACAACCAGTTATATTATAGTAATACTCTCTCCTATACCAGAACCAGTTATATTATAGTAATACTCTCCTATACCAGAACCAGTTATATTATAGTAATACTCTCTCCTATACCAGAACCAGTTATATTATAGTAATACACTCTCCTATACCAGAACCAGTTATATTAATAGTAATACTCTCTCCTATACCAGAACCAGTTATATTGATAGTAATTCTATTTCCTGTACCAGAACCAGTTATATTTATAGTAATACTTTCTCCTATACCAGAACCAGTTATATTTATGGTAATACTCTCTCCTGTACCAGAGCCAGTTATATTATAGTAATGCTCTCTCCTGTACCAGAACCAGTTATATTATAGTAATACTATTTCCTATACCAGAACCAGTTATATTATAGTAATACTCTCTCCTGTACCAGAACCAGTTATATTATAGTAATGCTCTCTCCTGTACCAGAACCAGTTATATTATAGTAATACTATTTCCTATACCAGAACCAGTTATATTTATAGTAATACTCTCTCCTGTACCAGAGCCAGTCATATTATAGTAATGCTCTCACCTGTACCAGAACCAGTTATATTATAGTAATACTATTTCCTATACCAGAACCAGTTATATTATAGTAATACTCTCTCTCTTGTACCAGAACCAGTTATATTGATAGTAATACTCTCTCCTGTACCAGAACCAGTTATATTATAGTGATACTCTCTCCTATACCAGAACCTGTTATATTTCAGGAGCTTTTATGACATCCCATTCAAAATCCATATGCATTAATATGGTTTTGGTCCCGCCCCCGAACCCCCCCCCCCCCCCGCACGATATTGCAGCTAAAACAACTTCTACTCTTTTGGGAAGGCTTTCTAAAAGATTTTGGAATGTGTCTGTGGGAAATTTTGCCCGTTAGTCCAGAAGAACATTTGTGGGTCAGACATTGATGTTGGACGAGAGGGCCTGGCTTGCAATCTCCCTTCTAGTTTATTCCAAACGTGTTTGAGGGGGTTGAGGTCAGAGCTCTGTGCGGGCCAGTCAAGTTCTTCCACACCAAATTTACCCAACCATGCCTTTATGGACCTTGCTTTGTGTACTGGGGCGCAGTCATGCTGAAACAGAAATGGCCTTCTCAGAACTGTTCCCGAAAAGCATAGAATTATGAAAAATGTCTTGGTATGCTGAAGCATATATATTTCCCTTCACTAGAACTAAGGGGCGTAGGCCAATCCCTGAAAAACGACCCCATAGCATTAACCCTCCTCCTTCTCCAAACTTTACAGTTGGCACAGAGGTTTGTAACTCTGCAGTTATTGAATCATAAGAGTGTTGGTGACTATGCACTATGCGCCTCAGCACGCGGCGATGCTGCTCTGTAACTTTACATGGTCCTTTATGTCGTGGCTGAGTTTCTGTGATTCCTAAACGCTTCCACTTTGCAATAATACCACTTACAGTTGATTGTGAAATATCAAAAAGGGAAGAATTTTCACACACTAAGCCCTTATTCACACGACAGGGTTTCCCGGCCGGGTGACGGCCGTTCATAAATCGTCCGTCACCCGGCTGCATTAGGAACAATAGACCCCTAATGGGGCTATTCACACGACCCATTTTTTGACGGCCCGGGAAACCTGGCCATCAAAAAATGGGACATGCCCTATTTTCAGCCGTTTACCCGGCCGCCCGGCTCCCATAGAAGTCTATGGGGCCGGGTAATACACGGCCATCACCGGAATGTGTCCCGAGTGATGGCCATGTATTCCGTCGCTCGCGCTCTCTCTCCTCCTCCTCCTCACAGTGCAGAGTGCATATGAGGAGGAGTAGGGTCTTTTTACGCTCCCTGTAGAAGTCGGAATCTCCAATCCCCGGCCACCAAGCCCTCTGCAGGTAATGCAATGCATATATGGACAGTGTAGTCACTGACTTCTCCTGGAGAGGAATTCCCTTCCACAGGTCGAGAATTCCGCTTCAGAAGTGAGTGACGTCACTGTGTCCATATATGGACAGTGTAGTCACTCACTTCTCCTGTAGCGGAATCCCCGGCCACGGGGTCGGGGATTCCGCTTCAGAAGTGAGTGACGTCGCTGTGTCCATATATGGACAGTGTAGTCACTCACTTCTCCTGTAGCGGAATCCCCGGCCATAGAGTCGGGGATTCCGCTTCAGAAGTGAGTGCGTCGCTGTGTCCATACATGAAGGAAATGGCCGGGGATTCCGCTACAGGAGAAGTGAGTGACTACACTGTCCATATACAGTGAAGGAAATAAGTATTTGATCCCTTGCTGATTTTGTAAGTTTGCCCACTGTCAAAGACATGAACAGTCTAGAATTTTTAGGCTAGGTTAATTTTACCAGCGAGAGATAGATTATATATAAAAAAAAAAAAAAGAAAATCACATAGTCAAAATTATATATATTTATTTGCATTGTGCACAGAGAAATAAGTATTTGATCCCCTACCAACCATTAAGAGTTCAGTCTCCTCCAGACCAGTTACACGCTCCAAATCTACTTGGTGCCTGCATTAAAGACAGCTGTCTTAAATGGTCACCTGTATAAAAGACTCCTGTCCACAGACTCAATTAATCAGTCTGACTCTAACCTCTACAACATGGGCAAGACCAAAGAGCTTTCTAAGGATGTCAGGGACAAGATCATAGACCTGCACAAGGCTGGAATGGGCTACAAAACCATAAGTAAGACGCTGGGTGAGAAGGAGACAACTGTTGGTGCAATAGTAAGAAAATGGAAGACATACAAAATGACTGTCAATCGACATCGATCTGGGGCTCCATGCAAAATCTCACCTCGTGGGGTATCCTTGATCCTGAGGAAGGTGAGAGCTCAGCCGAAAACTACATGGGGGGAACTTAATGATCTCAAGGCAGCTGGGACCACAGTCACCAAGAAAACCATTGGTAACACATTATGCCGTAATGGATTAAAATCCTGCAGTGCCTGCAAGGTCCCCCTGCTCAAGAAGGCACATGTACAGGCCCGTCTGAAGTTTGCAAATGAGCATCTGGATGATTCTGAGAGTGATTGGGAGAAGGTGCTGTGGTCAGATGAGCCTAAAATTGAGCTCTTTGGCATTAACTCAACTCGCCGTGTTTGGAGGAAGAGAAATGCTGCCTATGACCCAAAGAACACCGTCCCCACTGTCAAGCATGGAGGTGGAAACATGTTTTGGGGGTGTTTCTCTGCTAAGGACACAGGACTACTTCACCGCATCAATGGGAGAATGGATGGAGCCATGTACCGTCAAATCCTGAGTGACAACCTCCTTCCCTCCACCAGGACATTAAAAATGGCTCGTAGCTGGGTCTTCCAGCACGACAATGACCCGAAACATACAGCCAAGGCAACAAAGGAGTGGCTCAAAAAGAAGCACATTAAGGTCATGGAGTGGCCTAGCCAGTCTCCAGACCTTAATCCCATCGAAAATTTATGGAGGGAGCTGAAGAACCGAGTTGCCAAGCGACAGCCTCGAAATCTTAATGATTTACCGATGATCTGCAAAGAGGAGTGGGCCAAAATTCCATCTAACATGTGTGAAAACCTCATCATCAACTACAAAAAACGTCTGACTGCTGTGCTTGCCAACAAGGGTTTTGCCACCAAGTATTAAGTCTTGTTTGCCAAAGGGATCAAATAATTATTTCTCTGTGCACAATGCAAAAAAATATATATAATTTTGACTATGTGATTTTCTTTTTTTTTTTTTTTATATATATATATAATCTATCTCTCACTGGTAAAATTAACCTAGCCTAGAAATTCTAGACTGTTCATGTCTTTGACAGTGGGCAAACTTACAAAATCAGCAAGGGATCAAATACTTATTTCCTTCACTGTATATGGACAGTGTAGTCACTCACTTCTCCTGTAGCGGAATCCCCGGCCATAGAGTCGGGGATTCCGCTTCAGAAGTGAGTGACGTCGCTGTGTCCATATATGGACAGTGTAGTCGCTCACTTCTCCTGTAGCGGAATCCCAAATCCCCGGCCGGGGATTGGGGATTCCGACTCCTACAGGGAGCAAAAAAAGACCCTCCTCCTCCTCACATGCACTCTGCACTGTGAGGAGGAGGAGGAGAGAGAGAGAGAGCGCGAGCGA
Source organism: Rhinoderma darwinii (assembly GCF_050947455.1). Classification (NCBI taxonomy): domain Eukaryota; kingdom Metazoa; phylum Chordata; class Amphibia; order Anura; family Rhinodermatidae; genus Rhinoderma; species Rhinoderma darwinii. The sequence continues at coordinate 55,955,205 of NC_134693.1, forward strand.
CTGAATACATGGCCATCACTCGGGACACATTCCGGTGATGGCCATGTATTACCCGGCCCCATAGACTTCTATGGGCGGCCGGGTAAACGGCCGAAAATAGGGCATGTCCCATTTTTTGATGGCCAGGTTTCCCGGGTCGTCAAATAAATTGGTCGTGTGAATAGCCCCATTAGGGGTCTATTGTTCCTACTGCAGCCAGGTGACGGCCGATTTATGAACGGCCGTCACCCGGCCTTGAAACCCTGTAACAAGGGCTAACTTGTTACAACAGCGGCATCCTACAGCAGTACCACGCTCGAATTCAGTGACCTCTTTAGAATGACCCATTCTTTCACAAATCTATGTAAAGGTGACTGCATGGTTAGGTGCTGGATTTTATACACCTGTGGCAATGGGACTGAATGAAATACCTGAATGCAATGAAGTTGGGCGAAAGGGCCTGGCTTGCAAGTTCTAGTTCATCTCAAAGGTGTTCAAAGGGGTTGCGCTCAGGCCTCTGTGCGGGCCAAAAAAACTGAAATATGAATGCTGATGCCAACTTGGCCTCAACGTGTACATAGGGCTCCATTCGCTCGACAGAGGCCAAGTGAGTGTCCATTTGGCCTCCGTTGGGCTGGTATTGTCCAGTTAAACTTTTTTTTTTCTTGAGGTATGGAATAGCGTAGTAGACTACGCTATTCTATACAATGCGATCCTGTAAAAAATAAACATATACAGTGCGGTATAGAAGTCTATAGGTGACATATGCCACTGTATGGCATGTCACAAGTTTTTGTTAAACTTAAACGACTCTAGCTTCACAGTAGCTTTTCATGGCGTAAACGAATGCCGTAATAGCTTTATGTGTGATAAATGCCACTGTTAGGCATACGTCACCTCTTACGTTTACGTTGGGAGTTTCTTCTAGCGTATATATGCTAAATTTAAGCAACAAAATGTGATGTGAAGAGGGCCTAGTTTGTTCTCTAGGCAGTATGTGTAAAGATAATGCACTTTAAATGATAATGTCCATCTATTCTGCTTGGTAGGCAATGTTCCTTTTAATAGCAAACCAGTGGGGTCCTATAGCGTCGCAGTTGTTTGGATAAATGTCCTCCTCTTTGCATAGGAGTTACTTTTTCCTAACAGGTGTTGTTTGCTGTGCTCAGTCAATACTAAGGCCCCATGCACAGGACCGTATTTTCATCTATCCGTAAATACGGATCCGTAGTCATCCATAATTCATTCATATATATGGAAAAGTGTCCTTAAATACGGTCTGTATTTGATCTGTATATACGGATCCGTAAAAAAGAGTGAGACTGCAAACGATGTCATCAACATGTTGCCTAGCAACGCTTCCGTACATACGGACGGTTTACGGTTTCCCATCCGTAGCCGTCTGTATTTACGGAAGTGCCCATAGGCTTCTATGGGAGAGTCCGTGTCGTAATTACGGACAAGAATAGGACAAGTTCTATAATATTGTCAGCATGGACACCCCTCATTAAAAATACTGAAAGGTGTCCGTAGCCAATAGAAATGAAAGGGTCCGTAATTACGGATGAAAAAACGGTCGTGTGCGTGGGGCCTAAAGCTGCAAACACCTACAATAGCTGTTGGCCAAACACTTGTTCGGCCGTCAGCTACTCCTCCCGACTCCCCCAAATACACGTGCACGCTCGGCCGAGATGAAAATATACAAACCCTTATGTAATTTAAACTTTTTCTGTTAATATGAAAGCCACTTTTTGGTCCAACTTTTTGTGGATGCTGTAGTATATTCTGACCATACATGCGGTATTACAATGCAGCAGGGAACTGACACTGTGAGGAGAGATTAGATGAAGGTGAGAAGGAGATTGTTACACTTGATGCATTTAACACATACTGCACATAAAACCCTAACAACCGTATTAGAAAGATTAGATTATAATCCCCTTGTCATTCACTACAGCAGAGGCAGACAACCTTTTTTGAATGGCGTGCCGATATAAAAAATAAATCAAAGATGAAGTACTCAGTGTGCCACGCAAACATGAAAGTTATGTAATATAAACTGTTACCACGTAAGTGACATGAAACAATTAATAAGGTCCTTAAACTTCCATTTCAGTGTGACCCTTGTCCCTGACTTTCTTTGCAAACAGGATCCATCTGTGGTGCATACCGGGGCTACTGAACACCAGTTTGGGGTAGTGCACATGGGAGAGACCGAGGCTATTGAACACTAGCTAGGGGGAACTGAACACATGAGAGACTGTGGATACTGAATGCCAGCTTGGGGAGCTGCACATAGGAGAGACCACGGCTACTGAATACCAGCTTGTGGGGGTTGCACATAGGGGAGACCACCGCTATTGAACACCAGATTTTGGGGGTGCACGTAGGAGAGACCACAGGTACTGAACAGCTTGGGGTGTGCATATAGGAGAGAGAGCTGCTAACTTTTACATTTACATAGTGGTTAATGTGGCACCGATCACCAGGAGAGAGAGTAGTGATGCTTTATGTGCTTGCCAAGTGTTCAGCAGCTACAAACACAATGAAGCACTGCTTTCTCTCCTGGTGATCAGCGCCGCCAAGTGCTTAATGAAGCGCCGGTCTCTCTCCCTGTGTTCAGTGCCGCCAAGCAGACAACAGCGCTGGACACTGGTATACCAGCAAACCATGCCCCACGTGCCGGCTGTGACACTGGTGTTGCAGGTTGCTGACCTTTGCACTACAGCATGGCCTAGTGCTTACTAGGAACTAGATCATGCCTTGAATACATTTCATAGGATAGATTTTTATTATTCCATCACAAATATCATTTTTTTGCTTATGATTAAATTTTAGATTCCCTGTTAATCCAAGTAAGTAGAGATGGAAATGATTTTTCAAAGTGTTCTACCGAAGAAAGCCCTGGGACCTGTGTCTACGTATTGACCATGTTTAATGCACATTTGCTCAAGGTGTCTGTACGTTATTTAACTTGCCTTTTTCTATAATAATCTTGTTTTATAAGTAATAGTCTTTATAATGATCTTTATTTTAATGCAGAGCGCTCATCTTGCAATGATCGACACTTTAATGATGGCGTACACAGTGGAGATGGTCAGCATAGAAAAAGTCATTGCATGCGTCCACAAGTACTCGCCCTTCTTCCAGACCGCGGACCTACCCTATGACATTGAAGATGCTGTCATGTACTGGATAAATAAGGTAAGGGATATCCAGAGCACCTAGACTTAACATAAGCCCTGCTCACTGACCCTGCCTGCTCTGTCGACCACATGGACTTTTCCTCTTGATAGACAGTATTGATTTTGGAAAGTATATCCAGATCCACAGGACAGGATCAGATCTTTATTGGCTCTGTATATTTGGCTCCTGCACATAGAGCTGAACCCTATAATGACCGCTCATATGACTTTTCACGGCGGTTATTAAGAGTAATTATGTCACAGTGGCGCTGTGACATAAGCCCGGCATGGGCTCCTGCTCTAATGGGCGAGATCGAAGATACGTTTAAGCCCACACATTTAACCCCTTCGATATCGCTGTCAATAGAGACCGCAGCATTTAAGTGGTTTTAGAGGAAGGTGGCTTCCTATATCATTCCATCGGAAACTCCCACGACGTGATTGCGGGGTACCAATGGTTTTAATGGCAGCCAAGGGCCTAATAAAGGCACCCAGGCTTCTTTTCAGTGTATGCCAAGGGCAGGACCTAATTGAAGGCATGTCATTTTTACACTGACAGGCATAATACATTGCAATACAGAAGTATTTCATTGTATTATAAAATCGATCAAACAATCGCATAGTAAAGTCCTATAGTGGAACTAAAAAGAAAGTAAAAAATAGATTGTTTATCCCGCCTTCCAAAAAATGGGAATATAAGCGATCAGAAAGTCCTATGTACCCCAAAATGGTACCAATAAAACTACAAGTCATCCCACATAAAATAAGCCCTCATACAGCTACATCAGCGGGAAAATAAAAAAGTTATGGCTCTTAGAATATGGAGACACAAAAATAATTCCTTTTTTTTATTTATTTTTTTTAAACGTTTTTATTGTGCAAAAGTAGTAAAAGATAAAAAAAGATTTGATTTGACTGTAATCATAACGACCCGCAGAATAAAGTCATTTTGTTATTATATACTAGGGTTGCACAATGCATCGAAATGTCGATACAGTTTCGATACCATGCACCCTCAAACAGTTGAATGCCATTAATTTATGTATTTCGATACTACGCTGAGCGGCCGTACAGCTAAGTATAGTAACACATGAATGTTGTTAGAGCGGGGCTGCAGTTGTGTAATACATGTGTAATACAGCCCCATGTTCTGTCTTCAGTGCCTGCGCCGCCGCTCATTAGCGGAGCGCCGGCCGCATCACCATGCTAATCGCGCGCACTTATTGTCAGGAGCGGGGCAATGTCTGTATTACACAGCCGCAGCCCAGCTGTAACGGCGAAGTTCAGAGAAACTTCTCTACTCTCCGGTGCTATTCCCTTGAATGCTACGATCAAAGCTGACCGCAGCATTCAAGAGGAAAATGATAAGGGGGGGATGCCCTTTGGACCGCGTCATAGGGAATTCCTCTATCATTAAGGCCCAAAATAGGGTTGTCATTAAAGGGTTAATACACCCACGTGCTTACAACTTGAAGCAGCAGTGCCAGTTATACTCCGACCCAACACTGCAGTATCCCTGCATCTTTAACCCGTTTGCGCACCTGGGTGTAAGGGTATGTCCATTTAAAGGGGTTTTCCCATCAGAGACATATCCTGTGGATATGTAAAAAATGGCAGATAGATGCGGGTCCCACCTCTGGGACCCACACCTATCTCTAGAACGGGGGCCCCCTAAACACTGTACTACCTCTCTGTGTTGTGGCCCAAGCATGTGATTCCCGACCATGAATCACGATAACTGTGTAGCCCGCTGGGACCCGCATCTATCTGACATTTATTAAATCCTGTGGATATGTCATAAATGTCTCTGATGGGAAAACCGTTTTAAGGATATCTTAAATGAAAACCCCAAAAAATATATATCAATTTGGTATCACCGTAATTGTATCGACCCGCAGAATAAAGTTAACATGTTGTTTATACTGCTCGGTGAACGCCGTTAAAAAAAAAAACAATGAAAAATTTGCCCAGAATTTCAGTTTTTTTTTTGTCTCTATCATTCCAAAAAATTTAATAAAAAGTGATCGAATAATCACATGTACCCCAAAATGGTATCACTAAAAACGACAGCTTATTCTGCAAGGGCTGTAGTTTGCAAAATGGGGTCACTTTTCAGGGGTTTCCACTGTACTGGTACCTCAGCGCAATGCAACATTCTGTCCGAAAACTAATCTTGTAAAATCTGCATTCTAAAAACCAAATTGCACTCCTTCCCTTTAGAGTCTTGATGTGTGTCCAAGCAGTTTACGACCACATATGGGGATTTGCGCAATGAGCTAAAATTATATATTATTCGAAAAAAAATGCGGATATACATTTTTACGGCCCAATTCTAATAAAATATATAAAACACCTGTGGGGTCAAAATGCTCACTACACCCCTAATTTAATTCCTTGAGGGGTATAGTTTCCAAAATGGAGTCACATCTGGGGAATTTCTACTTGGTACTTCAGGGGCTCTGGAAATATGACTTGGCCCCAAAAAAACAATTCAGCAAAATCTGCGCTCAATAAGCCAATTGGCTCTCCTTCCCTTCTGAGCCCTGCCGTGTGCCAAAACAGCAGTTTGCGATCACATATGGGTAATTTCTGTACTCTGTAGAAAATGCTTTACAAATGTTGCGGCGCTTTTTCTCCTATAGTCCTTGTGAAAATGAAAGGCTAAAACGACATCTTATTGGAAAAAGTGTTTTGTTTTTTTTTTAAATTTCCATGACCTAATTCTAATATATTGAGCAAAAAAATCTGTGGGGTCAAAATGCTCACTATACCCCTAGATGAATTCCCCAATGGGTGTAGTTTCCCAAATGGAGTCACTTCTCAGGGGTTTCCACCCTACTGGTACCTCAGGAGCTCTGTAAATACAACATGGCGCCCAGAAATCAATCCAGTAAAATCTGCGCTCCAAATCGCACACCTTTCCTTCTGAGCCCTGCCATATATCCAAACAGCTGTTTGTGACCACATATGGGATATTACCATACTGAAGAGAAATTGCGTAACAAATAATTGGGTGCTTTTTCTCCTAAAATCCTTGTGAAAATTTGAGTTAAAACTACATATTATTGCCCAAAAATATATAATTTTCAATTTTTGCAGTCCAATTCTAATAAATTTGCTGAAAAACCTGTGGGGTCAAAATGCTCACTACACCCCAGATGAATCCTTGAGGGGTGTAGTTTCTTGAATCGAGACAGTTTTAGCACTCAACTGCATTTGCAAATGCGATATGGCATCAGAAAACCATTCCAGCAAAATCTGTGCACCAAAAGCAAAATGGATCTCCTTCTCTTCTAAGCAATGCAGTGTGATCAAACAGCAGTTTATGACCACATATGGGGTATTGCCGTACTCGGGAGAAATTGCCTAACAATTTTTGGGGTGCATTTTCTCCTGAATTCCTTGTGGAAATTAAAAATTTGAGCTAATACTACATATTATTGGAAAGAAAATGTTTAATTTTCAAGGCCCAATTCTAATAAATTCTATGAAACACCTGTGGGGTCATAATGCTCACTGGATCACTAGATACATTCCTTCAGGGGTGTAGTTTCCAAAATTGGGTCTTTTTGGGTGTATCTAATGTTTGGGCAACTCCAGGCCTCTTCAAACATGAAATGGTGCCTGGAAAACATCCTAATGGAAAGGAGGCGTCAAAATCCACATGGTTCTCCGTCATTTCTGTGACGTGTGCTTCAGTCACGTAGCACACTAGGGATATTTTTGAAAACTGCAGAATCTGGGCAATAAATATTAAGTTCTGTTTTTCTGTTAACACCTGCTGTGGTTCTAAAATAAAAACATTAAAATTAAATACCTGCAAAAAAAAAAAAAAATGATTTGTAAATTTCACCTCAACTTTGCTTTTATTCGTGTAAAACACCTTAAGGGTTAACAAACTTCCTAAATACTGTTTTGAATACGTTGGGCTGTGCAGTTTTTAAAATGAGGGGATTCATGAGGGGTTTCTAACTCAAAGCCACTTCAAAACTGGTGGGGCCTAAAAAAAATGTTTTGCAAATTTCGTTGACTATTTGAAAAACTGCTAGTAAATTTATACGCCTTATAACGTCCTGAAGAAAATTAAATAAAAAAATGATGCCTGTATAATTTAGCCTCTAACATAAAGTACAAAGTGTTAGGATAATCTCAGAATCACTTAAATAAGTAAAAGCATCCTGGAGTTATTAGCGCATAAAGTGACACATGACTGATTAGAAAAATGGATGCCAAAATAGACTCGGTCCTGAAAGGGATAATGTAGCCACAGCAAAGTCCTGAGATAAAAGTGACAATAATATAAGGTACGGTTTTGATAAATGTCAGATTTACCAATGTTATCAAACTGTCCGTCAAATTCCAATATTCAGTCTTCTCCTTTACAAGTGTTGGCATCTGATATTTTCTACTCACCGCTATGTTAGAGTAGATAATCCTCTTAGCCGGTGGTTTACACAGTTGTCCTCAAACATTGGTTGCTGACACTATGAAGACAAGACACCGATAAACTTCCAACTACGCAAACACTTTTTTCCTATAACATTTGTGTTGAATATCAGACGGACTTTGCAGCATTACTGGTTTACGAACACCACATCTTATTTTCTTGGCGCAGAATTAAAGTAGGTTTGTGCGTTACCACCTGGATCAGTTATTTATAGTTGAATGGTAAGCCTGTTATTCCTGGACAGCTTGTCGTAACACTGTTTACTCTATAGACGTGAATCCTGTTTGTGTTACTATGAGCATTCCAGCTGTCCGCACTGATTACAATGCATTGGTTATAAAACCGAATTCTACCCGCACAAATATAGGAGCTACGGACAAAATGACATCTGGTATGTGTATAGTTATTTATTGACTTGTGTATAGTTCCTATTGTCCCCCTCCTGCAGAACACCTCTGTGCAAATTCAATGTGTAAATGGAATCACCTAGGGAATGGGCCCATTGATGTAGCAGAGCAATGGTCATTCTCTCCCTGGACATATGGTAGCCATCGTAAACTGTCTGCAGATTGTTTCTTTGGTGTCACATAAAAGGGAACCTGTCACTAGATTTTAGGCCACTAAACCACCTACTAGTATCCTAAACATGCCCCTCTCAAAACCGTCCGTTTCAGCATTTTGGCTAAAAAAGAACCTCTAATACAGCGGGCGCTGTATGTACATTACCAGGTTCCCTTTAACAAGCCGTTATTTACCATTTGTCTTTTTTATATGAAAGATTTACCATCAGTGCGATTGTTCCAAGGTTGTAGACTTTAATCTCGATGTCATGTTTATATGAAGATGGAAAATAAATTTCTATAGCTGATTGCCACATTTCCATTCATTGTTAGTATTAACTGAGGCTTAGGCCCAATTTACACGAGCATGTTCGATTTGTGTCTGCAAAAAAAGGGGCCGTTCCTCCTGCATATCAATGTCCGAGTTGCGTCAGTGTGGTTTCCGTGTGTCATCCGTTTTTCTTGTCCGTGTTTTCCATTTGCGAGCACTTCCTGGTTTTACTTTTTCTTTTTTTCTCTGCATTTCTTCAGCAGCTGATACGTGAAAAATGGACAGCACATGGATGTCATCTGTGTGCTGTCCGTTTTTTTTGTTTTTTTTTCACACACCTATAAATTTCAATGGGCGACTGATCCGCAAAAACTGACCAGAGTAGGACATGTGGTGAGTTTCAGGCAACGGACACACGCATTGTGAAAAAACACGTGTGTTGAATAGCCCCATTGAATTGCATTGGTCAGTGTGCTGTCAGTTATTTTAACCCGTTAGTGACCGGCCCATAGTCTTTTTTTACGTCGGTCACTAACGGGCCTTATTCCGATGCCATAGACTTTTTACGTTGCGGCATCGGAATAAGTAAGCAGAGCAGGGAGCTGTCAAATCTTCCTGCTCTCAGCTGCCAGAGGCAGCTGAGGGCTGGGGGCATCCCTGCTCTGCCGGGTGAGATCGATATTAGTATCGATCTCAACCGTTTAACCCCTCAGATGCGGTACTCAATAGCGAGCACCGCATCGGAGTGGTTTTGGAGAGAGGGAGGAAGCTCCCTCTCATACCACCGACACCCGGCGATACGATCACCGAGTGTCTGTGTCTCCCATGGCAGCCGGGGGCCTAATAAAGGCCCCCAGGTCTGCCTGTAATGAATGCCTGCTAGATCATGCCGCAGGCATGACCTAGCAGATGCCTGTCCGTTTTAAACAGACAGGCAGTAATACACTGCAATACAGAAGTATTGCAGTGTATTATAAATGCGATCGGACCATCGCATAGTGAAGTCCCCTAGTGGGACTAGTAAAAAAATAAAAAATAAAAGTTTAATAAAGTTAATTAAAAAAAAATGTGAAAAAAAAAAATGAAAAACCCACTTTTTCCCCTTACAAACTGCTTTACTATAAAAAAAACAAAATAAAGTTAAAAAGTTACACATATTTGGTATCGCCGCGTCTGTAACGACCCCGACTATAAAGCTATTACATTACTTAACCCGCATGGTGAACACCGTAAAAAAATTAAATAAAAAACGACGGAAAAATTGCTGTTTTCTGTGAGTCCTGACTTTAAAAAAATGTGATCAAAAAGTCGCATCTACTCCAAAATGATGCCAATAAAAACTACAAGTCTTCCCGGAAAAAAAGAAGCCCTCATACAACCGCATCGGCGAAAAAATAAAAACGTTACGGCTCTTCAAATATGGAGACACAAAAACAAATAATTTTGAAAAAAAAAACGTTTTTACTGTGTAAAAGTAGTAAAACATACAAAAACGATACAAATTTGGTATCGTTGCAATCGTAATAACCCGCTGAATAAACTTATTGTGTTATTTATACCACACGGTAAACGGCGTAGATTTAGGACGCAAAAAAGTGTGGCGTAATTTCAGATTTTTTTCTATCTCCCCCCCAAAAAAAGTTAATAAAAGTTAATCAATAAATAATATGTACCTCAAAATGGTGCTATTAAAAAATACAACTTGTCCCGCAAAAAACAAGACCTTATACCGCTATGTCGACGCAAAAATAAAAAAGTTATAGCTCTTGGAATGCGGCGATGAAAAAACGTAAAAAATGGCTTGGTCATTAACGTCTAAAATAGGCTGGTCATTAAGGGGTTAATGGACATCACACGGACGTGAAATACGTTTGTGTGAATAAGGCCTTAGCAGAGTTAAGGTACTTTTGCACGGTCCGACGATCAGCAAGTTCTCATTCATCGGCTGATTGGCTCGTTTATGCGGGCAATAAAACGGTCACTAGTCGGCAGCGCAACTGCCTGTGTAAACCGGGAGATCTACTTCAGACATGATGGAAATGTAGTAACGTTCGCTAGTCCCCATACAAAACCTATCGTTGCTTTGACTACCTGTCTCGTTGATCGGCGCTTATTTTCACGCCCATATCGCCCCTTTAAAAGAACTCTTAGGACTCCGCACCCTTAGAAATCTAAGGGCCCATTCTGTACCTCACTGTGCTTCAGATTTCGAATGGAGGCATGAAATAAAAAAAAAATGCAATAAATAGTGGCATGGGAACTGCAGGGGAAAAGTGTATGAGCACAGACTCCCTGCATGCAGCTACGGCTTTGTTCACATGTGCGTTGTGGCCCCGTTTTGACGTTCTGTCAGAGGTTTCCGTCAGAACAGGATCCTGAGCAGACACAAGCTGACACCGACGGAAACAAGAGGTTTCCCTTTCCATCACCATTGATTTCAATGGTAACGGATCAGGTGCCCATGGTTTCCGTTTTTGTCTGTTGTGCATCGGACCCGTTGTTTTGCCGGAAGCAATAGCGTAGTCCTGTGTAGATGATCAGGATACATGTATACTATACCAGTATTTTTTCTTTTGTGTTCTTTTGTGTGTGTTTTTTTTTTTCTTAAAGAGAAGTGGAGCTGTATTTTTTGTCCCGACGTTATACCAATACTTATTTAATTCTTTGTTGTTATGGAAATAGGAACATTAATTATTTTGATTGAGCACTTATGTCTGAATATTTCAGGTAAATGGACACTTGAAAGGAATTCTTGAGCAGGAGCAGCGACTGAAAGAACAGCAGAATATGGATCCAAACGCTGCACAAAAGGTATGCCAGTAAAAGTGGCATGGATAGTAGTAGTAACTGTGAAGAGATGAAACGGGCAAATTTATTAAACTATTTACACAACTTTAGCGGTGTAGAAAAGTCACCAATTTTGGAGCACACCATATTTGCACTAAAATTTGCGACTTCACTCCTCTCGTCACTTTTGAATAGTACCAAGAAAAATGGGTGGGCTTAAGGGATGGGGCGGGGCTACAATCGGCCCGACACATTTTCTACAATTTCTACCAGAGATTGGCATAAATTAAAGCGTAAATTTGCGCCTACTTATAGCAAACATAGATGTCAACTTCTGGTGCACAGTTATAGATGCACCACATTTATTAAGAGACCCGCGCCTCTTGATGAATTTGGCGCATTTTACACAAAGTCAGGATGAAGACTGGTGTTTGAAACGCCAGTCTAAATAAAGAAAATTTCCATCCGTGTTTCAGCGGACCCCAATAGTTGGAGTTCTAATCTTATGTTACTGAAGTAGAAGCAGAAACATATATAGCATTTGATAAATTCATTACAGATTGATCAGTTTTCTAATACATTACTACACACAGTAATTGAAACATGCCGCCATCTTGGCACATTTTTCACACGCCGTTTTTGCTAAGCCACCGGTATTGTTTACTTTGTACGGCTCTGGCTGCTTCATGAAGCTAAATCTGATTCATTCTTTCTCCGTTTGCTTTTTCCTTCTCTTGCTTTCTCTGTAATTCCCGTTGCTACCTATGAAGTCTTCTTCCAAATGGTTTTGGAAACTGGTCCCTGTAAGTGCTGCTCACCTTATAATCTGTAGTGTGTTATTTCCTAGTGGCTTGTCCGCCATATCACGCTGTCTCACCTTCATTCTTGTATAACCCTTTTATGTGTAAAGCAATAAACATTCATTTAGCATTGCCGCATGTGCTTCACTGGAGGATTTCTACCCAAAATGTAACCTTTCTATATATAAGTACATAAGTTAGAACTGTAGACATGGTTTGGTAGTTATGTTTGTTTTATTTACACAGATATTGGCATTTTTCTGTTTTGTTTTGGCGGCCATCTATACAACAGTAACAACAGGAAGGGTAGCCATATTGTTTTTCACATTTAAGGCTGGGTTCACGTCTGCGTTCCTTTTTTTCGTTCTGGCCTGTTAAGAAGCAAAAGGAACAAATAAAACCGTAGCGCCGGATCAGTCGCATGACGGATACCTTTTGACTTTAATTGGATCCTACGGTTTTCTGCCATGGAGTCTGACGTTTTTCACCAAATCTGTGATTGAGGATCTTATCAGAGCCTCCAATGCAGGTGTAAACCTAGCCGTGATCAGCTTCTCACTAAATTGTCACTTGATGATAAAACCTATTGACAAAGTGACAGTAGATCGTCCGTTCCGGAGAAACTAATTCAGAAGTGACAAGTGATATGGCTGTACTTCCTGCTGTCAATTATGCGAAAATGGCTGCTGCAACAACACAGAAATGTATCAATGAGTTTGTAAACTTCGACTATCACTCTAACTTCTAATATACTAATATGTAGCTACTTTTACATTTTGGGTAGAGGTCCGCTTTAAAGACAGGATCTCCTATGGGGACTACAGCCAATAGGACTCCTTTTATTTATTTATTTATTTATTTATTTTTTTTAATTTATTTTGTAAGTTTGGTCATGTGGATGTTCATACCAAAGACACAGTGGCTTAACTACGGGAGTAACATACTCAAGATTCACTGACAGATAAGGCCCTGTTCACAACACGCTTTTGATTTACGTTTGGCGTATGTGTTAGGAGAATCTCCGTACGCATTTGCCGAATGTAAACCCGCAATGTATGCAAACTGTACACCATACAGTTGCCTCTTTATTGAGACGTTTAGTGGACTACGCTGTTCAATATAACTGAATAAAAGGTATGCCAGCGCATTCCACCTGAACTTATGCCAAAAGGACACTTTTGGCACACGTTGGGTCAGTGGTAGCCTATGTCTACGTTTGTATATGCTGAACATAAACCAAAAGCGTGATGTGAACGTAGCATTAAACAGAAGAAAATCTATATGGAATGCGGTTTGCAGAATAAAGCATGTACATTTATTTTATTTTTAATTTTATTATTTATTCAAGCATTCGGCCTAGTGTAGGCAATGGTATTTTATAGAAACTTGCTAAATATGTTCCATAGGAATCCGCTCTATTCTGTGGGTTTTTTTTGCTTTAGGTTTTTTTTGGTTTAGTTTTTTTTTTGTTTTTTTTCTTAAAAATTTTAGTGTGTCTGCATCAAACGAAAGTTTTTCTTTATTTACAGCCTGGTTCACTTATTCTCTCCTTTTGTTCCATTAATGTCTTTGTGTCTTGGAAGCTCTGATTCATATAGAGCTGTCACATGTAGCTAGAACATTACATGAAGTACAGGCTTCATTCCTTTCCACTTTATTTTTGGTTGACTTTGGCATGGCACATACTCTCAGACTGTCTCCTTGACTGTCTCCTCTCAGACTGTCTCTTTGACTGTCTCCTCTCCTATTCCTATACAGGCCAGATACAGGAAAGAGCAGAATCTGTACAAGCAGCTGCCATGTATACCACTTATGGAGAACATCTTGAAAGATGGCACTGATGGATGTGCCATAGCTGCCCTCATCCACTTCTACTGCCCGGACGTAATCAGATTAGAAGGTAAGTTTGTACAGTGAAGTAAAGATTTTGGTGAATTGCTTATAATGTAATTCCATTATGAATGAAAGGGTGTCTCTCACTAAAGTAAATGATGGCATATTGCTAGGATATGGCATTATTTACTGCTCAGTGGGAGTCCGACGGCGATATGCTATAACATTCCAAAATGGGAATATCTCATTTAACATGGCTCGAGATGTGTAGCTGCACATAGGGTTGCATGATGCATCAAAGTATTGATACTATTTTGATACTGGGGGGGGGGGGGGGGCGGCGGCGGCAAACAGTTCAATACCATGAATTCATGTATTTTGATACTAAGCTGTGCATGAATCTAATACATGAATTTAGTCCTACAGAGATCATGGCACGCACTGCACAGCGCCCGCCATTGTCTCTGTCTTCAGTGCCGGCCCTGAACCCACTCTCATTAGCGCGGCGCTGGCCACATCACATGATGCAAATCGCACATTGCAGCCATGAAAGCCCAGAAACTCCTCCGTTAACCCCTTGAATACCGCAATCAAAGCTGATCACGGCATTCAAAGGGGAAATGAGAAGGGGGATCCCTCCTCTGATTGCGTCACAGGGAATGCCTTTGACGCGACTGAGGGACATACCATATATATATATATATATACACACACATACACAGCCCTGGGGTCCTTCAATGGACCCTGGGTTTCTGTCATTCCTGTTGCTAGGGCATACTATCACTACAAGGGCTAATGTACCAGCATATAGTAATGTACCAACTGACAGTACATTACAGTTAAAAAATCAAAAATCTCCCTATGGCATAAAAAAAAAAAGGTAAAATTATTAAATATAAAAAAACTATACAAAAGACACCCAAATGCACAATTTTAACAATACAGAAACGATTTTTAATAGTAATTACCCCATCATGTACCTCACAGCCATATTGGGCAACATTGGATTAATGTGTGCGAGGTACATGATAAGGTCAATTACTATTAACCCCTTAGTGACCATCCTATTTTAGGCCTTAAGCTATAACTTTTTTTATTTTTGCGTTGCTATAGCTGTATAAGGACTTGCAACTTGTCCCACAAAAAAAACAAAAAACATTTTTAATAGCACCATTTTGGGCTAAATAGAATTTATTGATTAACTTTTATTAACTTTTTTTGGGAGGAATAGAAAAAAAAACCCAGCAATTTCCCCACACTTCTTTGCTTAAATTTACGGCGTTTACCCTGTGGTATAAATAACATAACTTTATTCAGCGGTTTGTTAAGATTACGACGATGCCAAATTTGTATAGTTTTCTTATATTTTACTACTTTTACACAGTAAAAACACCTTTTTTTTTTTCAAAATTATTTGTTTTTGTGTCGCCATATTTTAAGACCCATAACTTTTGGTTTTTTTTCGCCGATGCAGCTGTATGACGGCTTTGTTTTTTGCGGGACGACTTGTAGTTTTTATTGGTACCATTTTGGAGTACATGCGTATTTTGATCACGTCTTGTAAAAAAAAAAATGTATAGGCTGGATGAACAAAAAACTACAATTCTGACATTGTTGTTTATTTTATTTTTTACGGCGTTTGCCATGCGGTTTAAATAATGTAATTGTTTTATAGTTGGTAGTTACAGACGTGGCGATACCAAATATGTGTAACTTTTTTATTTTGTTACATGTTTTGTTTTTTTTTTACTTGGGATTTTTATTTATTCTTAAAGAGGCTCTGTCACCAGATTTTGCAACCCCTATCTGCTATTGCAGCAGATCGGCGCTGCAATGTAGATCAGAGTAACGTATTTTTTTTTTTTTAAAACGAGCATTTTTGTCCAAGTTATGACCATTTTTATATTTATGCAAATGAGGCTTTCTAAAGTACAACTGGGCGTGTTTAAAGTAAAAGTACAACTGGGCGTGTATTATGTGTGTTACATCTGGGCGTGTTTACTTCTTTTACTAGCTGGGCGTTGTGAATGGGAGTGTATGATGCTGACGAATCAGCATCATCCACTTCTCTTCGTTAACACCCAGCTTCTGGCAGTGCAGACACAGCGTGTTCTCGAGAGATCACGCTGTGACGTCACTCACTGCCCCAGGTCCTGCATCGTGTCAGACGAGCGAGGACACATCGGCACCAGAGGCTACAGTTGATTCTGCAGCAGCATCAGCGTTTGCAGGTAAGTAGCTATATCGACTTAAAAAACGTTACTCTTATCTACATTGCAGCGCCGATCTGCTGCAATAGGAGATAGGGGTTGCAAAATCTGGTGACAGAGCCTCTTTAACTTTATTAAACTTATTTTTTTAAAATGTTTAGTCCCATTATAATACACTTCAATACTTCTGTATTGCAGTGTATTATACAGTGTATTATTGCCTGTCAGTGTTAATCTGACAAGTATCTGTTAGGCCATGCTCACTATTGTTGACCGCCACATCTGAGGGTTTAAACGGGCAGGATCAATGTTGCTTTCTATCCTGCCTATTCTAGCAGGTCTGCTACATGCTCTCAGCTACCTCTGGTAGCTGAGAGCAGGGAGCTTTAACTGCTCCAGGTGGCGCTGCTTTATTCTGATGCAGCACCATAAAAAGGCACATGCATCCGAATAAAGGCAGTTAGTGACTGCCGTGAAAAGACGTATTGGCGGTCACTAACCGGTTAATGTGAGGCACATGGAAGTTCAAAATTGATAACACAATGTGCCTCACATCAGAAGATGCTAACAGTCTCCTATACACCGCCTACAGAGAAGATCCATTATAAATGTCACAATATTCTTTTTCTCTGAAAATTGTCCTATAGCTCAAAATGATATAAAGTTCAGCAACATCTGACTAGCTGACGATGTTCATGTCTATGTTAAAGCAAGTATTTTCATTTTGTAAAAATGAAATGTGTATTTTGTAGTTATACTTTGTAGAAGAAACATTCTTAGCCGTGTTGAACGTTAATGAGTCATTATTTCATCAGTGTCTATCAGGGTTGCCAACTGTCCATAAATTCCTGGACAGTCCGTAAAAATAAGGGTCTTTTTTTTTTCCTGTGTCCGTAAAAAAAAACCTCATGCGTCTGTGATTTTTTTTTTTTTAAGTTGAATGAGTTTGTGCAGATTATTGGGATTGTAATGATCATTGGTTTAGAGGTCACAGTAGATGCTGCTAATGTGTTCATATCACTAATCTAAGCTATAGACATATATTACTTATAATCTTTATGATTCATTGTGGTTTTCCAAATTGTCTGTAAAATATGTTTGCTGTCTGTGATTTTTGGATAAGTTGTCCTGAGGAAAAAAAACATCAGTATGGCAACCTTGCTGTGCGTGTACGGTGAACAGTATTGTTTTACTATTTGGTCAATAATTTTTCTCCTGCTCATTAATTCACTATAAAACAACTATAAACGATAAAGGGAAAAAAATTAAATTGAGGTTTGTCAAACAGAGACCTGGTGGGATCATCTATGGGCATGAATGACAAATGTTCTCCACCATTAATACATTGGCTTCTATATCTTAGGATGAGGGGTTAAGTTTCTTAATATGTATATTTCTTTATAGGAATGTATCGCGTGTGTTCTCTGTTTTCTTTGGACGGTATACCTTTGACTGTTGGATTATTAGACTTGATTGTGAGAATGTCCAATCTATTATTTATCAGTCCCAGTTTGCACAGTTCATAGGAGCATAAGAATGACATAGGCACTTTGTCCTTAGCGGCAGGACCCTTTATTTTGTATGACTGTGCTTGTGGGAGAATGGCTATGTTCTGAATCTGCGTCATTCATTCATTGTGTGAGATAATCGGAGCATTACAGACAATTTCACGGGTTGTTGTTGTTGTTGTTGTTGTTTTTCCCACATTTTCTTTATTTTTAGTTCCTCAAAGTATGGGTGGATTAATATTGTCCATTTATACAGCAGGTGCTCCTGGTCTGCAGGACAGTCTGATTATTTAATATATATTGTGGGCAATTAGACCATGTCATGCCCTCTTATTATCGTATTAATTAGACTATAAGATGCACCCAAGTTAAGACAACAGAAAATAAGGTCAAAAAGATTGCAGGCTAACGAAGACTTCACTGGTGAGTAGTGGTGGGCTCAGTCTCACCCGTTCTGGTGGTCTAGGGCAGAGGTAAGGTGAATGCCACCAGTCCGGGAGGTCTCGGCTAATGGAGGGGTGCCTGATGCTCCAGGGTAGTGCATAGGTTAAAATGTTTTATTCCTTGGCGGTGTAGGATAATGGAAGGTTTTATGCCCTTTTGGTGGTTTTGGGTAGAAGAGGAGTTAATATTTTATACCCTGGTGGTTTAGAGTAATGGAAGAGTTAATGCTCGTTTCTTTGGTGACCTATGGCAGAAGAGGGGGTTAATACATGGTCCAAAAAACAAACCGAGAAATATAATTAAACTTAATGAATAATTAAGGTTGTGTGGCAGAGCCCTTAACGGGCTGAAGACAAAACTTGCATTTAAAAGGAACACTTGATCCTATCCTGTCTCTTATTCCAATTCAAATATATGAAGGGGTAATATATCTCCCTCAGTTTTTTGAGATGGGTTAAATAGTTGATCAGGTTGAAAAAAGACACCGGTCCATCAAATCCAACCTATAATCCTACCGTGTTAATCCAGAGGAAGGCAAAACCCCCATGAGGTTGATGCCAATTGCCTCATTAGGAGAAAAATTCCTTCCCGACTCAAAATAAATCCCTGGATCAACGTCCCATCTCCAGAATCTAGTACCCATAATTAGTAACACTATATTTTTCAAGACATCAAGGCCCTTCTTGAACTTGTTTGAATAAATAAACCATTACAACATCCTGTGGCAGACAATTCCATAGTCTCACTGCTCTTACAATAAAGAATCCCCATCTGTGATGATGGTGAAACCTTTTTTCCTCTAGAGGTAGAGGATGCCCCCTTCCTTGTCCTTGTTACAGGCCTAGGTGTAAAAAGATCATTCTAAAAATCTCTGTACTGTCCAATTATATATTTGTACATTGTAATTAGATCTCCCCTAAGCCGTCTTGTTTCTAAACTGAATAGCTCCAAGTTTGATAACCTTTCTTGGTAATGCAATCCCCCCATTCCCTTAAAGAGGACCTGTCACTAGGCCATATAAGTTGAACTGGTCTACTGACCTGAATAGAGCCATCTCCTTGATTCCAGCACTGTTTGTTTTGTTTTTTTCTTCCTGGACTCTCCCGTTACAGAAATATGGCCCAATGTTGGGTTGGCTCCCTCTATTCTATTTTTCTGTCGTTAGCCAACAGGACGTGAACTGCCCTCTTGCTGCTTCGCACCGATTGGTCAGCAGCAGTGATGGGAAAGCTAGCTCTACCCCATTTGCTAACCATAGCCAATTTGCATATAGGGAGCCAACACAACAGTGGGTCATGTCTCTGGAACAGGGGAGGGTCCAGGAAAAAAAAACGGCGCTGGAATCAGGAAGACGGCGCTATTCAGATCAGTAAGGGCCTGTTCACATCAGCATTCGCTTTCCGTTCCAGGGTTCCGTCTGAGGTTTCCGTCGGGTGAACCCCGCAACGGAAAGTGAAACTGAAACCACAGCTTCCGTTTCCGTCACCATTGATATCAATGGTGACGGAAACATTGCTAATGGTCGACTGCGCTATTGATTCCGTCGGTAAAACGGAAACCTGCTGTAGTGGTGACGAACGGAAACCATTAGCGATGTTTCCGTCACCATTGATATCAATGGTGACGGAAACGGAAGCTGTGGTTTCAGTTTCACTTTCCGTTGCGGGGTTCACCCGACGGAAACCTCCAACGGAACCCTGGAACGGAAAGCGAACGCTGATGTGCACAGGCCCTTAACCATTTCAACTTATATGCACCTGTTATAGTTCAGCAATGTCCTTATACACAGGGGCCAAAAATAGTACACAATATTGCATGTGTGGTCTGACCAGTGATTTGTATAGAGGCAAACCTATGTTCTTGTCATGAGCATCTATGCCTCTTTTGATGCTTCCCATGATTTAATATGCCTTGGCAGCAGCTGCCTGGCACTGGTTGCTAAAGGGGAATCCACCAATATCCCCAAATCGTTTTCAGTAGCAGTTTTACCTAGTGTTTTACCATTTAATGCATAATTGTAAAATTAGTTTCCTCTGCCCAAGTGCATAACCTTACATTTATCAACATTAAACTTAATTTGACAATTATCTGCTCAAACCTCCAGCTTCCCCAAATCCCTCTGTAGTATTACATTATCCTCCTCTGTGTTGATTACTTTACAGAGCTTAGTGTCTTCTGCAAATACTGAAATTAGACTCTGTAAACCCTCTACAAGGTCATTTATAAACATTAAAAAGAAGAGGGCCCAATACTGACTCCTGTGGAACCCCACTAGTAACTGTGACCCACTCTGAGGCTGTACCATTAATAACCACCCTCTGATTTTTATCACTGACCCAATTACACATATTTTCCCCCAGTCCCACCAACTTCATTTTATATACCAACCTGTTATGCGGCACAGTATCAAACACCTTTCCAAAGTCTAGATACAACACATCCTAAGCCTTACCCAGGTCCAGTCTAGAACTTACCTCCTCATAATAAGATTGGATTGACAGGACCGATCCCTGATAAACCCATGCTGATGCTGCGTTAACAGTTTTTCATTGAGATACTAAAGAATAGCATCTCTTAGAAAATCCTCATATAGTTTGCCCACAATGGAGGTTAAACTTACAGGCCTATAGTTTCCGGGCTCACTTTTTGAGCCCTTTTTGAATATTGGCACCACATTTGCTATGCGCCAGTCCTGTGGAACAGACCCAGTCATGATAGAATCCTTAAACATCAGAAATAAGGGTCTGTCCATCACGGTACTTAATTTCTGCAGAACGCGGGGGTGTATACCATTCAGATCCGGTGATTTGTATATTTCAGTGTTTTTAAGGTGGTGCTGCACTTTTTGCTGGGTTAAGCAGGTGACATTTAATGGAGAATTTACTTTATCACCAGTCTTTTTGTCTGACATTGGATTTTCCTGTGTAATTACAGTAGAGAAAAAGGAGTTTAATAAAAGAATCCAGGATTAGATAACGGAATCCAGGAAAGCGAAGTTTCCTCAGCAAATCTAGTTTGCTGAGGCTTTTGTAGAATGTGTTCTAGGACTGGATTTCTATGAAATGGCGGGTAGTATTGGTAGTGAGATCTGTCATTCTCTTCCCCCACTCCAGTACGGGCGTTACCCCTAGCCCAGTTATCTCAAGTAAAACTACTGGGCTCATTACTGAGTTATAAAAACTCTGCAGTTACTTCAGGGAGGGTTAGAGCATGGGAATCCACACAAGGATAGTGGAAAAGCATTTTCCAAGTGTAAAGGTTGATTTGCTGTCTCTGGGAAGTTTATTCTCTGAACAGTCTTATGCATTGTTCCTGGTGTGTTTGTGCCCTAAGGAGTGTCAACACTTCTATACATTTTCCATTACGTGCAGGGGTGTTCAGCTTCATGCACCAGGTACCTGAGCAGTAGCTATTTCAGGACTTAAAGTGTACCAAACTTTTCAGGGGATTTTTCTAAATAATATGTGTGTACTAGGGATGTCACGATACCAGAATTTGGACTTCGATACCGATACTTCGTTTAGTATTGCGATTTCGAAACCAACAGTAATAAAAAAAAAAAATTCTTCAGTTTTCTGATGTGAGGCGCGAGGTGTGATGATGAATTTTGAACGCGCCTCACATTAATAGTAATTAATCCCATCATGTTTCTCAGTCATAATGGGTTAATGTGTGAGGTACATGATGGGGTTAATTACTATTAATGTGAGGCACATGGAGGTTAAATTCATCGCACCTCACATTAATAAGTGAATGAAAGCCGTGTTTATTTCATTTTTTTACAGCGCACACATCATAAATGATGCAAAAAAATTGTTGTGCGCGCCATTACTGAATGTGTGAATATTTTATGTATTGAGACTTATTTTAATGTTTATTGTAAAAAAGGTGAATGTGTGTTTTTTTTTTTAATTTAACAATACTTTGTTTTTACTTTATTTTTAAACTTTAATGTACTGACATATATCAGATATGTGCCAGTACATTAGCCTGTGTACGTATAGTACACAGGCAGTTGTTAGGACATACTTGGGTATGTCCTAACAACATGAAATATGGTAAGACAGCCCTGGGGTCTGTCAATAGACCCTGGGCTGTCTGCCCATATATGGTATGGCCCTCGATCGCGTCACAGGAATTCCCTGTGACGCGTTCCAGGGGCATCCCCCCTTCTCATTTTCTCCTGAATGCTGCAGTCCGCTGTGATCGCAGCATTCAGGGGAATAACGGCGGAGATGAGAGGTTGATCTCCGCCATTATAGAGCGGGGCTGCGGCTGTGTAATACAGCCATTGCCCCGCTCCTGACAGGAAGTGTGCGCGCGGTCAGTATGAGGAGGTGCGGCTGGCGCTGCAGTAATGAGCGGCAGTTCAGGCACTGAAGACAGAACATGGGAGTGTTTTGTAGAGCGCCCGCCATGTTCTGTCTTCAGTGCTGCCGCTCATTAGTGAAGCGCTGATCGCATCATCCTGACCCCGCGAACTTATCATGACTCAGGAGCGGGGCTGTGGCTGAATTACACAGCCGCAGCCGCGCTCCCATACATTCATGTGTTACTATACTGAGCTGCGCGGCTGCGCAGCTCAGTATCGAAATACAGGAAATAGCAGTATCGAACCGTTTAGGGATGCAGAGTATCGAAACAGTATCGAAGTTTTGATGCACCGTGCATCCCTAGTGTGTACATGAGGAATAACACTATTTCTTGCCATTATATAACTTGTATTCTGCATTTTTTAGCAGTTGTCCTCACTGCATCTCTAAGGGAGAGTTCACACAGAGTTTTTTGACGTGGAAACTGCGCCGCAAAACGTGCCCAAAAAATGGCCCAAAATGCCTAACATTGATTTTAATGGGAGGCGCAAGCGTTTTTTCCCGCAAACTGAAAAACCGGCTCGCGGGAAAAAGAAGGGACATGCCCTATCTTTGGGCGTATTTCGCTGCGTTTTATGCCCGTGGCGCTCAATGGCCGTTGGCGGAAAACGCCGCAAAAATCGGCTTGCAGGCGGAGGAAAATCTGCCTCAAAATTCTAAATGGAATTTTGAGGCAGATTTTCCTCTTGCAAAAAACTGTGTGAACCCAGCCTTATTCTTAGTTTTGTCTCAGGTAGTGGGTGGAGCCCAACTGCTATCATGTCTTCTAAATACTGCACACATAGAAGAGGAGAATCCTGCTCTCCTTTATCTGTCATACATATATATATATATATATAATTATTAAAGTTGCAGAAGCATGGAGGAGATTATACAGCAGTAATGAGCAGTGTAGCTGAGAATCCAGCACTGAGGTGACAGCCCACTAGTATGAGTTATATGTGTCACCTCTCGCTTTCCCCTGTCCTCTGCCTCCTCCTGCTCCCCTCCCCTTTTTATTGACTTCTATGGGCCGCAGCGTCTGTGTCTCTCTTTTTGCTTCTGCTACCCCTTCCCTCTCCAAGGCTTCTATAGGCAGCAGTGTGTGTGTGTATCTCTCTCTGATTCTGCTGCCCCTTTCTACTACACCTCCACTCTTCTTAGACTACTATGGGCAGGCTGTGAAGCCACTGGCGTGAGCTTTGACAGAGACACACCCCTATTTCCTGCAGTCCGTTTCCTCTGTTCTGTAATTAGAGACAGATTTTGCTTTACCACAAGGATGACAGCAGATTACAGGAAGGTAGACACCTAGTGGCAGTAACTTCACGCAGAATTTGCATGACTGAAATGACAACATTTTAATAGTAAGTAAGTTGCAAAGTTGATGTATATCAGGTATACTAGATTAGCATACGTTGTTTGAAAAGTTCTTATCCATTTGAAGCTTTAGTTCACCATTGCACGATTACAAGAATAGCAATTATAAATCGAAGCTACGACACCGATGTGAACAGAGCCGAAGTTATTGCTGTTAGGGTTCACCTATGTATACTATTGATCAGGCCACGCATTCAGTTATGTACGCTCACTCGAAGGGTCTGTATAATTTTCTTAACAAGCTTGATCTTTTCATTATATTCTGTAGAATTATTATTATAACTTTTTTTTTTTTTTTTTTTAAAGAGATTTGCTTCAAAGAGTCTTTGTCCCTTGCCGACAGCCTGTATAACCTTCAGTTAATTCAGGAATTCTGTCAAGAGTATCTGAATGGATGTTGTCATTTTAGTTTGGAAGATATGCTGTATGCCTCGTCTTCTATCAAGGTCTGTATCCAGTTTATTTCATGGAAATTGTACAGTATTTAAAAAAAAAAATCGATAAATAGTACGGGAGGTTTTCTATAGCATTCATAACAAAGCTTAAAGGTAACCTGTCGCCATCTTTCGCCCCCTTACTCCCTCCTGCCACTACCAATGTGCCATGTTCACGCTGGGAATACAAGTCTGTCCTCACTATCAATCACCTAGAATGAGACACAATCTTTCTGCAATTACATTATAAAGTTACCTGGCGCCGTATGTAAATGACCTTAGATGAGTCCGGCTTATTCATGCGCTTCTCACGCAACCGCCTCCAGTCTTTTAATTGACGTTCCAGTTCCATCCCGCCTCCTGGATGCACTCTATGAAAGCTTGTGTTGTGTTTAATAAAATTGCTCTATATATATCTAATAAATATGTAATATGTGCTTAATCAACTACATTTGTATTATTTTTTAGCCTTTAAAGACCACGAAAATGATAGTTTATTCATATTATGGTTTGCTGCATTTAACAGATATACCATATCTTTTATTCTTTGGGTTTTGTTTTTGTCTTTTCAGGCCAATTATTTGGTATTCATGGCGGAACTTTTCTGGTGGTTTGAAGTTGTAAAGCCCTCATTTGTACAGCCACGAGTGGTTGATACACAAGGTATGCTTTCATCGCTAATATTCAATGCAAAGGGGTTTTCAGAGGACTATCAAATATTCATAGCGTTTTCACTGTAAAGCACGATTAGTAAATCTGTCAGAAAAAGACAAAGAAAACATGCAGACCTATAAAACAGTTGCTTGTCCATGCTACAAGTGGTTAGGGTTCTTTCACATTGCCGTCTTTAAGCCCCATATTCCCATCTGTATATTTTTGGGCAATCACAGGATTGGATCCACACTACAAGTAAAAAATCCTTTGCTGCTACATGGAAACAATCAACAAGCTGCTGCTGAAGGATCCTATTATATGTCTCTATTTAGTACTGTGCATGCCCAAGAGTTTTACTATTCTGGATGGACTGTGGTCCAATTCATTCAGTAACTGCATGAGTATCCATTATCATCTTTTTAGTGAGACCTCCCATCCCATTTTAAAAACATAAATTTTATTTAATGCATAGAGAGCGAGTTTACTACTGTGGTGTGTGTGAGGAATAAATAAAAAGTGTAATAAGGTCCAATACATACAGCCGTCTACTGCACAATTGATTTGTTAAAATGAAAACCATAATATAGTCTACCATTTGCATTTTGCTTTCAGAACCCATAAAGGCAACTTCAAAATCATCACATTTTAACAGGAGGCATACATTAGGAAGTTCCTCAAATGCAAGGTATACTGATATTACCTACTATTTTGACGTGTTAACATAGAATACAAGTTTTTTTGTAAGATACTAAATCTGATGAATTGTTAAGTTATCTAGATATTAAAGTGTCATTACTGGGTAAAAGTGTTATTTTAAAGGGGTTTTCCAGTCTTAAAAAAATGTGTGCAAATGATTTAAAGGGGTATTCCAAAGATTAACATTTGCCACCTATCCACGGGATAGATAATTAATATCTGATCGCTGGGACCCCCACCGATAACTAGAACGGAGGTCTCGAACCCTAAGTTCCACTCACTGTCCCCCCCGGAGTTAGGTGGCGCTTGAATGAAGTGGAGGACAAGCATTCACCCTGCGGCACCGTCCTATAGGGCTGACGAAAACAGGCAAGCGCTTTACTTGGCTTTCTCCATCAGTACTCTAGCATTTGAATGGAGCGGCAGTGCACTTGATCATCCAGTGCTCCATTCAGAGTTCTCTTCACCATGGAGGTGCAGTGTGGAGGGACACCCGTTCTAGTGATCAGTGGTGGTCCAAGCGGAGGGGCCCCCCCAGTGATCAGACATTTATCACCCATCCTGTGGATGTCATAAATGTTAATCTTGGAAATACCTCTTTAACAACAGTAAGATCAGTCCCTTACTAATGTACTGTCTGTAGCTGAAATGCCTCAGAAAGCCACTCTCGCATGCAGTCAAATGACCATGATCCTGGTGTTTATGTCCTGCTTGTGTGACGCTCCGTACACTGAACACTTGGTTATCTCCCCTCCCTGTAGTGTACGGGACGTCACACATCACTTGCCTCTTATCTCCACTGCTCTTTGCTTTCCCCTCTCCCTCCTTGTTTCTGGAGGGATCGTGTTTCACATGCTGGGCAGCAGATCATGCAGAGTATAGCAGCAGAACAGCAGAGCTGTGTCTTAGTATCAGACAGTGAGTAATTACAGCACTACCTTACACCTTGTAATAGGGGGGCATGCACAGAGCTGTAAATAGATGTCCGGGAGACAAATCACGGGAACTGTAGTCCTTTACATGGTAATCCTGCCCACAGCCAGCCCTAGCAAAATGTAAACAATAGTGCTGCACAGAACTGGGCAACATAATAAAAATTTAATAATTAGCTACGTTGACATCATCTGGTGACCATTCAGACACATATAGGTATTTTTCTGTATTATTTATAAGCTCAAAAAAATCTTTTAAGCACCAGTATACGGTTTTATTTAGCTTAGTGTCATCTGTCAGTGAAATAGTTGCGAACCTGGTACCATTTTTCACTGACACTGATGTCATTTCACAATGATAATCATGGTCTAAAGAACCATTGATCCCATTTAGTGCCTGATGCTCTGTACAAATGCCAGTGATGCTATGCTAACTCTGGCGACAGGTGCCACTGACCATATGCAATTCTTGACAAAAATAATTTCATATTCTACACCCATGTCATTCATCTTGATAAGAAATGGTGAGATAATTGGTTAAAGGGTTATCTCACTGGCCCTAGTAATTGCGTACTTATAGTCACTGGGTGTCAAACCTAAAGAGTTTAAAGGGGTTTTCCAGTCCCTAAAAATGTATGGCTATCCTCAGGATAGCCATTAATGGCTGATTGTTCAGGGTCCGACTGCCAGGACCCCCACCTATCAGCTGTTGTACTTGTACGAGTTCTGCGAACCCTTCATTCTGGTCACTGCACGGTTCACATTATTACAGCCTTCTCCCATTCACTTCAATGGGAGGAGGTTGTAATACTGTCAGTCGCTGATACTGCTGTGTCGGCGATTCACAATACGAGCAGTGACCGGAATGACGGGGAAGAATGTTGCTATATCTTTGCTTTTTACACTAGAAATTCACTTCTCCTTCATAGATCTACAATCACTTCCAGTTTCAGAGAAATTTGGAAATTCTCCATTTCCACACTAATGCCCTTGTGCCTCTTTCTTCTAGCAAAAATGTTTTAAAACTTTTTAACTTTTGGATGTGACAAAGGTTATTAATTGTAATTTACCTTGTAGAAACCCACAAGATGCGTTGCCATCACCTGGTCCAGGTAAGAGTTCCTTTTCTGTTAGAATGACCATAAAATCATGTTATCAGTTTAAGAGAGAACCGTTGATAAAATATCAGATCTGATTGATGAAAGCCTTTTACAAGATTCCAAAATATATTAAGCATGCCTAAATATATATATTTTATCACTGGTGGGAGCATCAAAATGTAAGGAAATACTCACCTCTTCCAGCTCCTGGATTGAGACAGGTTAGGGTGGACAGAAGTAATAAGTGATGTTCTTAGCTGTGCCACCAGCTCTATTCACTGAAACGGATGTCTGATTACAGACGTTCCCACTGTGTATGGAGCATCTCAGACTAGTGGCAATATGGCAGAAGCGGTAGTCTGAGACGCTCCCTACACTGTGCGGACACCTTTTGATCAGGTATTAGGATAGTCACAGTTGCTATGACTACCGCCGTATCCTATTGGGTTAATATACCTGTTAAGCGTTAAATATGCAAATTTAATAGCTTTAAGCTCTGGGCATTTAGGCAAATTACAGAATTATTACAAAGGTGGCATTCTCTATGCAACAATTCTTGCACACTTCTGTTTAAGTTATCAGTACGCCTGCAGTGGTGCCATCATCTGCATGTAGGTCATGAAAAGTCTGGAGCATAATGGACACAACAATCATGAATTTTCCATTTATAAGGTTACAAGTTTTTCTACTGAAAGTAGTTTTGCTACCATCAGAGCTAATTTCCCACAGTATCCCAATTTCAATGGTGGCAAAATATCTTCAGACGTGTGTTTATATAAAGGAACACTGTTATGCCTAGTGCATGGTCGGAGAGCGTGGAAAATGACACATGAATTTAAAACCACACCAAAGAGAAAAAAATCCCTGTGTGACCTCCCCCCTCAGGTCCCGTGTCTTATAACTTTTGACATTGCATAGATACACGTTTAAACACACTATCTGGCCTGAAGTATGTGGACCATCACACCTATATGAGCTTGTTGGACATCCCATTATAAAACTATGGGTGAATATGGAGTTGGGCCCCCTTTAATTGCTATCACATCCTCCTCCGCTCTTCTGGGAAGACTTTCCATGAGATTCGTTGAGTGTGTCTGTGGGAATTTGTGCCCATTCACCCAAAGAGAATTTGTTAGATCAGGTTTTGATGTTTGGTAAAAAGGTCTAGATCACAATTGGTGTTCCAATTCATCCCAAAGGTTTTAAATAGGCTTGAGGTTAGGGCCTTGTGTGGGCTACTGGAGTTCTTCTACACCAAACTCGTATCTTCATGGACTTTTATTTGTACACAGTCATGCTGGAACAGGAAAGGGCCTACCACAAACTTGTGGCACAAAGTTGGAAGCAAACAATTGTCCAAAATGTC
Organism: Rhinoderma darwinii; assembly: GCF_050947455.1. Classification (NCBI taxonomy): domain Eukaryota; kingdom Metazoa; phylum Chordata; class Amphibia; order Anura; family Rhinodermatidae; genus Rhinoderma; species Rhinoderma darwinii. The sequence goes on from NC_134693.1 coordinate 55,984,143, forward strand.
TTTGCATGCTGTAGAATTACTATTACCCTACACTGGAAATAAGGGCCCTCAAAAAAAAGCCCTAGACCATTGCATTCCGGTAGGTAGGGTTCTCCTGGCATCTGCCAAACCTAGATCAGACTACAAGATGGACATGTTTCCTCTGCTTCAGAGTTCAGTGATGTCTTGGCCCCTGCGCATAGTGGTCTTAGGAATGTGTTGAGCTGCTCGACCATGGAAACCCATTTAATGAGGCTGCTGACAGACAGGTCTTGAACTTACGTCTTTGCGTGGTCTACTGCTTTGTGGCTGATCTGTTTTTAGTCCTAGACACTTCCACTTCACAATAATAGCACTTATAGTTGACTGGAGTAGATCTAGCAGATCACAAATTTTACAAACTGACTTGTTGTAAAGGTGGCATCCTATGACCATGCCACGTCTATAGTCACTGAGCTCCTCAGTACGACCTATACCTCTACTAATGTTTGTCTGTGGAGATTACATGGCTGTGTGCTTGATTTTATTCACCTGTTTGCAATGGGTGGGGCTGAAACACCTAAAGTTAATAATTGATTATAGTGGAATTTGAGAGCTCAAAATACTGTCAAACTGCGGAATAGGCACAAAAGTTGCAATTTTCACCACAAATTGCAACTTTTGTGCAGTTTGTGACTTTTCTACGGCAGAAAACTTGCCTAGAAAAGTAAATTAATTCCACACTTAGTCTGTGTCATCATGCTGATGTCTTGACTCAGCCACCTACAAAATCAACTCTTTGGCTGTAGTCTATAGAAGAAAAATAAAAGTTTATATTCAGTTGCAGATGTAAACCCATTACTAATATAACCTATGTTAATATTTCAGCTGTTATTCGAAGATCATCTTCAATGTCTTACGTGGATGGACAGGTTGGGACTTGGCCCAAAGAAAAACGGTAAGTAAATTTAACAATCATTATACATACAGATGTATCCACCTTAAACTTCTCTTGAATTGCGTCAGGTTATACAGTTTGTCATGATACCAATTCAACACAATTTCGCGACATCCAGTAAAAGAAAAAGTATACGTTAACGTATACTTTTTATTAACATGAGACTTTATGGGTGACTGATGGACGATGGATAGCATCTGTCCGAGGCATCCAGCACAGACATCCAGTAAAGAAAAACATAAATGTTTACGTTTTTTCTTTTTAACATGGGAGTTATTGGCCGACATTGGTATACGTCTTTTTTACATTTTTGTTTAACATCTCAAATCATACATCTCAGGATATGTAAAGTTTAGAGGTAAGTTAAAGGAGGACACATCTGTATAAGCGTAGGTTTAGAAGGTGAATAAATATCTTAAGCCTTCTATGCTAAAAAAAAAAATACAAGGGATATGCAGTTGCATTTCTAGTAAGTGTAAATTTCCCTGTATAATAAAGGAAACACTTTAAAAGGTATGTCAGCTTTTTTACTGCAAATATTAAAGAAAAAAGACACAAAAAGTATGTTAATTTTCAATTTCCAGATGAAAATGTTGCTTCTAATTAACAATTCTAAAGTCTAGCGTATTTTATTATTTTCAGAACGTAAAAATGTAAAGGATAAATGCCAATCATGCCCCCTACAGCAGGGGTCTCAAACTCGGCCTGGTAAGTGGGCCGCATATAGAAAAAATGGGAAGTTGACGGGCCGCATTACTTTCAAATTTGATACAATACAAAATAATTGTTAATCAATTAGTTATTTGAACTACTATAACACTATATTACTAGAATAATAATACTACATTACTATAATAATAGCGCTAGGTTTAAAATTTGAGATATTTCTCCACGTGCTTATTTCAACAATCCAGCTTTCCAGTTTAAGTGTCGCTAAATGCAGTCCGGCGGCTCAGTTAGCACACATGTCAAGATTGGGCAGCCCCTTTTTAGATAGTGCCGCAGTGCCCTCTGTGGATGCTGCCGCAGTGCCCTCTGTGGATGCTGCCGCAGTGCCCTCTGTGGATGCTGCCGCAGTGCCCTCTGTGGATAATGCAACACACCCCTAGATAAGGCCACAGTGCCCTCTGTAGATAAGGCCACAGTGCCCTCTGTAGATAAGGCCACAGTGCCCTCTGTAGATAAGGCCACAGTGCCCTCTGTAGATAATGCAACACACCCCTAGATAATGCCAGTGTACTCTTCAGATACTGTCACACACCCACTTGTAGATAACGCCACAGTGCCCTCTGTAGAGGCTGCCACAGTGCCCTCTGTAGAGGCTGCCACAGTGCCCTCTGTAGAGGCTGCCACAGTGCCCTCTGTAGAGGCTGCCACAGTGCCCTCTGTAGAGGCTGCCACAGTGCCCTCTGTAGAGGCTGCCACAGTGCCCTCTGTGGAGGCTGCCACAGTGCCCTCTGTGGAGGCTGCCACTGTTTCCTCTGTGGAGGCTGCCACAGTGCCCTCTGTGGAGGCTGCCCCAGTGCCCTCTGTAGAGGCTGCCCCAGTGCCCTCTGTAGAGGCTGCCCCAGTGCCCTCTGTAGAGGCTGCCCCAGTGCCCTCTGTAGAGGCTGCCCCAGTGATGTCAGGGGCTTGCCCAGAGCTGGAGTCCCAGACAGAGCACTAGTAGGCTCTTCCTGGGACTCCAGCTGTGCTCCTGACATCACTGAGACTCCTGCTCTGGGGAAGCCCCTGACATCATTCTCGATGTATGGACAGCGATGTCAGAGGCTTCCCCAGAGTCCCGGAGCAGAGCCGATAATAGCGCTCTGCCCGGGACTCCGCTCTGGGGAAGACCCTGACACACTGTCCATATATGGGCTGCAATGTCAGGGAATTCCACAGAGTCCCGGAGCAGAGCCGACACCAGCTCTCTGCTCGGGACTCCGGCTCTGGGGAAGCCCCAGACATCGCTGTTCATATGTGGACAGCGATGTCAGGGAATTCCACAGAGTCCAGGAGCAGAGCCGACACCAGCGCTCTGCTCCGCTCTGGGCAAGACCCTGACACACTGTCCATATATGGGCAGCGATGTCAGGGAATTCCACAGAGTCCCGGAGCAGAGCCGACACCAGCGCTTCCCTCCGGACTCCGGCTCTGGGGAAGCCCCAGACATCGCTGTTCATATGTGGACAGCGATGTCAGGGAATTCCACAGAGTCCAGGAGCAGAGCCGACACCAGCGCTCTGCTTCGCTCTGGGCAAGACCCTGACACACTGTCCATATATGGGCAGCGATGTCAGGGAATTCCACAGAGTCCCGGAGCAGAGCCGACACCAGCGCTCTGCTCGGCACTCCGGCTCTGGGGAAGCCCCAGACATCGCTGTTCATATGTGGACAGCGATGTCAGGGAATTCCAGAGTCTCGGAGCAGAGCCGACACTAGCGGCTCTGTGTCCCGCGGGCCGCAGATGACAGCCCCAGGGGCCGCCCGCGGGCCGCGTGCTTGAGACCCCTGCCCTACAGCATCCATTTTTATTCGGCTGTCTCGCCCTTTTATAACTAAAAAACAAACATGATTGGTATATATGACAGTTATACTGAATGAGTCCAGATAGAGAATATGTTAACTAAGCATTTGCTCAAATTCTGGCAGATATTTTTGTTTGTTATTGCTGAAGAGAAGACAATTCAATGTTTTTATCCTTTTTTTACCCAGTTACTGAATTGTTTGTGCAATCCATTTGTTTGGCACATTTATAGCACTCCTGATAGTTCAGTAACTGAATTTCTGTCCAGTTTATCACGTAAAGCATCCCTTGTGGGAAAAATATCTTTCTCCTTTTGCGTGTCTTTCTGCCATGTTTTGTTTTTTTTTTGTAACTTTCATTTTGAAGTGAATAAGTCTAAAGGGTTGGCTGGTGTCCGAATGAGTCTAAAGGCTGGAGCTACAGTGAGGGGCCTGACCAGTCCGATTCAGTGCAGCTCAGGATAGTATGTGAGGTCATGTGATAGACCAATTAACTGCTAAATTCCGTATTATATGAGGGCTGGACAATAGAGGCGTCCATTATGATTATTAATCCGTAGCTATGTTGTTCAGATAAATGGCTAAAATTCAGGTCAGCTGCAAAGTAAGTTACTGGAGGAAAATCACAGCCTCATGAGGCCTCATGCACACGACCGTATTTTTTCCCACCCGTAAATACTGGCGTAAATACGGGTCCGGTGTCACACGTATTCCACCCGTTTTGCACCAGTATTTACGAACCCGTGCCCGTAAATATGGGTCCGGTGTCACACATATTCCACCCGTATTTACGAGCACGTTTTTGGCGGCAAAATAGCACTGCACTAATCGGCAGCCCCTTCTCTCTATCAGTGCAGGATAGAGAGAAGGGACAGCCTTTTCTGTAATAAAAGTTAAAGAAATTCATACTTACCCGGCCGTTGTCTTGGTGACGTGTCCCTCTCTTCACATCCAGCCCGACATCCCTGGATGACGCGTCAGCCTGTGATTGACTGCAGCGGTCACATGGGCTGAAACGTCATCCAGGACGTCGGGCCGGATGTCGAGAGGGACGCGTCACCAAGGCAACGGGCGGGAGACCGGACTAGAGGAAGCAGGAAGTTGTCGGTATGTATGAACGTCTTTTATTTTTTACAGGTTTATACTGATCGGTAGTCACTGTCCAGGGTGCTGAAAGAGTTACTGCCGATCAGTTAACTCTTTCAGCTCCCTGGACAGTGACTATTTACTGACGTCGCTTAGCAACGCTGCCGTAATGACGGGTGCACACATGTAGCCACCCGTCATTACGAGAGCTCCATAGACTTCTATGGACTGTCCGTGCCGTTATTACGGCCTGAAATAGGACATGTTCTATCTTTTTCAACGGCACGGGCACCTTCCCGTGAGAAAACGGGAAGGCACCCGTCGCCAATAGAAGTCTATGAGCCCGTTATTACGGGTCGTAATTACGACCCGTAATAACGGGAGTTTTTACGGTCGTGTGCATGAGGCCTAGAATATATTATATGATTCTATAATTTTTCCAAAGACAGAGAAAAACTGCAGTGTTGATAGACACTCTTTAAAGGGAACAAGACAGTTAGATGATTGAACACAAATGTGGATTACACAAGCAGTAGAAATCTTAGTGTATGTCCATCTGTTCATCACCGTTTTAACCTAGATAAAAAAAAGTTCAACAATTTTTTAAATATATTGCATTATTTATCTCCTGATACATAATATGGTCCTGAGTTGCAGCCTCTAATATAGTCTACACCGTCTTCCTCTGTTATACAGGGTTCAGGGCCAAAATCTCCCAACTATCCGTACTGGTAATATGTATTCTGGAAATTGTCGTTTTTACTCCGAGAATAACCTGTCGTAGGAAAAACTAACCCTCTCGCAGTATTATAGGAGCTCAACAATATTCTTAAAGATAATGTTACAGGATCCATGCAGGTAAAAAAAAGTGCTGTTTAATCACCCACCCATCACATGAAAAAAAGCACAGTTTCTACCCGTGCAAGACCCTATGTGGGTTGAAACGTTTGCATTTTTTTATGTGTTGGATGGGTAACTAAACACCTCACTTTTTACCTGCATGAATCCTGTCACATTATCTTAATTTTTTGGTATGTTCTATTTCGAATTTGAGATTTTTGGACTGATCAGGAATTTTGCATCCCTCTTTTTTTTAGATTAATATATTAACTGCAAATGGTGCTCAAAGATTATATTCTTTCATGTTTCTTCCATATTGTTTTGTAAATTACTTTATCAATGTCCCTTGATGCCTATAGTGCTGAATAGTTTTGACACTGTCTTGCTTTACAATAATGATTTCTGGTGCCAACCAATTGGATATTTATTATTTTTTCCATTTTAGATCTTCAATGCATGGTGTATCATTTGACATTTCTTTTGATAAAGAAGATGGAATCAGCGTAACAACCCCAAGCAGACCAATACGAAGATCTATTAGTAATGAAGGCTTCTCTTTGAATCTGACTCGTGTTCCTAAACACATCAGAAAAAATCTTTCCTTCCAACCCATTAATGGACAAGGACAATCAGATAGCATTAATGAAGAATGGGGTCAGGCGGCACAGAACTATGATGACTTGTCACCCACAAGCAACCAGTGGGACTCAGATGAAGGTGACCAAAATAGGCAGCCAAACGGCCCACATGAGCATAGGATAGTTGGAGATGAACAGGATACTCAGATAGAAGCTCCAAGTATTGAGGAAGCCCTTGAAATCATTCACAACCCAGACAAAACTACTCCTATTATTACTGATCAAGTAAACAATGGCTTTTTTCTTCATAACAATGATATGAATGTGGGCTTGTTATTATCTCCGCTAGCTCTTACAGAGACTAATTTAGACTTTATTGGTAAAAAAGGATCCCAGAGCCCCGTTACTGACAATACAGAGGTTGACACCGGTATTCATGTACAATCAGATGACATTCCAGAAACTATGGATGAAGATTCTTCTTTGAAAGACTACACTGTCAGTTTAGATTCCGACTTAGAAGACCATCTAAAGTTGCAACAGGATTATGGAATTCACATACATAATGCTAGGGAACCAGTCAGTCCTTGCCCTAGCTCTGTTAGTGGCAAATCACAAGCAGGGAGTACAGCCTCTTCCAGTTCTGGTATCAAGATGACCAGCTTTGCAGAGCAGAAATTCAGAAAACTCAATCATGGAGATGGCCGTAGCAGTGGAAGCAGTTCCCAGAAAACAACTCCGGATGGTTCAGAACTAAATATTCCACAAGTGGTCGCGCTTGGCCAAATCCAAGAGGTAAACTCTCTTCCACAAGGCAAAGACACAACACAACTCTTGGCCTCTGAGGTGGTACAACTCAGAATGAAATTAGAGGAAAAAAGGAGAGCTATTGAGGCACAGAAAAAAAAGGTAGAGGCAGCGTTTACACGTCAACGGCAGAAAATGGGGAGAACTGCGTTTCTAACTGTGGTAAAAAAGAAGGCAGATGGTATCTCTCCCTTGCAAGAAGAAGCTGCATTGTTGGAAACTGAAAAAGCCCATCAAGAAATCTCAGCAGAAAAGGATATGAGAACTTCGTATACTCGCATCCCATGTCTAAAGCTAAATAGTGAGCAAACGTCATCTAGATGGCTGAAATCTCCTACAACACCTGTAGATACTGAAAAATCTTGGAGTCTAACGAGCCCAAGTGAAGAAAACATGACTGAAGTTGATGTAGGAGAGTACACGAAGTCTATTGAAAGACTAAATACCTCTCTGAATTTTTTGCAGCAGGAAATGCAAAGACTAGCTTTACAGCAGGACATGTTAATGCAAATGAGAGAGAAGCAAGCCTGGGTTATCTCTCCACCACAACCCTCGCCACAAAAACTGCCCCAGAAGGAGTCAAAACCAGCAACAAAGCCCTCAGTAACATGGTCCCCAATTCCTTGCTTTACCATGGAATCCCCTCGGCAGGCTAACAGATCTCCTCAAACTTCACTCAAAAAGACAGTGTCATTTCCTGTGAAATCCCAAAAAACACCTCGCCCTAATGAGCTTAAAATAACCCCTTTAAATCGCACTTTGACTCCTCCACAATCTGTAGATAGCCTTCCTCGCCTTCGAAGGTTCTCCCCAAGCCAGACACAAACTAGATCCTTTGTTTGCTTTGGAGAAGATAGAAAACCTGTTACTATAGATCCAGGAGTATCTCATACTGATCAATCTTCTAAAAGTGGAAATGGAGACATTGACAAGCGTTTTTTTCCATATCAGACTTTTGATTCGACTGAGAAGAAACCCATTGAATCCACCGTATCTGAAGTGTTGTCACAGCCTATTATAGAAACTGTGTGTGTTACACCGAACGATGATGTGTTCAGCCAGAGGAGCTTTTCATCCACTAAAAATGGCAGTCTTATTGAAGTCCCTCTCTCAAAGCTACAGCCTCCAGAGGAGACTTCTGAAAAAAGTGAAGCAGAAACTGAGAGTGAACAGATCACTGAAGACCAAAAAGTTTGTTGTGGCTTCTTTTTCAAGGTTGGCATTCTTGGTTATTTTATTATTATGTTTAATAACATAAAATATGTGAATGCAGGATGGAGCTGATGTGTTAATGGGGATGTTGAAGTCACCCATAATGATGACTGGGATGTCGGTTGAAAGGAAGAATAGGATCCAAGAGCTGAAGTGATCGATAAAGGTGGCTGCAGGGCCTGGTGGTCGGTAGATGATGGCCACTTGGAGGTTGGAGGAAGAGTAGATAGAGTGTACTTCAAAAGAAGTCTGCGGGAGGGTAAAGGTGGAGTTGGGTTAAAGGAGCAGTTCCCTGATAAGAAAATGCCGACATCTCCATCGCGTTTGTTGCCAGGGCGCGGAGTGTGAATAAAGTCAAGGCCGCCATAAGAGAGTTCTGAAGGGGAGGCTGTGTCAGAGTGTGTCAGTCATGTTTCATTTAGACCAAGGAAGGATAGATTGTGAAAAACGAAGAGGTTGTGGATGAAGGAAAGTTTGCTGCAGACAGAATTTACATTCCATAATGCTCCAGAGGGAGGGATTGGGGAGGTAGGGGTCAGAAAAATATGTTTGTGTTTTGAGGGGTTACAAAAAGTTTGTGGATTAATAGGTTATAGGATGGAGATCAGATAGTGGTAATTTGCTGATTGGGCCCAGGATTAGGAGATATGTCACCAGCAGTAAGGAGAACTAGAGCGAGTAGGTGTGAGTAGGAGAGTGCGTGGAGTGGTTGTGTGTGTTTGAAGAGGAAGGTTGTAATGTTTAGGAAAAGGGGGCACATCTTGTGGCCCGCAAAGACATTAGACATTCTGTGCGGTCTCCAGCTTCAGTGTGTTGTTAGCACTGTTAAGGGCACCTTTTCGCTGCCACTTCTGGGGGGGGGGGCATGGTGTGGTTGGCATTATTATAGGGGGGCATAATCTCTTACTATATTTTGCCTGTGTTAGGCCTGAGGAATCCGTGCATGACTGGTATGTTCTCTTTGGTGTCCTTTTAATTTCCTTTGTAATACACTGCCTCTCAGGCCCTGCGCTAGGTCTAATGCAGTGTGTCCGTTTTACCCAGAGTGATCCTTTAAAGTGGTGGAGACGTAGTCACACATGCATGCTGTTGTCTCCATTGTAGTTTATGGGAGTTGCGAAAATGCCCCCAAAATTGGAATCCCACCTTACAGAAACGTATGGCGTCTACAGTCAACATTTCATAAATGTCCCAGGTGATAATATCTCATTAAGTTTTATTGCGGCCCTTGAGAGCAATACAATCTGACAATGTGGCCCTCGGACCAGAAAAGGTTGTGCACCCCTGGTTTTGGCGGTCGGCAGAGGAAGTCAGATAAGTGGGTAGAAGAGAAGGAGAGATAAATAGTTCTTTACTAAGGTGTAGGGGTTTGGGGGAATTTGAGGCGTTTCAGGGCTAGGGGGAGCAATAATTGTACTGGCGAAAATAAACATTTTAGTTTAATAAAAGTAAGAGTAGAGTGAGCTAGAAAAGAGATCGAGTAGAGAATGTTTATGGCTTATAGTAGTCACGTTCAATTGTCTTCTGGTTCAATTCTGCTCTATTTGCACTAGGATGTTGCATTTTCAGCAAGAACCTACATTCATGAGGTGGTGGCAGAGCAGTATCTATATTTGTATAGTAGTTTCTTAAGGAAAGATGTAGATGTGTGTGGGGTATAGAGGTTATCTCCTGAGCCTGCTGTATACCGCTCTATATAATATACCCCTGACACTGCCCACAAACAGTATAATGCCCCCATAGTGCTCCCCACACAGTATAATTCCCCATAGCTGCCCCACACATTATAATGCCCCATAGCTGCCCCATACATTATAATACCCCATAGCTGCCCCCACACAGTATATTGCCCCCCATAACTGCCCTCCAGACAGAATAATGCCCCATAACTGCCCTCCACACAGTAAAATGCCCCTATGGCTGCCCTCCACACAGTATAATGCCCCTATAGTTGCCCTCCATGCAGTATAATGCCCCCATAGCTGCCTCCACACAGTATAATGTCCCTATAGCTGTCTCCACACAGTATAATGCCCCTATAACTGCCCTCCATGCTGTATAATGCCCCTTTAACTGCCCTCCAAACAGTATAATGCCCCTATAGCGGCTCTCCACACAGTATAATGCCCTCTATAGCTGCCCTCCACACAGTATAATGCCCCCTATAGCTGCCCTCCACACAGTATTATTCCCCCTATAGCTTCCCTCCAAAGTATGCCACCTATAGCTGCCCTCCACGCTCTATCATGCCACCATAGCTGCCCCCACACAGTATAATGCCCCATATAGCTACCCCCACAAACTCTAATACCCCATAACTAGCCCCCATAGCTGCCCTCCACACTGTATAATGCCCCTATAGCTACCTCCACACAGTATAATGCCAACTATAGCTGCCCCCACAAAGTATAATACCCCCATAACTGCACCCATAGCTGCCCTCCACACAGAATAATACCCCCATAGATGCCCTCCACACAGTATAATACGCGCATAGCTGCCCTCCACCCAGTATAAAATCCCCCATAGCTGCCCAAACGCTGTATAATGCCCCACAGCTGCCCCCACACAGTATAATGCTCCCATAGCTGCCCCCACACAGCTCTAATACTGCCTAATAAAATACATACTCACCTAACCCAGTTCCAACGACGAGTGTAAGAGATCCCTCTGTTCCTTTGGTCTGTGTGGCTCGGTGCAAGACAGGCGCGATTTAGATCACTGCTTCGCGGCTGTTTGCGCCGATCCATGAATGTCTGGTGATACATAGTGACTGGTAGAGCAGGGACCTTATGGCTCCCTGCTCTACTATTGTATTCAACTGTATGTGCGTCATGAGGACGCAGATACAGTTGAAACCGCTAAAAAAAAAAAAAAATGCAAGATGACGTCTGTTAATTGCACTGAATTTCCGTTTTTTGTTTTTTTTTCGATTAACTGCCCAGCCCTACTTCACACAGAAATATAGCAAACAAGTTTTTGGTTCACCTGACACAGGGGTTTCCATAGTATTATTGAGAAACTTAAAGGGGTTGTCTAGTTTAGACAACCCATTTCTAAGAGATACCCTATTAGGGAATTCTTAGTTTATATATAAGGATACACCATTCAAGACCTCATCTGTTAGAATTGGGAATGGCTACAAAAAGGGTCTTTTGCTATGGAGGATATGAACATCCATGCATTACACGGACATGCCATTCATTTCAGTGGGAACTGTGTAATGTCTTATTTCTTATAAACACTTGCTGCTAGGCACCCCCATAATTCACAGCTGATTGCTGGAAGTCCTAGCAGGATGATACCCTGTGATCAGCTTGTTGTCGGGGTCCTGTCTAACAAAAGGACAACTACTTTGAGGATTTGGTTCCAGCATCCCCTGATTTTGGGCTGGGTCCAAATAAGATCGTATAAGAAGTCCGAAGTGTCTAGGCACCTTGAATAAGTATTAGGAAAATTTGGCTTTTATATATATATATATATATATATATATATATATATATATATATATATATACACATATATACCAAGGATGGAATAGTTATCTCTGTGAAGGATGTACAATTGGTTCTGCATGATTGGTAGAAGCTAATTTTAGGCACTCTAGGACCAGGTTCCCTTCTTCTTTGACATCCCAGCAGCTCCTTTAGCTTGAAGGGCGGTGCTGGTTTGCCAACAGAAGCATCTAAGTTTGAGATGACCTTCCTGCCGGCAGAGTCTACATAAACTGTGGATGGGGAAGGTCTTATTTATGAAAGTATTGCCCAGAAACTGAGATAGACAACGTGTCTAAATTGTAGGACAAATGGTTGGACTGGGTCAGGACATTAGCCTCATTGGAACAATTTAATGTCCTAAACATAGTGGATTCCTTTCTTCTTCCAATAGAAGGCAGGAAGTTTAGGGCCCAGAAATAAACTGTCCATCACAGGGAAATCGTAATTTCACCCAGTAGCATTGTATAACTTGTGGGAAGGCGATCGTACTGGCTGCTGGTACTACAAATCAGAAGATGGGCAGAGATACACGATAGTGGCTAAAGTTCTAGCTTGTAATAGTTACTTTCATTTTTTACGGATATCTCCTAGAGATTGTTTTTGCTCTTAAAGCAATATTTTACAATTGCCTAATTTAAATACATGGCTTTAATGGGGTTTCCCAGGATTAGAAAAAAAAGGGGTTTGTTATTTTTTTGTTCATAGGCTGTGTTTGTTCCTCCACTTCAAGGGAATGGGAATCGGACCCTTTTTTTGTAATTCGGAACAAACCCTTTTATTATACTTTTGGCCACCCTGTTGCACTGTAACTGTATCTTAACCCCTTCAGGACACAGCCTGTTTTGGCCTTCAGGACGCAGCCAATTTTTTCAAATCTGACATGTTTCACTTTATGTGGTAATAACTTCGGAATGCTTTTACCTATCCAAGCGATTCTGAGATTGTTTTCTCGTGACACATTGGACTTTATGTTACTGGCAAAATTTGCTCGATACATTAAGTATTTAATTGTGAAAAACACCAAAATGTAGCGAAAAATTGCAAAAATTAGCATTTTTCTAAATTTATATGTATCTGCTTGTAAGACAGATGGTAATACCACACAAAATTGTTGCTAATTGACATCCCCCACATGTCTACTTTAGATTGGCATCGTTTTTTGAACATCCTTTTATTTTTCTATGACATCACAAGGCTTAGAACTTTAGCAGCAATTTCTCACATTTTCAAGAAAATTTCAAAAGGCTATTTTTACAGGGACCAGTTCAGTTGTGAAGTGGATTTTAGGGCCTTATATATTAGAAACCCTCGATAAGTCACCCCATTTTAAAAACTTCACCCCTCAAAGTATTCAAAACAGCATTTAGAAAGTTTCTTAACCCTTTAGATGTTTCACAGGAATTAAGGCAAAGTAGATGTGAAATTTTCAAATTTCTTTTTTTTTTTTGCAGAAATTAATTTTTCATCTATTTTTTTTGTAACACAGAAAGTTTTACCAGAGAAACGCAACTCAATATCTATTGCCCAGATTCTGCAGTTTTTAGAAATACCCCACATGTGGCCCTAGTGCACTTATTGACTGAAGCACAGGCCTCAGAAACAAAGGAACACCTAGAGGATTTTGGGGCCTCCTTCTTTATTAGAAAATATTTTAGGCACCATGTCTGGTCTGAAAGGCTCTTGCGGCGCCAAAACAGTGGAAATCCCCCAAAAGTGACCCCATTTCGGAAACTATACCCCTTGAGGAAATTATCTAGGGGTATAGTGAGCATTTTGACCCCGCAGGTTTTTTGGAGAAATTATTGGAAGTAGGCTGTGAAAATGAAAATCTACATTCTTTCAAAGAAAATGTAGGTTTAGCTAATTTTTTCTAATTTCCACAAGGGCTAAAAGGAGAAAATGCACCACTACATTTGTAAAGCAATTTCTCCCGAGTAAAACAATACCCCACATGTGGTAATAAACGGTTATTTGGACACACGGCAGGGCTTAGAAGGGAAAGAGCGCCATTTGGTTTTTGCAGCTCAAATTTAGCAGGAATGGTTTGCGGAGACCACGTCGCATTTGCAAAGCCCCTAAGGGACCAAAACAGTGAAAACACCAAAAAAGTGACTCCATTTAGGAAACTACACCCCTTGAAGAATCCATCTAGGGGTGTAGCGAGCATTTTGAACCCACAGGGGTTTCATAGAGTTTATTAGAATTGGGCAGTGAAAATAAAAAAAATCCTTTTTTTCCAATAAGACGTAGCTTTAGCTCAACATTTTTCATTTTCTCAACAAATAAAGGAATTTAAAAAAAAACAACATTTGTAAAGCAACTTCTCTGGAGTACGGCAATACCCCATTTGTGGTCATAAACTGCTGTTTGGGCACACGGCAAGGATCTGAACAGAAGGAGCGCCATTTGGCTTTTGGAGCACAGATTTTGCTGGATTGGTTTCTTGACACCATGTCACTATTGCAAAGCTCCTAAGGTGTCAGTACAGTGGAAACTCCCCAAAAGTGATTCCATTCACAAAACTACACCCCTTGAGGAATTCATCTAGGGGTGTAGTGAGCATTTTGACCCCACAGGTGTTTCATAGAATTTATTAGAATTGGGCAGTGAAAATTAAAAAAAAATCCTTTTTCTTCAATAAGACGTAGATTTAGCTGAAAATGTTTCATTTTCTCAACAAATAAATGAAAAAAAGCACCACAACACTTGTAAAGCAACTTCTCCTGTGTACGCCAATATCACATATGTGGTCATAAACGGCTGTTTGGGCACAGAGTAGGGCTCAGAAGGGAAGGAGCGCCATTTGGCTTTTGGAGTACAGATTTTGCTGGATTGGTTTCTGGGCGCTATGTCGCATTTGCAAAGTCCCTGTGGGACCAAAACAGTGGATCCCCCCCAGAAGTGACCCCATTTTGGAAACTACACCCCTCAAGGTATTCACTTAGGGGTGTAGTGAGCATATTAACACCACAGGTGATTGGCAGAAATTGGTGTGCACTCGATGTTGCAGAGTGAAAATGGGATTTTTTTCTATAGATATGCCAATATGTGGCGCCCAGCTTGTGCCACTGGAGACACACACCCCAAAAATTGTTAAAAGGGTTCTCCCGGGTATGGCGATGCCATATATGTGGAAGTAAACTGCTGTTTGGGCACACTGTAGGGTTCAGAAGGGAGGTAGCGCCATTTGGCTTTTGGAATGTGGATTTTGCTTGTAGTAGTCTTGTATTGAGTCTTACTGGTGTTTCCGTTTATAATATGGGGTACATGTAAGCCGGGCAGAGTATATAAGGGGCGTAGTCAGGTGGTATAATAATGGGGTAAACAAAAACAATAAAATAATCCATAGATGTGTGTTACGCTGTGACACAATCCTTTCTGCACAGGCCGGTGTTGCACTGATAAACTGTGTCCTTTCTTATCCCCCTTTTGGTCCACACTCCGCACCTTTGCAGTTTGAGGAATTTTGCTGAGAAGTGTTGTCCTGGTATAATACGGGCACCCTCGCTTTCAGCAGATATGTTTGGGCCCTCCCCTTCCTGGTTCCCTAATTTTAGGGACCTTGATAATTCGCCACTTGAAACAGAAGAAATGTTTCCCTCGGGCCGGCACAACTGCATATTTTTATTTCCTGGCTTATTGGAGCCTTAACTAATTTTATTTTTTCATAGACGTAGTGGTATGAGGGCTGTTTTTTTTGCGGGACGAGCTGTAGTTATTATTGGTACCATTTTGGGGTACATGCAACTTTTTGATCACATGTTATCCTTTTTTTTTTTTTGGGTGGCAAGGTGACCAAAAAACAGCAATTCTGACATTATCTTTTTAATTCTTTTTATACAGCGTTCACCACGCGTTATAAATTACATGTTAGCTTTATTCTGCGGGTCAGTAGGATTCCGGTGATACCTAATTTATAGAACTTTTTTATGTTTTACAACTTTTTGCACAATAAAATAACTTTTGTAAAGAGAATGGATTTTTTCTGTCGCCATGTTGTGAGAGCCATAACGGTTTTAATTTTTTCGTTGACGGAGCTGTATGAGGGCTTATTTTTAGCGAGACGAGTTATAGTTTTTATAGGTAACATTTTTGGGTACATGCGACTTTTTGATCACTTTTTATTTCAATTTTTGGAAGACAAAGTGACCAAAAAATAGCAATTATGCCAGTATTTTTTAGTTTTTTTTTTTACAGCGTTCACTGTGCGGAATAAATAACATAATATTTTTATAGTTAAGGTCGTTACGGTCGCAGCGATACCAAATATGTATGGCTTTATTATTTTTTTCAATAATAAATGACTTGATAAAGGAAAAAGGGCGATTGTGTTTTGTGTTATTATTTTAAACTTTTATTGTATTTTTACAACTTTTATTTTTACTTTTTTTTACACTTTTTTTTTACACTTTTCTTTAGTCCCACTAGGGGACTTGAAGGTCCAACTGTTTGTTTGATGTTCTAATACATTGCACTACCCATGTAGTGCAATGTATTAGAACTGTCAGTTGTTCACTGACAGCAAGCCGATCAGGCTCCGCCTCCGGGCGGGGCCTAATCGGCTAACGTAATGGCAGATAGGAAGCCTTTGTTAGGCTTCCGGTTGCCATAGCAATCCCCCCGCAACAATCGGCCCCCGCAATCGCGTAGCGGGGTGCCGATGTTGCTATAACAACTTAAATGCGGCGGTCACTATTGACTGCCGCAATTAAGGGGTTAATCGGTTCGGATCACCGCTGTGATCCGACCCGATGTTTTCCCCCAGTACTAAGGCTGCTAGTAGCAGCCTCTACTGGGAGATGCCGGGCTGCGGGGAGCGTCTGTGTGCTCTGTTAGGAGCACACGTGGATTAACGGGCTGCAGGCTCAACGACCAGCTTTGCAACCCGTTAATCTACGTGGGGTGGTCGTGAAGGGGTTAATCAGTAATCTGTGATTCTAGTCGGTATCAAAAATGTTTTTCGTATATATGTTTTTGTTTTTAGTGTTTATATGATAAGGTCACTTGATTAAGTGTAACTTGTGGTAACTGGTGACAGTGGGAGAGAATTATTATTACTGGCCTGAACGCCATATTTTTCAATGGATTAATAAATCTGTTTGAATTATTTTAACTTTTTGACAATTCTATTGGATGGAGTTCTATAACACGTTACTTTGCTGCAGGATGATCACAAAGAGGAAAATGACATGGCTGTGAAACGTGCTGCTCTTTTGGAGAAGAGACTCAGGAGAGAACGTGAAAACCAACAGAAGAAGATGGAGCAAGAGATGGAGCTGGAACTCAAGAAAGAAGAAGCCAGGTTAGAGCAGCGGACCATTGCCTATTTTATATATTTATTTTTTTCCGAGTTTATGAACAGAGCTGCACAAGTGGTATCCAGTGGTACAAACAGAATCACATGCAGCTTGTTATGAATAGACAGTAAAAGACGAAAAGGGGATTCCAAGGAAATTTTAAAAAGGCCATTTGTCTAGAACTTCGCTAATTTGTCTCATTCTACGATTGCAAAGAAATTAAAAGCTACGTTTTATAGGAACCCGGTGCCTTGGAATCCTCTTTGGTTGCTATTCGTACAGTAATGAAATACCACTCCAAAGAATACAGGTTTTACAAAGGGATTTTTGCTAAGGAATCTTGTATCTTATAGACAGTAAAAGATGGCATCTGACTGCACTGTTTCCTATCCTCATAGTTTTTATGTCATTCGCATATTGAGCAAAACAGAGCCCAATAATCTCTTATGCAGTCTTTATTCTCAGTGCTAGGCGACTGTGCCAGTCAATGGCATATACGACCATTTTTTGACGTTTGTAAAACAGAATTGATAAAAGTGGCTTACAATTGCTAATAAATATAAGCCCTTCTAGCATATTAGAGTATACATGACGTCTACTAGGGGCTTGAGGAAATACAGAAACAAAATAATAACAAAAATGTTTTTTATAACATCGACAATATTGAATTAAATTTTTATATTTTGTTTTAAACAGAATACATTTTAATCTTATTATAATACATTAGAACATTACAGCATATCTCCCGTACTGAATACATGATCTTTAGCGATCGTGTGCTCTGTATAGATTTCTGCAGTTTATACTGAGTGTGAAACACTTACCGCAAAGGGTTTGTGCTGCAATCGCTCAATGAATTTGGGAAAAGAGTTTGGTAAGTGCTTTATCACTTTGTACCAACAATGGAAATGATCGTCTAATATTCTTCATTAGGATTTAAGGCTGTCAATATATATTACACTAGTATACAACATTATTTACACAGACGAAAGTCAGAAGAGGAACGGAATAAGAAAGAAGATGAGAAGGCAAGACGGGAGTATATCAAACAAGAATACCTCCGCAGGAAACAGCTGAAGTTAATGCAAGATATGGATTCTGTTATTAAACCTCGGATTAACCTTAGCAGAACAAAAAAGACCAGGCCTAAATCCATCCACAGAGACCATCATGTGGAATTGCCTAGAACACCAACTGGCGCTCCTCCAGGTAATAGAACTCCACTGGGGCCTCTTCTGTAATAGGTAATTCATAGAACGGAGGAAGAAGATTGTGTTTTAGTTTAAAGATGGGAATTCTTGGTAATGCAAAACATATCTCTTAGCAGTTGAAAAACTTTCTTGGGCTATGGCTACATGGCAGCATCCATTAAAGCAGCCCTGTCTTCAGAATCATTGCTAGAGCATATGCAGAATGGGATGGTGCCCCTGTGGTGAGACAATCCGCTCTGTGTTTAGGGTTTTTCCTGCTACTGATATATAGTCCATTTGCACCCTTTAACAGTTGACTATGTACATAGTACATCTAAAACTGCTATGTAATAACACTGCGCTCTTTTGTAGTCACTTTGTATTCCTAGCTTAAAGCGGGCCATAAATCTCAAAGTCGGCTAAACCCGTCAACGATCTATTTTGTTTGGCGGTACCCCAACAGTGCCATGGTTGGATCTCGGTGTGCCCGACCCTGTGTTCCCCTGTGAGATGTCTAGCAGTAGCTTATTTCCCTCTCCCTAGTTAAATAAATATGTCTCTGGGGGAGGAGGGGGAGTTGCTGACTGAATGCTCACAAGGTTGACCGCTTCTCCGGTTAGTTTATTACAACATATGCTCATTGGCTATTCTTGCTTTTGTATATATTCAGAAAGATGGCTTTCGTTTGGAAAATGTTCCGATTGTTTTGTTTTTACTAAGTCACCATCATAAACAATTTTTAAGTTTTTTCCTAATATCCTTTCAATGGCTCCAGGGTGAGGAGTAATTCAGTATATAGTGGTAATGACTCTTATTGACCCGCATGGATACACATCACCCACACTGGGACTCCTACAAGTGTGTGTATTGAGGAGGGACGCTTAGCTGTAGCACAGGCACCATCGAATTATGGTTTGGAGAAAGATTGAGCTTTGATTATTCATGCGCATTGTTGCTACAATTGTAGCAAAATCGGTTATGACAAAGAAACATTTAAAACCAAGACGTAAACCAGTTACAACCAAGGAACATATTTCTGTAATATGGACTGATTGTTTTACTCCCATTAACTTTAGACTGGCTTTTTGAATAACATTTCTTTGAAGTGAAGGTGAAATGTTCTAACATGCGCTGCTTTCAGATTGTTTTAAACATCTTTACCTTAAAAATGCATTCATTTTATCATCATTTTTCTTCAGCTTCAAGCTTTGCCCTGGCCTCACTGAACACAGGTGACAGCGAAAGTGTGAATTCTGGGAAAAGAACACCAAGGTAACAACATTTTACAAAAAAATGAGAACATATTTTTTGAACACCACCAATATGTAAAGCAACAGGACAAAAATATATAGTACACTAAACCTATAATGTCCAAGCTAGCTAATAATGCATACACAAAACCGTCTTCTCCCTGGAAAAAGTTACTCTTTATTAATGAATACAATAAGACAAACTAGTTTAGTCCCAAAAAACAAACCGGATAAAACACCTTGGGATGAAATCCACCCAAGACAGCATGTCAATAGTACCGAAAGTGTAATAATGCTAAATTGTGGCATACCATGACTAGGCTATATGTCTAGAATCAAGCTCTGGAGCCGTAAACCTCGAAAAATAATGGTTTTGTTTGTTAGTCCTTTTAGGTCTGAGTCTGTAGAAGGATTTCTGTCACCTGCCTGTTCTGGTAGTCGCAATGGGGAAAAAGACTGGGAAAATGCTTCCACTACTTCTTCTGTGGCGTCCGCTACAGAGTACACAGGTGGGTGCTTTATGCCTATTATAGACTGTAAAGAACATGCTCCAATATAAGGAGTAGACGGCTCTTTGTTGTGCTAAATAGAGGTGTTTCCGAGCAGAGGACCAACTCTCTATGGTTTAGGGACTGTCCTTTCAGAACAACCCCTTTAAGGTTTTTACCACACAGATTTTTCATTGTACCCACTCCGTCAGTCATGCGACATTCCGGCAGCTTTTTTCACCTTATGTGTTTTTATTGATACTTTTGTCACATGAAAGTCGTATGAACATGTGCATCAACGCTGTCACAGCTGCAGCTTGATATAAAGTCTATGTGTATCCCTTGTACCTAAACATGAGACTAATTGCATAGAGATATATTGACACCTTCAAATGTTTGTCTAGAAACAAAAATAAACGGAACGTTTAAAAACACTACAACACTCAACATTTTCAAAACCGTAAAACCATCTCTTGTGAAATAGTTCCATACACTTGGCATGACATCGCTATATTTAGACATTTTACCCCAAGTGTCAAACATGCCGTCGGGGATTACAACAAAAGCATGTGACATATTTGGTCAATAATGACATTGCATTCAAGAGATCATTGAAAAAATAAAGGTAAACTTCACGTTTGAAACTGATGTTACTTGTAGTAATTATTCATTAGCCAGACTTTTGATTTGCTATTTTCAGTTCATGAAATTGAGTACTAAATATTTTCACTCTTGCTTACAGGACCAAAGTTGTACAAGGAACCCAGTGCTAAATCCAACAAGTACATTATCCAGAATGCCATATCCCATTGTTGCCTGGCTGGTAAAGTGAATGAAGGGCAGAAGAACAAGATTCTGGAGGTCAGTGCTAATAACTTTAAATCCTATGTACACCTCTGACATTTGGTTTTTAAATAAAATTGTGCATCAGTGTGATGGGTGCATCTTCCTAAATCCATTTTATTAAAAATTATTTTTGAGATACACCTGCTTTGTATCCTGTGTACAGAGCAGCTATATCATTCTCTAAGGCCTGAATCTGTCAGGTCCCCGGGACTGACGGGTTCAGTGACCGCGGGTCCTGGGTGTCTCTGACACACAGGATCCACCTGTAATCTGTGAATGACTGACCAGAATCCAGCACATCGGACGTTGATGGAATATCGCTAGGATGTCTGTTCTGAGACAACCCCTTTAACTCCTTAATGACCGGGTATGTTTGTACCTTAATGACCAAGCCAGATTTGTCAAATCTGGTATGTCTGACGTTATCAGAGAATAACTCTGTGAAAGTTTTGAATATCCAAGTAATTCTGAATGAAGAAACACACCCCAAAATATATCACCCTGTTTCTCCTGTTTTCAAAAATGCCCCCATTGTGACCCTAATGCATTGCTTGGACACACGACAGGGCCCGAAAGGGAGGGAGCACCCGGAGGCTTTCAGGACTCATATTTTGCTTGAAAATGTTTTAGGCCCCACTGTACATTTGGAGAGGTTTTGAGCTACCAGAGCGATAGAATCTCCCCATAAACGACCCCATTTAGAAAACTAGACCCCTTAAGGTATTTATCTAGGGGTGTAGTGCGTACGTTGACCCCACAGTTTTTTGCTAAATTTAATGCATAGCAGGTGAAAAAAAAACAAAAAACAGTTTTTTCATAAAAGTATCACTTTGAAGACCGATTTCTGTGTAAAGCGACCATGAGAATGAAGAAACACACCCCAAAATATATCACCCTGTTTCTCCTGTTTTCAAAAATGCCCCCATTTTGACCCTAATGCATTGCTTGGACACACGACAGGGCCCGAAAGGGAGGGAGCACCCGGAGGCTTTCAGGACTCATATTTTGCTTGAAAATGTTTTAGGCCCCACAGTACATTTGGAGAGGCTTTGAGCTGCCAGAACGATAGAAACTCCCCATAAACGACCCCATTTAGAAAACTAGACCCCATAAGGTATTTATTTAGGGGTATAGTAAGTATTTTGACCCCACAGTTTTTTGCTAAATTTAATGCATAACAGGTGAAGAAAAAAATAATTTCACTTTTTTCATAAAAGTATTTGTTTGAAGACCGATTTCTTTGTAAAGCGAACATGAAAATTAAGAAACACACCCCAAAATCTATCACCCTCTTTCTCCTGTTTTCAAAAGTACCCACATTGTGGCCCTAATGCGTTGTTTGGACACACGGCAGGGCCCCAAAGGAAGGGAGCACACGGAGGCTTTCAGGACTCATATTTTGCTTGAAAATGTTTTAGGCCCCACTGTACATTTGGAGAAGCTTTGAGCTGCCAGAACGATAAAAACTGCCCATAAACTACCCCATTTCGAAAACTAGACCCCTTAAGGTATTTATCTAGGGGTATAGTTAGCATTTTGACCACACAGGTTTTTCGCTAAATATATTGGAATTAGTCTGTAAAAATTAAAATGTACTTTTTTTCTGAAACAACATAGAAATTTTTATTATTTACAAGGAATAACGAAGAAAATGCACCCCAACATTTGTAAAGCAATGTCTCCCGATTACGACAATACCCCATATGTGGTAATAAACTGCTGTTTGGACCCACAGCAGGGCTCAGAAGGGAAGGAGCGCCATTTGGATTTATGATTTTGCTGGAATGGTTTTCGGTGCCATGTCGCATTTGCAATGCACTGGAGGGACCAAAACAGTGGAAACCCCCCAAAAGTGACCCCATTTTGGAAAAACCTTCAAGGAGTTTTTCTAGGGGTATAGTGAGCATTTACACCCCACGGGTCTTTTGCAGAGTTTATTAGAATTGGGGTGCGAAAATTAATATCAACATTTTTTCCACTAAAATGTTGAATTTTCTCATTTTCACAAGGGATAAAGGAGGAAAAAACAACCATTTTTTATAAAGCAATTTCTCCCGAGTACGGAAATACCCCTCATGTGGTCATACGTTTTTTCATTAGAAATGAATTCACCCTTTCAGGACTGATCCAGTTTTTGCTTTCTTATTTTAGATTTTCCCTCCCCGCTTTCGAAGAGCCATAACTTTTTTATTTTTCCATCAATAGAGCGGTGTGAGGGCTTATTTCTTGCGGGAGGAGCTGCAGTTCTTATTGGTACCATTTTTTGGTACATAAAAAGTGATTCAAAAGTTGTATTACATTTTTTTTTTAGAGCGAAGGTAAAAAAAACAAACAAACTGCGATTTTGGCGGTTTCAATTATTACATTTTTTTAAGGTGTGCACTGTGCAAATTAAATAATGGTATATTGTAATAGTTCTGACTTTTACGGACGTAGCGATATCAATTTTGTTCATTTTTTTACATTACTTTAGAAGAAAAATGCGAAAAGGTGTTTTGTTTTTTTAACTTGAAAAAAAAAAATTCTCACTACTAATAACTATAATTCTCCTACACATTTTATTAATCAATCCCCTTAGGGGACTTGATCCAGCGATCATTGAATCGCTGGTACAATACACTGCAATACCAATGTATTGCAGTATATTGTTATTCTTACAGGCTTCTGTAACAGAGCGATCCCTGTACCTGTCCGTTAGTACCGAGGGGGCCTGCTGTAATACACAGCCGACACCCGCAGCTTATGGAGCGGGCTCAGCACGTGAGCCGGCTCCATACATCAACCGCCGCACCATGACGGGCAATTAAGTCATAGTGCGCAAAGGGGTTAATGCACAGCGGATGGTTCAAAGTGAAAATTGCAAATTTCCACTGATATGCCATTTTAGTGCATAATATGTTGTGCCCAGTGTGTGCCACAGAAGACAAATACCTCATAAAACGTTAAGCGGGTTCTCTCGGGTATGGCGACGCCGTATGTGTGGGCGCAAACTTCTGCTTGGGCACGCTGCAGGGCTCAGAAGGGAGGGATGCCATTTTGCTTTTGGAGCGCAGATTTTGCTGGGTAGTTTTTCTGTTTTGGGTTTCGCTGGTATTTCAGTTTATAATGTGGGGGGCATATGTAATCTGTGCGGGGTACATCAGAGTATATGTAATCTGTGCGGGGTACATCAGGGTATAATAAGAGGGTATAATAATGGGGTAAATAAATAATATTTCATAGATATGTGACTGGTGTCGCACTGATAAATGGCTCCCGATCTCATCCGCTTTTGGAACATTTTGCATCACCATATTCTGAGAGCCAGAACTTTTTTATTTTTTCACCACCGGAGCCCTGTGAGGGCTTATTTGTTGCGGGACAATCTGTAGTTTTCATTGGTACCATTTTGGGGTACGTGCGTTTTTTTTTTTATCACTTTTTGTTCCATTTTTTTTTATCACTTTTTGTTCCATTTTTTTGCAATCCTGAGCAAAAAACAGGAATTCTGACACCGTTTTTTAGGTTTTCTTTTTGCGGCGCTCACCGTACGCTATAAATGACATTTTTACTTTATTCTGCGGGTCGGTACGATTACGGCGATACCAGATGTATATAGGTTTGGTCCTTTTTTTTTGCGTTTGCACAATAAAATGACTTATTTATAAAAAAAAAATATTCTGTGTAACCGTATTCTGAGAGCCATAATTTTTTTATATTTTAGTCAAAAAAGCTGTGTAAGGGCTTGTTTTTTGCGGGACGGATAGAAGTTTTTATTGGTACTATTTTTGGGAACATGCGACTTTTTGATCACTTTTTATTCTTTATTTTGGGAGGGGAAGTGACCAAAAAAATAGTGATTCTGTCGTAGTTTTTTATTGATTTTTTTTGGGGTGTTCATCGTGCGGGGAAAATAACATTACAGTTTTATAGTTGGGGTCGTTACGAACGCGGTGATACAAAATATGTGTACTTTTTTAACGTGTTCATTTTTTTTCTATAATAAAAGTTTTATTATAGGAAAAAAAGCATTTAGTGTTTATAGAACTTATAACTTTAATTTTTACACTTTTTTTAAAACATTTTTATTACTTTTTTTTACTTTTTTTACTTGTCCCACTAGGGGACACTTAGACTTGCAGCTTTGATCGCTGCTAGAGTACATTACACTACACACGTAGTGTAATGCACTCCAACTGTCATTGTGACGTAACTGTCACACTGACAGGAAGCATCGGAGGACCGGCCGGAGGCTGCTCCTCCGAGGCTTCCGTACATGGCAACCCGGAGGTCATTATCTGACCTCCGATTGCCGTGACAAGCATCGGTAGCCCCCACGATCACTTCGTGGGGGCTGCCGATGTGCTTCAAACCACTTAAATGCGGCGACGGGTTAACTGCCGAAAGCAGCGGCGATGGTCCGCTGTCCGGCGAGACTGATGTCTCAGCGGTCTAGGACAGCTGTCAGCGCGCGTCTGTCACTCTGTGTTTACACAGAGTGACAGTTTGAAATGCGGACGAAAATGCACGTCCTGGTGCGGGAACTAGCAGCCGACCAGGACGTGCATTTTCGTCCTTGGTCGTGAAAGGGTTAAGCGCGTTATTGATGTTTTCATGCTCAGACCACTGATGTAACCTGCATGCATCAGAAGATCATTTTTACGGAATTTTTCCTTTTAAGATTTTTTGATACTATACTTACTGATTTTCTTTAGAATATATTGTCAATTAAATCGTCAAATTGTAACATTGTTTTCAGTTTTCGTCTGGAATCTAGACCCTAGGCAGATATTAATCCCATTATCACAGTGCTCACATGCAAAATAATATATTTGGGTAACTAATCTTCATATGTGCGTTAGAAAAGCTTCAACAAGAGATAATGAATAGTACAGTATTACATTCCAGTATATTCTAATTCTACTTTTCGACCCACTTTCACAGGAAATGGAGAAATCGAACGCCAACAACTTCCTGATATTGTTCCGGGACTCAGGATGTCAGTTCCGCTCTGTGTATACTTACTATCCTGAAACGGATGAGATTACCAAGCTGACCGGCGTTGGACCACGTTCCATCACTCGTAAAATGATCGATGGTCTCTACAAGTATAACTCAGATCGCAAACAATTCAGCAACATCCCAGCCAAAACCATGTCTGCCAGTGTTGACGCCGTGACCATTCACAGCCACCTATGGCAAGCTAAGAGACCTATGACCCCCAAAAAACTCCTTTCTTCCAAAGCATAGCGGTTGCTGGCAAAGGAAATTGGGCCTCCTGAAGTTTTATGGAGATAGCAATTACTTGTTGCCAATGAGACTTGAACTTCGTGAACACAGACACTTCCTCTTGCTGTCGTTACACACAACTGGAATGTAGGACAGCATTGATTAAGGGTGGGATAGGGTGGGCAAAGCAAAGGGATGTGTGAGGGAGGGGGGTTATTTATCACAAAATGTTTTTGATTCACATAACTGGGAGGGTAAGCTGTATGCGATCTGAATTCAAGGGGCATGTGCGTTATGACACTGAAGCACTGACATTTGTCCATTTTAGATGAGTGGTATTACTCGACATCTCTTGCCTTATATATTATTCTTTTTTATTTTATTTTTAGTTTTGCATTTGTGTGTGTGCAAGATGATGAGTTACAAAGGATAAATCGAGTTTTTGTCTACTTTGTATTTTTCTCTATTTGGAGAAGGCCGTAAAATGTGTTATTGAGAAAATGCGACGGTATCACTGCCAAGAACGGTGGCAGCGTGTACTTTACCAAGTATTTCCAAGCTCTCTGGCAGTGAGAGGATTGTGGGATAGGCCAGCTTACCTCAAAAATGCAAGCCAGTAAGCATGTATTTGGATGACAGAATCACGTTTTATATTTATGTCTGCAAGTTTTACAAGAAAATGGCGTATTTGCGTACTCTCTCCAGTCTGACATTCCTAGAGTGTTTGCACATGATGTATAGTCAGTATTTCTGCTCTGCTCATTTTTAATGATTTTTTTTTATCACCTCATAGAGTGACTGTATCTGTGCTTATTTTGTTTTTTACGTTTGTTGTTTTATCATTTGTTTGGCATGATCTGAAAATTAAGAGATTGATGGTCATTGAGGTTAGCGCTAGATCCTTTATATGTGGGCAAACTCTAGGTTGCTGCTGTCAACATAACAACGGTTACAAGATTTTGATTGGGTTTAGCCTTTTTAGTACACTGTTGGTAAGATATTTATTTAGGCCATCCATTGATTGAAGTCAATGGGCATGACTTGAGTGGGCATGGCTAGATGTAAAGGTCTATCAGCTGGAATCGCCCAGACAGACCGTGACCAGCCCTGCCTTTATACTATATGACGCTAAAGAAATCTGTTCCCTCACTTATCACATGACAGCGAGAACCAGCAAGGTGCCTATAGTGCCAATGTAAAGAGCTGGAAGCAGTGACGGTCGGGTGTAACACTAATGCTGCAGGACGGGACCATGGATCTTGTCTAGCTAGTTGCATGCACTTTTCAGGATGAAAGATAACCGAGTGGGTGATTTTTTTTTATTCTCCATTTCAAAGACAAGTATGGTTGTTTTTATGAGACGTGTTGTAAAGTATTTCATATCGTATGAGAATTAACATTTTTTTTAAGCTAAATGCAAAGATAAACCATATGGTCATTACATTTTGAATAGTGTTTTTCACTTTAATATCTATTTTGTTATATATAGGCATGTCAGGAGGATGGATTGTATATTT
The DNA here is from genome assembly GCF_050947455.1 of Rhinoderma darwinii. Taxonomy (NCBI): domain Eukaryota; kingdom Metazoa; phylum Chordata; class Amphibia; order Anura; family Rhinodermatidae; genus Rhinoderma; species Rhinoderma darwinii. Next base: position 56,011,383 of record NC_134693.1, read on the forward strand.
AATTTGTTTTTAAAACTAAACCGAGATGGTCAAGGACCCGCAGAATGTAATTTAGATTATTTACTCTGTGATGTTACCAAAAAAAGAGATAAAACGAGGCCAATGTATGGGAGACGGGGTGAATCATTGCAATGCATAATGGCGTAATATTTTTACAGATTTGCTCAAGGGAAGGGTTAATTCACTACCTGCCTCTGAAAACCAAGGCTTTTGTGTCTGAGCTGTAGAAATTTCCATCAGTTAATGGATTGCAGTAAAGATGTACTTTTATTGTTGGGGGAAGGGTAGTTGTCTTACTTTATACTTTAGTGAATAATTAAGGTTGCCAGTTCAGCTTGTGTAGAACTCCATGCTAAAATCATGTACAATTATCTAATAGCCCCCACCCCTCATCCTTCGTGACGGTGGCTACATAAAATCAGGTCACAAATTAGTATTATAAACTGTTTATTTGATTGGAGCATTACGTAGATTTAGTATAATGTCGCTGCCGTAGTCATCACTCAGACCCATTGGCCAGGAATCTGAAACACTTCTTTTGCAGTTGACTTCATCGTTTCATTTGATAATTTTGCTTTTAAATAATGACCCATTTTATCAAAAGCTTAATACATCAGCGAGATAATTGAAATTGCCAGGTTGTGGCATAAACTTAGTTTTTATTGGCTCACTTATTTTTCCTTTTCAATTTACAGCACAGTAATGCTAAGCAGCTTTGTGCAAACAACATTCACATTCATTCACGCTAGTCTGAGAACCAGTGGGGCTTGCAGTATAACCCATTTACCAGTGATGGCAGTTGAAAAACGGGGGGGGGGGGGGATTATTGAATTAAAAATCTTAGTAAACCCATGTGATCATGGGGAGAATATAAAAACACAAGGCAGGTATTACCCCCGTTATCACAGTGATGTGTCACCGTCACCCCTTTACAACTCCACACTTTTTGATTTTGCCAGCCAAACATCTGATCCACATTGCAAATGAAAGCAGTGATTGGTTTTCTAAGCAGGAAGTTTGACCCTAATTTTTATTTATTAGGTACAGATACCCCTTCAGTCTGAATTGAAACATATTTCTTCTCAATTAGGGCCTGTTCACATCTGCTGTAGGGGCCTCCATCACAGATCTGGCTGAAAATACTCGAAACGCGTGCAGCATGCTGCGCTATTGTTTGTGGTAAAAACACGGACACCCTGATGGAAACCCGACAAAACCCATTAAAGTCAATGGGTTCCGTTGGGCGCCAATGGTGTCCTTTGTACAACGGAACCGGGTCTTCCAGTATTTTCGTTGTTCTGCTCCTCCGACAGAGCAGGACAACGGAAACACCTGCCCTTATTCTTCTGTGCGTTCCCTGTATGTGTGTGTGTGTGTGTGTGTGTATATATATATATATATATATATATATATATACATACCTCCCAATAAGGGTTCAGTAACCTTCCCACTGGCAGCAATGAAAAGAAGGTAAAAAACATTTTTAACAACCACATTTAGCACATACAGATAGCAGTGTGACCCTGAAAAGTATAGGGCCAGTGCATGATCGCAGCTATCCAGAAGATGAGAACTTGGTCCATCTGTAGAGTGTAAAGAAAACAAGGCGACATCAAGAGTGTTGTGAGTTATTTGTGTTTTTTGTGCACGGCCCATCACATGAACAGATGCTTCCGTACAATATAAGGTTAAAAATATGCCCATATAATCTCTTGGGATAGTCTGTTAGATCACGGCAGGCTTTATTGTAGTCTGTGCAGTCAGAGTATAACCTCACAACAGGCAGTCCGCATTCAACCTAATTTTTCTGGGAAGGGGGGGGGGGCATTCTTGTTAGGGCAGAGGTTTGCGCCCATGGTACTGCAGTATCGCAGTCTTAATAAAAAGCAATACAGCGTAAGATGCAACAAATTTATTGAGAGGCACATGTCTCTTAATAAATTTGACGCATCTTCGGCTGTCCGTGCGACACTATTGAAATCTATGATAGCCAGGAGCTGGCGTAGATTTCCATTATATTTGACACCAGTTTCTCACGTAAATTATAGTTAATGCGTTGGGGCGCGGAGGCCACTTCTTCTAAGCGTCGTCCACTTTTTTGAAAAGCGGCGAGAGCAGGGGAAAGTCAAGTCATATTTTTTGCGAATTTTGGGCCGTTTGAAACAGAAAACTGGCGTAGAAACATTGTTCGCTTTCCCACAAGGTGTTGTTTTCTTCTTTTGATTTGTTTATGGATTCAGTTTAAAAAGGTTTTGTACTAATGTGGTCATAGAAATGAGAACAAATATGTATATGACTTTAATTTACAGTATAGTTTGATTAATTGCCTAAGCTAATATTTCAAAGACCATGGTTACATCGAGGTGTTGTGTTTATTTAAGCTCTGTTCACACTTACGTTAATGGTGTCCACCAGGTTTTTCCGCCTGGCTTTGTTATTTTTCAAGGCACTTGTTCTTGCTCTCAAAACTACTGAAACTTCGATGGACCCAATTAAAGTCAATTGTATGCATCAGGATTAGGAGCATCTGTTCGAAACCTGATCTGGCGTCGCTATAAAAGGCAGTCATGACCCTGGTGTGAACAGAGCCGTACACTAGGCACAATTTATGGATGAGCTCCATACATTAAATTAACTTTACATATCGTATCCATTGACTTGGTGTAAATAATCACAGCAGCCCGTACAACCGCCCTTAAATTTCACACACTTAACTGGGACACTGTGTGGATTAAAACATTCCATTTATATGAGCACGATCTAGAAATAGTACAGAACCTCTTGGGGCCTGTTCACATCTGCATTGGAAGCTCCGTTATGGGCCTCCTTCGCAGATCCAGCTGAAAATACCATAAACAATAGCGCAGCATGCTGCGCTATTGTTTCCGTTAAACCCACGGACACCACGCCGGAAACCCATTACAGTCATTGGGTTCTGTCGGTAGCCAATGGTGTCCGTTGTACAATGGAACCGGCGCTTCCGGCATTTTCATTGTTCTCCTCTGACAGAACAGAAGGATGGAAATACCAATGCAGATGTGAATGAGACCTCACTGTTATGTTATGTTGAAATCCCTGCCCTAAAATTCATTATAGAGTATACTGTAAGTATTAAAACAGTATTTTGTTGTATTAGAAATCTAAGTTGTCTTTTCTTTTTTTCATCTTTTTTATTAGTATTATTATTGCTATTTGTATTTTCTATTTATTCAGTATTATCATTTTCGATACGTATATATATTTTTTTTCTTTTTAGACCCTTTTAGCATTCTGCAGTGATCCAGGATCATTTGTTTAGTATGATATTTTATCATTCTTCTGTCATACTCTACATATACAGTATTGGGTAGTCCATTTAACCCTTAGGTTGCCATTGCGCTCCAACCGTAGAAACATGCACATTTACTTTAGAGAGTACTGTTTTCTGTATGATGATCATTTGGTTTTTTTCATGGAGTAATACAAATTATATGACTGATGTTTCAACATCTTCAAAGGCATCCAAAACCTTTACAAGCCTGATGTTTTGTATGAATGTTCACAAGGACGTGTCTCATTAATATGAATCTGTGTCATATTGTTTGCATGTAAATGAGATCTAAGCAATTGTGTAGATACTATGTATATTGGTGTGTATGTACATATATGTGATAGGCAAAAGAAAACCTGCACATTTTAGCTTGCATCATCATCATCACTGCAAGCAATGGAAAATAAAAGATCTCTTCACTGCACTGTGTTCTTTCGTTCTGGTCATTTTACAGGAAGAGACACTGTCGGTCGCTGGACAGTCGCCGCTCATCTCTGTTTACGGATTTCCTCATCTTGGAATAATACTTTGAAAGCTACATTTTTAACGATCATTAAATGCATATTTTACCTCTCCAAAAGAGCATCTCTGAGGAGACCACCGCTTAAGACCCAATTTGCTGTGACAGATTTCCATTTCTCTTATATTTTATATATTGGCCTTTTCTTTGAGAGGTCCACCACTTTAGAAGACCATCATGCAATGCAATTTTGGGTGGTCGCCTCAAGTGTTTCACTGGATCATTTGATCTTCTGAAAGCCCTACATTATGATCTATCGTTAGAATGTGCCGTAGCTTACGTATCAGTGGGGTTCCGAAATATGGGATCCTTAGAACGTTGTGACCCTAGAGCTAGTAAAACCGCATCTTAACCTTGGAATGCTATAGTCTGACCCCTACAGTAAATAAATTATATCCAATCTATATGCCATTATTTACTATAGTAGGTAAATTCCTTTTAAGAGAATCTTCATTTTGGACAGCATGTTGTTCATACTTTACAGTTTATATTTATATAAAAAAGGTTTAATAACATTTGTTTTACTTGTGCCGATTTTGAGTGACGTGATCTAGTCTTACAAAAGCATTTCAAAGTTACTCAACTGATTTGAATACACAATACTGCATTAGTTATACATGAATTTATTGTATAGACCCATATAAATATAAATTGTATCCCATCTTTATCACAAAATAATGTTGATCTATGACTGGATGATGGTTTTGGAAACATAGTAATAATTGCTATGCGTAAATGTTGAACCCGTTAACCAGCCCCTTTTTAAGTTTTGAAGAAAGTTTACCTGTTTCATGTTTTTGGGTTTTATGATGGAGAGGTGAGAAATGAGCCCCTATAGGGTATACTAGTCCTTCTCAATGAATTAGAATATCATCAAAAAGTTCATTTATTTCAGTAATTCAATTCAAAAAGTGAAAATCATATTATATAGATTCATTACACACAGAGTGATCTATTTCCAGCATTTTGTTTTCTTTTAATGTTGATGATTATGGCTAACAATTAATAAAAACCCAAAATTTTGTGTCTCAGAAAATGGGAATATTATATAAGCCCAATTTCAAAAATAAATTTTTAATACCGAAATGTTGGCCTACTGAAAAGTATGTACGGTATGTGCCCTCAATACTTGACCAGGGCTCCTTTTGCAAAAATGACTGCATCAATGCGGCGTGGCATGGAGGCGATCAGCCTGTGGCACTGCTGAGGTGTTATGGAAGCCCAGGTTGCTTTGATAGCGGCCTTCAGCTCGTCTGCATTGTTGGGTCTGGTGTCTCATCTTCCTCTTGACAATACCCCATAGATTCTCTATGGGGCTTAGGTCAGGCGAGTTTGCTGGCCAATCAAGCACAGTGATACTGGGGTTATTAAGCCAGGTATTGGTACTTTTGGCAGTGTGGGCAGGTGCCAAGTCCTGCTGGAAAATTAAATCCGCATCTCCATAAAGCTTGTCAGCAGAGGGAAGCATGAAGTGCTTGAAAATGTCCTGGTAGATGCGTGGAGTCTGGCCTTGATATAACACAGTGGCCCAACACTGTTGCTCAGTGGTTCAAAGTCCTGTTATCAGATGAAAGTAAATTTTGCATTTCATTTGGAAATCTCAGTCCCAGAGTCTAGAGGAAGGCCTCATTTACACGAGCGTGTGTGTTTTGCTCACGCAAAAAAACGCAGCGTTTTGCGTGCGCAAAAGGCACTTGACAGCTCCGTGTGTCATCAGTGTATGATGCGCGGCTGCGTGATTTTCGCGCAAGCCGCCATCATAGAGATGAGGCTAGTCGACGTCAGTCACTGTCCAGGGTGCTGAAAGAGTTAACTGATCGGCAGTAACTCTTTCAGCACCCTCGATAGTGAATTCCGATCACAATATACAGCAACCTTGTTGCCTTGGTGACGCGTCCCTCTCTTGACATCCGGCCCCACCTCCCTGGATGACGCGGCAGTCCATGTGACCGCTGCAGCCTGTGATTGGCTGCAGCTGTCACTTGGACTGAATTGTCATCCCGGGAGGTCAGACTGGAGGAAGAAGCCGGGAGTTATCGGTAAGTCAGAACTTCTTTTTTTTTTTTACACGTTCATGTATATTGTGATCGGAAGTCACTGTCCAGGGTGCTGAACCAGTTTAACTCTTTCAGCACCCTGGACAGTGACTGTCTCCTGACGTCGCGTACCGCAAAATTTTTTGCCGGGTTCGGTCAAAACGAGTTCGGCCGAACCCGGTGAAGTTCGGTTCGCTCATCTTTAAGACACTCCGTTTGGATGTTTGTAAACAGAAAAGCACGTGACCTTCGTGGTTTTCACGCACCCATTGACTTCAATGGATGCGTGATGCGCGAAAAACGCAGAAATTTAGAACGTCGTGTTTTTTTCAGCGCACTCACGCTGAGCAAAACTCACGGACTGTCTGCATGCCCCCATAGACTTGTATAGGTCCGTGCGACTCGCGTGAAAAGCACGCGCGTCGCACGGACGTATATCACGTTCGTGTAAATGAGGCCGAAGAGTGGAGAGGCATCAATCCAAGTTGCTTGCAGTCCAGTGTGAAGTTTCCACAGTCAGGGATGGCTTGGGGAGCCATGTCATCTGCTGGTGTTGGTTCACTGTGTTATATCAAGTCCAGAGTCAAAGCAGCCGTCTACCAGGAAATCTCCGAGCACTTCATGCTTCCCTCTGCTGACAAGCTTTATGGAGAAGCTGATTTCATTTTCCAGCAGGACTTGGCACCTGCCCACACTGCCAAAAGTACCAATACCTTGTTTAATAACCACAGTATCACTGTGCTTGATTGACCAGCAATCTCACCTGATCTAAACCCCCATAGATAATCTATGGGGTATTGTCAAGAGGAAGATGAGAGACACCAGACCCAACATTTCGGTATTAAAAATGATTTTTTAAATTGGGCTTATATAATATTCAAATTTACTGAGACACTACATTTTGGGTATTCATTAACTGTTCGCCATAATCATCAACATTAAAAGAAAAAAATGCTGGAAATAGATCACTCTGTGTGTAATGAATCTATATAATATATGAGTTTCACTTTTTGAATTGAATTACTGAAATAAATTAACTTTTTGATGATATTCTGATTTATTGAGAAGGACTAGTATGTTCAGAAATAAGGCTAAAAGATGTAGTAATGTAACAATGACAGTGATGTAAGACTTAACTGTTGCTATTAGAAAATAAGGACGGTTTCACACAGCCGCAAAAAGGGGCATTTTACGGTTGAAGGTTTGTTGCAGACTTCTAGTGTAGATTCTACAAAATCGACAGCAAAGTATAGTACTTATTAAAAAAAAATTAAAAACATTCACGCCCAAAGCGTGAAACAATCAGTACCTAGCGCATGCCGATTCTGCTGTATATTTGCATGCCGTTTCAGTAGTGGGCAGGAATGGGTGACTCCCTACTGAATAGTCATGTACCTCTTTTTAGATTTTGAAAAACAGTGGGAATCACAGTGTGTTTGTTATATCAGCGGTGGTTAAAAATAAAATAATAAGTGCAGATCCTCAGTCTACTGCGACATCTTTTGGTGTAGCTGTAGAAAAGGCTATTGAGCGTTCCAGTGAGCGCTCATTCTCTAAGAATGGGCCGTTACCAACTGCTCCTGTTCTTAGAGTTCTATATCTAGCACTATGGCTGGATTCACACGAGCACATTACGTACGTAATGGACGGAACGTATTTCGGCTACTAATCCCGGACCGAACACACTGCAGGGAGCCAGGCTCCTAGCATCATAGTTATGTACGATGCTAGGAGTCCCTGCCTCGCTGCAGGACAACTGTCCCCTACTGTAATCATGTTTTCAGTACGGGACAGTTGTCCTGCAGCGAGGCAGGGACTCCTAGCATCGTACATAACTATGATGCTAGGAGCCCGGCTCCCTGCCGTGTGTTCGGTCCGGGACTTGCGGCCGAAATACGTTCCGTCCATTACGTGCTCGTGTGAACCCAGCCTATAGCTCTTCTATATGGCCAGGATCAAAGAAACATCCGATCCGGCCATTTAACCCTTTGATTGAAGGGGATTAAAGAGTTCTTCACACTTTGATCGGAGAAACTACCTGCAGTTAGCCCTGGGGACCTAGAAAGGACCTTAGGTCTGTCTGTTCAGTAAACCTGCTGTTAGGGCATACTAAGTGTTGACCTTACAGCAGCATGTGGCACAGAGGAAAAGGTATTGGCACACAGGAGTATGCTAATACATTATGAGTACAAAAGTTTTAATATAGTAATCACTTCATAGGATTAAAGGGGTTTTCCCATCTTGGACATTTATGGCATATCCACAGCATATGCCATAAAAGTCCGATAGATGCAGGTCCCATCTCTGGGACCCGCACCTATCTTTAGAACGGGGCCCCCTAAACCCTGTTCTAGCTTACTCTGCTCCCACCGCCTCCCAGCAAGGTCTGGAATTATGGAAACAGCCGAGCTCACGGGAGTTATGGAAACAGCGTAGCGCGGCGAACTATGCTGTTTTCGGAGCTACCGTTTTCCGGAAACTACGTAGCTAGCCGTGCTATGATGTTTCCGTAACTCCCATTAACTTCTATGGCAGTTACGGATACAGAGTAGCTCAGTGAGAACTCGGCAGTTTATGTAACTCCCGACCACCAAACCAGGAAGTGGCCGGGATGCAGCAGAGCTGAGTAAGCTAGAACGGTGCTTAGGGGACCCCGTTCTAGAGATAGGAGTGGGACCTGCATCTATCAGACTTTTATGGCGTATCCTGTGGATATGCTATAAATGTCCAAGATAGGTAAAACCCTTTGATGAAAAATTTTATAAAAACCTTAATAAAAAATAATATAAAAAAATTGTCCACAAAATAAATAGAATTTTTTTTTTTTACTATAAAATAAATTTTATTGTGCATACCCTACATAAAAACAAAACGCCAGAACCTTCTTGGCTGGAGACGCATCTACTTCTTTCTTCCCCTGCAAAGAAACTTATATAAAAAATTTACTCTGGTTTGCTATTAGCTAAAACACCAGAGAAGATCCACTATATTGCTGCATGGGAGAGGGAGCTGGATGTGTCTTTTACCAGGTCAGAGATTCAACACATTTTGCAACATTCACATGGATTCTCTTGTTGTGTTCGAGTGCAAGACAATTCTTTCAAGACGTTGTCTAGGTGGTACAGAACCCCGGCGTTTTCACACAAATTACATCCCAATGTCTCAGATAAATGTTGGAGATGCGGATCACAACCGGGTACTATAGCTCACTTATGGTGGTTCTGCCCACTTATCCAACCATTTTGGAAAGCCATTGAGTCCATTTGTTTTCAGGTTACAAATAAGAAGGTCACACTCAAACGCATGCTCATACTATTTTGGCTTCCATCTACTGGTTTTCACCCAACACGCAACACCCTACTTAACTATATGCTTACTGCTGCGAAACTCCTTATACCACTCCACTGGAAGTCTAAAGACCCGCCTACTATTCAAAGCTGGAAAGATAAGGTTGATACTATCGGTAGAATGGAAGAACTCCTAAGCTGGGAAATGCGTAAACGTGATAACTACTCTGATAATTGGAGGCCGTGGTTCATTTATAGGAGACAAAGCTCCTCCTTGCCTTCTCTAGCTCCCCGCCCAATTACCTCTACATAAGGCGTAGCATACCTACTTACTATACCTCTTATAGACTTCTGTTATGGATCCGTCTCTACTACACTATATGAGGCTATATATGTTACTCCAGTGGGTGCTAATCCTACTAGCACATATAGGAAGTAGGATGGTTGTCGACCCCACATAGAGCCCTCCCATCCAGTCAGATATGAGTTACACACGATCCCTACCACATGGTATACTAAAACACCTCTTCCCCCCCTTTTTCCATTATTTCTACACCTCATGAACTAAACATGTCTTTAATTAATATTTGTGTGCTCCTCTCCTTGTATTGCATATTTCTCTGGGAACTGTGTACATAGTTCTTGGTATTTAACACTTCATATTGCCTTTTATGTATAATTGAAAGCCATATGTTTTTTCATTGTCTATGTCAGAGGCCTGCGTACCCTATTTGTTGCCCAATCAGCTTATGTTTTCTGCATTGACATTCTTTGTTATACTTTTATTTCCTCTCAATAAAAAGATTTGCAAAAAAAAAAAACAAAGCACCTATACATATTCGGTATCCACACAACTGTAATAACCTAAGGAATTAATTAAACTTTTTTTTATACCTAAACACTATAAAAGATAAACAAAAAATTTAATTTACCCCACATGCAACATGGCCTCATACAGCCAAGTCAATGATAAAAAGAGTAATGTCTGCGTAATTGCATAGCGGCAAAAATGAAAAAAAAAGTAGCTGAGGATTAAAGCCCTTTCAGGCCTGGTCATTAAAGGGGTTAAGTAAAAGTTAAAAATATTGATGGTGAATAGCAACTCTTCCCATATTATAATACAGAATTATGGCAGTCTGTAATTTACAAATTAGACCCACATTACAGACTTGTAGTTCTGTCTGTTCCCAATTCAAATTTTTTTCCCTTGCCACAATAGGGGAGAACTATTTGAGCACTTTTTAAATATCTTCCCAAAGTTAGTCAAAACTGAACAGCAAAATTTACATGTTTTAAGCACGGGCCTGGCTTCAACCATCACAAAACTGCACACGTGGGCTACATTTGTGTTGTGTAAGTTTTAAAGGGACATTATTCCATTTTGTTGTTTGTATTTGAATACTGTTTAGGCTGTCGACTATGCTATTTCTTCCAGCAATACTACGGGTCTGGTGCACAACAGAGACAAACGGAAACCGTGGGCACCGGATCCGTCACCATTGAAATCAATGGTGATGGAAACGGAAACCTCTGGTTTCCGTCTGTCAGTTTGTGTCTGTTCAGGGAACGTCTGAAAGGGATCCCAATGCAGATGTCAACGAGGCAGAAGTTGTTCTACTGGCATGGGATAGCCTTTCCTCCTATAAGAAGCCTTTTCGAGGATATCATCCAAGGGAGACCCAAAGAGATAGTTCTCTGAGCAGGAAAGCGAGCACAGCCTGCCCTTAGAGTCAGTGTCCCCTTCCTACAACTTAAGCGATATAGTCCTTCTTGACTGAATCTACTGAAGAATCTTAGGTACAAAAAAAATTTGGTTAGGGTTTTTTCATTCTTTTATAATTAGACTGGCCATGTTCTTAAGTATAGGACAAATCTTTGTTTTCTAAGGCCTAGGCTTTCGTACATGCCGTCCTATATTGAACGGGATTCTTTAGGGTTTTTGATAATGATGGTCGCCCTCACCACCTTTAGCAGTTGTCATCAGTGGAAAAAAATTTCCACCATATCGTCATTTGAGATTAAATGAATTAGTACGTCTTCCTCTGAAGAGGAGTCTGACCTGCCTGTGTGCCCAGAGGATGTACTTGGAAAATTCCTATTTTTAAGGTGTTTTAGGAAACTCTTAACTTCAGCCTGCACAATCTTTTTAATACTGGAGGCTATATTAGAAGATTCTTCCACCATGACCATATTTAAGCATTGCAGGCATAAGGACTTACAGTAGCGTAAGAAGTAGCCAACTTCTTTTACACATTGTACATTTTCTATTACAAGTCTTAGCCGCCGCTTTCCTAAGCCCCTCTCTAATGCCCTGAAAATACATATAACAAATAGTTAATAAAATATTTTGTCCTACCATTTTAAGAGGAAGAATGCCACCTGAGAGATGTACCGGACTGAAGGATTCATTGGCCTCTAAACGGTTCATACACCCTGCTGCATCAGATGCTGGATCTTACATTGTGGTAATGCAGTACCAGGATTCATATTGATCTCCAACAAAATAGGTTGAGGACTGGCTGGAGTAGCCATCTGGCGCTAGCTCTCAGTAAGCCCTCCACCCTGCTAGGGTCACTGGGTTAGACACTTCCTGGCCATACCGCATAACCGAAGGTGATAAAACACGTGGACTGGAATTGTAACTAACTTCTTCCCCTAGTCCCCCGGTTCCCTTTTAAGGACGGAGCTATTTCTCGCTCATTTCATAGGGGGACACAGACAGTGGGTATATGCTGTTGCCACTAGGTGGCTTGACACTGAAATAAAAAAAATTGCCTTCTCCCACAGGATATACCCTGCTCACAGACACTGTGCTCTTCAGTTTTAGCTTAGTATCGTAGGAGACAGATACTTCTGCTGATAGTAGCAGAGCCATTACTCCAACTGTGCCATTTTGAGCTTCACTGTACAGGCGGGAGGACCTTCTCTGTACTATGCAGAACTAGAGGGCATTGTCCAGTATCGCTCTAAAGTGCCTTTTTCCCTATCATGTCTCTCTCCTGATTGGCCAGTCTTCTCACATTTCCGCCAGTGGTCAATCGCCAAGTTCCGTGGGTGGGGTTTCAGCATTCCTCTTTGCAATCCTCCATTTGGACGGATGCTGTTGAGGACACAGGACCTTATGGACAGAGCTGCTGCTTCATGCCTCAGGAATACTTCTGACATCTTGAAAGCAGGTAGGATCAGCCTTTTCCTCTCTCTTTTCCACTACAGGTGCCTTAGACTACAGGCGCTGGGCAGTTTTCCTAAAGGAGCATAATACTTTTCTTACTGCGCTAGTTTTAAGTTTCACTTCTCTAGCAGTGCTTAGTAAGGTGAAGCAGCCATTATTCCCTAATTAGGAGTGCTCCTGGCTACGCAGTATGAGTGGTCTTCTTCCTTTTCACTACTTCAGTGGAAGTAAAGTAACTCTATATTGCCATGTCTGACCCTAAAGAAGAACCCCCACGCCAGACTATCTTTGCCACTTATTATGCCTGCTCAAAGTGCAATACTAAATTTCCTTGTGGACATTCTACTTATGTGATGCATACCGACCCACCAGCCAAATGCCGGCGGCACCCCTGCCACCCCCAGTGTTGCTTACCCCTGGTGTGATGGGTGTGGATCCGGAATGGGCTAACTCCCTTTTCTGGACGGTTGATAACCTGCGAACATTACTCAGTTCATCTTAGGTGGCATGTCTGCCCGTCCTCATAGAGACTCCCCATCAATGTCTTCCTCTTGTGGTCGACCCCGCAAGCAAACTACAGCTTCTCGCTTGTCTTCATTTTCACCGTCCTCTCTTGTTTTGCCTCCCCCATGTGGGCAAGGTGTTTCGGGCCCGGAAGTCAGGTCTGGTGCCTCCTCTACTCCTATAGAGGTTTTGTCTGACGGTGAATTATTTGATTCGGATTCGATTAGTAGGGGTTATTCCCCTTTTCCCACCTGGCATACTTCAGGTCACTGACTCTGCACCTTCCTCATCCACTGACTCCATTTCTTTCCCTCAGCCCCAACGTTCTCAGAATATTTTTCCTACCCACTCGGAACTAGAGGGCATTGTCTTTAAGGAATGGAAACACCAGGACAAATAGGTTTTCCACTCTAGATTTTTTTTACCCCTTTCAAAAGCACAATTCTTTGGCATGGGTGCGGACTCCAGCGGTAGATTCTCTGATTTCTTGCCTAGCCAAGGCTACTACCTTACCAATGGTGGATTCCACTTCATTCAAAGATCCACCGGGTCGCCACGTGGACTCCTTTGCTAAAACTACTTTCGCTGGGTTTTTGCATCTGTCTATATTAGCAGTACTGTCACTGAATGGGCTCACAAACTCCGTCATGGCCTACTTTCTAGTCCTCAAGAGGAATTAGTCGATCTATTTCACATAATCTCCAATGCGTCCAAGCATATCTGTGAATCTGCTCTGGACGTGGGCCGTCTGTTCGTGAGTGCTTCCGTTTCCTCTGTCGCTATTTGCAGGACTACTTGGCTTAAGGCTTGGTCTGGTGTTTCAGCCTCCAAGCGCTACCAGACTACTGTACCCTTTTCAGGGTCTCGTCTCTTTAGGTCTAGGTTGGAAGAGATTATCTCGGAAGCCACGGGTAGTAAAAGCACCTATCTTCCACAGAATAGACATAAGCGCATTACTCCAGCCAAAAAGGTGGGTCTTCGTTTTTGCTCCTCTCGTGGTTTCTCTAACACCACTTCCTCCAGGCCACAGATTCACCAGGATCACAGAGCCAAACCTTCCATCAGGACTCAGCCCTCCTGGCGCCCCTGACCTCCAACTGCAAAAGGTTGGATCCGGAAAGGCTACTTCCGCCTTAAGGTGCACCCCCACTTCACTTGCTTCAGGAGTTGGTATCTTTGAGATACAAAATCGAATTTGGCAGCCTCCCTCCAGAGCACTTCTTTCATTCCGCTGTTCCACAGTCCCCAACCAGGGCTGCACTTTTTTTTTTTTGAGAAATCGACTCTCTGCTCCTTCAGGGGGTCATCATTCCGGTACCCTCAAACCAAAGGTTCCGGGGTTTTTATTCCAACCTTTTTGTCGTCCCCAAAAAGGAAGTTTCGGTTCTGCCTATACTGGATCTCAAGCGCCTATTCTGGTCCGTCATTTTTGGAGGGAATCTCCTCGATCTGTCATTGCTTCCTTGAAACATGGGGAATTTCTTTCTTCTCTGGACATCAAGGACGCATATCTACATGTTCCTACATGCACCTCTCACCAGCGCTTCCTGTGTTTTGTGGTACTGTCATGTCTTCACCAATTTGTGGCCCTTCCCTTTGGCCTGGCCACGGCCCCCACGAGTTTTCACAAAAGTTCTCTGTCGTGATGGCACTCCTTTGCACCAGGTGGGTGTCAGTGTGCCTGAACGACATTCTAATCAAATCTTCCTCCAAGAGGAGCAACGAGATGGCCCTCTGTATCGCTCTGGCAATTTGAGTTGGGTCGGTTGGATCATCAACTGGTCCAAGTCCTGCCTATCTCCTTCACAGCAGATCGTTCTTTTGGGGGTCGCCTTCAACACTCACTCGGCGAAGGTTTTCCTTCCTACGGAACGTCTTCAGCATGGGATTCGTTCTCTGCAGACGGCTGTGCCGACCTCACTCCGCCTCTGCATGCGAGTGCTCGAAGCCATGGTGGCCTCTATCGAGACGATTCCATTTGCGCGGTTCCACACACGTCTTCTACAACTGGTGATCCCCTCCTGGTGGGACAGAACCTTGTAATCCCTGAATCTGAAATTCCTCCTCCCCCTTCGGTCCGTCGCTTGCTTCCGTGGTTGATCACTTCTACAACCGTTCCCCTGGGGCGCTCCTTCTTCCCACTGAACTGGCTGATCCCTCTCCATGGAGGCCAGCCTCAAGGGACGGTGGAACACCTTTTGGAATCTCCAGGCTCAGGGGCTGTGGTCCCCACAGGAATTTTCCTTTCCCATCAACATTTTGGAGTTGAGAGCCATCTTTCTGTCTCCTTCACTGGACTCACAAGAACACAGAAGGAGACCCAAATAGTTGGTGGGCACATGGACAATCAATACAACTAATTGCCTGCCGGCAAAATAAGCCCTCTTTCCCAACTATCATGAAAAAACAATTAACATATCTTTATTGTGCTATATAAGCAAAGGACAAACCACATAGAAATTAAAAGAACCATGTGTGCTGCTGGAAATAATCTGCGTAATGCAATATTTGACAATGTGTCAATGTTCTAAGTGTCAGCGGCTGCAGAACGCTGCACTCAAACTGTTAGCTCAGTACCAGGAACCAGCAGTGAAGAATGTTATTTAAAATTCAAAAAAGCCCCCCCGACATGTTTCGCTACGGAAGTAGCGTCCTCAGGGGTATCGGGGCTAGTGACGGCGCGCCGCGGATTTGCCGTTCCTAAATGCTCAGTAAATTACCTGCAGGTGTTGACTACGTAGAGTATAGCCAATGGGAGCGGGGCTAGGAGCAAAGCCCCCACTCGTATGATGGACGGATATACAAGCCAATGAGAAGTCGCCCATTGAGCGACCAATCAAAGACTATTACGTGGTGCCTGCGCAGTAGTGAGCACAGACGAATATGCCGGTCCAACGATGTCCCAGGTAAAGTCAAATATAAGTGTCCATAGTGCGCATGCGCGAGAACTTAGCACGCAAACGCAAAAGGAATATGTGGACCTATCTGGCATCTACATAGGTAAGTAATGACTGCTTGCAAAAAAAGACAGATCACTGTCAAGGTATCATCAGTATGTTACGTCCAATTTCTATTAGTGGAAGAACGTTGTCATTTTGAGTAGAAGATAAAGAAATTGCAAACTGCCATTGTTGTACACCGATAAGAAGATGTCCACAGTGAAAATGATCTATATAATCAGTATCCTATAGAAACAATACAATGAAGAAAATTATAAGAAGGGAACCGCAATAGTGGCCGTCAAATTGATGTGGTTTGAGTATGAGAATGAATATAGAAAACCATATTAAGCTGTAAGTGGTGGTAAAAATGATGAAAAGCAGGTAAATAAAAGAGTACAATTACTATAGTTTATGTAGTTGCCATGTTGGCTACTCAGCATTGTATTAGCTGTATCTGTTACAGTACAGAATGGAGATATATAGTATTTGGATTAGTAAATATCCAAAAGGTAAATCACAGAAAAGCTGCAAAGGTGAACCCTTCATTGAGTCCAGCGGGACTAAGGGTGCCTAGACGGTGAATCCAGCGCACCTCCTCTTGTAGAAGTCTGAAATCTAAATTGTCGGCTCTAGGGCCCAATTTAATCTGGGCTATACCCCAGAATTGTAAAGAACGGATATCCCCTCCATGTGTAAATCGAATTTGTCTAGACAAGGGTGTATCATCCTTTTCATTTATGGTACTCAGATGTATTGAGATTCTTGAACAGTTTTGCCCACATACAGCTTAGGGCATGAGCATTTCGCTATATAAATTACACCTTTACTCTGGCAGTTGATGAATTGTCTAATTTGCTAGGATCTACCATCCGACGGGTTACTAAAATTCTTGACAGTGGGCATGAGATAGCAAAACGAACATCTGCCATAGGGATGAGAACCCACCACCGACGATTCGAGCCAGCATTTAGATACTGTAGCTGGTTTAGAATAGTAACTGTGTACCAGATAATCGTGCAAGTTTTTACCTCTGCGATAAGTAATGCTGGGAGTAGAAGAGACTGCATCCTGGAGGTCAGGATCAGCCAGAAGAATGGGCCAGTGTCGTTGTAGTATCTTAGAAACCCGTCGAGAACCTGTATCGAAAGTGCCAATACACCTGATATTAGTTAACCCAGCGGATTTAGTAGTGACCTGAGGGTACTGAGTAACCAGGGGTCTATGGTCACAAAGGAGGTTTTTTCTGTCTATAGCCCTTGCCCTAGCATATGCTCTGTGTAGGCATTTCTTGGGGTAACGACGTGCAAGAAATTTAGAAAAATAGTCCGTCACATTCTATATGAAAAGAACGCTCATCGGAGCAATTCCTTTTGGCTCGAAGGTACTGCCCTATAAGGATGCCCTTCTTAAGAGCGGGAGGATGGTAGCTCTCCCACTGTAAAAAACTGTTAGTTGCTGTTAGTTTCCATGAGATTTCAGTATGGACACCCCCAGCAGGGTCCAGGGAGATTTTTAAGTCCAAAAAAGTGATCTCTTTATGGTGTATATCATGGGTGAATTTCATGGCCACATGAGTATTGTTAAAGAGGCTCTGTCACCAGATTTTGCAACCCCTATCTGCTATTGCAGCAGATAGGCGCTGCAATGTAGATTACAGTAACGTTTTTATTTTTAAAAAACGAGCATTTTTGGCCAAGTTATGGCCATTTTTGTATTTATGCAAATGAGGCTTGCAAAAGTCCAAGTGGGCGTGTTGAAAAGTAAAAGTACAACTGGGCGTGTATTATGTGCGTACATCGGGGCGTGTTTACTACTTTTACTAAGCTGGGCGTTCTGATGAGAAGTATCATCCACTTCTCTTCAGAACGCCCAGCTTCTGGCAGTGCAGATTTGTGACGTCACTCACAGGTCCTGCATCGTGTCGGCCACATCGGCACCAGAGGCTACAGTTGATTCTGCAGCAGCATCAGCGTTTGCAGGTAAGTAGCTACATCGATTTACCTGCAAACGCCGATGCTGCTGCAGAATCATCTGTAGCCTCTGGTGCCGATGTGTCCTCGCTCGTCTG
Organism: Rhinoderma darwinii; assembly: GCF_050947455.1. Taxonomy (NCBI): domain Eukaryota; kingdom Metazoa; phylum Chordata; class Amphibia; order Anura; family Rhinodermatidae; genus Rhinoderma; species Rhinoderma darwinii. The sequence goes on from NC_134693.1 coordinate 56,029,222, forward strand.
ACACGATGCAGGACCTGGGGAAGTGACGTCACAGCGTGATCTCTCGAGAACACGCTGTGTCTGCACTGCCAGAAGCTGGGCGTTCTGAAGAGAAGTGGATGATACTTCTCGTCAGAACGGCCAGCTAGTAAAAGTAGTAAACACGCCCCGATGTACGCACATAATACACGCCCAGTTGTACTTTTACTTTAAACACGCCCACTTGGACTTTTGCAAGCCTCATGTAATGGCAGGGGGTAGGGAGACGGACAAGTGAGCCCTAATCTACCCGCCACTCTGTCCCTGCCTACTTGCAACGACCCGCCCTAGGCGACGGGGTACAACTGGGCGGCGGTCCCTGCGCTCAGTAAGTGCACGACAAACATACAAAGGAACACAAGCAAGGAAAAGGGGCCGTTGCCCACGGCAACACCGTGAGCAACCAGAGTGGTGAACGAGCCGAGTCAAGCCAGGAGTGTGCAAGGTACAAAACGAAAAGCAGAAGAGTAGTCGGTAAGCCAGGGTCTGTATGGAGCAGGATCAAAAATAGCAGGAGCTGTAGCTGGGCCAGGAAACCACAAGGAAAGAATCACAAGCACCGAGGGACAGGAAGTGCAGGCTTAAATAGACCGAGGGCGGGAGCTAGCTGAGTCTGGCCAGGTTACGATAGGCTCTCCCACTCCTAAGCCTGCCAGCCTGAATGGTGGAAGCAGGAGTCAGTCTCAGGGATGTATTCTCAGGTGCTGACTGATTTGTTCTGGGAGTTAACCCCGAAGCTGTGCCTGGCAGATCCTTTACACCTCATTTGCATAAATACAAAAATGGTCATAACTTGGCCAAAAATGCTCGTTTTTAAAAAATAAAAACGTTACTGTAATCTACATTGCAGCGCCTATCTGCTGCAATAGCAGATAGGGGTTGCAAAATCTGGTGACAGAGCCTCTTTAAGTACATTTATTTGCAAGAAAATTGGCCCTACACAAATATTTCAAAAATAATACACTTGGTATGGAAGACATTAATAAAGTAGAAACCAACACACTTAGGGATCTTGAAGCCCTATTGCATGAAAACAAAGCTGGGGCTGTTAGTGTTATAGGCCCTTTCTCTTCGTTACGTCCAAAATCCAAATTGACTCCACCTGTAAAGGATCTGCCAGACACAGCTTCTGTGTCGACGACCGTGGTTAATCAGTCTGCATCTGTGCCTAGGTCTGATAGAGTGACTCCATCTGCCACCAATCAGGCTGGGAGGCTGAGGAGTGGGAGAACCTATCACAGCCTGGCCAGACGATTCTAGCTCCCGCCCTTAGTCTATTTATACCTTCAGTTGTTGCTTGTCCTTTGTCTGTGATTTTCCTGGCTCTGCTGCTCCTGCTATTATTATTGACCTTGCTTCATTTTGACCCTGGCTTTACTGATTACGCTCCTGCTCTGCATTTGGTACCTCGTATACTCCTGGTTTGACTCGGCTCGTTCACTACTCCTGTTGCTCGCGGTGTTGCCGTGGGCAACTGCCCCTATCTGTTTTTCAACATTTTTACCACCACTTACAGCTTAATATGGTTTTCTATATTCATTCTCATACTCAAACCACATGAATTTGACGGCCACTATTGCGGTTCCCTTCTTATCATTTTCTTCATTGTATTGTTTCTATAGGATACTGATTATATAGATCATTTTCACTGTGGACATCTTCCTATCTGTGTACAACAATGGCAGTTTGCAATCTCTTTATCTTATACTCAAAATGACAACGTTCTTCCACTAATAGAAATTGGACGTAATATACTGATGATACCTTGACAGTGATCTGTCTTTTTGTCGTTTTTTGCAAGCAGTCATTACTTACCTATGTAGATGCCAGATAGGTCCACATATTCCTTTTGCGTTTGCGTGCTAAGTTCTCGCGCATGCGCACTATGGACACTTCTATTTGACTTTACCTGGGACATCGTTGGACCGGGATATTCGTCTGTGCTCACTACTGCGCAGGCGCCACGTAATAGTCTTTGATTGGTCGCTCAATGGGCGACTTCTCATTGGCTTGTATATCTGTCCATGATACAAGTGGGGGCTTGGCTCCTAGCCCCGCTCCCATTGGCTATACTCTACGTAGTCAACGTAGCGAAACATGTCGGGGGGGCTTTTTTGAATTTTAAATAACATGCTTCACTGCTGGTTCCTACTGAGCTAACAGTTTGAGTGCAGCGTTCGGCAGCCGCTGACACTTAGAACATTGACACATTGCCAAATATTGCACTACGCAGATTATTTCCAGCAGCACACATGGTTCTTTTAATTTCTATGTGGTTTGTCCTTTGCTTATATAGCACAATAAAGATATGTTAATTGTTTTTTCATGATAGTTGGAAAAGACGGCTTATTTTGCCGGCAGGCAATTAGTTGTATTCACTGGACTCAGTCTCTGTTCAGAATCCCAGTGACAGTTCAGACGGACAATGCCATGGCCGTGGCTTATCTGCATCACCAGGGCGGCACTCACAACGCCGCAGTGATGGCCGAAGCATCCAGGATCCTGGTTTGCACGGGGGCTCATTTTCTGGTTCTCACAGCGGTTCACGTTCCCAGGGTCGATAGTTGGGTCACAGACTTCCTCTGTCGCGAAACAGTGGACCCCGTGGAATGGTCTCTTCACAAAGATGTCTTTGAGCAATTTTTCTCAGGTGGGGTTGTCCGAATGTGGACTGGATGGCCTTCGGGTTCAATCATCATGTTCCCTGCATCATCTCCTGGGCTCGGAATCCAGAGGTCTGCGCCGTGGAGTCACTCATGGCATGTGGTTGGACTTCAGTCTCCTGTCCACTGCTACTCCGACAGCTCAATCAAGGCAGAGGGGATTCCTAACATTCTGATGGCCACTGATTGGCTACGCCGCTGTTGGTACGAAGACCTTGTGTCCCTGTTAGCCGAACTCCTGTGATTCTTACCTCTCCATCCCAACATTCCATCTCAGGGACCTTTTTTCAAATCTGACGTGTTACTTTATGTGTGTCACATTGGGTATGTGAACCCACTGGGCCGTACCGCCTTGACGGTATAGAAGCTAGCTAATAGGACACAGGTCACAGTCTATAGTTCGTATAGTGTACCTGTGGTAGCTCAGACAGTAGCAAGACAGTCTCGGCTGGGACTAGGCAGCAGGCAGGCGCCAGGCGTGGTGTAGCAGGCTTTGCGTGGTACACAGCACAGCACGACTTCAGCTCAACATGGTACTTGACCTGGATAGCACGGGATACAGGTTACAGGTAGCAGTAACGGGGAACACTGGGAACTGGAAAACACTTAGGAGACCATTTGCATAGACATACTAGGATAACGACAACAAGGCTCAGGCATTGGAGGGAGGGGCACAGCCCTTCTTATAGTCCAGGGTGCTCTGGGAGCAATCCACTCAATCTCCCACCTGTGTGCGACCTGGCTCCTCGTCTGGACTGAGCTCGCGAGCGCACCCTGGTGGTCACTGTGGAACAGACGACTGCATGTGCAGACATCTCTGGAGAGTAGGGCGTCGACTGGATGGAAGGAGTTCATGGTCAGCAACCACAGACGTTACAATGTGGTAATAACTTTGGAATGCTTTTACTTATCCAAGGGATTCTGAAATTGTTTTCTCGTGACATAATGTACTTTTTGTAAGTGAAAAAATTTGGATGATAAATTCAATATTTATTTGTGAAAAACACCAAAATTTAGAGAAAATGTACAAAAATTAGCGCTTTTCTAAATTTAAATGTATCTGCTGGTATAACAGATAGTAATACCACACAAAATAGTTACTAGTTAACATTTCCCATATGTCTACTTTATGTTTGCATGGTTTTTTGAACGTCCTTTTATTTTTCTACGACGTTACAAGGCTTAGAGCTTTCGCAGAAAATTTCAAATGGCTACTTTTTCTGGGACCAGTTCAGTTCTGAAGTGGTTTTGAGGGCCTTATATATTAGAAAGTCCCCATGAATCACCCCATTTTAAAAAATGCACCCCTGAAAGTATTCAAAATAGCATTCAGAATGTGTGTTAACCCATTAGGCGTTTCAAAGGAATTAAAGCAATGTACAGGTAAAATTTACATATTCCATTTTTGTTGCCAACATTTATTAGTAATATTTTGTCTCTGTAACACAGAAGGTTTTACCAGAGAAACACAAATCTATATTTTTGCCCAGATTCTTCCGTTTTTAGAAATATCCCACGTGTGGCCCTTGTGTGCTAATGGACTGAAATACTGGCCTTTTGGTGCCTCCTTCTTTTTAGAATATATTTTAGGCACCATGTCAGGCTTGAAGAGGTCTTGTGGTGGCGAAACAGTGGAAAACCCCCAAAAGTGACCCCATTTTGAAACTACACCCCTCAAGGAATCTATCTAGGGGTATAGTTAGCAGTTTGACCACACACTCTTTTTTCTAAATGTATTTGAATTAGTCTGTGAAAACGAATGAATACTTTCTTTTCGGAAAAAACAGACATTTTTAATTTTTTCAAAGAATGAAACAGAAAAAGCAGCCCAACGTTTGTTAAGCAATTTCTCCCGATTACAGAAATACCCCATATGTGGTAATAAACTGTTGTTTGGAACCAAGGCAGGGTTTAGAAGGGAAGGAGCACCCTTTGGATTTTGGAGCGCAGATTTTGCTGGAATAGTTTTCGGTGCCATGTCATGTTTGCAATGCCCTGGAGGGACCAAAACAGTGGAAACCCCCCAAAAGTGACCCCATTTTGGAAACTACACCCCTCAAGGAATTTTCCAGGGGTATAGATAGCATTTTGGCCCCACAGGTTTGTTGCTGAATTTATTGGAATTAGTCTGTGAAGATGAAAATCTAAGTTATTTTTAAAAAAATCGAGACCGGAGGTCTAGCATATCCGCCCGCATCTCTTGTGACGTCGTCATGGTCTTGGATCAACCAGCGGAGTCCATGGTCTGAGCTTACTGTCACGTAGGGTTCGTGGACCCACTGGGCTGTACCGTCTTGGCGGTAAGGCAGCTGGCCAACAGGACGCAGGTAAAAGTCTATAGTTCGTATAGGGTACCTGTGGCAGCTCGGACAGTAGCAAGGCAGGCCTGGCAGGAACTTGGCAGCAGGTGGACGTCAAGCCTGGAGAAGCAGGACAGGCGTGGTATACAGCACAGCACGGCACTAGATCAGGATACAAGTATAGGGTACAGGAACAGGAACACTGGGAGCAGGAAACACTAGGGGGCCATATGCAAGACAGACTAGGAATACACAACAAAGCCCAGGTGTGGGAGGATGGGCTGGAACCTTCTTATAGCCCAGGGTACACTGGACCAATTAGCTCAATCACAAGCTTGCTTGCGCTCTGGCTTCTCAAGTCTGGACTGAGCTCGTGACCGCACCCTGTTGGTCACTGTGGAGCAGGAGGGCCATATGTGCAAACATCTCTTGAGAGAAGGGCGTCGACTGGATGGAAGGAGTTTGTGGTCAGCGACCACAAACGTTACACCTGTCTAACGTGGGATGAAACCAATCCTCCTGTAGCAGAAGATCTGGACGTAATGGGAGTTTCCAGAAGTTTCCGTTCGAGAGTTTCAACACGAGCGGAAACCATGCCCTTCTGGGCCAATGAGGAATTATCGCTATGGCCTTCACTTTCTCGTCCCTTATTTTCCTCAACACCCGAGGAATTAGAGGGATGGGGGAAAGACATGTATGAAGGTATTTTCTCAACTCAATGATAGGCTGTCTATGGCATATGGGTGATCCGACCTGTTGACCTGTTCCTTAATTTGGCATTCCTTGCGGTCGTGATGACGTCTAAAGATGGTTTTCACATCTTCCTGGTGATTTGGAGGAAGATTTCCAGATTCAAGCTCTACTCTCCTGGGTGAATCAGTTTCCTGCTCAGCCAATCCGCTTTCAGATTCAACACTCCTCGAATGTGGACTGCGGAGACTGATCTCAGATTGCGTTCTGACCAGCGCATGATCTGACTGCATTCCTTCCTGAGAGAATTGCTTCTGGTGCCCCGCTGCTTGTTTATGTAAAACACTGCGGGGAGGTTGTCCGACTGAATTTGTACATCGTGATGATGGAGTACAGCCTGAAAGTGTAACAGAGCTAGTTTGATCGCCCTGAGCTCTTTAATGTTGGATGAAAGGCAGCTGTCGTGTGTGGACCATTTCTTTTGCACCCATGATGTTCCCACATGTGTACCCCAGCATGAGACTTCTGGAGGTTTATGATAAAGGTGAACTGAAGATGTAGGATTTGATCATGAACAAGAACTGCTAGCTAAACTTCCTGTGTTTCCTCAGGACTGGGATATGAAGGTATGCATCTTGCAGATCGATAGTAGCTAGAAAACCTCCTTCCTGGATAATATTTATGACTGATTGAATAGATTCCATTTTGAACTTTTTGTTTACAAAGAACTGGTTCAGGTATGTCAAATCTATCACTAACTGCCACTTGTCTTCCTTTTTTGGAACAGCAAAGATAGGGGAGTACACTCCCTGACCCCGCTGATGATACGGGACTTCCTCCAATGCTCCTTTCCTTATGAAGTCCTGAATAAGGCTGAGAACAATAGGATTTCTTCATTTGTTTATACAGAATCTGTTCTTTGGAACGGTGTTTAGTTCCAGCGAGTAGCCATTCTGGATGGTGTATCTGAGTTTTTAGCCATAAGTGTAAAAACCTTCCCAGTCTTCCACCTACTGGACACTCTTCTCTCTTGGTGTCATAGGTTAGAATTTTTTGGGGAGGTTGATTTCTTCCTAACGGAGGGGTTAACCTCTTGCTTGCGTTTGAATCTACGCTGTCTGTCATCCCCCCCCCCCCACGAAAATATTTTTGACCCTTAGAGGACCTTTTGGAACGGTTTTGAAAGGTTCTAAATGGCGGCCTCATTGGAGGACGTGGGAAGGAAACCCCTTTTTCATCATTAATTAATTTAAGGATGTCTTCCAGCTGAGGGCCGAAGAGAGAGGGATGGAATGGTAGAGAACAGAAATGATTTTTAGATGGCACGTCCCCTGAGCATTGCTTGATCCAGAGGGTTCTACGTGCCATATTAGAGAGAGACTGGGATCTGGAAGAAAACTTCAAGACATCCAGAGGCTCGTCATACAAAAATTCTGCAGCCGCTTTCATGAGCGGGATATTTTGCAAAATCTTTTCTCTCGGTACGCCTTCCTCCAGATCTTGAGAGAGCTGACTAAGCCATGTATGAAGGGCTCTGGCAACTGGGATGGAAGCTGATGCCACTTTACATGCCGCAACCGAGGAATAGGCTTTCTTTAATATGGAATCATCTCTAAGATCCATTGGATCCTTTAAGCACGAGGACTCCTCTGAAGGAAACACAGATTTATTTTACAATCTGGAGACAGCAAGATCAACTTTGGGCGGAACATCCCAATTAGAACTGAACTTGGGATCTGTTTTGTAGGTGTGTTTAAACCTCGCCCCTTGATCGATGCGTGTCTCCGGCTTATCCCGATCTTTCTGGACCCAGTCTGTAATAACAGGATGAGAGGGAAGGACTCTGTCTTTATTGACCGGAATATAATAAAGTTGTTCCTTTTTATGTTTATGAGACACATCTTTCATCTTTATCAGTCTCCACGGTCAGTTTGACTGCTTTTAGCAAGTGCGGGACCTTGTCTTTATCTAACAGATAAATATTATCTAAGGGTTCCCCATCAGAGTCCTCAGAAATCAGAGTCCTCAGAATCCACATCCTCCTCCGATAGATCATATTCGGAAGGGGATTGCTGAGAGGGTGACCGCATTCTACCTTTAGATTTTTTCGGCATAGCAGCCGACTTAATCTCCTGAAAGGTATCTGTAACCTGATCTTTAAACCAGGAAAGAAACCCCACGGCTTCAGTATGGAAGGATTGTTCAGGAGGTCTGCAAGATGAGCAGAAACTCTGGTGCCAATCCACTGGCAACGGTTGCTGACAAACTCTACACAGATGCTTGGATTTCCTTTTACGTTTCCCTTGAGATGCAGGACTTGTCATCTGAGAAAAAAGGCATGCAATTACAATCTTATCTGTAAGTGGCCTTAAGGACGCAAAAAACCCTTCTTACATTACACAATGAAAGCTTGGGGTACCTTAATTTCCAGGGTCGAGCAGCTGCACCAGCGTCGTAGCCCTGGATTCGCGGTCCTTTATCGAACCACCGGGATTCCACGAGAATCCAGCATACACCTTACCTCGGTGGCAGTCATCTCGGGACACCCGTCCGGAGTTGTATGGGATCCACGTCTAGGAGGCGAGGGACAGGTAAGAACTGTATGCCGCTCCAGACTGGAAGCGTGGCTTCTCATTACCTCCAGATAAGAGTTTCAAAAGCCAGGCCGAGGGACAGAGAAAACCCCCAGTATACAGCCCCCCATGTCCTCATGGGTTGCAGCTTAGGGACAGAGGAACCCCCTCTGTATAAAGCATATTGGTATAGGTGTCTTCTGTCTTCAACTATCCATGTTCATAGAAGAGAAAAAATACGCTTTCTGAAGGGATTTGGGCTCTATTTAAGGTTACCTGGGACCTCCTAGTTGTTTAATTGATTACTGCTGAGTAATATGTCTCTTCTATCTGGTCAGATGAAGTATCTTAACCTTTAAGTGTGCTGCCGTAGGACGATCAGGAAATATATATATATGTACTGTATTTACACATGTAGCTCAGTAAACTGTAACAATCAGATGTATAACAGATTTTATTTTTTTCAGATAAAACACTAAAAACACAACGCTTGCTAACACTGACACACTACGTTTTTTTGGCTTTTTTTAACTTTACTTAAAACACTAACACTGACAAACACAACTTTCTTTTTTTTATTTTTTTATAACACCTAGTAACAATTACTACACTTACTGACGCTGACTGACACTTACTGACACTAACTGACTTACTAACAAGTGATGCGACTGACAGTGACGGATTGACTCTGACTAAATGACAAGTGACGCGTCTGACAATGACAGATTGACAGTTAGGGCCTGTTCACATCAGCGTTGGCTTTCCATTCCAGGGTTCCGTCTCAGGTTTCCGTCGGGTCAACCCCACAACGGAAAGTCCAACTGAAACCACAGCTTCTGTTTCCGTCACCATTGATATCATTCATCAACATTGCTAATGGTTTCCGTTCGTCACCATTCCGTTTTAACGACGGAATCAATAACGCAGTCGACTGCGCTATTGATTCCATCGGAAAAACGGAATGGTGACGAACGGAAACCATTAACAATGTTGATGAATGATATCAATGGTGACGGAAACGGAAGCTGTGGTGTCAGTTTGACTTTCCGTTGCGGGGTTCACCCGATGGAAACCGACGGAACCCCGGAACGGAAAGCCAACGCTGATGTGAACAGGCCCTAACTGACAAGTGATGCAACTGACAGTGACGGATTGACACTGACTAACTGACACATAGGGCGGTGGATGCTACGGATTGACACTGAGAACGGATTGACACTGACGAACTGACATGACAGATTGATGCTGACTAACTGAAAACTGACGCAACAAATTGATGTAGACGAGCTAGACAACTACCTAACAACTATATCTAATTAATATTTTTGGTGAATTACGACGAGAAAAAAAACCAAATGAAACGAAAATCTCCCGTGTACACTGGGAGGTGGTGGGGTCACACACTGGGAACAGGGGAACTGGAAATTAGGGGTTTATTCTCTTTTTTTTTTTTACTTGACTGGCACACTACTCGACACAGGCTCTAATCTCTCCAACTTCTCATCACCAACAGAGTGATCAGAGCCTGTGTCTGGTATTTTTTATCCGCCCTGGGTGAAAACACACTGTGATGGGTGGGTCTGAACAGACCCACCCATCACAGCAATTGCCGGCAATGGACAGCTGCTAGTGGTCTATTAGTTACCATTCCCGGCATGAACTACAAGTCCAGGGAATGGTATTTAGAACTTTTAAGGCAGATACAATGTGATCGGTGGATCTGTACAGATCCATCGATCGCCGGCATTAGACCACTATTCTGGGTCCATTGCCGGTGACTCAGGAGTGTTAGCTGTCGGGGACAGCTGATCTACAGTGATCTCTTACAGTGTGCACCGGGAACGTCACAGTAACTGTACGTCACCTCCCGCGACGACGTACAATTACTGAGCGGTGGGGCTAGGAGTTAAGGTTGCTACATTTAACGATATGGCTGTTGACGCAGCCGTTTTGAGGGCTCATGTTTTTTTTGGTGAGTGTTATCCTTACTATGATTAAGGCTAGAAAGTCCTCTTCAGCACGTATCTATCATCGTACATGGAAGGCTTACCTTGGTTGGTGCAAGGATTGCAAGCTTCCCCTTTGCGTTTTTCCTTGTCCAGGATTCTATCTTTTTTACAGCAGGGTTTGGATCTCGGTTTAGCTCTCAGCTCGCTAATGGGGCAGGTATCTGCCTTTTCCATGTTGTGTGGTCGCCCATTGGCGTCTAATGCTGACTTTAAGACTTTTTTTGCAGGGGGTGGCTAAAGCGTTCCCCCCTTATCGTCCTCCGTTTCCCTAGTGGGATCTGAATTTGGTCTTGGATGTCTTGCAGTCGACTCCATTTGAACATTTGAGACAGATCTCTCTTCGTTTTCTGTCCTGAAAGGTGTTTTTTCTGGCCTCGGTCTGGAGTTGGCGGCTCTCTCTTGTCATTCTCAGTTGAAGACTCTTCACCAAGAAAAGGCGGTGCTCGGCCTGGTGCCCACTTTTTTGCCTAAGTGGTTTTGGCCTTCCACATGAATGAGGATATTGTCTTGCCGTCTTTTCATCCTTCTCCCAGTCATCTGAGGGAGTGTTCCCTCCACAACCTGGATTTTGTCCGTGCTCTGTGTATTTACCTTTCTATCACTGCTTCCTTCCAGTGGTCACATTCCCTATTTATCCTCCCTGAGGGTCCCAGAAAGGATTTAGCGGCCTCTAAGGCCACCATTGGTCGGTGGATTTGAATGATTTTTTGCAAGGCTTATCGGGTTCATGGAATGGTTCCCCATTTCCGAGTCATAGCCCACTCTACCAAAGCGGTTGGGCCTTCCTGGGCTGTGCGCCATCAGGCTTCTGCCCCTCAATTGTGCAAGGCTGCCACATGGTCTTCTCTGCACAGTTTTGTTAAGTTCTACCAGGTGCATACCTTTGCCTATTCAGATGCTTCTCTGGGTTGCAAGGTATTGCAGGCATCTGTGAAATAGCTGACCATGGCCTGTGTTCTGTTACTGCTCCTGGGGACTGCTCTAGGACGTCCCACAGTCTGTGTCCCCCAATGTATCAAACAAGAAAACATGATTTTTTTGAGTACCCACTGTAAAATCCTGTTCTTGCCTAGCTCATTGGGGGACACAGCTCCCACCCAATTATTTTCCAGGATTTTTTGCATTTACGGTTGTCAATTTGAGGGATTCCACTCTCGTGTTTGACATACTTATCTTACTTTGCATCTGCTTCTCCTACTACTTGCAGATAGACTGAATAGCTCAGTGTTTGTGGGCAGAGTATATTTTGTAGGAGTCACTTTTTCTTTCATAGTGTCAAGCCTCCTAGTGGCAACAGCATATACCCACGGTCTGTGTCCCCCCAATGAACTGGAAAAGAAAAGGATTTTACGGTAAGTACTCAAAATATCATGTTTTTTGGCCTTGAGGACACAGCAATTTTTTGTTTGAATGTTTTTTCATCACTGCGTTCCCAGAGCCATAATATAACTTTTTAATTTTTCTATTAACAGCCATATGAGGCTTTTTTTTTTTTTGCTTGACAATTTGTATTTTTTAAACGCACCATTTTGGTGTACATATATTAAAAAACTTTTATAAATTCCTATATTGTGTTTTGGTTTTACTTCATTCTACAGGTCAGTACCAATTTGTCAATACCAAATGAATATATATATACACATATATATATTTTCTACTTTTGCACAATAAAATGTTTTTTGTTAAAAAATTTGCTTTTGTGTTGCCGCATTCTGTCATATTTATTTTGTGGTACATCTGACTTTTTACGGCGTTCACCGTTTGGGATAAATTATACATAAATGTTATAATCTGTGACATTACGGATGCGACAATACAAATTATGTGTTATGTGTTTTATATATATATATTTTTTTACATAAAAGCATTTTTTAAGGGGAAAAAGATTTTGTTTTGAATTTTTTCTAAACATTTTATTTAACTTACGTTTGGTCGGGGCTCCTTTTGCATGAATTACTGCATCAATGCGGCGTGGCATGGAGGCGATCAGCCTGTGGCACTGCTGAGGTGTTATGGAAGCCCAGGTTGCTTTTATAGCGGCCTTCAACTCGCCTGCATTGTTGGGTCTGGTGACTCATCTTCCTCTTGACAATACCCCATAGATTCTCTATTGGGTTTAGGTCAGGCGAGTTTGCTGGCCAATCAAGCACAGTGATACTGTGGTTATTAAACCAGGTATTGGTACTTTTGGCAGTGTGGGCAGGTGCCAAGTCCTGCTGGAAAATGAAATCAGCATCTCCATAAAGCTTGTCAGCAGAGGGAAGCATGAAGTGCTCTAAAATTTCCTATTAGACGGCTGCGTTGACTCTGGCCTTGATATAACACAGTGGACCAAAACCAGCAGATGACATGGCTCTCCAAACCATCACTGACTGTGGAAACTTCACACTGGACCTCAAGCAACTTGGGTTGATGCCTCTCCACTCTTCCTCCAGACTCTGGGACCTTGATTTCCCAATGAAATGCAAATTGACTTTCATCTGAAAACAGGACTTTGGACCACTGAGCAACAGACCAGTCCTTTTAAAGGCTTAGGAAACCTTTTTCAGGTGTTTTGCATTGATTAGCTGATTAGAGTGTCACACCATGAGTCTACAATCTTCAACTTTTACCCAATATTCTATTTTTCTGTAAGACAAAATTTGGGGTTTTCATTAACTGTTAGCCATAATCATCAACATTAAAAGAAAAAAATGCTGGAAATAGAGCACTCTGTGTGTAATGAATCTCTATAATATATGAGCTTCACTTTTTGAATTGAATTACTAAAGTAAATTAACTTTTTGATGATATTCTAATTCATTGAGAAGGACTAGTGTATATATATATATATATATATATATATATATATATATATATATACACACACCGCGTTCCAAATTATTATGCAAATGTTATTTTTCGCTTATTTTCCTAAATAGTCGATGCAAATGACAGTCAGTATAATCTTCAAGCCATCAACCGTTGGAGTATAATGCAAATTTTATTGAACAAATCTCCTAATGATATCAGATTTTTTTTTTAGAAGTAAAAAACGCAAAATGCACTGTTTCAAATTATTATGCACAACGGAGATCAAAACATTTTAACCCCTTAATGACCGGGCCATTTTGCACGTTAATGACCAAGGATTATTTTTAGTTTTTTCATGGTCGCATTCCAAGAGTCGTAACTTTTTTTTTTATTCCGTCGACATAGCCGTATAAGGGCTTGTTTTTTGCGGGACGAGTTGTATTTTGTAATTCTACCATTTTTAGATGCTTACAATATATTGATTAACTTTTATTAACTTTATTTTAGGAGAGAATTGAAAATAAGCAGCTATTCCAACATTGATTTTCACGTTGTAAATTTACGCCGTTTACTATGCAGCGTAAATAACATGTTAACTTTATTCTATGGGTCGGCACGATTACGGGGATACCAAATATGTAAAGGTTTTATATGTTTTCCTATGTTTGCACAATAAAAAGCCTTTTAGAAAAAAATTACTTGATTTTGCATCGCCACGTTCCAAGAGCCGTCATTTTTTTATTTTACCGTCGATGTGGCCGTATGTGGGCTTGATTATTGCGGGCCAATGTGTAGTTTTCATTAGTACTATTTTGGGGTACATAGGACTTATAGATTAACTTTTATTTTATTTTTTATGGGGGGAATGGGAGAAAAGAGAGAATTTTGCCGTTGTTTTTTGCTTTTTTTTTGGACGCCGTTCATCCGGCGGTTTAATTAATGTGTTCATTTTATTGGTCAAGTTGTTACGATCGCGGGGATACCACATATGTGTATGTGTGATTTGTTTTGACACTTTTACTGAATAAAAAATAAGTTTTATTTGATTTTGACTGTAATTTAGTTTATTTTTTTTCCCCAAACTTTATTTAACTGATCCCACCAGGGGACTTCACTACGCGATGTGCCGATCGCATATATAATGCTTTGGTATACTTAGTATACCAAAGCATTATTGCCTGTCAGTGTAAAACTGACAGGCAACCTGTTAGGTCATGCCTCCGGCATCGCCTAACAGGCAGTTGCTGAAGACAGACCTGGGGGTCTTTGTTAGACCCCCGGCTGTCATGGAAACCCGACGGCGACCCGCGATTTGTTTGCGGGGGCGCCGATCGGGTGACAGACGGAGCTCCCTCCCTCTGTCAAACACATTAGATGCCGCTGTCACTATTGACAGCGGCATTTAATGGGTTAAACTGCCGGAATCGGAGCGCGCTTCGATTCCGGCAGTTGCAGCAGGAGCCAGGCTGTGTATAACAGCCGTGCTCCTGCCGCTGATCGCGTGGGTACAGTCTCAGTACCCGCGCCATCACAGGACGGATATATCCGTCCTCCTGCGCGAACTAGCAGCTGCTGAGGACGGATATATCCGTCCTTCGGCGTTAAGGAGTTAAAGGTTGTAAAGAGAACTAAAATGGTGATTTGTTGAATTTGCAGCATCAGGAGGTCATATTTACAGAAATCAAAAGCTCTTTCAATAAAAAAAAACGTAACAGGCCAGGTTACATGTTAACATAGGACCCCTTCTTTGATACCACCTTCACAATTCTTGCATCCATTGAATTTGTGAGTATTTTGACAGTTTCTATATCTTTGCAGGATGTCAGAATAGCCTCCCAGAGCTTCTGTTTTGATGTGAACTGCCTCCCACCGTCATAGATATTTTGCTTGAGGATGCTCCAAAGTTTCTCAATAGGCTTGAGGTCAGGGGAACACACCATGAGTTTCTCTTCTTTTATGCCCATAGCAGCCAATGACACAGAGGTATTCTTTGCAGCATGAGATGGTGCATTGTCATGCATGAAGATAATTTTGCTACGGAAGGCACGGTTCTTCTGTTTGTACCACGGAAGTAAGTGGTCAGTCATAAACTCTACGTACTTTGCAGAGGTCATTTTCACACCGTCAGGGACCCTAAAGGGGCCTACCAGCTCTCTCCCCATGATTCCAGCCCAAAACATGACTCCGCCACCTCCTTGCTGACGTCGTAGCCTTGTTGGGAAATGGTGGCCATTCACCAACCATCCACTACTCCATCCATCTGGACCATCCAGGGTTGCACGGCACTCATCAGTAAACAACACGGTTTGAAAATTAGTCTTCATGTATTTCTGAGCCCACTGCAACCGTTTCTGCTTGTGAGAATTGTTTAGGGGTGGCCGAATAATAGCTTTATGCACACTTGCAAACCTCTGGAGGATCCTACACCTTGAGGTTCGCGGGACTCCAGAGGCACCAGCGGCTTCAAATACCTGTTTGCTGCTTTGAAATTGCATTTTAGCAGCTGCTCCCCTAATCCTATTAATTTGTCTGGCAGAAACCTTCCTCATTATGCCTTTATCTGAACGAACCCGTCTGTGCTCTGAATCAGCCACAAATATTTTCACAGTACGATGATCACGCTTAAGTTTTCTTGAAATATCCAATGTTTTCATACCTGTCCAAGGTATTTCACTATTTTACGCTTTACGGCAGCAGAAAGATCCTTTTTCTTTCCCATATTGCTTGAAACCTGCGGCCTGCTTAATAATGTGGAACGTCCTTCTTAAGTAGTTTTCCTTTGATTGGGCACACCTTGCAAACTAATTATCACAGGTGTCTGAGATTGATTACAATGATCCAAAGAGCCAATACCATCCATGAGTTTAATTGAAAAACTAATAATTAAATGTTTATGACACTTCAATCCAATGTGCATAATAATTTGGAACACGGTGTATATATATACAAGTCAGGAAATATATATTAGATTCTAATTTATAACATTTCCATGTGCTGGTCACTAGAGGGAGCTATTCCCAAAATTGCCGAATTGGCAATGTGGTAAAGCAACCTTATTGCTTTATGCTGCAAATTTGGGGTAGACACACTCGCTCTAGTGTCCTCACACAATCCCCCCTCCCTTATCCTGGCTAGTGCGAGGAGAAGGAGGGGGTTGAATCTTCAAACCTCCTACACTGTGTGCCGCCATTTTCTGAGCGACTGCACAGTGTAGGAGGATTAGATACAGTGGTAATCAGACAGTATAACACAAACATACACGAACGTAAAACACACATCATATACACAAACATAATTTACCTGCTCCTGCCGCCGCCTCCGCTCCTATTACTTGCGTCTTCGCTGCCTCGAACATATGGCCGGAAGCCGCGACCGGAAGTAGTCATCTTACTGTCCGGCCGCGGCTTCCGGTCCACATGAAAATGGCGCCGGATTTCGCTGTGCCGAAGACCTTCTTTTTGGTCTGTGTGGCAGCGGCGCATGCGCCGTTCCCACACAGACGGCATATGCTATAGTGAATGGAACGGCTCCCGTTCGCATTCTCTATGGGGATGTATGTGCCGTATTCCATCTCTGTATTTGTCGTTAGTCGACACATAGAGATGAAAAAAAAATGGCAGCCCCCATAGAGAAGTAAAAGTAGGAATAAAGTAAAAAGTACAACACAAGAACACAAATAAATAAAATGTATTTTAATATCAAACTAAAAGCAATATTATATAAAAAAGAAAATTTTCGTGACACCTTCCCTTTAAATATAATGGCACCAATATCTAAATAACAAAGGAGGGTAGGAAAAAAATTTCAAGTGCCCCAGGTTTTGTGCTTCCCTGCCTATTACATGCTTCACTCAGCTGCACATGTATGGGCAGGTGAAAGGTTCTCTTTAAGGCAGGGGTCTCAAACTCGGCCGGGTAAGTGGGCCACATATAGAAAAAATGGGCCGCATTACTTTCAATTTTGATACAATACAAAATCATTGTTAATCAATTAGTTATTTGATCTACTATAGCACTATATTACTAAAATAATACCGCTAGGTTTAAAATTTGAGATATTTCTCCACGTGCTTATTTCAACAATACAGTTTTCCAGTTTAAGTGTCGCTAAATGCAGTCCAGCGGCTCAGTTAGCAGTGTTTGGCAGACACACGTCAAGATCGGGCAGCCCCTATTTAGATACTGCCAGAGTGCCCTCTGTGGATGCTGACACAGTGCCCTCTGTGGATTCTGCCACAGTGCCCTCTGTGGATTCTGCCACAGTGCCCTCTGTAGATGCTGCCACAGTGCCCTCTGTAGATAATGCCACAGTGCCCTCTGTAGATTATGCAACACACCCCTAGATAATGCCACAGTGTCCTCTGTACATACTGCCACAGTGCCCTCTGTAGATGCTGCCACAGTGCCCTTTGTAGATACTACCACAGTGCCCTCTGTAGATGCTGCCACAGTGCCCTCTGTAGATGCTGCCACAGTGCCCTCTGCAGATAATGCCAGTGCCCCATGTAGATAATGCCACAGTGCCCTCTGTAGATAATGCCACGGTGCTCTCTGTAGGTAATACCACAGTGCCCTCTGTAGATAATGCAACACACCCCTAGATAATGCCACAGTGTCCTCTGTACATACTGCCACAGTGCCCTCTGTAGATGCTGCCACAGTGCCCTCTGTAGATTCTGCCACAGTGCCTTCCGTAGATGCTGCCACAGTGCCCTCCGTAGATGCTGTCACAGTGCCCTTCGTAGATGCTGCCAGTGCCCTCCATAGATGCTGCCACAGTGCCCTTCTTAGATGCTGCCACAGTGCCCTCCGCAGATGCTGCCACAGTGCCCTCCGCAGATGCTGCCACAGTGCCCTCCGCAGATGCTGCCACAGTGCCCTCTACAGATAATGCCACACACACCCCATGTAGATAGCTCCATTGGGGCTCCCTCTAGGAGTGGAATCCCCAGCCAGAGCGTTGCTGACCTGGGAGGTATCCAATTTTTCTTCCTGGGACTCCAGCAGTTCTCCTGACATCATGTACCCATGCAAATTCAAAGTATTTTAGTTTAAAAGTGTTTTTATTGCGCAAAAGTTGTAAAATATAAAGAATCTATACATATTTGGTACTGCCGTAATCGTGGCAAGCTATAGAATAAAAGCAGCATGTTATTTATGCCACACGGTGAACGGCGTAAATATCAAACACAAAAGACAATGGTGGAATTGCTGTTCTTTTTTCATTACCCCCAAAAAAGTTAATAAAAATGTATAAAAAATTATTTGTACCCAAAAATGGTGCCATTAAAAAATACAACTCATCTTGTAAAAAATAATTCCTCATACAGCTATGTTGATGGAGAAATAAAAAAGTTATAACTCTCTGAATGCGAAGATGGAAAAATGAAATAAATTGCTTAGTCATTAAGGCCTAAAATGGGCAGGTCACTAATTGGTTAGGCTTCGTTCACATCTGCGCAATGGCTCCGTTCCGTCTGAGCTTTCCGTCGGAACGCAGCCATGACTGACACAAACAGAAACCATGCGTTTCCGCTTCCATCACCATTGATTTAAATGGTGACGGTTCTGGTGCCAACGGTTTCCGTTTGTGTCCGTTGTGCAGGGGTTCCGTCGTTTTGACAGAATCAATAGCGTGGTCGACTACGCTATTGATTCCGTCAAAATGACTGAACCTTTGCACAACGGAGCCAAACGGAAACCGTTGGCAAATCAATGCTGATGGAAAGTCAGGGTCCCGTTCCGACGGAAAACTCAGACGGAGCGTCGGAACAGGACCCTGCCGCAGATGTGAATGAAGCCTTAATGTTTTGGTTTTTTTACTATTGGTTATGTTAATTACACTTCATTATGCAAATTGCACTTTTGGTTTTAATACCTCCTCTTGCATGTAACATATTGCTTGAAAAAGGCCGAAATGTTGCATTAACATTGCAAGTAGATCCACTTTGATTTGATCGGAACTGAGCTTAGAAAATTGCTCAGGAGCAAACAGGAGCCACCGTCAGCTGAATCATTGGTGCTGCTTAATGATGGATTCGGCTCACAACGACTTTCTACAGTTTCTATGTATTTTGATGCATAGAAGATGCAGAAGTGAAGCTAAAATTTAGTTTTTTAACCCCTTAACGACCCAGCCATTTTTTGTTTTAGTTTTTCACTCCCCGCCTTCCAAGAGCAATAACATTTTTATTTTTTAGTCAATAGAGTGGTGTGAGGGCTTATTTTTTTTTGCGGGAGGAGCTGTAGTTTCTATTGGCACCATTTAAAGTACCATATAATGTACTGGGAAATGGAAAAAAAATTCTTTGTGGGGTGGAATTGGAAAAAAAACTAAATTCCTCCATTGTTTTTTGGGTTTTGTTTTTACAGCTTTCACCGTGCGGTAAAAATTACAACTTTATTCTGCATCTCAATACGATTATAGTGATACCAAATTGATATAGTTTACTACTTTTACAAAAAAAACAACTATTTGTTAAAAAAAAATTGTTTTCCTTTTTCACCGCATTCGGAGAGCCATAACTTTTTTATTTTGCATCCTGGGGATAGGCCGTCAATAAAAAAAAATGTCCAGGGAGTCCCTTTAAGGTGGCCATACACTTAAATGCTATGTACACCTTTGACATCGTTGGTTGTTTGTTTTTTAACCCATTAGTGACCGCTAATACGCCTTTTCACGTCGGTCATTAATGGGCTTTATTCTAATGCATAAGCCTTTTTACGGCACTGCATCAGGATAAATAAACAGAGCAGGGAGCTGCACCGCATCTGAGTGGTTTTGGAGAGAGGGAGGGAGCTCCCTCTCATCCCACCGACACCCGACGATAAGCGATAAGATCGCCGAGTGTCTGTGTCTTCTATGGCAGACGGGGGCCTAATAAAGGCCCCCAGGTCTGCCTGTAGTGAATGCCTGCTAGGTCATGCCGGAGGCATGACCTATCAGATGCCTGTCCGTTTTAAACGGACAGGCAGTAATACACTGCAATACAAAAGTATTGCAGTGTATTATAATAGCGATCGGAGAATCGCATATTAAAGTCCCCTAGTGGGACTAGTAAAAAAGTAAAAAAAAAGTTTAATAAAGTTAATTTAAAAAAAATATTTGAAAAAAAATGAAAAACACACTTTTTCACCTTACAAACTGCTTTACTATTAAAAAAACGAAATAAAGTTAAAAAGTTACACATATTTCGTATCGCCGCATCTGTAACGACCCCGACTATAAATCTATTACATTATTTTTTTTTTTTAATTCTTTATTTTCATGGCTAACAGCCAAATTTTTCACAGTAAAAAGAAAAAATACAGATCCATAAGGGAGGATGAAATACATGTACAGAGATAAAGATGCATTAAGTTGAACAGCATATTACAAACTTATTCAAAGGAAGCAACCTTTGTCATCTCTAGGATATACTGATAGATACTCCCCACTTACGCGAAAGAGAGATGATACAGGACAGAATAAGGGAGGTATAGATGAGAGTGGGCGGGGGGGGGGGGAGGAGTAGCGTCTCCCACCGAGGAGGTCCTCGCCCCCCCCCCAGACAGAGACCACTATGAGCTATCCACCAATGCCCATATGTCCCAGAATGTCTTTATATCTATTACATTATTTAACCCGCACGGTGAACGCCGTCAAAAATTAAATAAAAAACTATGGAAAAATTGCTGTTTTCTGTGAATCCTGACTTTAAAAAAATGTGATAAAAAGTTGTATCGGCAGTACAATAAAAAAGTTATGGCTCTTCAAATATGAAGACACAAAAACAAATAATTTTGAAAAAAAAGCGTTTTTACTGTGTAAAAGTAGTAAAACATACAAAAACTATACAAATTTGGTATCGTTGCAATCGTAACAACCCGCTGAATAAAGTTATTGTGTTATTTTTACCACACGGTAAATGGTGTAGATTTAGGACGCGCAAAAGAGTGGTGACATTTCAGGTTTTTTTCGATTCCCCCCCCCCCCAAAAAAAGTTAAGAAAAGTTAATCAATAAATAATACGTACCTCAAAATGGTGCTATTAAAAAATACAACTTGTCCCGCAAAAAAACAAGACCTTATACAGCTATGTCAACGCAAAAATAAAAAAGTTATAGCTCTTGGAATGCGACGATGGAAAAACGTAAAAAATGGCTTTGTCATTAAGGTTTAAAATAGGCTGGTCATTAAGGGGTTAAAATAAAATTGTGCATCAGTGTGATTGGTGCAACTTCCTAAATATATTTTATTAAAAATATTTTTTACTTTTTGAGGCATAGCTGCTTTGTATACTGTATACAGAGCAGCTGCATCGTTTGCTAAGACCTGAATCAATGGGTACGCGAACTGACTGGTTCAGTGACAGTGGGTCCTGCGTGTCTCTTATACGCAGGATCCACGTGTAATCACATCTAAGTTATAAACTTAGATGTGATCGATATCAGCTCGATCCCGCTGACACGGAACCCGTCAGTCACGCGGACCTGAGGGGTACAGGATACAGTGCAAGATACTGCTGCTCTGCATACAGGATACAAAGCAGCTGTGTCTCAAAAGGTAAAAATAATTTTTTATAAATTAAATAGGAAGTTGCACCACTCACACTGATGCACAATTTTATTAAAAAACAAACAAAATAAATTATGTCAAAGGTATACATAGCCTTTAAGATAGTTACAGCTATTTCTGCCAACTTCACTAAAACCATGCACACTCCACACAACCGGATAGCTTATCTCCAGTGCAAAGAAGGGTTTCAAAATGCTCGATCCTTCTTTACCCCAACATCTGTCATCGGGGGGACTCGGGAGATCCCCATACACTTTAGAGAGTCGGCCCAACCGGTCGATATGTATCTAATGTGTATGGTCACCTTTAGTCAGTTAAGCGTTTAGTACACCGTGTCCCAAATTATTATTCACATTGGATTTAAGTGTCATAAACATTTAATTATTAGTTTTTCAATTAAACTCATGGAGGGTATTGTGTCTTAGGGCTCTTTGGATCATTGTAATCAATCTCAGACACCTGTGATAATTAGTTTGCCAGGTGTGCCTAATCAAAGGAAAACTACTTAACAAGGACGTTCCACATTATTAAGCAGGCCACAGGTTTCAAGCAATATGGGAAAGAAAAAGGATCTCTCTGGTGCCGAAAAGCGTGAAATAGTGCAATACCTTGGACAAGGTATGAAAACATTGGATATTTCAAGAAAACTTAAGCATGATCATCGTACTGTGAAAAGATTTGTGGCTGATTCAGAGCACAGACGGGTTCGTTCAGATAAAGGCATAATGAGGAAGGTTTCTGCCAGACAAACTAATAGTATTAGGAGAGCAGCTGCTAAAATGCCATTTCAAAGCAGCAAACAGGTATTTGAAGCCGCTGGTGCCTCTGGAGTCCCGCGAACCTCAAGGTGTAGGATCCTCCAGAGGTTTTCAAGTGTACATAAAGCTATTATTCGGCCACCCCTAAACAATGCTCACAAGCAAAAACGGTTACAGTGGGCTCAGAAATACATGAAGACTAATTTTCAAACCGTGTTGTTTACTGATGAGTGCCGTGCAACCCTGGATGGTCCAGATGGATGGAGTAGTGGATGGTTGGTGAATGGCCACCATGTCCCAACAAGGCTGCGACATCAACAAGGAGGTGGCGGAGTCATGTTTTGGGCTGGAATCATGGGGAGAGAGCTGGTAGGCCCCTTTAGGGTCCCTGACGGTGTGAAAATGACCTCTGCAAAGTATGTAGAGTTTATGACTGACCACTTTCTTCTGTGGTACAAAAAGAAGAACCGTGCCTTCCATAGCAAAATTATCTTCATGCATGACAATGCACCATCTCATGCTGCAAAAAATACCTCTGTGTCATTGGCTGCTATGGGCATAAAAGGAGAGAAACGTATGGTGTGGCCCCCATGTTCCCCTGACCTCAAGCCTATTGAGAAACTTTGGAGCATCCTCAAGAAAAATATCTATGAGGGTGGGAGGCAGTTCACATCAAAACAGAAGCTCTGGGGGGCTATTCTGACATCCTGCAAAGATATTCAAGCAGAAACTGTCCAAATATTCACAAATTCAATGGATGCAAGAATTGTGAAGGTGATATCAATGATGGGGTCCTATGTTAACATGTAACTTGGCCTGTTACGTTTTTTTTTTTTGAAAGAGCTTTTGATTTCTGTAAATATGACCTCCTGATGCTGCAAATTCAACAAATTACCATTTTAGTTCTCTCTCTTTACAACCTTTAAAATGTTTTGATCTCGGTTGTGCATAATAATTTGAAACAGTGCATTTTGAGTTTTTTACTTCTAAAAAA
Source organism: Rhinoderma darwinii (assembly GCF_050947455.1). Lineage (NCBI taxonomy): Eukaryota > Metazoa > Chordata > Amphibia > Anura > Rhinodermatidae > Rhinoderma > Rhinoderma darwinii. Next base: position 56,052,576 of record NC_134693.1, read on the forward strand.
AATCTGTTATCATTAGGAGATTTGTTCAATAAAATTCGCAATATACTCCAACGGTTGATGTCTTGAAGATTATACTGACTGTCATTTGCATCGACTATTTAGGAAAATCAGCGAAAAATAACATTTGCATAATAATTTTGAACGTGGTGTATTTGAGATAGTAGCAGAGCTTGGGGCACACTCTTGTTTACGGCAAAGAATCCTGCAGAGATCGCTGGTCGGGTTTACAAAGGGTGAGTTGAAAAAGTAGAAGACCGCAGCCTTAACAGCCTCCGATTTATCACCAAGGTACCATTCAGCTCAATCTCGCCCAGGAGCAGTACGAACAGCACCTGGTTTAAGAGTAGCTACAGCAGCATCAAGAGGATGGCACGATGAAGTGTTGCTATTGACCTGGGAACTTGAACTATGCTGTTCTGTTTGAATGAGGAGAAAGGGAAAAACAAGTTATTGTTTTTTTTGGATGCCCCTATGTTCATTCCAGGCAAATAGTGCACATCTTTCATAAATATAGTGCATGTCATCTGCACCATTTTTCTTATGTGGATGACACCACTTTTATGGTATATTTCAATAAAAAGTATGTGGTTTAACCCCTTCCCTCCTCATTTTTCGAATTTTCACTTTTTTTTTTTCCTCCCCACCTTCCAAAAGCTATAATTTTTTTATTCTTTCCGTCTATATAGCCATATTGGGCTTGTTTTTTTACTGGACAAGTTGTAGTAAAAAATTATTTGTGGGATGAAATGGGCAAAAAACAGCGATTACGCCATTTTTTGGGGGGTTTTGTTTTTACGGCATCCATCAGGCGGTAAAAACGTCATATTTACCTTATTATACAAGTTGACATGATTACGGCGATACCAAATTTATATGTTTTGTTTTATGTTTTACCACTTTTAAAAAAATAAAACTATTTGCTAAATTAAAAAAATATTTTGTGTCGCCATATTCTGAGAGCCATAACTTTTTCATATTTCCATCAATTTAGCGATGTGAGGGTTTAAATTTTGGGGGGCGAGCTGTATTTTTCACCAATACCATTTAGGATATATGCGACTTTGTGATCACTTTTGAGTTCATTTTTTTGGAGAGCTAAGGTGACCAAAAACCAGCAATTTGCTTGTTTTATCTATTTTATTTTTGTTACGGCATTTACCGAGCGGGTTAACCCTTTCACGCCGCAGCCCTTTTTTAGATTTTCATTTTTTCCTCCCCACCTTCCAAAAGCCATAACGTCTTTATTTTTCCGTCTATATAGTACTATGAGGGCTTGATTTTTGCGGGACGAGTTGTAGTTTTTCGTAGCACCATTTACTTTGCCATATAATGTACTAGGAAACGGGAAAAAAATTATTTGTGGGGTAGAAAATAAAAAAAACACAGATTCCTCCATGTTTTTTTGCGCGCCATTTTTACGAAATTCACTGTGCAATTAAAACAACATGTTAATTTTATTCTATGGGTCAATACGATTACGCCGATACCAAATATATATAGTTTTTTCTATATTTTACTTATTTTACAAGTGTAAAAAAGAAAATGTATTTTGTTTCGCCAAATTCCGAGAGCCGTAACTTTTTTATTTTTCCGTCTATTAAGTGGTATAAGGGCTTATTTTTTTGCAGGATAAGCTGTAGTTTTTAATAATACCATTTTGGTGTACATGCGACGGTTTGATCACTTTTTATTTAATTTATTTGTGGGAGATTAGGTGACCAAAAAATAGAGATTCTGGCGTTTACAATTTTTTTTTTTTACGATGTTCACCGTGCGGGTTAAATAGTGATATATTGTGATAGTTCAGACTTTTACGGACGCGGCGATACCAATTATGTTTATTTATTTAATTTTTTACTGTGCTCTAGGAGGAAAATGGGAAAAGGGGGGTTTTTTGAACTTTTAATTGTCATTTTTTTTTTACACAAAAAAAAATAACATTTATTGAACTCATTTTTACTTTTTTTATTAGTCCCCCTAGGGGAATTCAACCGGTGATCATTAGATCGCTTGCACGATATACTGCAATACTAATGTATTGCAGTATATCGTGATTCTGACAGTCACCTTTGAAGCCCTGCCGGAGGCAGAGCTTCATAGAAGTACAAAGATGGCGGACCTGGGGGACTTCGTAAGGCCCCCAGGCAGCCGTGCCAACCAACGGCTCCGCCCGATCTCGCCGTGGGGGGGCCGTTGTCACGTTACAGGGGGTCGCTCCCCTGTTTTTCGTAAATTAAATGCCACGGAATCCCGCTCGTAACCCGGAAGTGTCGGCTGTAACACACAGCCGACACACTCGCTCTATGGAGCGGACTCAGCCGGTGAGCCTGCTCCATATTCCCCCACCCAGCGTGCGCCGTATATATACGGCAGATGTCGGGAAGTGGTTAAACAACACTATATTGTGATAGTTCTGACTTTTAAGGACGCGGCGATACCAGTTATGTTAACTTCTATTATTTTTTAACATTGATTTAGGGAAAAATGTGAAAAGGGGGATTTTCTGAACTTTTAATACTTCATTTTTTTTGGAACATAAAAAAAACCTTTATGTAACTATTTTTTACTTTTTTTATTAGTTCCCCTAGGAGACTTGAAGCAGTGATCGTTGGATCGCTTGCATGATATACTGCAATACTAATGTATTGCAGTATATCGTGATTCTGACAGTCACTTTTGAAGCCCTGCCGGAGGGAGAGCTTCAAAGGAGTACAAAGATGGCAACCTGGGGGCCTTTGTTAGTCCCCTAGGCTGCCATAACAACCGTTGCTACCGACCGATCGTGCCGCGGGTGCGCGATGGCTTGTTTGAGGGGGCGCCCCCTTGATTCTAACACTTTAAATGCCACGGTCGCGATTGACCGTGGCATTTAAGGTGTTAAACAGGCGGAATCAAAGTGATCTGTGATTCCGCCCATTGCAGTGAGGTGTCAGCTATGTAACACAGCCGTCATCCGCTGTGTATGGAGCTCGCTCAGCCCGTGAGCTCGCTCCATACTTCCCATTAACCCTTATCACGTAGTTATGTGATCATGCCTTAAGTGGTTAATGTCGCGGGAGTGTGACATCACTGTTTATTATCCCTATATTGTGACATCACTGTGTGCTTTATCCATGTATTTTGACTACTCTGTTTATTATTCTTTTATTGTGATATTGCTGTTTGCATTATTTCTTTATTATCACTGTGCTTATTTTGTCATGTGGTGACATCACTGCATGTTTTTTTTTTTACACAATTGTGTTTGTTATCTCTGTTCTGTGGCATCATTGTGTTTGCTACCACTTTACTTAATTAAATGCTGTACTTTATATTTTATGCTCACTTTTGTGGCACTTGTACCTGTACTGAAATCGGATGGTGCTTATATATGGAGCATTTACGTGTATATGGATCTCAGTTAAAACGATTGTCGTTACTGATAGGAGCCCAGATAAATAATTCTCCCTCTTTCTGAACTTGTGTTGCTTTGGATGACCATCCCGACATATATTCTATCACTGTTTAAACTTCCGATATTTGGGACTTGCTTGCTGCTATTCCCACGTAGCGTTCTTATATGAAATACCAGTGTTTCCAAATAAACATTTGATACATTGTGACTATCGTCATATTTCTTGACTATTTCCGTATTTATTGCTAATACTGTCCAGTTTAGTGACGGCTTAGGCCCCATGCACACGACCGTGCCCGCAATCACGGCCCGCGATTGCGGGCACGGCCGGCCGCTGACTGACAGCCGCATTTTCGGGTCGTGCTCCCATACAAAGTATGGGAGCACGGCCCGCAAAATGCGAAAGAACGGACATGTTCCATAATTCCCGGAACATTTCCACGGCACTGACAGGTGTCAGTGTTCAATGAAAGTGAATGGCTCCGTTTTTGCGGACCGCAACTGCGGTCCACAAAAACGGAGGTTTTTTGCGGTCGTGTGCATGGGGCCTTAGTTTGTAAAGTACGTGCAGTGTTTATGGAATTTTCTATGATGAATTAAAAAAAAATTTCGTAATAAATAATTACTTTAATATTCTATCGATCCGAGTGCTAGCTGTATTCCCAATTTTGTTGTGCATTTTATGAGGAATACAAGTATTTACTGTTACAGATCACTACCAACGCTATAAGGGAAAAACAACCATACACAGTGTAGAATAAATTCCTTAAAGGGAATGTGTCGCTAGAATTTTTTTTTCCAGTTAAACAATTATTATTTAAGTGATTACACATTGTTTTAATTTTTCCACAAGTCAGGAAATATTATAAATTAGATTCTAATTTATAACATTTCCATGTGCTGGGCACTAGAGGGAGCAGTTCCCAAAATTGCAGCATGGTCACTGTGGTAAAGCAACCTCATTGATTTATGCTGCAAATTTGGGGTGGACACACTCTCCTCCAGTGTCCTCACACAATCTCCCCTCCCTTCTTCTTGCTAGTGCCAGGAGAAGGAAGGGTTTCAATGTCTTCAAACCTCCTACACAGTGTGCCGCCATTTTCTGAGCGACTGCACAGTGTATGAGGATTAGATACAGGGCTCAGCAGACAGTATCACACGAACATAATACACACATCATACACGAACATAACTTACCTGCTCCTGCCGCCGCCTCCGCTTGTCTACGCTCCCCTTCCTTGCGCCTTCGCTCCGTTGAACATATGGCCGGAAGTCGGCTTCCGGTCCACATGAAAATGGCGCCGGATTTCGCTCTACGAACGAGCTCCGTTTTGGTCTTCATACTTTTTACTGCTGTTGCGCGAATCATGCGCGTCACACGGAAGTGCTTTCGCGTGCTGCGTGTGATTTTCACGCACCCATTGACTTCAATGGGTGCGTGATGCGCGAACAACGCAGAAATATAGGACATGACGTGAGTTTTACGCAGCGGACATACGCTGTGTGAAACTCACGGACAGTCTGCACGGCCCCATAGACTAACATAGGTCCGTGCGAGGCGCGTGAAAATCACGCGCGTTGCACGGACCTATTATACGTTCGTCTGAATAAGCCCTTAGATTGAGGGCGATTCTACCCAGAATCAACTTCTCTGTTCTGTGTTGAATAATACTTCCTGAGCATGCCCCATCAGCAGGTGTTATCTGTAACATAGAGCTGACACCCTACCGCAACGGCCGATATTGGAACTAGCTCCGATCCTGGACGTTTAACCCCAAAGATGGCCGTTAAACCCATTAGATGAGACGATGGCAGGGTGCCATGGCACCAGCGGCCTAACAAAGGTCCTTAGGTCTGCAATGGACTTGAGCCTATTAGTCTACCTGGAAGGCATTATATACCGTGTTCCAAATTATTATGCACATTGGATTTAAGTGTCATAAACATTTAATTATTGGTTTTTCAATTAAACTCATGGATGGTATTGTGTCTTAGGGCTCTTTGGATCATTTTAATCAATCTCAGACACCTGTGATAATTAATTTGCCAGGTGTGCCCAATCAAAGGAAAACTACTTAAAGGGGTTGTCCGAGATATATTTTTATTTTAAATTTAAACTCACAATGCACACATTAAGTATTCCCTAATATACTTACCTGTGCAATCTTCTCCGTTCTGGCAGCTCTTTTCTGCCGATCACATGTCTTCTGACGTCACGTTTTCTTCCTCCTCCACTGTCGTGTCGTATCCCGATCACATGGTCTCGCCCCAGCGAGACCTCGGATGGGACACGACACGTCACTGGAGACGTGACGTTTCTGCGCGTGCCCGCCCGCCCAGCCTATGCATCTTTTCACTGTGAGCGCACCTATGCATGTTCACAGTGAAAAAAGTTAAGAGGGACGGCACCCGCGGACTAGAAAGGTACAGTGACCTCTGTACTTTTAGTTCTTCCCCTATCAAAGCCTACACATAGTAGGCTTTGATAGGGAATTATACAACACGATGCAGCACACGGGTCGCATGCAGCCCTTGAGGCTGTTATCTGCGGCCCGCGGGACACCGTACACTGTTTAACAACTGGTTCCCGACCGCTGGCTGTATTTTTACGGCCAGCGGTCAGGGACGGGTCCTTAAAACCCGAGTCATAGACTTTCTACGGCTCGGGTTTTAACTTGCTGCCCGCGCGATCGGGCAGCTGAATGTCGGGTCTCCGGCTGTCAGTGACTGCCGGGGACCCTGAGGAGAAGACAGAAGCAGCTTTAGCTGCTTCTGTCTTCTCCGATGTCTTTTTACACAGCGCTCAATGAACGCTGTATATAGGAATAGAGACAGCGGCCCCGCGCCGCTGTCTCTATTCCTCCCGGTGATCATGTGACTGGTCACATGATCACCGGGTGCCGTTACTGACAGACTGCTGCTGGGTCTTACTAGACCCAGCACAGCCCTATTAGTGACAATCGTCACTATGAGAGGGCTGATTTCCCCTGTAACTGGGGCTGCCGTGCAGCCCCAGTTACAGTGGAAAAACATGTAAAAGAAAGAAAAAAAATATATAAAGTTCCCCAAAGGTCTTTTCTGACCTTTGGGAGACAGACCATAGTTAAAAAAAAAAATAGTAAAGTAAAGTGCAAAAAAAAATAAAAATAATAAATACACATAAAATACCCACCCCAAACAAAAACGTCCCCCCCCCGCCAATCATTGTTGTAACGCTAGCGCTGACCCAATTACCCTAATATAGACATGTAATATATAAAAATTTACGGTAGACAATGACGATCACAAATAAAAGGTCTATTTTAGGGTAAAACTAAGTTATTACCAAAAAAAAAAATAGCTGAAACGTAAAAAAGTTTTTTTTTTACTATTATTTTCAAACTTTATGAAAGAAAATTCTAAAATGGCAAAAAAGGTGTGTATAAAAACGATAAAAAATGAAACCTGCATTGTCTACGGAACAAACATCGCAAAAATCACGTCGTTAGCCCAACAAATAAAAAAGTTAGAGCCATTTAACGAACACGTGCTAAAAATGGCTAAACGTTGTCTGGTCCTGAAGGCGCAAAATAGCCCGGTCATGAACTGGATAAGATATTCTGGGGTCCTGTATCTAAGCCTACATTGTTAGGGTATGTTCACACGAGGGCGTCCATAACGGCTGAAATTACGGGGATGTTTCCGCCTGTTTTTTTTTAAGCGGAAACAGCGTAGCAAAACTTGTAAAAAACGGCCCGAAAATGCGTACCATTGATTTCAATGGGAGGCGTCGGCGTCTTTTTCCCGCGAGCAGTAAAACTGCCTCGTGGGAAAAAGAAGCGACATGCTCCATCTTCGGGCGTTTACGCATCTGACCTCCGATTGACTTCAATGGGAGGCAGAGAAAGCGTATTTCCGTTGTTTTATGCCCGCGGCGCTCAATTGCCGTGGGCGAGAAACATGACGGAAAACGACGCGAAAAACGCAGCAAAAAAAGCCGCAAAAACAACGCCAAAAAGGCTACGAAAAACATCGCAAATAAAGCCGCGAAAAAAGAGGCAAAAAACGCCACGAAAGACGCAACGAAAAACGCAGCAAAAATAGCCGCAAACAACGATGCAAAAAAAGAAACGATAAACGATGCGAAAAAGGCTACGATAAACGCAACGGAAAACACACCAAAAAAAGACGCAAACAAACAAGCAAAAAACGCCAAGATAAACGAAGCGAAAAACGGCCCGAACAAAGCGGCAAACAAAACCGCAAACAGCGCACAAAAAACTCCGGGAAAAATGACGCAAAAATCAACGTGCAGGGAGAGGTAAATCTGCCGCAAACTTCAAGACGGAATTTTGAGGCAGATATTCCTCCGGCAAAAAAACTCAGTGTGAACATAGCCTTAGTGGAGAGAGACATGAGATAGAAGAGGGTGGACGAGGGTGAGGGTAGACACGAAGAGGTTTATAGACCTGAAAAGAGAAAGAAAACATAAATGTGAAAAACATAATGGGGAGGATGACATTTGCTCACCATCCTTCAAGAATGTCAGCAAGGAGACAAGTCCAGTGAAGGATGTCAGCGGGGAGGAGCAAGGACAGCTCACGTGAACTCTTGGAAGGTACGTGCACGCTCATTGCAGCCTGCAATGAGCGTGCACGGGAAAAAAGTTTCATAACAAGGAAAGATCAAGAAACCAGAGCTGAACTGCATGTAAACAAACTGTGCTGAATTCAAAGAAGAAATGTGCTAAGTAGAATTTTTTTTAAAAATAATGCTTTATTTAGGTTGTCTGTATAAGGGGTAATGTATGACAGAGTTTTTGAAAAAATGTTGGTATCTCGGACAACCCCTTTAAAGGGGTTGTCCGAGATTTTGTTTTTTAAGTACATTTAGAAATACATTATACATATTAAAAATTGCATAATACACTTACCCGTGCAATCTTGCTTCTGTTCTCCGCTCTGGCTGCTTCTTCCTTCTAGTCACATGAGCTCTGACGTCACCTTTTCAGCCGCCTCTACTGTCGTGTCGTATCCCGATCACATGGTCTCGCACCAGAGAGACCTCGGATGGTATACGACACGTCACTTGTCACGTGGTGTAGATCGGCTTCTTCTGATTCACATCCAGTAACGCGCATGCGCTGTCACTGCTGTTCTCGCGGTCCCTGTTGTTCTCGAGATAACAGCAGGGGCCGCGCATGCGTGTTACAACAGAACAAGCCGATATACACCACGTCACAAGTGACGTGTCGTATACCCGGCAAGAATTCAAGATCAACAACGCGGCAGAGCCGGAGCAGAGAGAGACATCAACAATCAAGTTCCCGACGGCAGGATCTGGAAACGGGGCCACTTTGGAAAACGTAAGTATATTACAAATGTATTTATATTTATAACTTAAATGATTTAATGGTGTTATTTAAAATATTATGTTATCTCGGACAACCCCTTTAAGAAGGACGTTCCACATTATTAAGCAGGCCACAGGTTTCAAGCAATATGGGAAAGAAAAAGGATCTCTCTGCTGCCGAAAAGCGTGAAATAGTGCAATACCTTGGACAAGGTATGAAAACATTGGATATTTCAAGAAAACATAAGTGTGATTATCGTACTGTGAAAAGATTTGTGGCTGATTCAGAGCACAGATGGGTTCGTTCAGATAAAGGCATAATGAGGAAGGTTTCTGCCAGACAAATTAATAGGATTAGGAGAGCAGCTGCTAAAATGCCATTGCAAAGCAGCAAACAGGTATTTGAAGCCGCTGGTGCCTCTAGAGTCCTGCGAACCTCAAGGTGTAGGATCCTCCAGAGGTTTACAAGTGTGCATAAAGCTATTATTCGGCCACCCCTAAACAATGCTCACAAGCAGAAACGGTTGCAGTGGGCTCAGAAATACATGTAGACTAATTTTCGAACCGTGTTGTTTACTGATGAGTGCCGTGCAACCCTGGATGGTCCAGATAGATGGAGTAGTGGATGGTTGATGAATGGCCACCATGCCCCAACAAGGCTGCGACGTCAGCAAGGAGGTGGCGGAGTCATGTTTTGGGCTGGAATCATGGGGAGAGAGCTGGTAGGCCCCTTTAGGGTCCCTGACGGTGTGAAAATGATCTCTGCAAAGTACGTAGAGTTTATGACTGACCACTTTCTTCCGTGGTACAAAAAGAAGAACCGTGCCTTCCGTAGCAAAATGATCTTCATGCATGACAATGCACCAACTCATGCTGCAAAGAATACCTCTGTGTCATTGGCTGCTATGGGCATAAAAGGAGAGAAACTCATGGTGTGGCCCCCATGTTCCCCTGACCTCAACCCTATTGAGAACCTTTGAAGCATCCTCAAGCAAAATATCTATGAGGGTGGGAGGCAGTTCACATCAAAACAGAAGCTCTGGGAGCCTATTCTGACATCCTGCAAAGATATTCAAGCAGAAACTGTCCAAATATTCACAAATTCAATGGATGCAAGAATTGTGAAGGTGATATCAAAGAAGGGGTCCTATGTTAACATGTAACTTGGCCTGTTAAGTTTTTTTTGATTGAAAGAGCTTTTGATTTCTGTAAATATGACCTCCTGATGCTGCAAATTCAACAAATTACCATTTTAGTTCTCTCTCTTTACAACCTTTAAAATGTTTTGATCTCTGTTGTGCATAATAATGTGAAACAGTGCATTTTGAGTTTTTTACTTCTAAAAAAAAATCTGTTATCATTAGGAGATTTGTTCAATAAAATTTGCATTATACTCCAACGGTTGATGGCTTGAAGATTATACTGACTGTCATTTGCATTGACTATTTAGGAAAATCAGCGAAAAATAACATTTGCATAATAATTTGGAACGCGGTGTACACTTCAATACAGAAGTATTGCAGTGTATTATAGTAGTAAACAATCGCCTGCTCAAGTCCCATAGTCATCAAAAAGTCATATGTACCCAAAAATGGTACCAATGAAAACTTCAACTTGTCCTTTAAAGAGGCTCTGTCACCACATTATAAGTGCCCTATCTCCTACATAGTCTGATCAGCGCTGTAATGTAGATAACAGCAGTGGGTTTTATTTTGAAAAACAATCATTTTTGAGCAAGTTATGAACAATTTTAGATTTATTCTAATTAGTTTCGTAAAGACCAACTGGGCGTGTTTTTACTTTTAACCAAGTGGGCGTTGTACAGAGGAGTGTATGAGGCTGACCAATCAGCGTCATACACTTCTCATTGTTCCAGCCCAGCTCCTTTCACTGCACAATCACGCTGTGCTGTGGATCATGCTGGGCTGGAACAATGAGAAGTGTATGACACTGATTGGTCACTGATTGGTCAGCCTCATACACTTTTTTACAACACCCACTTGGTCAAAGGTAAAAACACACCCAGTTGGTCTTTAAGAAACTAATTAGCATAAATCTAAAATTGCTCATAACGTGCTCAAAAATGATCGTTTTTCAAAATAAAAACCGCTGCTGTTCTCTACATTACAGCGCCGATCAGATTATGTAGGAGATAGGGCACTTATAATCTGGTGACAGAGCCTCTTTAAAGGGAATGTGTTGCTAGAATTTTTTTTTATTTTTTTATTTTTTTAGTTAAACAGTTAGTGTATAAGTGATTAAACACTGTTCTAATTTTTTTAATTTTTTCACGAGTCAGGAAATATTATAAATTAGATTCTAATTTATAACATTTCCCAGTGCTGGTCACTAGATGGAGCAATTCCCAAAATTGCAGCATTGGCATGTGGTAAAGCAACCACATTGCTTTATGCTGCAAAATTTGAGAAAACTCACTCGCTCTAGTGAGCTCTCAGAATCCCCCCTCCCTTATCCTGGCTAGTGGCAGGAGAAAGGAGGGGATTGTTCGGTCAAACCTCCTACACTGTGTGTCGACATTTTTTGAGCTAACACACAGTGTAGTAGGTTTAGATACAGTAGTAATCACACAGTAAAACACGTACATACACAGAAATAACTTACCTGCTCCTGCCACCGCCGCTCCCTCCGGTCCGTCCGCTCCCTCCGCTCCAAGTGCACAAGTCCGGAAGCCGCGACCGGAAGTAGTAATCTTACTGTCCGGCTGCGGCTTCCGGTCCACAAGAAAATGGCGCCGGACGTCGCTCGGCCGAAGACCTTCAATTTGGACTGTATGGGATCGTCGCATGCGCCGTTCCCACACAGACGGCGTACAGCATAGTGGGTGGAACGGGCCCCGTTCGCATTCACTATGGGGCTGTATGTGCCGTATTCCATGTCTGTATGTGTCGTTAATCAACACATACAGAGATGGGAAAAAAAATGGCAGCCCCCATAGACAAGAAAAAGTTAAAAAAAAAAAAAAGTAAAACACAGACACACAAATAAATAAAACATTTTTTAATAAAACACTAAAAGCAAATTGATCGAAAAAATTTTTTTTCCGTGACACTGGTCCTTTAAGACACAAGCCGTCACAAAGCTATGTCGACAGAAAAATATTTTTTTTTATGGATCTTGGAATGTGGTGACAAGGTTTTTTTTTATTAAACAAAAGTAGTAAAACAAAACAAAATTACTAAATTTGGTATTGTCATAATCGTATCAACCCAGAAAATAAAGTTGTTATTTTTTACTGCAAGGTGAAAGTCATAAAAACATATCCCAAAAAACAACTGCTGTTTTTTTTCCATTCCCCCTCTAAAACAATTAAAGAAGTTTTCCAGTCCCAAGAAACTGATGGTCTATCCTTAGGAAAGGCTATCATTACCTGATCGGTGGGGGCCCGACTCCCGTCACCCCTGCAAATCAGTTTTTCTAAAGGGGCTGTGGCACTCGTATGAGTGCTGCTTCCCTACATTTCAAGCTGCTCGTACTGTGAATCGCTGACACACTTGAAACAGCAGTTCACAGTATTAGGCATCATGCACACGGCCATGCCCGTAATCACGACCCGGGGTTGCGGGCACGGCCACCGACGGACGCATTTTCGGACCGTGCTCCCCTACAAAGTATTGGAGCACGGCCCGTAAAATACAAAAATTAGGACATGTTCCATAATTCACGGGCACAGTTCTACGGCACGGACACCCTACCGTAGTGATACGGAAAGATGTCTGCGGCCAATAGAACTGAACGGGTCCGTAATTGCGGTTGTGTGCATGGGGCCTTACAGCCTTCTACCATTCAAGTAAATACTGTAAGGCTGGGTTCACACGGCCTATTTTCAGGCGTAAACGAGGCGTATTATGCCTCGATTTACGCCTGAAAATACGGCTCCAATACGTCGGCAAACATCTGCCCATTCATTTGAATGGGTTTGCCGACGTACTGTGCCGACGACCTGTCATTTACGCGTCGTCGTTTGACAGCTGTCAAATGACGACGCGTAAATTGACTGCCTCGTCAAAGAAGTGCAGGACACTTCTTTGCAACGTAATTTGAGCCGTTCTTCATTGCATTCATGCGAGGAGGAGCTTTTACGTCTGAAACTACGCAGCTGTTTTCTCCTGGAAATAGTCTGTAATTTCAGACGTAAAAGACAGTTCTCGTGTGCACATACCCTCATACTGTGATCCCCGTTTCGCCTGGTAAAGGTGACCGCTGGTTGCCGATTCCAGCCGGGGATTAAGTGAAGAGGGGGCAGTGCATGCGTGCGGCTGTTTTATTTTGTTCTATGGGAGTTGCGGAAACAGCTGAGCTCTGCTTGCTCGCCTGTTTCTGTTACTCCCATAGAATAGAATGGAGAGGGCGGCGGGCATGCACAGCCTCCTCTCCACTTAGTCCCATTCCGTAATCGATAACCATCGGTCACCTCACCAGGTGAAACAGGGGACGAGTGACAACCGTTCTTGATATAGATGGGGGTCCCAAAGCTGAGACCCGCGTTTATCAGACATTTATGGTATATCCTGTGGAATTGTCTACATTGGGAATAACCCTTTAAGGGCTTAAAGTATCTACATTTTTATAAAATATAACAGATATAATCTAAAGTAGAATTCAATGTGACCATTTTTTTTATGTGTTGTTATGTAGTACTAATTTTGGTATATATTGAGTTGCTAATAGTATTGATTCATTTGTAGGTAAATATTTCTAGAAGTGAAAGGGGCCCTCTAATGCTGATTGCAGCTGCTTGTTTCGCTAGTTTAAAAAAATGGCAGGGGACACAGGCGGGAAGGCATGGCAACCGGACTCTGCAGGAAAAATCATCCCTGGTGGCAAGCCTGTATTTGCCACTAGGCACTGGTGGTGCAGTGCCTAGGGCGTCCAGCAGCGGGGGCGGCTGCAGGATCGTTAATTTTTTTTAATAATAAAGTCACTTACAAGGCCCCCCTGTTCCACCCCCCCTGGTGGCTACACCAGCGCTCCTCAGACTGAGCGTAAGACACGCCCTTTGATCATGGTTTGGACAGAACTGCTCACGTGAGCATATGTAGCCAATTCAAGAACAGTGGGAGTGTCTCAGACTCAGGGCTGGTCTATTGGTTACACACATGGAGTAGACAGGAGTAGAGGCAGCAAGAGGAGAGAAGGAAGCTCCGCCCACAGCCTGCCCCTGCAAAAAGCCAGTGAGACTGTGCGAGGGAGGAGGTAAGAGCCTAATGGAGAATCTGTCTGCGGTTTGTGCCTCATATGTACCTGTGTGTGTCTATACGTGTCTGAATGTTTCTCTGTGTGTATGTCTCTCTGAGTGTATATGTCTCTGTGTGTTTATTTGTCTGTGTGTATATATGTTTCTGTGTTTGTATGTGTATATGTTACAATATGTTTGTATATGTGTCTATGCATGTATTTGTGCGCCTAAGTGCCTATATATGTCTCTGTGTATGTGTATATGTTTATGTGTGTGTGCATCTCCTACATTATCTGTACTCAGATTTATCACTGTGTTTTTACATAGGACTGCAAGGAAAAATCGAATACATTATCTGTACTCAGAGTTATCACTGTTATCTGTGGTGTTACATAGGACTGCAGGTAACATCTACTACATTATCTGTACACATATTTATCACTGTGTTATCTGTGGTGTTACATAGGACTGCAGGCAACATCTACTACATTATCTTAACTCAGAGTTATCACTGCGTTATCTGTGGTGTTTCACATGACTGCAGGTAACATCTTCTACATTAGCTACACTCAGATTTATCACTGTGTGTTTGCGGTGCTACATCGGACTGCAGGTAACATCTACTACATTATATGTACTGTGTATATATGTGCCTGTGTGGGTATATATGGGTCTTTAAGTGAATATATGCGTAAACTAACCAATGACATCTTAGAGCTGTCACTGCTTAGTTAACTGTCATGGACCAAGGAAGGTAATTATAATAATTGTTTTTCTTTTTTTGCTTATTAGTGTTACTAATTTTTTTGTTTTTTCACAGGTTCGGTTGTTGGACTACTTTGGATTCGAGGTGTTTTTATTTTCAATAAAATGGTTAATGAGGATTGTGTGGGGGGGTTTTAGTTCAATAAAATATTTTTTCTGTGTTGGCAATTTCTTTTTAACATTATTACTACTGCCTTAGTAATGGCCACTCTCTGGTTGACAGCGTCCATTACTAAGCCGGGGCTTAGTATTAGCCAGTGAAAAGGCTAGCAGTAACCCCCAATTATTACCCCAGTACCCACCTCCACCAGGGGTGTCGGGAAGAGCTGGGTACAACCAAGTACCCATCTAAAGCGACGGTCGTGTAGTGCGTGGCCGCAGGCTGGGAAAAAACAAAAACTGTGGCCTTTCCCACCCTGCTAATGCTAGCCTGCTGCTATGTTGTATCTGGCTGGTAATGAAAAATGGGTGGGACCCCATGTCGTTTTTTAAAAAGCATAAATCATTTTTAAACGTGGCTTCCCTATTTTTATTTAACCAGCCAGATACAACATAGCAGAAGCAGGCTAGCATTACCAGGGGGGGGGGGGCTTGTACCAAGGAGTTTTTGGGATTTCCCAGCCTAATAATACCAGCCTGCGGGCGCCCCAGTGCCTGACCATCATTTCAGATGGTCGGGTACTGGATTGTACCTGGCTCTACCAGATACCCCTATTGGCGGTGGGTATGGGTAATAATGGTAATAATAAGCACAGCATTAGTAATGGCCGCTGTCTATCAGAGAGTGGCCATTACTAAGGCCCCATGCACACGACCGTACAATTTGTCCGTTATTACGGACCGATTCATTTCTATGGCCGATGGGCACCTTCTGGTATATCTACAGGAAGGTGTCCGTGCCGTAGAAACCTTACGCAAAACATAGGACATGTGCTATTTTTTTATTTTACAGACTGTGCTGCTATACTTTATAATGGAAGCATGGCCCGCAAATGTGGACGACAGTCCAATGCCGGCCGTGCCCGTAATCACAGACCGTGATTACGGGCACGGTCGTCTGCATGTGACCTAAGACAGTAGTAACAATGTTAAAAAGAAAAAATATTGTATGAAATAAAACCCCCATACAACCCTCGAATCCGAAGAAGTCCAACATCCGAACCTGTAAAAAAAATACAAACCCACAAAAAACCATTAGTAACACATAAAAAAGCTAAATAATTATTATACTTACCTTTCCTGGGTTCAGCGCTGGAGCCGCAATGTCAGCGAGCTGCGCTGTTTCTGTAACTTCAGGAGTTATGGGGGGTGTCAGCACTAAAAGTGCCTATGGCAGCACCAACTCTCCTGGGGGTACCCTTTAACAAAATCGGAGCTATGTGACAAAATGTAGTAGTCATAAGGAGGGTAAAAAAAAATTGGGACTTTCTGTCAATAATCTTATCGAAGAACTCTGCAGTCACCTTCTTCCCAGAATAATATGGCTGATAACAGGAAACACTACAATGCATTTAAACAGCACCGTTCTACAACTATAGATCTAGGCCTACTATTCCTTTACAAACTGCAGATTGTCAGTACACGCAGGGAAATACACCCGACAGCATGTTAACCAAGGTCTACTGCGCTCAGCATCCCTCACTTCTGCGGTCACATGACCAGTTCCCCGTCCCTCACATCTCCATCATGTGTACCACACCCTCTCAGGCAAATTTGCAGGCAGCTCTGCCCGGGGTCCTCACACAGTGGATTGTGATTGGTTACCGGCGGATCCGCTTGACAACCGCAACCAGAGAGAAAAGAGACGCAGAGACAGGGTGGTGCGGCCCGTGCACCGGGGGTTTATACTGGAAGGAGCGCTGTCTGCACCGACGCCGATCATTTACTGACACGAGTGACTAGCTGGGTTCACGGAGACAACAAAGCCGGCCGGGATTCTGGGACACCGGACCGGGAGACTGGAAAACCAGGTACCAGGTGAAGGAGGCTGCATCCATGACGTCTCAGTGAAACACCGAGTAACCCATCATTACAGGGTTTCCATTGGAGATCCAGGATTGTGTCCTTCTGGCTGAACATATTGTAGGAGGCTCAGGATCTGTTTGTCAGGAATTGAATCTACTCTCAGATCTTCCTGGTGTTTATCCAACTTAAAGGGGAGATCCAATCGGAGTGATCCTCTGAGATGTCATAGATAGATGTGGGGAGATCATAGATAGACGTATGTGGGGAGATCATAGATAAACATGTGGGGAGAGATCATAGATAGACATATGTGGGGAGATCATAGATAAACATGTGGGGAGAGATCATAGATAGACATATGTGGGGAGATCATAGATAGACATATGTGGGGAGAGATCATAGATAGACATATGTGGGGAGAGATCATAGATAGACATATGTGGGGAGATCATAGATAGACATATGTGGGGAGATCATAGATAGACATATGTGGGGAGATCATAGATAGACATATGTGGGGAGAGATCATAGATAGACATATGTGGGGAGAGATCATAGATAGACATATGTGGGGAGAGATCATAGATAGACATATGTGGGGAGAGATCATAGATAGACATATGTGGGGAGAGATCATAGATAGACATATGTGGGGAGAGATCATAGATAGACATATGTGGGGAGAGATCATAGATAGACATATGTGGGGAGAGATCATAGATAGACATATGTGGGGAGAGATCATAGATAGACATATGTGGGGAGATCATAGACGTATGCGGGGAGAGATCATAGATAGACATATGTGGGGAGAGATCATAGATAGACATATGCGGGGAGATCATAGACGTATGCGGGGAGATCATAGACGTATGCGGGGAGATCATAGACATATGTGGGGAGATCATAGATAGACGTATGCGGGGAGATCATAGACGTATGCGGGGAGATCATAGACGTATGTGGGGAGATCATAGACGTATGTGGGAAGATCATAGACGTATGTGGGGAGATCATAGACGTATGTGGGAAGATCACATTCGTGAAGTCTGTCATCTTGAACCTCCACTGATTTCCAGAATGAAAAGGCTTTATACAGTGATTAAAGTGTAACTCCGGGCAAAAGTTGAATTGTAATTGTTGGCTGGAGTTTCACTTTAATTTACTATGGCACTGCCCATAAATTTCTGTTACTTAAGGGGTGCTCTGCTGTTTCCATAACTCTCATTCACTTCTGTGGGAGTTACAGCCACCGACCACCTCTCCATTTGTCCTCCACCTGGATATGGCCGCCTCACTATGTCGGACGGGTTTGGGCGATCGATGCGAGTCCCAAAGGTGGGACCCGCATCTATTGAATATTTCTGGCTTATCCTGTGGATGTCATAAATGTCTAAGATAGGAATAACCTTCTAAAAACTGACACAACATTCTAAGCAAAGGACCATTCAGGACAATGAAGATGTGCTTAATGGCTGTTCCATAAATCTGACATTAAATGATCATTTGACTGATTTTATGGCTGCGAGCGATATCGTTTTTTTTGTTTGTTCTTTAGACTAACCAGCAAATGTAGTGATATTGTTACAACTAGTACGTCTCTTTCCATGTAACGTTTCACGGTGGTCCGTTATTTAAAGTGATCCCCGGGAGTCGCATTATCTTTTTATAGTAGAGGATTGCATTATGAGCAATTTTCTACTAACTTATTGGAATCACACCTTTTACAAATGTGAATGGTACCAATAGAAAGCCTTCTAGGGCTGTTGGTAAACACACTCCCCAATATTGGCCCTGTCTGTACAAACTACAGGTACTGTCTCCATATTGAAAATAAAGCACCCGCAGAGGCTGTCTCAGTGTGTACAGATAAGCACTGTGACAGTCACAAAGCACAGACTGCTATAGAACTAATTTCTCCACAGCCATGCGGGATTATGGAACGCTATTTCATTTAAAAGGAGCAATTCCAATAATAACGTTGTTAGGAAATCGCTTATAATGCAACTCCTTAATATAAAATGTAAAGTGTCTCCAGAGCTTGTTATTGTTCGAGACTATCATATGCCAGCGGACATGACAAAGAGCTGGGCAGTACATTTCTACACAAGCGTGATACATGTTTCTCAGTTATGAATGTTTTTTGTTGTCGATTATAGTTAGAGCGTTTGTTTTTGGTCTGACGTGTCTGCCTGAGGCCCTATTTATCAGCTGGTACATTTGGCATGGTTCTGAATGCTACATAGAAAGCTTGTTGGTTCCCATAGATCTTTCTTGTCATACCATATTTTTATCGTTGCCCCTTCATCCAGCTTCACGTATATTAGGCTGCTCAGTTTCTCTGTTGCATTTAAGGGAGTGACCTATCTGCCAAATAGTGAGCTCATGTTGTTTATGTAATCGGTAGGATGAGGGGCCTGTCTGCTAGATAGTGATCACGCCTTCACGGTGGGAGTGATGGGGGAGCGGCAGCTGAGAGTTATCCCCCCACCCATCCCTTATGTCTTTTCTGGCTGGGAAAAGGATACAGACAGAATGTCATTTCCTTTGTTGCATGTGGTTGAGAAGATTTCAGTATTGCAAGTTTTAATTGTTCTGCACCCAGAATAGGATTGGGAGGGGGCCGCCCTATCCAGATGGGAGATCCAGTCTGTTCAATTATTTATGGCGCAATGTGCAAATTAGCCTCCCTGTGCCGGTGAATGGGCAGCAGCTTTGTGTGCCTCAGATCTATGCCCTGGGCATTAAAAGTAAAGTCTAGCTTCTCTAGTCTCCGGTGGCAGCGGTTATAACCGAATAATAGGTAGTGTCTAAGAATAGAACTACTATAGCAGAGTCATCAGTGGCCATAGATCAGTATAGCTGTATGTAACTATAGCAAACATCCATCTAATATTAGTAGGAGAGGATTTATTTTTTTATTCATTTAATTACTTATTTTAGAGAGTGATATGAAATACAGTCTGAGATACCATCCAGGAGATGGTCCATAATATCCCTGCACAAGATATATACTGTGCAAGTAGCCATAATAAAACATGTAAGGAGAGGGCAATAGAAGACAACTATGTTAGCTGATCTGGCCATATCTTAAAGGGTTTTCTGGGCTTAAAACTATATAAAATAATACGTCAGCTGCATATGGCATAAGCAGCAGTGGTCACGTGCCACTTCGGTCAGCTGATTGGTGGGGATGGCCTTCAATATAAAATGGCCGGAGAACCCTGTCAGGCACACATCCCTGTTGGAGAGATTGACTAAAAGGATATTCTGGATATAATTAAAGTACCTCTGTCATTAGATAGTGGCATCTAATTTTATCCCCAGCGGGCACTGCATAAATATTGCCACATACCCTATAAACCACAGTATGCAACACAAAACACAAATGGTTATGTATCTTGGGTAAAAAAATATATATACCATAGAACGACTACGTATACCATAAATATATATTTTATTTAGAGTAAATACACTGCATAAATGGTTAAAAACATTAAAAAAAAACATAAAAAAATCTCTGGGGGTAGCCACTCGGATAAGTGGTCAACAGTAAAGACTCCCACCTAAACAGAGAGGGGAAGAGGGGACTGTAAGCCCCACGTGTATCGCCACAATGTGGCTTCCTCAGGGGAATTGTGGCGATATGCGAGGGGCTTACAGTCCCCTCTTCCCCTCTCTGTTTATCACGTAACTATGCTGGTTTGATGCAACATTTTTTTCATATTAATGTTCTAATACTAGGAACGCATCTTGAGGGGATTAGGTGGGAGTGTGGGGATCTTTACTGTTGACCACTTATCCGAGTGGCTACCCCCAGAGATTTTGTCAAGCATGTTTATGCTATTATAAATGTTTTTAACCATTTATGTGGTGTATTTACTCTAAATAAAATATATATTTGTGGTATACGTAGTTATTCTATGGTATATATTTTTTTGCCCTACATACATACCCGTTTGTGTTTTGTGTGGCATAGATAGTGGCATCTATAAGATGCCAAGGCTAGTTAGAGTAGGGGGTTCAGAGGTGCCGTATGCTGCCTACTTAGTCCTATGAAGCATATGAGCAGAGTCCTGCCAGCTCTCGTCTGGTCAGAGGTGCGGAGCTGTTCTAGTGGCACCACTGTTTGGAGAAGAGTCACTGCCATGTCTTCTCTAGCAGGGAGATGGTGTCTCCTGTAGTAAATCACATATGTTTTCCTCTATATGGCAAGGCTTCCTTGGTTTCCAGACTCCATTGTACTGCTTGTTGACTGTGTCCTTGTTGCATGGATACGAGTACAAGCTGAATACCTGCACCATCACTACTTCCAATATGTCACATAGCAATATGTGTCCACGTTACCCTCACAATCTAATGGTTATCCTAGTTAGTGCTGTTTGTGCCCACTTTACCCCACGTTGGCCCGTGCACTGTTTCTATGTACCATCTAAATGGACCAGCATAGTTCATAGGATCTTAACCTGGGGTAACACGCCACGTCTCTAGGGCGTACTCGCACTGTCCTCATGCTGTGCTTTTCATGAGTAGCACTTAGTCTCGTTGTAGCATTAGATGTAATTTATTTGAGTAGTGAGTAAATGGTTTAGAAACACTGGAGTGGTATCTTCCTCCATTGCTGGAAGCTGGCGACGGAACGCTTAGGCTAGGCATTTTGCGCGGCCAAAGATTGCTGGGTATCCTTGCCTGCATTGCAGGTAATGAAAGTCAATGTGGCCGCTTTGCAAGTTGCCGTGACCACGATTCTACAGTTTCAAGAACTCCAAACCCGCTAGGCTTTACGCGACTGCAGCGTGACACAGCAATCTGGACGCACGCCTTGTGTCGCGGCAAAAGTCATCGTGTAGCCCTACACTTACTAAGTCCGTCCTGCTTGGGAGTCTTGTAGATTCCCATGATTAAAATATTCATGGCTCAAGTTTAACATAGTAGTCTTAATATGCATATTACTAAGCACTTCAGTATATCTGCCTATTATCTTTTAAGGGCTTTCCCACTTTTTACATTCTCGAAGGATATATTCTCATTGTGCGCTTGTTTTAAGGTCTTAAAACTGTGATACCATCTGATACCATCTGCGATTGATTTCTCAGGTAAATGAATGGTGTTTTTTTATCTTTATTTTATGGTAGTCGTCCAAAACCGCCTATTAACGTATTAAGACGCAATCTGGTCAACTTGCGTTGATAACTGTGGTTTTCCTTCTATTATTTTCATGGGCTATTGGCTAAACCGCATATTGTAATTTCTGATGCAGAACCGCTTTGTGAGTTAGCATATTGGAAGAAAGTACATCAAAGTCTTGAAAAGTTCATAACCGCGTGACAACCGCAAACAGCACTAAATTGCCGCAATATAAAAATAGCACTTCAAAAAAAGATGCAGTTTACTTCAGTTTTTTTTTTTTTTTATGCGGCTGAATTGCGTCTTCTGACCGCACCGTAACCCCACCGTGTTATATCCACTATACCCTAATCCATGTTATATTTTAAATCTAAGTCTATGCAGGGTATCGGAAGAACAAAGTTTCAACCATTATGAAGATATATTCCCATCCCATAAAGTAATGGCATATCGCTAGGACCCCCCACCGATCCTGAGAATGAAGGCGCTGCGGCCCTTTCTCGGTTTCCCCCCGCACAGCAACGCTGTGGCCTCTTCATTCTCAGGATCAGGGGGTTCCTAGAGGTTGGACCCTCACCAATCATAAATTGTTGACATATCCTAGGAATATGCCATCACTTTATAAAATGCAAATAACACTTTAAGAAATAAAAAAAAATTCTGTAAAAACCACGTGATGGTTAAAGGTAGAGATTCATTTTAAGGTTTAAGGGTTGTCACATGAAGGACTTATCACCTATCCACAGGATAGGTGATAAAAGTCTGATCGCTGGGACCCCTCATATCACTTGAGTTAGGGAACCGAACTCCCCATTCCTCCTCACTGCACGACCACCGTGAGAAGGAGTTTGAATGGTCATGCATGTGCCCTACCAAATGCTCCTTGCCAGGGCACCCAACATAGGAAAATGGGCAGCAGCTGTGGCTAGTTGTAAGTAACATCTGCCATCCTGACAGATAACACTTTATTGGGCATGGGGGTCAGCTGTGATAACATGCAGTGGAGCCTGTAGTAATGTGGCCAATGAACCCTCTATAAATAATAATCTTGATATATAATTCTGCTCTGATGTTTTGCAAACTTTACCAAAATTGTTTACATTTGTATTATATGATCTGTAGTAAAATGAATGTGCGGAGATCTTACTGTGATGAGGCATTGGCAAAGAATAGGTTAATCCTTTAGCTTCTACATATAAAGTTGGGCTGTGAGAGAGCCACAAATGTGCAGTACCTGTGGTTGTTCTCTCCATGTTCACACCCAAGTATAGACGCTACATAAATTTGTTGAGAGGTAGCGGCAGGGTGTGCGTGGCTCTCGGGCTATAGCTTCACATCATGTCATTGATGGCTGGCGTGTCTGTTCTGTATAAACAAGCATAATCATATAGTACAGAACGCTTACTTTAACCGTTTAGTGGACGAGACATTTTTGTTACAGTAAGTTTAGAACAGATCATATATTTTTCTCTTTTTTTTTTTTTTTTTCTTTCGTAAACTTTTGTGTATTTGTAAGGTAAGGTGCTTCTCATACTAGTGCATGCTTTTTTAGTGTTTGTTAACCCATTCCCGCCGCAGCCATTTTTCAGATTTTCATTTTCGTTTTTTTCCTCCCTACCTTCCTTTTATTTTTCCGTCAATATAGTCCTATCAGGGCTTGATTTTTGCGGGACGAGTTGTCGTTTTTCGTAGCATCATTTATTGTGCCATATAATGTACTAGGAAACTGTGAAAAAATTATTTGTGGGGTAGAAAATGAAAAAAAACAGTGATTCCTCCATTTGTTTTTGCGCTTCGTTTTTACGGATTTCACTGTGCAATTAAAACAACATGTTAACTTTATTCTGTGGGTCAATACGATTACGGCGATACCAAATATATATCGTTTTTTCTATATTTTACTACTTTTATAAGTAAAAACCTAAGAGTAAAAAATTACATTTATTTTGTGTCGCCAAATTCTGAGAGCCATAACTTTTATTTTTCCCTCTATTAAGTGGTATAAGGGCTTATTTTTTGCGGGATAAGCTGTCGTTTTTAACGATACCATGCAACGTTTTGATCACTTTTTATTTCATTTTTTGTGGGAGATGAGGTGACCAAAAATAGAGATTCTGTCGTTTACAACTTTTATTTTTATTACGGCGTTCACCGTGCGGGTTAAATAGTGATATATTGTAATAGTTCAGACATTTACGGATGCGGCGATACCAATTGTGGTACTGCGGGGGATACACGTGTCCATCCTCTTCCCCCCCCCCTCCCTCTTCTGTCCTTCCCTTCCCCTTCTTTATGATTTCCTTTGTGTTACATGTCCTATGAACATACTCTTTTTTTCTTCTCCTTGTTTTTGGGGTAAAATCTCTCGTACCGTTTTAACGAGGATCATTTGTAATAATTTATATTACTTGTAGGATATATTTTCTGCAACATATTGATATCAGTGTTCAGAGATGTTATTGCCATGGGACATGCTGTTGAATTTTTTAATATTTGTTTACTTGTCTGTAATTGTTGAAAAATAAAAAATACATATTTAAAAAAAAATAATAATTTGGTTTATTTTTTTACTATGCTCTAGGGGGGAAATGGGAAAAGGGTTTTTGTTTTTTTGAACTTTTTAATTTAAACATTTTTTTTTTTTTACATAAAAAAAAACTTTATTTCACACATTTTGACACTTTTTTTTATTTTTTTATTAGTCTCCCTAGGGGACTTCAACCAGCGATCGTTAGATCACTTGCACTATATACTGCAATACTAATGTATTGCAGTATATCGGGATTCTTACAGGCTTCTATTTACAGCCGACACTGGCATCGTGAGCCCGTTCCATCCTTCCCCTACCCGACTTTGTTGGGAAGGGGTTAAAGGGCATAAGTGATTTGTTTTAAGCGTTATCCCTGCCCTCCTCTGTGCCCCATATGGGTTCATGTAAAAAATGCTGAAACTTCTAGTTTGAGCTTGGTTCCATTAGTATAGAAGGAAGCCATAGAGGTGCATACTGTGCTTTTCTCCTCTGTTTTAACACTGGACCTTCGCATTTCTGAAATTTTTACATTGGAGTGTAGAAGGCATAAAAGACTGATAAACTTAGTTATGCCAATAACATTGACTTACGTGGTATACACCATTGTAAGACCAATGTGAAAGCGGCTTTAAGCTGGCCATACACTACAGGCTTTGGATGACTAATAAGGACGAACTAGGCCAATTTTTTGCTGACTGTCGGAGTCTTTTCGTGACCTGAACGAGCGTGACAGACGCCGAGCAAAGACTGATATCTGTGGAAAAGTTGATTTGCCTTGTTTGATTTTTTCCGGTCGTTGTTTTGTGCAGTCCCTAATGTATGGTCAGCTTTACTAGAAAAAATAAATTGTTTTGTGTTTTTTTAATGTAGACGACTAAATTGTCTCATACATGATTAATTTGTTTTTTCTTTTCAGACCATCACAATGACGGCTGAAGAAACTGTGAATGTTAAAGAAGTAGAGATTACAAAGTTGATTTTAGATTTCCTCAATGCCAAGAAGCTGCACATCAGCATGTTGGCCCTGGAGAAGGAGAGCGGGGTGATAAATGGGCTCTATTCTGATGACATGCTTTTTCTCAGGTATGTTTCACTATGGAAAGTATATATCTTTTTTTTTACTTTTTTTTCCTGCGAAACACTGTACTTTTACAGCGCAGAGATGGTATAGGAACTGTTCCCGTGCCATCACCAGTGGGTGCCGACTGTAATCCAGCTGACATCGGGCTCTAATGGAGTCCGTGCCTAAATCCTGATAGTGTCCTCCACATGTGAACATGGCTTTACCAGTTTACATTGGACTGTATATGGCTAACACCTGCTTTTTGCCAGGTCGCCTTCAATAGATCCTGTAGCAGTAGCGTATATGTGTAGTATTTTGTTGCATTATAGTAGGTAATTCGGACTGAAACAAGAAAGAAAGGTTGATCTATAAAGTGTATTTAAAAGAGCAAAATAGATTGTTTGGACGATACTTTGCACGCAGAATTCATGGTCGTTGGAGCCAGGACAGTAGTCTTTGGGAACCCTACAGTTCTGGAAATGGGAATTTGTGGTGAAGATCATTGTGAGTTATTATATCACTGATTTTATGCCAAGATGAAAGGGTTTCTGTGAGTCAGATCAGAGCTGGTCGCTCTTTCATTAAAATTTGTCGCTACCACACCCTTCTGACATGTCTGATGGACGCTCCATAAAGCATATGCAGATTAGGAAGAAAAAGCTGCTCCTCTGAACGGGCGCTCAGGTGTGGATTGTACTGATATCTTCACAAAATCGTCAGGGTGTATTTTCAACGATTTTATTATTAAAAAAGAACAATATAAAATTTGATTGCTGCAACGCGTTTCAACCACGCACTGTGGTCTTCATCAGGCATATAAATTTGGTTACAATACATCATCTTATATACTTGTATCATATGCTTCACTTCCAGGTTAAACTGGCAAGGTGAAGGTTCATCATGGGTGTTTCAGCACAGGTGTGTGTATGTTTTTTCCTCAGACTGATTTTCTCTTAATTGCTATTTCTCCTCTTTTCTACCTTTTAACCAACTATTTTCTGCCAAATGGTAGATATTCTTAGCTTTAGTGTAAAAGAGGATTGATTTTTTGTATACATACATATATATATATATACATACACACATATATATATATATATATATATATATATATATATACACATGTCCACATGCAGGTGACCGTATATTTCAAAGAAATCATCATCGTCCGCGTATTCTCGCCGCTGACAGACAGTGTGAGTGCTCTTAGTTTCTTTGATAATTGTGTTTATTCTTTTTGATAGTTTTGATGCTATCCTTTATTCTAACTAAGATAATTGTATTACTGGTAAAAAATGCTTCTAGTTTCATTGCTGTTCGTTTGAATCTAATTGTCGGGAGCCAGGCGCTCCTGTTTTTTATGTATATATATATATATTTAATTTTAAGAAGAGAAATATTCCCATTATTATTTATTCTTTGTAGGTGTATCACACTCAATCTTATCCTATCATTTTTAATACAGATGTCATTGTATTTTAATAGATCGTTCACACTACACTTGATCAATTTTTTCATTGAGTCCGTTTGGGCTCAAGGTCCCAAATTTAAATATCCAGAAGGACTCCCTTTTATTCAGGGTAGAGATTCTGTTGTGTGTTTTAACATTTACTTGTTCGATTGGGGAAATTTTTATTTTAGAAAAATCAGATGAATGGTTATATAGTAAATGCCTTGATAAGCTATGTTTGAGAAAACCGTTTTTTGCATTAAAGCGGTGACCATTTAATCTCTTTCTTAGTGTCTGGGTTGTTCTTCCAATATATTGCAATCCGCACTCACATTCAATCATATAAATTACATAATCAGTTTCACAGTTCATATAAGTATTAATTTCAAATATTTCTTGTGTTACATTTGATGTAACTTGAGTTTTTCCTTTGTTAATATTAAAACAACACAAACAGTTTCTTTTTCCACATTTATGGATCCCTGCCGGTTTATAATAATGATCTTGGGTAGAGGTGGGGATATTCGTTTTCAACCTACTAGGTGCTAATATATTTTTAATAGTTCTCCCCCGACGGAATGTTATCCCTGGTTTTATAGGGATAATTTTATTTAAAATCGGATCGTTTAAAAGTACATTCCAGTGTTTTTGCAATGCACTTCTAATAACATTATGATCTTTATTAAATGTTGTAATAAAATTGTTTGAATGTCTTTTCTTTAAAATATCTTTGTTATGTGCTATATGTACTTTTTCTACAAGGCATGCTTCTTGAGATGTATCTAAATTTTTTTGATACGCATGTTTAAGGAGATCTTGAGGATATTTTTTCTCCTCAAACTTTGCTTTGAGGATTTTGGATTGTTCTTTGTATCCATTCACTGAGGAGCAATTTTTTCTTATTCTCCTATACTGACTGTGTGGGATATTTGTTATCCATTTTTTATAGTGTGCACTTTTGAAATTTAAAAAACTATTTTTATCTGTGTCTTTAAAATGTGTTTTTGTTAAAAATTTATTATCAGAATGACTGATTTCTAAATCTAAAAATATTATTTTTTCTTTTGATATATTTTGTGTAAATTGTATTCCCCACGTATTCTTATTTAAAATATTTATGAAGCTGTTCGCTTCCTCCCTAGTACCAGACCAGATTAAAAAAAGATCGTCAATATACCTTTTATAATAGACAATTTTATTCCGATATATATCAGCATTCTCTATATGTATTGATTCAAAATGCCCCATGAATAGGTTGGCATAGCTAGGGGCAACTCGTGTCCCCATAGCTGTGCCCCTTATCTGTTTATATAATTTAGAATTATGTTTAAAAATATTGTGGGTGAGAATAAAATGTAATCCTTCTAATAGAAAATCATTTTGTTTTTTCGGGAGTATACCTCCATGTTCTAAAAAAAAATGTATGGCCTTTAATCCAAGAGTATGATCGATATTCGAATATAAGGAAGTCACATCCAATGTTATCAATACGTAATTTTCATTCCAGCTGTATCCTTGTAATTCTCTGATCAGACTCGTAGAGTCTTTCAGATACGATGGTAATTTTTTCACTAGATTTTGCAAATGTAAATCTATATAATGTGAAAGCTGACTTGTCAGGGAATTGATACCAGATATTATTGGTCTACCTGGAGGATTCGTTTGATTTTTATGAATTTTAGGTAGATGGTAAAAAAAAGGGGTTTCCGGATTTGCTGTCATTAAAAATGATTTTTCTTTTTTATTTATAATGCCCTCTTCGAAGTTAATTTTTATAAAATCTGAAAATTCTTTTTCATATTGATCTGATGGATCAGAGGTTATTGTTTCGTAATATTTTTTATCAGAAAGTATTCTCTCAGCTTCTTGGATATAAGTTTCTCTATCTTGTATTATAATTCCTCCTCCTTTATCCGCTGATCTTATTACAATATTTTTATTTTTTTGAAGGTCTTTGAGTGATTTTTTCTCTCTTTTATTAAGATTACATTGGCTAGGTACGCTTTTTTTCTTATTGATTATTTTCAATTCATTTGACACTAATATATAAAAAGTTTCTAAAAAATTGCCCTTATGATGCAGTGGGTAGAAGCTCGATTTTCCATTGACTTCAAGATGTGTATATGGGTCTTCTACACTATTATCTTTTTCCGTTTGTTTGGATTTCCCTGTTTCTATAGAAAAATGACGTTGCAATGTGAGTTTTCTAATAAAATTATTTAAATCTAAAAAAAGTTGAAATTCATCAGCTGATTGTGTGGGACAAAACGACAAGCCTTTAGATAGTAACTCTATTTCTCCTTTTTTGAGTATATATTGTGATAAATTAAACACATTACTGGATTTTTCATGTATATTCTCAATTTCAATAGATTCTTGCAAGTCGGTTTCTAATCCTCCCTGCTTTTTTTGTGGGTTTCTTTTTTTCCCCCCTCTGCATCCTCTGATCTTTCTTTTCTTTTCGTAGATCTGGATAGATGCATTTGATTTGGGAGGGCTTGAAAATATTTTGTGATTACATGATTCCCTATAGGGGGTGATGTCTTGGATTTTTGTGTTTGAGGACTGATGTTCGAACTTGGGGGGAACTCTAAAAAAGATATATTGGTTAGTGTGCTATTTATTGTAGAGTTCGATGTCTCTATTTCAGGAGTGATAGGATCTGCGGTGGGTCTATCCATGTCATTGAGATATAGTATCAAAGGTGATGAAAAAGTCGGTTCTGGGCGACTACCTGTGTGGACCGGAGTGCCTATCCAACGGAAAGTGGTATTTATACCGTCAGGTGAGTCATGTGTGGTAAAAAATGTGTTATCTATTGAATTAGAATGATGTGACATATCTATATGCGCTGTTTCCATAGTAGCTTTAGGAAATAGTGGGGGTAAATTAATATTGGGTGGAATCCATGGTTCCGTATTCTTTATTGTTTGGTGATGATCTGTTTGCCTTACTATGTTCTGATGACTATAATCCTTCATTTTGTTTTCATTATATTTTTTATAGATTCTATTGGTCTCTACATTTTCCTGTTGAGGTGTATTAGTATTTCTTCTGTAGGTGTACCTACTATATCTTTTTGTATTTGTACTTATGTTTTTATTAATCCTAGGATTTCCATATGGTCGATTATGATGATATAGAGTTGACTGTTTGTTTTGTTCTTTGTCTAGGGATTCTGTAGTGGGTTTGTCAATTGATTGACATGCAAAATCCTGTCTATCACGTTTAAATTTAGTTGCTTTTTTTTCGATTACATCTCTCTCCAATTTCAACAATCTATTCTTAATAGATAATTCTATTTTTTGGAAATCTTGGTGTTTTTTGTATAATTCTAACTTGACCCACGTGATATTGAGAAGTTTGGAAAAATGGTCAGATAGCGATGTTCTTTTATTATATAGTCGCTCCATCATACCTCTAGAGCATGTGGACATGTATTCTTTCCATTCTAAGGAAAAGAGTGTATCATCAGGGAATGCTGATAAAAAGGGTAATCTTAAACCTCTAGGGGTGAGATTCTCTGTGATATACATTTTTAAAAAAGTGGCATCTAGATTATGCATCAGTTCCGCTTTACTAAAATCTTCAAATTCTAAAAATAAGTCAGTCATGTATTTCGTTTCTTCAGTAGTATATATTTTTGTTGCGATCCTCCTTGTAGGGCTTCTTTTCTCAGTTGGAATGGTATTAGTAAGTAATAAGATCAATTTGTTACGATTGTCTAAACGATGTTGATAATATTCCATTTTGTTGAATGAAGAGTGGTTGGGCTGATCTTTTAACCACCTCTAGTATGCTTGCCGTACTCTTGAGGACGTATTTTTTCCTGGAATGGAATCGTCCACCTATTGAATCCGGTATATCCTGGTTGACAACCGTATTGAAGATTCTTAAGATAAAAAGGGAGGATAAAAAAGAGAAAAAAACGGCGCTCCTCTAAGGTGATATCGTTCTGGTATTTGTAAGATATTGAGTAACTTAATGAATGGAGCTCACCTTGGTGAGTTGTGCAATGTCGCCAGCACAACTTAACTTTGTAGCTTGTACATGCTTGATCACACTGTGCTTGCCTCTGGAGCCATAACCGCATGGGGTGAATTCGTGTCAGGAACTCCTCTCCTTGCGGTTTTGAAGTAATGCAGATTAGGAAGAAAAAGCTGCTCCTCTGAACGGGCGCTCAGGTGTGGATTGTACTGATATCTTCACAAAATCGTCAGGGTGTATTTTCAACGATTTTATTATTAAAAAAGAACAATATAAAATTTGATTGCTGCAACGCGTTTCAACCACGCACTGTGGTCTTCATCAGGCATATAAATTTGGTTACAATACATCATCTTATATACTTGTATCATATGCTTCACTTCCAGGTTAAACTGGCAAGGTGAAGGTTCATCATGGGTGTTTCAGCACAGGTGTGTGTATGTTTTTTCCTCAGACTGATTTTCTCTTAATTGCTATTTCTCCTATTTTCTGCCAAATGGTAGATATTCTTAGCTTTAGTGTAAAAGAGGATTGATTTTTTGTATACATACATATATATATATATACACACACACATAAATCAATCCTCTTTTACACTAAAGCTAAGAATATCTACCATTTGGCAGAAAATAGTTGGTTAAAAGGTAGAAAATAGGAGGAATAGCAATTAAGAGAAAATCAGTCTGAGGAAAAAACATACACACACCTGTGCTGAAACACCCATGATGAACCTTCACCTTGCCAGTTTAACCTGGAAGTGAAGCATATGATACAAGTATATAAGATGATGTATTGTAACCAAATTTATATGCCTGATGAAGACCACAGTGCGTGGTTGAAACGCGTTGCAGCAATCAAATTTTATATTGTTCTTTTTTAATAATAAAATCGTTGAAAATACACCCTGACGATTTTGTGAAGATATCAGTACAATCCACACCTGAGCGCCCGTTCAGAGGAGCAGCTTTTTCTTCCTAATCTGCATTACTTCAAAACCGCAAGGAGAGGAGTTCCTGACACGAATTCACCCCATGCGGTTATGGCTCCAGAGGCAAGCACAGTGTGATCAAGCATGTACAAGCTACAAAGTTAAGTTGTGCTGGCGACATTGCACAACTCACCAAGGTGAGCTCCATTCATTAAGTTACTCAATATCTTACAAATACCAGAACGATATCACCTTAGAGGAGCGCCGTTTTTTTCTCTTTTTTATCCTCCCTTTTTATCTTAAGAATCTTCAATACGGTTGTCAACCAGGATATACCGGATTCAATAGGTGGACGATTCCATTCCAGGAAAAAATACGTCCTCAAGAGTACGGCAAGCATACTAGAGGTGGTTAAAAGATCAGCCCAACCACTCTTCATTCAACAAAATGGAATATTATCAACATCGTTTAGACAATCGTAACAAATTGATCTTATTACTTACTAATACCATTCCAACTGAGAAAAGAAGCCCTACAAGGAGGATCGCAACAAAAATATATACTACTGAAGAAACGAAATACATGACTGACTTATTTTTAGAATTTGAAGATTTTAGTAAAGCGGAACTGATGCATAATCTAGATGCCACTTTTTTAAAAATGTATATCACAGAGAATCTCACCCCTAGAGGTTTAAGATTACCCTTTTTATCAGCATTCCCTGATGATACACTCTTTTCCTTAGAATGGAAAGAATACATGTCCACATGCTCTAGAGGTATGATGGAGCGACTATATAATAAAAGAACATCGCTATCTGACCATTTTTCCAAACTTCTCAATATCACGTGGGTCAAGTTAGAATTATACAAAAAACACCAAGATTTCCAAAAAATAGAATTATCTATTAAGAATAGATTGTTGAAATTGGAGAGAGATGTAATCGAAAAAAAAGCAACTAAATTTAAACGTGATAGACAGGATTTTGCATGTCAATCAATTGACAAACCCACTACAGAATCCCTAGACAAAGAACAAAACAAACAGTCAACTCTATATCATCATAATCGACCATATGGAAATCCTAGGATTAATAAAAACATAAGTACAAATACAAAAAGATATAGTAGGTACACCTACAGAAGAAATACTAATACACCTCAACAGGAAAATGTAGAGACCAATAGAATCTATAAAAAATATAATGAAAACAAAATGAAGGATTATAGTCATCAGAACATAGTAAGGCAAACAGATCATCACCAAACAATAAAGAATACGGAACCATGGATTCCACCCAATATTAATTTACCCCCACTATTTCCTAAAGCTACTATGGAAACAGCGCATATAGATATGTCACATCATTCTAATTCAATAGATAACACATTTTTTACCACACATGACTCACCTGACGGTATAAATACCACTTTCCGTTGGATAGGCACTCCGGTCCACACAGGTAGTCGCCCAGAACCGACTTTTTCATCACCTTTGATACTATATCTCAATGACATGGATAGACCCACCGCAGATCCTATCACTCCTGAAATAGAGACATCGAACTCTACAATAAATAGCACACTAACCAATATATCTTTTTTAGAGTTCCCCCCAAGTTCGAACATCAGTCCTCAAACACAAAAATCCAAGACATCACCCCCTATAGGGAATCATGTAATCACAAAATATTTTCAAGCCCTCCCAAATCAAATGCATCTATCCAGATCTACGAAAAGAAAAGAAAGATCAGAGGATGCAGAGGGGGGAAAAAAAGAAACCCACAAAAAAAGCAGGGAGGATTAGAAACCGACTTGCAAGAATCTATTGAAATTGAGAATATACATGAAAAATCCAGTAATGTGTTTAATTTATCACAATATATACTCAAAAAAGGAGAAATAGAGTTACTATCTAAAGGCTTGTCGTTTTGTCCCACACAATCAGCTGATGAATTTCAACTTTTTTTAGATTTAAATAATTTTATTAGAAAACTCACATTGCAACGTCATTTTTCTATAGAAACAGGGAAATCCAAACAAACGGAAAAAGATAATAGTGTAGAAGACCCATATACACATCTTGAAGTCAATGGAAAATCGAGCTTCTACCCACTGCATCATAAGGGCAATTTTTTAGAAACTTTTTATATATTAGTGTCAAATGAATTGAAAATAATCAATAAGAAAAAAAGCGTACCTAGCCAATGTAATCTTAATAAAAGAGAGAAAAAATCACTCAAAGACCTTCAAAAAAATAAAAATATTGTAATAAGATCAGCGGATAAAGGAGGAGGAATTATAATACAAGATAGAGAAACTTATATCCAAGAAGCTGAGAGAATACTTTCTGATAAAAAATATTACGAAACAATAACCTCTGATCCATCAGATCAATATGAAAAAGAATTTTCAGATTTTATAAAAATTAACTTCGAAGAGGGCATTATAAATAAAAAAGAAAAATCATTTTTAATGACAGCAAATCCGGAAACCCCTTTTTTTTACCATCTACCTAAAATTCATAAAAATCAAACGAATCCTCCAGGTAGACCAATAATATCTGGTATCAATTCCCTGACAAGTCAGCTTTCACATTATATAGATTTACATTTGCAAAATCTAGTGAAAAAATTACCATCGTATCTGAAAGACTCTACGAGTCTGATCAGAGAATTACAAGGATACAGCTGGAATGAAAATTACGTATTGATAACATTGGATGTGACTTCCTTATATTCGAATATCGATCATACTCTTGGATTAAAGGCCATACATTTTTTTTTAGAACATGGAGGTATACTCCCGAAAAAACAAAATGATTTTCTATTAGAAGGATTACATTTTATTCTCACCCACAATATTTTTAAACATAATTCTAAATTATATAAACAGATAAGGGGCACAGCTATGGGGACACGAGTTGCCCCTAGCTATGCCAACCTATTCATGGGGCATTTTGAATCAATACATATAGAGAATGCTGATATATATCGGAATAAAATTGTCTATTATAAAAGGTATATTGACGATCTTTTTTTAATCTGGTCTGGTACTAGGGAGGAAGCGAACAGCTTCATAAATATTTTAAATAAGAATACGTGGGGAATACAATTTACACAAAATATATCAAAAGAAAAAATAATATTTTTAGATTTAGAAATCAGTCATTCTGATAATAAATTTTTAACAAAAACACATTTTAAAGACACAGATAAAAATAGTTTTTTAAATTTCAAAAGTGCACACTATAAAAAATGGATAACAAATATCCCACACAGTCAGTATAGGAGAATAAGAAAAAATTGCTCCTCAGTGAATGGATACAAAGAACAATCCAAAATCCTCAAAGCAAAGTTTGAGGAGAAAAAATATCCTCAAGATCTCCTTAAACATGCGTATCAAAAAAATTTAGATACATCTCAAGAAGCATGCCTTGTAGAAAAAGTACATATAGCACATAACAAAGATATTTTAAAGAAAAGACATTCAAACAATTTTATTACAACATTTAATAAAGATCATAATGTTATTAGAAGTGCATTGCAAAAACACTGGAATGTACTTTTAAACGATCCGATTTTAAATAAAATTATCCCTATAAAACCAGGGATAACATTCCGTCGGGGGAGAACTATTAAAAATATATTAGCACCTAGTAGGTTGAAAACGAATATCCCCACCTCTACCCAAGATCATTATTATAAACCGGCAGGGATCCATAAATGTGGAAAAAGAAACTGTTTGTGTTGTTTTAATATTAACAAAGGAAAAACTCAAGTTACATCAAATGTAACACAAGAAATATTTGAAATTAATACTTATATGAACTGTGAAACTGATTATGTAATTTATATGATTGAATGTGAGTGCGGATTGCAATATATTGGAAGAACAACCCAGACACTAAGAAAGAGATTAAATGGTCACCGCTTTAATGCAAAAAACGGTTTTCTCAAACATAGCTTATCAAGGCATTTACTATATAACCATTCATCTGATTTTTCTAAAATAAAAATTTCCCCAATCGAACAAGTAAATGTTAAAACACACA
Organism: Rhinoderma darwinii; assembly: GCF_050947455.1. NCBI lineage: Eukaryota > Metazoa > Chordata > Amphibia > Anura > Rhinodermatidae > Rhinoderma > Rhinoderma darwinii. The sequence goes on from NC_134693.1 coordinate 56,088,366, forward strand.
ACAGAATCTCTACCCTGAATAAAAGGGAGTCCTTCTGGATATTTAAATTTGGGACCTTGAGCCCAAACGGACTCAATGAAAAAATTGATCAAGTGTAGTGTGAACGATCTATTAAAATACAATGACATCTGTATTAAAAATGATAGGATAAGATTGAGTGTGATACACCTACAAAGAATAAATAATAATGGGAATATTTCTCTTCTTAAAATTAAATATATATATATATACATAAAAAACAGGAGCGCCTGGCTCCCGACAATTAGATTCAAACGAACAGCAATGAAACTAGAAGCATTTTTTACCAGTAATACAATTATCTTAGTTAGAATAAAGGATAGCATCAAAACTATCAAAAAGAATAAACACAATTATCAAAGAAACTAAGAGCACTCACACTGTCTGTCAGCGGCGAGAATACGCGGACGATGATGATTTCTTTGAAATATACGGTCACCTGCATGTGGACATGTGTATATATATATATATATATATATATATATATATATGTGTGTATGTATATATATATATATGTATGTATACAAAAAATCAATCCTCTTTTACACTAAAGCTAAGAATATCTACCATTTGGCAGAAAATAGTTGGTTAAAAGGTAGAAAAGAGGAGAAATAGCAATTAAGAGAAAATCAGTCTGAGGAAAAAACATACACACACCTGTGCTGAAACACCCATGATGAACCTTCACCTTGCCAGTTTAACCTGGAAGTGAAGCATATGATACAAGTATATAAGATGATGTATTGTAACCAAATTTATATGCCTGATGAAGACCACAGTGCGTGGTTGAAACGCGTTGCAGCAATCAAATTTTATATTGTTCTTTTTTAATAATAAAATCGTTGAAAATACACCCTGACGATTTTGTGAAGATATCAGTACAATCCACACCTGAGCGCCCGTTCAGAGGAGCAGCTTTTTCTTCCTAATCTGCATTACTTCAAAACCGCAAGGAGAGGAGTTCCTGACACGAATTCACCCCATGCGGTTATGGCTCCAGAGGCAAGCACAGTGTGATCAAGCATGTACAAGCTACAAAGTTAAGTTGTGCTGGCGACATTGCACAACTCACCAAGGTGAGCTCCATTCATTAAGTTACTCAATATCTTACAAATACCAGAACGATATCACCTTAGAGGAGCGCCGTTTTTTTCTCTTTTTTTCTCTTTTTTTTTCTCTTTTTTTTTTTCTTTTTTTTCTTTTTTTCTTTTTTTTTCTTTTTTTTTTTCTCTTTTTTATCCTCCCTTTTTATCTTAAGAATCCATAAAGCATAGTAAATCTCTTCCTCCCATTCTAGCTGCATACACCATTGTCTTCCAGTTATCAGTTCTGTGAACCCTATTGGAAAATTAGTCGATATTGACCCCCTGCCTCTGTTTTAAACTGAATTATCAGGGAGGTGTACGTTCTTAAAGAGGATCTGTCACTTCTTCTGACAGGTCTGTTTAGTAAATACTTGTATTCCCCGTGAAATAACAATTCTGGAACATATTTTCTTATAACTCTGCGTTGTCGTTCCTCTATTATTCCTCCTATAAGTGTATGAATAAATTGACAATTGGGTGTTACCAGTTGGGGGTGTGTTCATACACAGACTGACAATGTCCAATCAGTGCTGACAGTCAGTGTGTAGGGACACGCCCCTTTGACAAGGAGTCAGTTGACAATTTATTCATAAATTTCTTGGCGGAATACCAGAGGAAAGACCCAACGCAGCGGTTTAAGAAAATATGTTCCAGAATTGGTATTTCATGGGAAATACAAGTGTTTACTAATATATACATGTCAGGAGAGATTACGGGTCCTCTTTAAAATAAGGGTATGTTCACATGGAGTTTTTTGCAGGCAGAAAAATCTCCCTCAAAATCCCTTCAGGAATTTTGAGGCAGATTTTGACCTGCCTGCACTCTTTTTGCCACGTTTTTGTGCCGTGTTTTTCACTGCGTTTTTTGGCTGCAGGCAAAAACGCAGCGAAAATCTCTTTCTCTGCCTCCCATTGTTGTCAATGGGAGGTCAGAGACGGAAACGCCTGAAGAAAGAGGGCATATTGCTTTTTTTCCCACGAGTGTTTTTTTTTCCGCTCATTGATTTCAATGGGAGGCGATTTCTGATGTTTTTTGGCGCAGTTTCTACGTGGACTGGGCCTAAAATGTTAAGTCTAAAGAATAATCAAACAGAATGTACATGGCAGTACCAATACATAGAGCGAGCATTATTTCATATAATAAAGAGAGAGTTAAGGGTGGTAAATGGTAATGTAATCTGTCACAGCTGTCTGGCAATTTTCTTCTCTTTGATAACCCACAGGCAATTGATCCTTGATGGTCAGTGGGATGAAGTGCTTCAGTTTATCCAACCACTTGAGTGTATGGACAAATTTGACAGAAAAAGGTAATTTAAATAGGTAAAATAAATAAATGGTTGATCGGGATTGTGTGTGTGTGTATATATATATATATATATATATATATATATATATATATATATATATATATATATATATATATATATATGTATGTGTGTGTGTGCTCTCGTGTAGTTTAGCATTACTTAAAGGGGTTGTCCACGTTTTCTTTTTTTTATTAATTCATTTACTTATAGAACAGGAACTCATAAAATTTTCTAATATACATGTGTTAGAAATTCTTTCTTATAACAGTGGTTATAGCCCACAGATTAGTCTATAGCAATGCATCCATAGGATAACTGAATGGACCTAATATGGCGTTAGTCATGTGACCCTCCACCCACACATCATGTGACCCTCCACCCACACATCATGTGACCCTCCACCCACACATCATGTGACCCTCCACCCACACATCATGTGACCCCTGGCATTCAGGTAACAGTTCATTATTGAGGAGCAGAAGTTATAAAGTATTTCTACCTACAGCAACATCTCATCATCATGTCTGTCCGTGTCTGTGAGGAGCAGCTCTTAGGGCCATGCACACTTCCGTTGTTTTAATGGAACCGTGCGACCGTTCCATCAAAAATAGGGCAGGTCCTACTCCTACCCATTTTTGACGGAACAGTCTCGGCCTTTGCATTGATTTGGTCCGTGAAACAACATACTGCACACGGAAGCCTTCCGTGTGCGGTCCATGATTCACGGAACCATCATTAGCGGCCGTTCAGCGGCAGACACGGAGGTGTGCGTGTGAGGCCTTACATTCTTCCAATTGTCTCCTCTGTGTATTGTGTGTGTGTGCTTTTTATTTGAAGTTAACTTAATTCACACCATGACAACATCCCCCAGAGACAGGCGGCCATTTTTTAAAATCCTCTAGATACCGTGAATACAGGCGCAGTGATTCAGTTGGTTATCATTGTTCCACCAGTCGTCCAATTTACTTAGCCCATGAAATGTTGCTCCAACACTTGTTTGTCATGTAACCCTATTGCTAGCTGAATGTTAGTGATAACATTTTGTGTGTGTGCGTGCGTGCGTGCGTTCACACGGCTGACGCCATGTTTAGTCATATTCAGTTAGCCTATGGATGTATTACACAGGACTTATTTGTTGGCTATACCATTCTGCTGTGAAGAGACAGGGGCTACTAAACTGGTACTGCAGAACTTCTAATACGTCCATGTTAGAAAACTGTATGATTTCGTATTCTACATGTAAATTAGAAAATACACACTCGCATCTGATTAAATATTAGCAATAGTAGGATCTAATAATTTTGTGTATTATTATTATGTATTGTTAAGTTTATATTTGACAGTGTGAGGATATATACACATACGGATGTTTTGATCTTTTTAGGTTCCGGTACATAGTTCTAAAGCAGAAGTTTTTGGAAGCGCTGTGTGTGAACAATGCAATGTCAGCAGAAGAGGAGCCGCAGCATGTAAGATATAAATTAGTTGAGAATGTAGGTTTATCCTAGAGCTGCCCTTGGGAAACCTGTTTTTCCCTTTCTTCACCATTTGCTTTTATTCTTTATGCAATGTTCTATTAGAAAAAAATATGAAATTGTAAACTCCTACCCCTGTTTTCTTCAGAATCTGATAAATAAAAAATTTGTGCTAAAATTTAGCTGAGGTATTTGATGAAAATGTGTGTTTAGTTTTTTGTTTTTTTGCATCTCACTTGCTGCCTCATGTGTAATGTATGCATTGGTACAACAATCAGTATTGGAGAGTGTTCACAAAAATTAAAAGCAAAAAAAGTCCTAAACATATTATTATGTGAGACTATGGCACTGTACTCGGCTATCTCCGGCAGTCCCATAGAGCATGAATGGAGCGGCAGTGCACATGTGTGACCCGCTTCTCCGTTCATAAGGGGACTCAGGACCCCCATTCTCTTGATCGGTGGGATCCCCAGCGATCAAACACTTATAACCTATCCTGTGGATATGGGATACGTTTTTGTGGTGGGACAAGCCCTTTAAATTATTACAGACCAGCACTACAATTATAGCTTCTAGGCTAGGGCTCCGTGGCGACTTTTAGTTGCAGTAAAACTGCGGGTTATTGCAATCTCAGTGTTTCCATTTGGCAGAAAAAGTCAAGCAATCATCACAACAATTTTGACATTGTTGGAGTTCTTGAAATAGTTGGAAGTCCACAGAAACCCCCACCCCCAGCTAGAAAAACATTGAGGTAACCTGTGAATCTTCTGTGATCCTAAGAGTCGCTGTGGAGCCCAGGGCCTTAATCAGCTGTCTGTGAAGAAAATACACATGTAGGATTGTTAGACCTACCAAGGTCCCAATAGTGAAAATAACAAAAACGCTGATCAAATCAGAACTAGATCTTTGTCAATGGCCAGCTTTAGCTTTTAGAGGCTGCTACATGGAGTACAGTTATGACATCTGCAGGGAACTTAAGTTTCCAGCCTAACATCTTTCCAGTGATCAGGTTTCTTCCTCCAGTTACCCGTCTGTTGCATTACTTAGTCATGTTTTTCCGTCTCTCTGGGTCTCATTTTTAAAGTGTAACTAAACGTTCAACAAACTTCTGACATGTCAGAAGTTTTGATTGGTGGGGGTCCGAGCACAGAGACCTCCACCAATCGCTATAACGAAGTGGCAGAAGTGCTCGTGTGAGTGCTCATCTGCTTCGTGTATGTTCGGCTTTTTCTGGAAATCAATGTATCGGAGTACGGGCTGAATAGAAAGTCTATGAGCCCGTACTCCGATACATCGGCATTCTGGAAAAAGCCAAACCGAAGCGGCTGAGCGCTCACACGAATGCTTCTGCCGTTTCGTTTTAGCAATTGTTGGGGGTCTCTGTGCTCGGACCCCCACCAATCAAAACTTCTGACATGTCAGAAGTTTGTTGAACGCTTAGTTACACTTTAAAAATGAGACCCAGAGAGACGGAAAAACATGACTAAGTAATGCAACAGACGGGTAACTGGAGGAAGAAACCTGAAACTTCTGTAGACTTGTAATACTACGTTACATTACTGGTATATATTGATAAGCGTGCGTGTGCTCCATATCAAAAGAAATCTGTCGATCATAACAGCGTACCTTAAACTACAATGTCGTAAGCTTATTGTAAATGATGAGCTTTCTTCGTGTGCTTTAGTCCTGTGCTGCAGGGTTAAAATAAAATGATGATCTGTGCTCTTATAATGGTTGAAAGGACCCATCATAATTAAATTGGAACAGATTTGAGTGAACCAGAATTAAGTTTGTTTTTTTTTTTGTTTTTTTTTATTATAATGTTTTGTTTTACTGCAGCTGGAATTTACAATGCAGGAAGCTGTGAAGTGTCTCCATGCCCTGGAAGAGTTCTGCTCCTCGAAGGACGATTACAGCAAGTTATGTCTTTTGCTAACCCTACCAAGGCTCACGAACCATGCAGAGTTTAAGGACTGGAATCCAAGCACAGCTCGTGTGCACTGCTTCGAAGAGTCCTGTTCTATGGTAGCGGAGTTTATTCCTGCTGATCGGAAACTAAGTGAGGCCGGCTTCAAAGCCAGTAATAACCGCTTGTTCCAACTCGTCATGAAGGGCCTTCTGTATGAATGTTGTGTTGAGTTCTGCCAGAGTAAGGCCACTGGAGAGGAGATTACAGAAAGCGAGGTCCTACTAGGAATAGACCTTCTTTGTGGTAATGGGTGTGATGATCTTGACTTAAGTCTCTTATCATGGCTTCAGAATTTGCCTCCTAGTGTATTTTCTTGTGCTTTTGAACAAAAGACATTGAGTATTCATGTTGACAAGCTAATGAAGCCCAGCAAAGCTGGCTATGCAGACCTTCTCACCCCACTGATCAGCAAACTCTCTCCGTACCCATCCTCGCCTATGAGACGGCCGCAGTCTGCCGACGCATACATGTCACGCTCGTTGAACCCAGCCTTGGATGGTCTCACGTGTGGGCTGAGTGGCCATGAGAAAAGAACAGTTGAGCCTGGCAGTAAAACGTCACCAATGTCTCATTCATTTGCTAACTTCCATTACCCTGGAGTGCAAAACCTCACCCGTAGCTTAATGTTGGAGAGCTCGGACTGCCACAGTATCTACGAAGAGTCTTCTGAAAGGTATTTTGCATGAAGTTTAGTGAATCTGTAAACATTTACCAGCATCGACCACACCACCAATAAACATATACGATTATTTACTAATATTGCAATACTATCATATTTAAATTTTGAATCCCTAAGAAAAAAAAAAAAAAAGACTTTTCCGTCAGGACCATAGCTGATTCACAATTCTCTGTGGACAAGACATGGTATACGATGTCTCCATTGTACCCGTGGCTACGTTGATAGGAAGGAGCAGTGTGGGTCCTAAAGTGTCTTGATACTGGTATGTGAAGGGTACACCATTAGACAAAATATTTAAATAAATCTCTTCCTCTTCAGTATGATTCTCAATTAAAATGTAATTCCACATTTATTAGACTATGAATTGGTAAAAATTTATTTTTAGGCTTCTTTGTTACCTATGGAAAGTGTCTCTGTGTGCACTGAACCACTGAAATAAGTCTCTGTGATTGTGTTTTGGTTTTTTTTGTTTGTTTTTTTTAACATCGATCACTTTTCAGAGATTATAATTCACAAAAAGATATATGACTGAGGTAGAACAGATCTAAAAATTTATAAAAACAAGGGGACATATACAAAAACACCGAAAAAGGCCATACTTACAAATGGACACAGCCAGGTCAGAAACGCTGATGAAGGAGAGTGAGCAGGTGCTTTAAATAATAATAGCCACTCCCACTAGTCTTGAGATCTAAAAATTGTAAAAGGTCTAAGAAGGAAAGGGATAAAAAGGGGCAGCATAATTGCAACCATTAATCTTAAGGCCTTATTCACACGGCTGTGTTCGGTCCATGAGATAAGGACCGTGTGTTGGACGCATTTCCCAGACCAAACACAGTTCAGTGAGCTGGACCTCTGGTGTCTCTGCCTCCTCGTGGGAATACTGTCCCACACTGTAATCGTGGTTTCAGTACGGGACGGTAGTGCCACGGGGAGGCAGTGACTCTCAGCGTCATGAATGCCGGCTCCCTGAACTGTGTTCGGTCCAGCAAATGCAGCCGACCTACGGTCCATATCTCATGCACTGAACACGGCTTTGTGAATAAGGCCTAAGAGGATGAATAATGTTCTGAAGGAAGTGGACATTTCAGAATTGGTGTAAGAGAATATTATAGTATTGAGTATGTGATGCTTGAAGCAGACATTCAGCAGATAAAGTGAAAAATCTGCATTTGGATCTTTACATTCCTTGGTTTTTATTTTTTGCAATGTATTTATTTATAGAACAGAATTTCCTAATATACTGAGCGGATTTTATCAACCGGTTTATGTCCGCTTTCTGGTGAAAAAAAAAAGTCTCAAATTTGCGTTAACATTTGCAACTTTTTTATTTTTTTTGCCTCTTTTCGAAAGGCGTGAGAAAGGGGGCATGGTTTAGCCTAAGGGGCGGGGCCCCAGCCAGAAAAAAATGTACCATAATTTACGCCTAAAACTGGCGTAACTTATGTCGCAAACCTATGCCTGCTTTTACTAGGCTTGATTTGCGTTTATGTGGCACAAACAGTCAGATTTTTCAAATATATGAAGAGGTGTGCACCTCTTGATATATTTAGTGAATTTTCTGCTGACGAAAATTGGTTGAAGACTGGCATGTGACACGCTAGTCTTAGTATATTTTCCCCACTGACTGTGCCATAGAGTGGCATAGCCCATGAGTCCGTCATGTGTAGTGCATCCAATGGGGCTGAACAGGCATTAGTGATGTGACCACTGGCATTCCGTTGGTAACAAAGTTATGACATAGGACACGTCGGGTCACTTAACACGTGCTGGTCATGTGATTGTTTCGCCATGTTTAGTTGTTTGCAGCAGATTATTTAGGACACTGTCCAGGTGTGTAACAGGTGAATAGTAGTTTATTGAGAAGCATCTGTGTGAATGTTTTTTTTGTTTTTAAGTAAACTTTATTAACAACATGACAGCATTACATAGAGACAAGCAAACATATTATACAAGTAAAAACAGGCCGTGAAGAAGTTGCAATAAATAGTAAGAATTAGTCCTAAGACAGTCCAGTTCAGTAGGCCATGGATGCATCCTGCGTATTGACACGGCACATGTCCTGTGTTTTATACCCGGTTGCTAACTGAATCCCAGGGGGTCAGATGACTGACGCCATGTTTTGTTCTATTCAGTTAGCCCATTAATACACTACACAGGACTGATATTTGCTCTATACTATTCTACTGTACAGAGAAATTCACCTACTGCACTGGTATGGTATGCGATGCAAGCAGAATTTTATTTCAGATTTATTAGAAACTTCTATGATTTTCTATTCTATAAACAAATTAAAAAGAAAAATGGAATACCCCTGTCACCGAATATCTCCTTTTCGCAGAATCAACTATTGGAATATCCAGCAAATATAATCTAACTCTTATTATTGTAACAGAAGTGAAACTCCACAGGATAAAGATATTCCGGGCAGTAGTGAGACATTGTGCCAAAACATCAGCCCCGAGAACGAGAACGATTTTCAAGCAGCGGCAGCATGTGAAGAGCCAATAAAACCAGAGAGAGATGAGGTAATTTTTTCCTTGCAGGGGGATTTCATTACTCTAAGTACTTAGAGAATCTTAACCCCTTAAGGACTAGCCTATTTTGGGCCGTCAGGTCCAAGCAATTTGTTTTGCTTTTTCATTGTCTCATTCCAAGAGCCATAACTTTATGGGGGTTGTTTTTTGTGGGATGAATTTTTGTTTATTGCTACAATTTTGGGATACTTGTAATTTACTGTTTTAACTTTGAGAAGTTTTTTTTTGGGGGGTGTGATGGGAAAGAAGCAAATCCATGCAGCGTGCAGTATAAATAATTTGTAAAAAAAAATGTGTGTGTATATATGGAGAGCTGACGAAAACATTAAAAATGGTGGCTAAGGCGTCGAGTGCACTGGTGAAAGGGATTTTTGGTATACACAAAAATTCAAATGAAAAATATTGCAAAACACTGGCTCCCAAGACGTCTTATTCTTGTGGGAAAATATCATATGTAGAATCACAGTACGGTTATTCAAATTATAATAGACGACAATCATTAGTTTCCATGGTGACCACCAACTAATAAAAAAAAAATGTACTACTAAAATACCAAGTATCTGAAAAATCGTTCTAGAAAAGATGCGGGCCATCGCAGCATACAACTGTACCATCGTAGTGAATAGTTGCCTATGCCATGTTTTATACTAGTTGTATTGGTTGTTGGAACAAGCCACATCATCCACTATCCTTACTGATTATGGCAAAGTTACACTTTAGTAAGAAATAGCCATGCATAGTGACCGTAGAATTTCTGGTTTGGTACCTTGCGTCTGCGTGTTGACCAATCCAGCATGCTTGACTTGTTCAGGTCTGCCCATCGACAGAATAGTCTTCATGGTATGCCCACCATCTGCAGTGTCCGAGACTTTAAACCAGTTTTAATTCTGGGCAATACGCCGTAATGCAAGTTAGAGTGCCTTGCCGAAGTACTCAACACCACCCTGCCCCCTCTTCAGTGTTTATCCTATTTTGTTGCATTACATCCTTGAATTAAAATGGATTTGGGGGGCTTTGTACTATTTAATTTACGTAACATACATACCACTTTGAAGGTGCAAAATATTAATTTACTATGGCACAATTGATAATTAAGACAAAAAATTTGGGTAACTAAAGAGAACTTTTAATGTGCATAAGTATTCACAAGTTTCTTGGGGTATGTCTCTATTCGCTTAGCACATCTAGACACTGGTATTTTCGCCCGTTCTTCCAGCCAAAACGGCTCCAGCCTTTTTAAGTTCGATGGGTTGCATTTGGGTACAGCAGTCTTCAAGTCGTGCCACAGATTGTAAATTGGATTGAGGTCTGGGCTTTGACTAGGCCATTCCAAGACATTTTAAATGTTTCCCCCTAAACCCCTCCAATGTAGCTTTAGCAGTCTGTTTAGGGTCCTTGTCCTGCTGGAAGGTGAACTTCCGTCTCTGATCTGGCAGACTGAAATAGATTTTCCTCAAGAATTGCCCTGTATTTACTGGCCGTATCTTTCCTTCAACCCTGACCAGTTTTCCAGTCCTTGCTGATCAGCATCCCCACAGCATGATGCTGCCGCCACCATGCTTCACTGTGGAAATGGGGTGATGGAAAGCGTTTAGTTTGCGCCACACGGTGTTTCCCATAATGGCCAAAAAGTTACATTTCAGTCTCGTCTGACCGGAGAACCTTCTTCCATGTGTTTGGGGAGTCTGCAACATGCTATTTGCCAAACCCAAAATGTGTTCTCTCATGTTTTTCTTTTAACCAATGGCAATTTTCTGGCCCCTCTTCCATAAAGTCCCACTCTGTGGAGTGTACGGCTCATAGTGGTCCTATGGACAGATACTTCCATGTCCACTGTGGATATCTGAGTATTATTGATGGTGTCTTTGTTGAATCTCTGACTGATGCCCTCCTTGCCCATTCTGTGAGTTTTAGTGGGCAGCTTTCTCTTCTTAGGTTTGTTGTTGTGCCATATTCTTTCCATTATTATTATAATGGATTTAGTGGTGCTCAGGCAGATGTTCAAAATTATTATTTTTTTAGAACCCAAACCCTATCTATACTTCTCCACAACTTTGTCCCTGACCTGTTTGGAGAGCTCCATGGTCTTCATGTTGCTTGCTCTGTGGTTTTGCAGACTCAGGGGCTTTTCAGAACCGATGAATTTATACTGACATCATGTGACACTTTGATTGCACATAGGAAGACCTTAGTCAACTAATTATGTGACTTGAAGTTAATTGGTTTGACCAGACTTTATTTAGGGTGTATTCACACTGTGCGGCTTTGCCGCACGACTGAAAACTGCACCAAAACATTTAGCAAATTTGCGGTAAAAAAGCATTTTCCGGTGTGGTTTTTGGACAGACGGCAAAACCGCAGCATGTTAAATACACCCTTAGGGGGTTCATAGCAAAGGTTGTGCATACATATGCAATCCTAACTTCTCAGTTTTTAGTTATTTTATTAGCTTTTTTTTAAACAAGGTATTTCCTTTCATTCTGCTGTAACAATTCGGAATATTTTTGTCAGGTCCATTACATAAAAACAAATTTAAAACCCATTTTAATTCCAGGTTGGTTGTAATGTAACAAAACCGGAAAACACCAAGGAGGGGATACTTTTGCAAGGCACTGTAGTTGCGCTTGGTGCCACTTGGTGTTATTAGTACGCAATCGCCATCATAAAAGTTGGATATACTGGGACTTGTGGTGCCAAGCGATTGCACTGTTTTTCTTAGTCGGATCCATAATGATGGAAGCAGAAGTCCTGGAGGACTTGAAATACAAAAAAATAGAATGTGCATGTAAGCAAATGATAGGTATAGATGGTGGTATGCTGGTTGTCTCACTAGCTAGACGCGTTTTAATGCTGTCTTGGATCATTCCTTTTAAAAAAGAAGCCCGTATAAATAAAAGGTATAAACAGGATAGGTCATTAGTAGATGATCAGTGGGGGTCTGACACCCAGACCCTGCAACGATCAGCTGTTTTGGCTGCCTCCAGGCACCTGATGTCCGTGCCAGAAGCAAATGGCTCTGGTCACTGAATAGCGGCCGAGCTGCAGTACTGCTCCTATTCAAGTGAATAGGAGCAGAGTTTCTGTTCTGCAGCACGACCACTATGCAGTAGTCGGAGCCATCTGGTTCCAGCTCCGAATACTGCATACCCTGCATAACATCCGGCACCCGTGCCTGGACAAGCCCTTTGAACTTTACCGGTCACTGTGGGTACCAAATACCTATTTTTATTTTTTTTATGTTGAACTCTTTTTAAACAAAAAAGAAAAAAATCATTTAATGAAAAAAGGGGGTTCAATTTTTGTTACATTTTTTTTGGGGGGGGGGGGATTTATTTTCCCATTAAACATTATTTAACTTAATTTCACTTGACATGCTTAGTATTCCAAAGCAATATTGTCTGTCTATGTATCACTGACACACAATCTATTAGGCATGGCCTAATGGGCTTTCATGTATGACCGTAAACCCGCTGGCGGCTCAGCTCTGTCCGGGGGTGCATTTGAACATACATTCCTTAACTCACAGTACGTTTGGATGTACTGTACATGTATGTTCAAATCTGCCAAAGGATTAAATGAGTTGGTGTATAATATAATGGCATGGCACATGTGTGCAGCCAGAAGTGTGTGTACATGAGTTGTTTTTATTTTGTTTTTTTTAATGTAATGCAGATTCTGATGTGCTTATGATGTATATATTTTTTTATTAAACTGAAAAATAGAGTATCAGTGACTAGACAAAAGTCTAAAGAGGAGTATAAATCCTAAAAAATACTGTTTTATGGCATACTATTCTAAATGAGGGATAACTATCCTTTTTCTGCCATAGTCCTGTAATGGTGTCCCTGGACCAGGCTATCAGCAATTTAAAGAGGCTCTGTCACCAGATTTTGCAACCCCTATCTCCTATTGCAGCAGATCGGCGCTGCAATGTAGATTACAGTAACGTTTTTATTTTAAAAAAACGAGCATTTTTGGCCAAGTTATGACCATTTTTGTATTTATGCAAATGAGGCTTGCAAAAGTCCAACTGGGCGTGTATTATGTGTGTACATCGGGGCGTGTTTACTTCTTTTACTAGCTGGGCGTTCTGACGAGAAGTATCATCCACTTCTCTTCAGAACGCCCAGCTTCTGGCAGTGCAGACACAGCCGTGTTCTCGAGAGATCACGCTGTGACGTCACTCACTTCCTGCCCCAGGTCCTGCATCGTGTCGGCCACATCGGCACCAGAGGCTACAGTTGATTCTGCAGCAGCATCAGCGTTTGCAGGTAAGTAGCTACATCGACTTACCTGCAAACGCCGATGCTGCTGCAGAATCAAATGTAGCCTCTGGTGCCGATGTGTCCTCGCTCGTCCGACACGATGCAGGACCTGGGGCAGGAAGTGAGTGACGTCACAGCGTGATCTCTCGAGAACGCGCTGTGTGTCTGCACTGCCAGAAGCTGGGCGTTGTGAAGAGAAGTGGATGATACTTCTCGTCAGAACGCCCAGCTAGTAAAAGAAGTAAACACGCCCCGATGTACACACATAATACACGCCCAGTTGGACTTTTGCAAGCCTCATTTGCATAAATACAAAAATGGTCATAACTTGGCCAAAAATGCTCGTTTTTTTAAAATAAAAACGTTACTGTAATCTACATTTCAGCGCCGATCTGCTGCAATAGCAGATAGGGGTTGCAAAATCTGGTGACAGAGCCTCTTTAAGAATGAATTCCTTCAAATTTATCAAAATTGCACACAGTACATAACATTGCACAGCTCACAACATACTAGGCACATGCCACCTCATCATGTATGCCAGTATAATACATTGTGGGGCGACTGTTACAAGCTGTTTAACCGCACCCATTTTATTTTCGGATTTATTGCACATGTGGCAGAACAAGATAATGAAATGTCTTTCAGAAATACTTTGTGTAGATAAAGTGTTCTGAAAGACGGCCCTCTCTATTGATTCATAATACTGTAAAAGGGCATTATTATTATTAGTTTATTTTATTTTTTAAATCCGACAACTCCTTCAATCATTTGACCTGTAATATTTCTGCAATTATTTCTGTTTACAATTTTGAGTGAGTTATACTTTCTAAAAAATTTATTTGATTTAAAAGTCCCCCAAAAATTGCAGTCTTCTTCATTTGCTATTGTTTCATAGAATAACAACAGCAACTTTTGCAAACTTTAGATTTGGCTGTGATTGTATTTCAGCTCCGGGACTCTACAGAACAGTTTGAAGAATATTACCGGCAGAAGTTGCGTTACCAGCAGCACCTGGAACAGAAGGAGCAGCAAAGGCAGCTCTATCAACAAATGTTGTTTGAGGGGGGAGTCAACCAAATAGAGGAATCTGAACATCCCCAAAACCTCACAGAACAGTTTCTTAATAGGTATGGTTAACTGATGGGCACTATTCAAGGGAAAAAAATCTACATTTTAATGTCCCAAGCGCTGTGTTCTCAAGTGGCACTTTATGATCTGATTTACGGGTCTAGCTATCGCCAGATTGTCACTTAGAGGCGCTGGCAGTGATCAGTGCAGAGAGTCCAGTACACTAAACATGAAGAGACCTACCTCCGTGGTACTTGCGATCTCAGCTCCAGGGGCATTCAAACATAGATTTCTTGTAAATATTATTGGGGGATACAGCACTATCGGTATAGGCCCCTGCCACTAGAAGGCTGACACTAGGTAGGTCTCTAGCCTAGTTAACCCCCTGCAGGTGTCGGGAAACCAGGCAGTTCACTGCACTGATTTTCCGTAACTGCTGGCCACCTAATTTATTGTCTGCATCCGCAGTTGGAGTGCCAGTAACACAATTATGTATGAAAGTTTACAGAATAGGTGATCCTGTGCACACCCGAAGTTTAGGAGAGTAAAGGCCCTTTTACACTGGCCAATTATAGGGCAAACGATCGTTCATAGAATACTTGTTGCCACTCGTTCATCTGCTGATCATATTGTTTTAAAAAAAGTTAAATATTATGGTTGTCGGCAGGACATTATAATAAAGTATGGGGACGAGCAACCGGAGTAACGAGCGCTCATACCCATACTAGCTCCTTGTAAAAGGAGCAAACAAGCGCCAATCAACGAGATGTCTCATTAATTGGCGCTCGTTTACACGGCCCAGGACGGGACGGGTAATAGGACCTGAAGTAAGAATCCTTGTTGCAAGGTCTGAGTGTACTTTCCCTCTTAGGAGCTAAACACCCCTCCCATCCCCTCTGGAAACCTTGTTTATGGAGAAGGGGCTATATTTTATTAGGGAGGGGACCACCTGACTAGGGAAACCCACTGGCAACCATTTTTTGTACTGCTGCTGCCTTCTCTGCAGTGGTCCTGTGCTCGTTCTGACAACGCCACGGCAGAAATTACAAGTCTAGCCCCTGGCTTGTTATAGACCTAGACCGCAAGTTCCACGGCTGTTCATCCTGCCCCGTTTTGGTCATATGACCTTCCTCCGCCTTATTGGCTATCGGAGTTAAGGAGATATGGTTCGACAAGTTGTTTTAACAGGGGAAATGAAAAAATTCTCAACCTTTTTTTTTTTTTTTCCCTCCGGTTGTTTTTTCTGTCGACTCCGCCTTGCGCCTCGAATCGCGCTTTTGTTATCTTATTTTTTTTTTTAGCTTGTTCATGTTCTTCTCCTCCAGGAAGTTATCCCAGTTCCAAGGATTCTACTTGAATTCTATCCACAGTCCCAAAAAAGACTGGCCTGTCAGATACATCCTGGGTCTGATGGAGTTGAATTGATTTGTTCGTGGAGGTTTCGCATGGAATCCTTGTGGTTAGTGGTCACATTTCTAGAACAAGGAGAGTACCTCTCTTCTGTTGACATTTGCGATGTATACCTCCATATCCAAAATGTGAGCAATATTAATTTAAAATCACTGAAAAAAGCCATTGGTGCGTGCATCTGCCATTGTGAGTAAGTTGTTTTTTTTTTTCAGTGATTTTAAATTAATATACTTCCATATCCCTGTCACAAGGGCCCACTACTGTTTCCTTGGTTTCACTGTCCGTTCTCAGCATTTCCAGTTTGTCGCCCTTCTATACGGGCTTGCCACAGCTGCAATGGTCTCCACCAAGGTCCTGGTGTCTCTCATGACGCATCACCGCTCTTAGTTAAAGCACACTCTAGGGAAGACGATCTTTTCTTACTGAACATCACTCTAGACACGTGTGGATCGTGAACAGGGAGAAGTCCACTTTTGTCCTAGCTCAGCGCATGGAGATTCTGGGAATTATCCTCAACAGACAGCCAAAGTCAATCTCACGGTGGACTCGACCAAGGGTATACCAGCCAAGGTGGCTCTCCTTCGCCAGGACACTCCCTCTTCCATCCGCTTTTGCATGCGGGTGCTGGGCAGGGTGATGTTGATCTTTTCAGTAATTCCATAAAAGGGCACAACAAGGGGTGATCCTCTCGTGATGGGACAAGTGCCAGGGCAGACTGGACTAGTTTATTTTCCTGTCCTCTCGGTTCATCAGGAGTTGCTTTAGTGGGAGACACCGCCGGCCATCCAACAGGTACAGTCCTTCCTTTTATTCCATTGGCTAGTCCTCTCAACGGATGCCAGACTATCAGGGTGGGAGCAGTTTTAGGCTCACCAAGGCGGCACCAGGAGTCGGGCGGAATCCTCTTGGATCCTCATCCAGGCAGAGAATCATGTGCCTGCTCTGTCGTCCATCCACATGCCGGGAGTGAACAGTTGGGCCGCAGACTTTCTCTTTTGGGAACGACTAGATCCAGAGCAATGGTCTTTTACCCAGACGTCTTCCTTCAGGTCTGCCAGACCCCAGACGTGGATCGCTTTGCGTCTCGTCTCAAGGTTTCAGCCTACGTGGCCATGGCATGTGATCCCAGGGCACTAGTGGATGCTGTATTCACCCCTTGGGAGAGTTTCGCTCTTCTGTATCTCTTCCCTTCCTCAAAAGTATAAAGTTGGGGGGCGTTCCCGCGATCCTGTTTGTGGCGCACGGTCTTTACTGGGTTTGATTCGCTGACCTGGTCATTCTGCTCCGGTACTCACCTTGCGTCTTCCACTACGACCCGACCTCCTTTCCCAAGGTCTGCTATTTAACCCCACTTTACTTCACAAGGTGCGGCTGTTGAAGCTGTGGTTTCCAAGAGAACACGGTCTCTCTGAACCAGCAATTCAAACTATGCAGAATAGCAGGAAAGTCAGTGAGCCAAAGTGTAGCAGTGTACATGAAAAGCTTATTTCCGATGATGGTGAGCAAGGCAGTTTCCATCCCATGGTATGTCCTACACCTAGAATCTTGTCCTGCCTTCAATCAGGTCTTGAACAGGAGTTTGGCTTATCTTCCTTTAAGGGTCAGGTCTCTGCGCTGTATATGCTTTTTAGTGAACGTTGGCTTTTTGCTCCAAGTTAAAGGCTTTTTTTGCAAGAGGTGACTCATGTTTCTCCCTTGAGATATCCCACTGAGCCTTGGGATGTTAATTTGGTCTTGGGGCCCTTTAGACAGCTCCCTTCGAACCCTTGAGAGAAACTTTGTTGCGTCTCTTTTCCTGGATAGCTCCGTAGTGGCCCTTACCTCCATCAGATGAGTTTTGGAACTAGCTGATTTTTCCTGCAAGTCTTCTTCTTTTCTGGTCAGCCATACAGATAAAGTGGTGTTCTGTCCTTTCTTTTCTCCCAAAATTGGTCTCTGCCTTTCACATCAATGAAGAGGGTTTTTATTCCTTCATTTTGTTCCTCCCCATCTCATCCGAGGGAGTGGGGTCTGCCGTGTCTTGACGTAGTAAAAGGGTTAGTCTGCATCTATCTGGCTTTTTAGTTTTTTCCATGCTCGGGACTTGTTGTCCTGTTTGTTTGGTTTACTCCTAGGACCGTGGACATGTTGTTGTTGTTGTTTTTTGTCTTCTCCTATTGCTTCTGTACAAACTAAGTTAGGTCTGCTCACATCACCGTTGACTTTCCGTTCCGGGGTTCCGTCGGAGGTTTCCTTCGGGTGAACCCCACAACGGAAAGTGAAAGTGAGGGCCAGTTCACATCACCGTTCATTTCTGTTCCGGGGTTCCGTCGGGTGAACCCCGCAACGGAAAGTGAAAGTGACAGCACAGTTTCCGTTTCAGTCACCATTGATCTCAATGACAACGGAAACCTCGCTAATGGCTTCCGTTAGTCACCATTCCGGCTGGTTTATGGTTTTCCGACGGAATCAATAGCGTAGTCGACTCCGCTATTGATTCCGTAGGAAAACCGGAAGCCAGCCGGAATGGTGACGAACGGAAACCATTAGCGATGTTTCCGTCACCATTGAGATCAATGGTGACTGAAACGGAAGCTGTGCTGTCACTTTCACTTTCCGTTGCGGGGTTCACCCGACGGAAACCTCTGACGGAACCCCAGAACGGAAAGCGAACGGTGATGTGAACAGGCCCTTTAGCTAGTGTCTGTGAAAAGACTATGGCTTGTCTGGGTTGAGCCAAGACTTTTCCTACCTAGTGTCGGCTTCCTAGTGGCAAGAACCTATACCGATGGTGCTGCGTCCCCCAATGAATTAAACGAGGGAGGGATTTTACGGTGAGCACAAAAATCCAATATTCTAGGTCATGCAACTTGCATGACCGACAACACGGGTATCGTTACGC
The DNA here is from genome assembly GCF_050947455.1 of Rhinoderma darwinii. Lineage (NCBI taxonomy): Eukaryota > Metazoa > Chordata > Amphibia > Anura > Rhinodermatidae > Rhinoderma > Rhinoderma darwinii. Next base: position 56,107,059 of record NC_134693.1, read on the forward strand.
TGCACTCCCCACTTTGCATATAGCGCTGTCAGCAGTTTTGATGGATCAAACTTGCTGACGGGTTCCCTTTTAAAGGAAATTTATCCTACATAGTTTTGTTAATTTACATAAAGAATAACTTTTATTTGTGGTGTGTTTAGGTCCAAGCATGACTTCTTTACGTTGTACAGGAGATGTGAGACAAACCCCTTTAAGACAAAATGGGCTCTTCTTTTTTTACTTAAAGGAGATGTTTTATTAATTAGATGTAAGTATTTAGAAGAGAAAAAATAAGCTTTTCTAGGGTAGGCCATATTGAAGATGCACACTTCCTTCCTGTATGGTCCGCATAGATAGTACATGCTTTATGGCAGATTAAATAAATAAGCGTTAATTGGAAGAGAAATGTCATAGATTATTACAGTCTGCAGGCAGTAATGGAGTATAGATCCTGCCCAGAGACCAAGGAGTGATAGGGGAGAAGCATGCAAAGTCTTCTCTGTGTGTATAATATTACTATCCTGACTATCTACCTTATATAGTCCTCTAGCAGTACAATAGTGCTGTCACTAAATCACTCTCTGATTAAAGGGGGTTTTACACAGGACGATTATCGGGCAGACGAGCGTTCATATAACGCTCGTTGCCGATAATTGCGCTGTGTAAAAAGGGGAACGATCAGCAGATGAACAAGCAGACGCTCGATCGTCTGCTGGTCGTATCGTTTTAAAAAAAGATTATCGTTGTCGGCAGCGCATCTCCCTGTGTAAACATGGAGACACACTGCCGACACGATAATAATGTATGGGGACAAGTGATCGGAGTAACGACCGCTCGTCCCTATCCAGCGCTCCCTGCACCGGCCGGTGTAAAATGGCCTTCAGTCTGGATTCACACACTGGGGAGGATTTACTATTGAAATTCAGCCATAATTTTGGCACTCACGCTGTGTGCCACATTTATTATCCGTTTTGGACACACTTTTTGCACCTTGTCTGACAATAGGTAGAAGAAAAGGAGACTAGGTCAAATGGAATAGGGTGTGGCTTAAATGTTACACAATTGCATCAAAATATTTGGCACATCAAACTGGTGTAAACTAAGCCAATCCAGAGCTGGTATAAGGGAAAGATATCTAGCAAGATGCGCCTAATTTATCATACAGCATGCATCTTCTGACTGCCTGGTCTAAGTGCATACTACCTAAATCTTAGACCGCATTAGTAAATCTACCCACCATTTACTCACCTCAGTGTTTTTAACAGCGTTTTTATTGCCTACAAATCCTGCAGACACATGCTGCTTTGAAGTCTATAGTAAAATATGAGAGAGCCTTTTCCATAGGCTTCTCTATAAGACTTAAAAAAATGCATGTACAACATAAAAAAAACACCACCAAAAAGTTTTTTTACATGCCTTTTTAAACGCTGAAGGAGGTTCTCAGCAGCCATATAACTGTATTACTTTGTATATTTAGCATTTGTTTTTGTCCTCCTATTCCCTTTTAGGTCTATCAGAAAGCTTGGCGAGTTAAATGTCGGGATGGAGCCTCTAAGTGAAGAAATTCAGACAAAGAGCCATCCACACAATGGGCCCAGAGACAGCAGCTCGCCTACCACAAATGGGCCTTCACCTGCAGTTACTTCTTCCCTACCCAGAAATCAGCAGCCTGATGGACAGAGCATAAGTACAAGCACCCCTAGGAAACGAGAAGCTGATGCCCAAATACCTTTCCCAGAAGAGTCTCCGGTGTTTGGTATCATAGGGTTAGTTAAAAATGTTAATGTCCTTCATGTATGATGAGATACTGCTACACTGCAGCTTTCCACAGAAGCAGTCACTTATATGGTTCTTGCTTGGCACCAGGGTCAGAACCATATCAATGGCGATTAACAAGTTCCTTTGATACTGTAACAGGCCTGGGATCAAAAAATCACAACGCTATAGGGCCTGGAATTCACAACCTGGTTGAGGAGCAGTTAATGCACAAAAACGATCCATCAGGGGATGTGGGCGCCTGGTCTTAAATGTCACTCGAGGTTTTGCTCCCAGTAGTCAGAATGGAGCTTCCTTTGGAGTAGCCCCCTTGCCCATTTAGCAGTAAAATGATGTTCCCCACTGTTCCTTCCACTTCTCCAGTTGTCAGTGGAGACCCTACTTCCCCAGTACTCACAGCAGCGCTCCTTCCTTACTTGTCCAGTACTCACAGCAAGACTCTTTCCAGACCACCACCCTCCGAAGTTACACAAGGTCTAGCCCTCCCAGTAGCCACCGCAAGGTTCACCCATGTTCTCCCCTTCCAAACACACTCTTAAAGCGCCCTCCACTGGCAGTGCTCTACAGTCGTGCAGCCGGTGGCCAACTGCTTCATTTAGCTTCCTGTATTTGGCCGCTGAATGCATGAAGGACAGAGAGAGAAACCTGGTTGCCAAGGTCGATTTTTCTAGTCTCCAGAGTGTCATTGGTACATAATGGTATTTTAAGCTGCCAACAGACAGGGATCTCCATGCAGTGGAATGAATTGCCAGATGTGGCTCCAGAGCGGCTGGTTGGGGAATGTTGTCACACAGTGGAACTTCATCTTTGGCCAAAAAACCTTGGATAATTCCAATATTGTATTATTATATTTCTCTTTTGACTTGGAAGTTAAAGCTTTCATTGCACGTATAAGGTTTTTCAATACTTAACTCCTTAATGACCGCCCACCGTCTTTTGACGGCAGGTGGTGCAGGTGCTTCGTCTACAGTGACGCCTTTTGGCGTCGCTATAGAAGAAGCTGATGAGCGCTCCTCCTCTAAGCAGGAGCTGTAACTTACAGCTCCTGATCTTAGAGCAGCCTGGTAAATACAGCTGGGGTCGTAAAACATTCCAACCCCAGCTGTTTAACCCTCTGATTGCTGCGATACTTGACCGCGGCAAGATCAAAGGGAGCTCCCCTCTTTGATCTCGTCATCAGAAACCTGGTGACATGATTAAATCCTGGGAATCCCTCTGCAGTCAGCCCTGGGGACCTAGAAAGGACCCCTTGCTGTCCAGTTTGCCTGCTGTTCGGGCACACTATGTGCTGCCCTAACAGCAGCCTGTGTCAAAGTGACATAGTGTAATGTATTACCATACAGGAGTATGTGAATACATTATAAGTAAAAAATAAAGTTTTAAGTAAAGTTATCCCTTAATGGGATTAAAAATAAAAGTAAACAAAAAATTGTCATTATTTTGCATAAAATATATATATTTTTTGCCCCTAAGTTACATGAACACAAAAAACCTACACATATTAGGCATCTACACGACGGTAGTAACCTGAAGAATTAATTTAACAGGTTATTTAGCGTGAAACGTGAACGAGATAAAAAAAATAAACAAGAAAAACTGCCGAGAATCACTTTTCCCTATATTCACGCCGTAAAAAAAAATACTATTTCACCCCCATAAAACAAGGCCTCATACAACCACGTCAATGAAAAAATAAAAGTTATGGCTGCTGAAAGTCAGGGAGGCAAAAACGGAAACATTCAGCTGGTCATTAAGGGGTTAAAGGGAATGTTTTTAGAAGAGAAATGAAATGTTTGTTGTGTTTTTTTTTTTGTCTTGGCAGTATACATTTATTTAGCCCATATGTGTAACCTTTTGCCTTATTTTTCCTTACAGTGAAAAGGATCAGCAAAACCCTGAAGAACTCTTAATGGCTGGAGCAAGGAAAAGTTCAGAGGTGAGAGGTTAACAATAAAAAAAATATGTATAGATTTGTTAACATGACCTTTTCACAAATTTTCTGACATATATCTTCTTTGTGTACCCAAACAAAGGTATAGGAATGTTTCTTTGGGGCAATGGTACATTATCCCAGAAGAGTATTGTTTTAGCATGCGTTTGATAGGCTTATGTCTGGATACTTACTAGCATATGATACTCTACATCAAGGCAGCCTTGTGACTTTGCTGCTGGTGGATGCACAGTTCCTAAACCAGAGCAGCCGTGCTGTGATCATCCAGGTTATATTTTTTTATTTAGCCATGAGAGGGCTTTCCAATGAAAATATAAATAAGAGCACTAAATAAAAAGCATATAGCCAGACCCGGTGCAGACCACACAGGAGTGGAGTGTGGACTCTTCTCCCACGCTCAGCAGCCAGCTAGGTATAGAGCCCCTTCTGCCTCATGCACACGACAGTGTGTGCCGGCAGCGTCCCGTCCGTGGAAAGATAGGACATGTCCCATCTTTCCACAGATCGGAAAGTCAGGTCCGTTTTCACTAAAACTATCGGGTGCCACTTGGATGCTGTGAAAAACGGCCCGAGTGGCACTCGGTCGTGTGCAACTGCCTTTTTCGTTATGTCCAACTGGGCGTGTATTGTGTTTTTAACTGGGCGTGTTTACGTGTATGACGCTGACCAATCAGTGACCAGTCAGCATCATACACTCCTCTCCATTCATTTACACAGCAGCGATGTGCAGCCACATAAACAGAGATTAACGTTAATCAAGTGTCCTGATAATGAATACAGATGATCATCCAGCCTGGACGTCATGTGTATTCAGAATCCTGACACTTCTGAATCTTTTCTGTGAGATTTCCAGCAAGTGAAACTAAATCTCGTTTACCTCCGTAATCTCGCGAGATTTCGTTTCCCTTGCTAGAAATCTCAAAGAAAAGAGTCCGAAGTGTCAGGATTCTGAATACACATGACGTCCAGGCTGGATGATCATGTGTATTCATTATCAGGACACTGCAGTAACGTTAATCTCTGTTTATGTGGCTGCACATCGCTGCTGTGTAAATGAATGGAGAGGAGTGTATGACGCCGACTGGTCACTGATTGGTCAGTGTCATACACGTAAACACGCTCAGTTAAAAACACAATACACGCCCAGTTGGACATAACGGAAAAAAAAACGCCCAATTGTCCATTTCAAACCTCATTTGCTATATATAAAATAGCTCATAACTTGGCCAAAAATGAAAGTTTTTAAAAAAAAAACGTTACTGTTATCTACATTGCAGCGCCGATCACATGAAATAGGAGATAGGGATGTGAGAATCTGGTGACAGAGCCTCTTTAAAGTTCTTGAGGTCGTGGGGGGATATAGGTAGAGTTTGCAGCAAGAGCGCTTACGATGCTCTGGCCGGGGACTCTGGCATCGTAAATCTCCTGACATCACTGTCCATATATGGACAGTGACATCAGTAGCTTCTCCGGGCACAACGCTTTCGGTAGCGCTCTGATCGGGGAGCATATCCTACTGTATGCTTTTGCAGTGGGATATGTTGCAGCCTTCCATCTGAGGTTTATGTTGGGAGTCCTCCTAAAGTATACCTCCCACGGAAGGAAAAAAACACAGTTTGAACGGGATCTTCATAATGGGATTGGTCTACATAATACATGTTTTACACTGTGGTGTATGGTCAGTTATGCATTATACTTGCATACTTCATAGTTCACTATATAAGCTGCCATTTTTTTTTTTTTATCATGTAAGACTTTCAATATTGCTACAGTTTCGTTTTGTTTGGATTTAGTAGAAAGAAATATTATTTTATGTAAGTAATTTGAATAACTAGTGAAATTTGTTTTGAAAATCTTTTTTTTTTTTTTTTTTTGTGTGTGGTTTGTCCAGATCAGTGATAGCAAAGCACATGGATTTGTTTACAGCATTTTAAGTGTATTCTTTGGTTTTGTTTCCTCTTTAAAATGTGCAGTTTACTTTCAAGATTAGCACATAGACTCTTGCCATCAAGTTTTACAATTCCCATTTTGTTACATTAACAGCCAGATGGAAAATCAAAGCAGCAGTTTACCTGCCTCACAACCCTGGAGGATACACAAGCAGTTCGGGCTGTAGCATTTCACCCTAGTGGGTCACTTTATGCTGTTGGATCCAATTCCAAAACGCTTAGAGTTTGTGCTTACCC